>NC_142471.1:95927500-96527500 GCF_049115385.1 Moschus berezovskii | reverse complement strand
TAAACCTAGCCATCCCACCTTAAGTCAACAAAGAGATGGACAGGATACTCACCTGGGCCTTGTTCAGAGGTGAAAAGTAAAACCCACCTCAGTGCCTGACCACAGAGATTGATTAAGTCACGCCCATCCACACTAGGACATGCTATGTGGTGGGTAGGAAGGATGGGTTGGAAACACAGCTACTGCTGGGAAACCGCACATGGTATCATTGGTGTGAAGCTCTGCTGTTCTCAGCAGAATATTAGAGGAGGAACCAGAATTTCACAGCTGACATGCTTCGTTCCTAACCATCGGCTCCTCTGATGGGGCACTTGGGGTGTGTGCGGTTTACTCTGTTTGTGAGGAAGGGGTTTGCAGCCTCACAGCAGGTAAGCCAGTGTCAGACTGTGAGCCCAGCTTCCTTCAGGCACTTGGGGCGTGTGCGGTTCACTCTGTTTGTGAGGAAGGGGTTCCCAGCCTCACAGCAGGTAAGCCGGTGGTCAGACTGTGAGCCCAGCTTCCTTCAGGCCTTGCCCTCAGCTCCCCGTGTGCCGGGGATGGGTGTCTGAACCACGCCTCCCGGGAGCAGTGGAGGAGACCAGAGACCTCCCACCCCACCTCCAGAGGGTCCTCTGGGAGACCAGTTATCACGGTGTCACACAGCGCAGTCACAGCCCAGCTGCCGGCAGGGGCACAGCAGGTCCAGGGGCCGTGGTGGGCGGGGGAGGAGCCTGCCGTCTGGAAGCCCCTCCAGCCCCACCTCACAGATCCCTGGTGTCTGGGCCTCTCCACCAGCAGGTGGGAAGGACGCAGACGTGTTCTCAGGGAGACACCTCACCCCCAGAGAAATCCAGCGTCTGCTCAGAAATGTCTCGCGTGTGCGTCCGCGTGTGCGCCCACGGGGAGGGGCACGTGTCCTGTCTCATCTGCTCGTGGAAGACAACCGTCCAAGTCCTGGGTCTGCTGTTAATGGTTTCTATAAACAGCTCCTTGCAAAAAAGAGGCTGTCATCTAAACAATTCACGTTTCTGAAAGAGCTGATGCATTTTCCAACGAGAACAGTTCTCTTTAACATCAATCCATTAAAAATCAGGATTTGTGTCTCTGTGGGTAAGTGTCCCCATGGTCTGGGAGAAAACCTTGGTGGTGGGTCAGACGGTGGAGATGAGGACGTGGCCCAGGGGATGCCCCACGGGTCCGCCAGGAGGTGGTACTGCTTGACCTCTGGGTGTTTGAAGGACAGGAAATTGCATGGCCAGTCGGGCCCCCAGCTGGTGTGGAGCTGGTCTGCCCTCTCCACCAGGCCCCAGCTCTTGGTGGAGACCTGCAGGTGGAAGTGCATGTGCTCACTTCAGGGGTGTTCTCTCTCCTCCCCAGGTCTGTGCTCAACTGCCCGCCTCCCAGACAAACCAGAGGGGGACAGGGCAGATGTCACCTGCGTTTGGTTTGGAAACGAAGCAGGGGGACAGACTCTGTCAACGGTACTCAGCAAACTGGCCTGAGGAGGTGGACGGGCTGAAGCTGGAGGTGACAAGAAGGCAGAGGGATGCTCCACCAGCCCACAGTACGGGTGGCTCCTTCTCCACCTCGTAACCACGGAGAGAACCAGCAGCTTCCCAGGAGAGCTGGCCAAGGCATGTGGACGACGCATTTTAAGAAACTGCAGGGGTGGCACTAATGGTGAAGAACCCGCCTGCCAAGGCATGAGACAGGAGACACGGGTTCCATCCCTGGATCGGGAAGATCCTGGAGAAGGAAATGGCAACCCACTCCAGACTTCTTGCCTGGAGAATCCCATGGACAGAGGAGCCTGGTGGGCTGCCGTCGATGGAGTTGCAGAGTCAGACGCGACTAAGTGAGCACACATTGTTAAACAGTAGAATAATTTTGTGATTTGAACACAGACATATGTTAAATGTCAGCATTTATGAAAATGTTAATATCTGTTTAAAAATAAGTTAATGTGCTTTCAACAAGTTACATTCAAATGACTTAACTCTGTATTCCTGGAGGAGTGAGGCGAGCGTTTTTGCAGGATGAGTGCCTTCTGGACACCTCTCTCGTGGTGACGAATCAGTGCAGCTGGGGGGCTCTCACCTCTTAAGTAGCCGCGTGGGGGACAGACCCTCAGGGGGCTCAGTGTCCACTTCTGGGTGACTCTGAGTGAGTGCGGAGGCCTCCAAGAGATGAGATTTCAGGAGCTGAATACAGCCTCCATCCAGCGGCCAGGCAGAAGCTGAGTCCTCAGTCCTGGAACTGTGAGGCAGTGACTGGCCCCTGCGTGAGCCTGGAAACAACCCCTCCCGGCCAGTCAAGCCCCCAGAGGGGAATGCAGCAACACCCCGGCTCCAGCCTGGGACCCTGAGCGGGGAGGCAGCTGAGTTGTGCCCAGCTCTGTGATCCACCTGGAGAAGGGATAGGCTACCCACTCCCGTATTCTTGGGCTTCCCTTGTGGCTCAGCTGGTAAAGAATCCACCTGCAATGTGGGAGACCTGGGTTCGATCCCTGGGTTGGGAAGATCCCCTGGAGAAGGGAAAGGCTGCCCACTCCAGTATTCTGGCCTGGAGAATTCCATGGACTATACAGTCCATGGGGTCGCAAAGAGTCAGACACGACTGAGCGACTTGCACTTTCACTTTCCATGACCCGCGAGACAGTGCGTGTGCTGAGCTGGGTGTGCTCTGCTCCCTGGCACAGGACACGGGAACGCCTCTCGCGGGGGCAGGGCAGCCTCACACGGGCCAGCTGCAGTGCCCCAGGCAGCCTGCTGGGGTGGGCACATGGCCTGGGCAGGTCCACATGGGAGGATGAGGTCTGTCCCCAGGATCTGGGTCTTCACGAGTCCTCCGCTGGGCTGGGCCCTCTGTGCCAGCTTCCCTGGATGTGAGAGCCCGGCCTGCACCTCTTCGCCCAGATGTGTGCATCACTGCGGCGAGGAGCCCCCTAGGCTCCCGGTCTGGGGGGAGTGCAGAAGTGGCCGGCGCATCCCTGGTGAGCAAGGTTAGGGTGAGTTGAGGTCAACAGAGTGGGGCCCCACGAAGAGATCGGGGTCCCCGTTAGAAGAGAAAGAGACCCGAGAGCTCTCTCTCTCGGCCGCGTGAGCCCACAGTGAGAAGACGGCTGCCTGCAGGTCAGCAAGGGCCCCCACCGGACACGGGGTCTGCCTGCACCCTGATCATGGACTCAGCCTCCAGACTGCAAGGAATAAACGTGTGTCCTTCGGACCGCCTAGTCTGTGCTCCGTTACAGCGGCCGCGCTGACTGAGATGGGGGTCCCCCGACTCACAGCTGCCGTGAGAAGGCCAGGGCGCCATCCCGAGCTCTGGCGCCAGGACGCGGGGCGTGCGGGACGCTGGGGTGGCAGAGCCTCCCCCTTGTCTGGTTCCCACCACGTCTGTTGTGAAGAGTGGAGGGTGGGGACGGCGGCGTGGCTGACATCGGCACCGTTTAACACCGTCTCTGCCCACTGCAGGTGGCGCGTTTGGTCCAGCCAGCTCGTGCCAGAGCAGGCCGAGGCCGGCTTTGAAGTGCAGGCTGCCCCGTCCACACTGCCACTGGGATGAAGGTGCTGCTGAGGGATCCTGAGGGACCTCTGCCAGCAATGAGGGAGCTTGAGCCTCATAGCAGGGTGTCGGTCCAGACAAAATGCAGACTTTTAAGCAATTATGATCAACGAGGAGCCTGTTACTGCCTCCTTGACACCCTGCCATCTGCCTTTAACCTGCGGTGCCATGGTCAGAGACACCACGGTCAGCGGCTGGAACCCACGGCTTCCCTCCTCCTGCTGCCTGACCGACTCTTGCTGGGCCATGGCCTTGACCGTTCGCTCATTTGAAAAATGATCGGTTAAAATGTTCTCTTTTTTCCTTCTCACTGCCTTCCTCACTGAAGAAACACACGTGAATTTCCTGCAGTTTGGAAAGCGAGCCACGGTAGGAAAACAGGATCACCCGCAGAGCCTGAGACGGGCCTGTTTTGCTTTGTGCCCATTCAGTCTTTTCTCTGACTTGTGTACGTGTCAAAAGGGGCTCACGGCACGCGTGATTTTAATCTTCTCCTAGTAACACATCACGAGCACGCGCAGCAGGATCGCATGTTCTTCTGCCGCACCGCTTTTGCTGGTTGCCTGGAGTCCGTTGCTCTGAGTCGACTGGTGTATCAACTACTTCGTCCCCTGCTGTGGGACACTGGGTATTTCCGGGGCTCGTTTCCATGCTATAAGCGACCCTGCAGCAAACACGCCCAGGAGGACTCTCTGGAGACAGCAGACCTTCCTGAGGAAGGGCCTCGGGTCACCTGTTCCGCAGACTCTCCCTCACTGCTCCCATGGCCTGCACTCTGACCCTCTTTGCATCTGTGCCTGAAACCCTCTCTGCTGGCTCCTCGGCCTCTGCTGTCCCTCCTGCAAAACTGACCCTCAGAACACCGTCCCAGCCATCTCCTCTATGCTCATCGCGGCCTCTGCATGTGAGCCATAAACCAGAATACCAGCGCTCAGCTCTGCGCAGGGTCTCCAGACTGTAGGGAGGACCCCGGCCCACACAGTTCAGTTCTGCTCGCGTGTGTGCGTAAGGCCTGGCTCCCTGTGTGCTCCTCTGGGCTGGGAGGGGCTACAGAAACACAGGGACACGGCAGCCAGGAGAGGAGCATGGAGACTCAGGAAGGTGGAGAAATAGCCTGGTTGACCCGCAGATTCCAGCCTTCACCTGAGGCTCTGTTGTGTGAGGCTGATGAGTCCAGCCTTCATCTGAGGCTCTGCTGCGTGAGGCTGAGCCTGCTCCCGGGGATGAAGGGTGTCCTGCGCCCTTGGAGGCACAGGGCTGCTGAGGCCACCTGAGAGCTGGCGTAGAATGATCCCAGGCACAGGGGCCTGTGTCTACATATTCGTTCTGTGTTGAAATGATGCTCCAAGTTTCTTTGGAGCATCATTTCTTCTTTCTTTTTCCAAGTTTCTTCTTTCTTTTTTCAAGGTAAAAGTTTTCCTGAAAGCCGTTGGACTGAACTCCACTATCCCTTCAGTGAAAATCTTAAACAAGTCCGTGTGATCTCCTGCTAACAAATACTACAGTCCTTTCCTGGTTCACATCCCTGTAACCATGTTCCAGCGATGGTAACCCAGGAAAGAGCCGAAAAGGAGACATGGACCGTTCTGCTTCTGGGAGGGGGTCATAAGGACCACGCTGAGCTGAAGGCCACACAAGGCTGAAACACTGTGCAGAATGGGTGACACAGCAGACTGGAAGAAGTTTGGCATTCGAGATTCCACAAAGGACAGCGATGCCCAAGAAACAAAGCAGGCAAGGTGGGCTGCAGCTTCTCCAGCTCACGGCCCGGAAGGTGCTTCCAGGCAGAGCTGAGCGGGGAGGAGCCCCGGGGGCTTCCGGTGTTGAGGAGCCTGAGCTGGACTCTAGGGCGGTGGACCAAGGCGGCCAGGGTCCACGGGGCAGAAGGTGGAGAGGAGACGGCTGCGCACCGAGAGAGCTTCAGAGGCTTTCAGAGGACCCCGCCCTGGAGTCTGCAGTTGAGTCGATGCAAACACGAGGAAACCTCCCAAGGCCAGAAAAAGGCCCCCAAAGAAGAAATGGAACAACCCCAGGCACGAAGTCACGGAAGACTCTTGACTGTCCCTGCCCTCACCGGCCAGAGTGGGTCCCTTCATAATCCGTGGGCATCTGGTGGGGGCCTTCGGGAGGGTTTTGAGTCAGTCATTCGGCAAAATCGGCCCCAGAGAGAGCACTGCTGTTGCTGCCTATGTATCTTAAAAGCGAGGATTTGAAGGTTCAAACTTTTCTCAAGTAACTTAGCTGCACCCTGAACAAAGAGCAAGACTCCTTATAGGAACACGAAAGTATAGTGCACCCTCCAGAATGAACATACAGGGCCTGGTACTCATAAGACATTACCACTAGACAAAGATGTGGGAGAAACGGATCACATGCGGAAAAACAAATGGAGACCGACCCAGAGAGGACCCACGACAGAACTAGTAGACAGCGGCGTGAAACCGTTATTATGATCAGATTCTCGCCTTCAAGCACTGGAGCATGGCAAGCAGAGTCATGGAGTGGACGTATCTAATTCCAGCTTGTGGAGGTAAAGGCTACAGAGTTTGAGCTGAAAGCAATGGACTGGATGGGACATTATACATCAGACATCAATTAATAAATGGACATTAATGTCTAATTTGCTTTTGAACTGTGGTGCTGGAGAAGACTCTTGAGAGTCCGTTGGACTGCAAGGAGATCCAACCAGTCCATTCTAGAGGAGATCAGTCCTTGGTGTTCATTGGAAGGACTGATGCTAAAGCTGAAACTCCAATACTTTGGCCACCTCATGCGAGAGTTGACTCACTGGAAAAGAGTCTGATGCTAAGAGGGATTGGGGGCGGGAGGAGACGGGGACGACAGCGAATGAGATGGCTGGATGGCATCCCCGCCTGGATGGACATGAGTTTGGGTGAACTCCGGGAGCTGGTGATGGACAGGGAGGCCTGACATGCTGTGATTCATGGGGTCGCGGAGAGTCGGACACGACTGAGCGACTGAACTGAACTGAACGTCTGATTGTGTTAGATATCGCATTTGTAAACTTGGGGTCACAAAATGGAAATCATCCCGAAGGGAAAAGAACGAAGAAGACCGAACGAGCGAGTAAGGCCGCGGTAAGAACTGAAGGCACCTGATGGACTCTGAGCTCGAGTCCCGCAGAGACGGAGCATAAAGCATTTAAAGAGACGGTGGCTGGTGATTTTCCGACTTGTTGGAAAGGGTGAACTCACAGAGTACAAACCCTAACAAGCACCAGGGGTTAGAAACGCGAATAACATTACACTAGTGTCATAATTGTTGAGAAGCAGTATTAAATAATAAAAGCAGCCAGAGGCAAAAAATGCACATATGTACAGAGAAACAGATATAAGGGTCACGGCAGATTCCTTGTTGCAAACAATACGAGCCAAAAGGCAGTGGAGAAAATTCTTAAAGCACTAAGAAGAGAAGAATCTGCTAAACTGAATTCTCTGCCCCTGAGACTGTCTTTTGAGGACTTTGTCAGACGTGAAAGTGAAAGAGGGTCACCAGCAGATCCACGCTGGAAGGAAACACTGCAGGTGGAAATGCACGCTTACACGCAGCACCAGAAGCGGTAACGGCGCGGGTACCTGTAAGCACACCTTACGCTTTTCATTTAAATATTTTAAAAAGACGATTGACCCTTTAAAGCAAAAACAAGAAAGATACATTGGGAGTCTGCAACATAGGCAGAAGCATACAGAAAGGAAGGCTAAAGGGGAGAAATGAAAGTATACTCCAGTGAGGCTTTCATAACCTGAACAAGAGTGTCATAAAGATATATATATATATATTTATAAATGATAAACCCCAAAGCTGTCACCAAGATAGCAAACAGAGAGCTGTAGTTAATAATCTAAAGGAGGAAATAAAGTAGAATCATAATAAATACTAAACTCAAAGAAAAAAAGGAACAAAGAACAGATGAGAAAAGCAGAAAACAATAGAAGGTATAGACTCAAACTTAATAATGAAAATAGCTATATTAAATGAAAATTGTTTAACTGCCCTAGTTAAAAAGCAGAGATTGTTAGATTGAATTTTAAGAAGCAATATCCAACTATAAACTACTTACAAGAAACATAGTTTAAATATAAAGACACAAATGTATTGAAAATAAGATGGTGGAAACAAATATTCCATATTAATACTCTTCCACGTAAAGCCTGAGTGAGTGTATGAACTTCAAAGTAGATTTTGGAGAAAAAAGCATAGCCAGGGATAAAGGAGTTCATTTCGTAACGTAAAAGGGCTAATTCATCAAGGAGATGAGACAGTCCTAAGGTTTATGTACTTAATAACAGAGTTTCAGAATACAGAGGGCAAACAAGGAGAGAATTGCAGAGGAAACTTTCTTAGTACTTAGGTGAGTCATGGACATCGTGTTAAACTGTAAGAGAAGGCAGTATAGGAAATAGTTTTTGTCTTCTTAGGTTGGATAAACGTCTCTTATTATCGTGGTTCAGACACTGAGTCATGTCCAGCTCTTCATGGCCCCACGGACTGTGACACTCCAGGCTTCTCTGTCCTCCACTATCTCCCGGTGAAGTGAAAGTTGTTCAGTCACGTCCAACTCTTTGTGGTCCCATGGACTATACAGTCCATTCTCCAGGCCAGAATACTGGAGTGGGTAGCCTTTTCTTTCTCCAGGGGATCTTCCCAACCCAGGGATTGAACCCAGGTTTCCCGCATTGCAGACGGATTCTTTATCAGCTGAGTCACACGGGAAGCCCTGGAATCTCTCAGAGTTTGTGCAAATTCATGTCCATTGAGTCAGTGATGTCCCATCTCATCCTCTGTCACCCTCTTCTCCTTTTACCTTCAACCTTTCCCAGCATCAGGGTCTTTTCCAGTGAGGTGGCTCTTTGCATCAGGTCACCAAAGTATTGGAGCTTGATTTCCTTTAGGATTGACTGGTTTGATTTTGCAGTCCAAGAAACTCTCAAGAGTCTTCTCCAGTACCATAGTTTGAAAGCATCAATTCTTCGGCACTCAGCCTTCTTTATGGTCCAACTCTCACATCCATACATGACTACTGGAAAAGCCATAGCTTTGACAATACAGACTTCTGTCAGCAAAGTGATGTCTCTGCTTTTTAATATGCTGTCTAAGTTTGCCATAGCTTTCCTTTCAAGGAGGAAGTGTCCTTTAATTTCATGGATGCTGTCTCTGTCTGCAGTGATTTTGGAGCCCCCCAAGATAAAGCCTGTCACTTTTCCCACTTAGTCCCCCTTTATTTGCCGTGAAGTGATGGGACAAGATGTCATGTTCTTCATCTCAATTGTGGTGATGACCTCCTGGATATGTGCATTTCAAAACTTATCAAGTTGTACATCTGGAATATAGCAAACGTACCAAAGGCCAGTTATACCTCGGTAAAAAGGCAATAGTGAGAATTTTAAAGAGCCACTTGTTAGTGCATCAAAATATTGATCAATGCCCAGTTCTTTCTGATGCACAAACCTTCTACTGCAGCTGGCCTGACTGTCCAGGAGGGAACCCAGCAGCTGCTGTCTCCTGTCACAGCAGCAGAGGGGGTCCTGAGGATGTGGAGGGAAGAGCAGCTGTCATAGCAGCTTGGACGCCGCCCCCGTGACCACCCCCGCACAGCAACCCTGAGATCCACCCCCCCACCCACTGGCTCTTGCCGCTTTGCAATCAACCAAGTGTGAAGGTCACCTTCGCCCCTCAGTTGCAGCATGGGTCACCCTGAAAACAAAAGGGAAAACACGGAAGCCTGCAAGATGACTTAGGTGGAAAATGCTGCCTGTGAGTTATGGTTTTAATTAAGAGCCTTTTAAGCTTTAATTAAAAAGGTACATGAGCATTCAGTATTTAAGAAAAATGCCTTTGTGTTTGGGTCAATTGAATAACATAAAATAAAATGAGATACATATTTCTAGTCAGAAGCTTCACATAGGAAAGCAGTGTACATAATTAAAAAGTAAATTTAAACTGATTTGGGCATAAAGGCTTTCTAATGGGGGAAGATGGCTGTGGGGAATATTATTTTCCTTATTGCAATATAGCAGGACATCTGATCCACGCGTTAATAGGGCTGCTTCCCGGGACGGGTATGGAGGCAGGAATATGAGCGCCCGCCAGAGGGTGTAACTGATGCCCAGAGATGGCCCTGGAGCCTGCAGAGAGTCCCTGCCTGGGTTTTCGCTCTGCTACTCTTTGCTTCCTGTTGTCCTTGGCACCTGTTTGCTTCTCAGATTCGGGAACCACAGTGAACAGCTCCAGGTCAAAGGTTTGCTTAGTTGCACACGAACCTAACGTGCAAACGAGCTCAGGGTCGGGAGGAGGGAGAGAAGCCTGAGGAAAGTCACTTTTTGGGCCCAAGGTCAAGCGTGAGGCTGTCAGAGCCGGGAGCTCCGGACTGGAGATGCTGCCGTCTTTGCTCTGGGGTGGGGGGGTCCGTGCACCCCTGTGTTTGGGCTGCAGGCCCACCACAGAAGGAGTGAGTGGTGCCAGGGTGGCGGCCCCGAGACCCTGAGACCCCGAGGTCCTGAGGCCCAGGCCTGGATGTGTGTGTCTTGGGCCCACAGGCCCGTTGCAGAAGGAGGGGTGAGGGTGTCAGTGCTGTGAGCCCTGCGCCTTAGCTCAGGACGGCACTGCTATATTGCCCTGAGGACTGCAGAGCTGGGCGTGCCAGTGTCTGAAGGCCCTGCCATCTGTGGGTGGCTCACCCATGGGCAGCCCCACGCTGTTTCACAGGCTGGACTTCTGCACACACAGCGTCCTCCCATGCCTGCTCCTGAGTAGGACCTGGGAAGTTTCTGGAAGGTCTCAGGCTCCTGAGCACCACTGCAATCCCATCTGCAGGGCTCTCGTTGGCAGGGTTTCCTGGAAGCTCAGTAACGACACAGACCCACATAGGGCCTGGGGCAGCTCATGCAGGCAGACTTTCCACTTTCATCCTCAGGATTATTTGCTGTGTCTTTTCTGACCTCCTGGACACTCCCCAGGGGCTGGCGGTTTCCTGTCCACCCCTTTTTCCTGACTCCTTGATATCTGCTCAGGAATTGCACCCCTGCTTGGCTTTGGGGTCAGCTTTCGATGGACTGGACTTCCCCCGGGGCAGACGGTCAGCACCACTGACCCAGCTTGAGCCTGGCTGATCCCCACTTGAAGGAATCACGCATTTAGGAGAATGGACTGTACTGATGAGGGAGCCATTTGCTTCATACCTGGGCGACAAAAGGGTGCATCAGACACACTGCTTTCGAAGGACGAGCTTGACTTCTACAGGCAACAGTCTACTCGCCCTCTAGATGGGATGCTCTGCACACCTTCGGAACCTGTTCCAGCCCTCCCGGAGTTCCACATGTGAGGTTTACGATGCCTGCTCGCCTTTGCTTGTCAGTTACATTTTGTTTCACTTTCTGGTACTCTGTGACTCTAAAGCAAACAAATACCAGAGAGAAAAAGCATCAAACCCTCACGAGGACTCTATGCATCTCCAAGGCCTGTCCAAAATACTTCCTTTCTAAACTGGGATTTCTGCTTGCTCATCACGTGCAAATCAGGCCTCAGGAGCTGAACAGACGCTATTATGGAGCAAAACAATTCATGCCAGGAAGGCTGGCTTCCCATTTCAGCACCACAGTTTAAATGGCTGAAGGAGAGTCATAACTTAACTCAGGTAAAGGGTGGTTCCAGCCCCACCTTAAGTTCTCCCAGCAGGTGTTTTTATGCAGGATTCCACTCCCTGAGGACGTGGAGGACATCAGCTCAGCTTGGCAGCGTGAAAGGGCATGTTGTTTATTGTATTTCTCACCTCCTGGACCACAAATCACACATGAAGACATAAATTGCCAAACATTTACATCACTGAGCAGCTGGAAAATCGGTTTGTTTTTCAAATCACACTTGTGATAAGTGGTGGAAGATAAACACCAACTGTTGGATTCCTTAAGACAAATATAATGCTTCATAACTAAATGGAAAACATATTACAAAGAACTGACACATCAACTTTCAAAATTTGTCTGTGCTTGGTGCTCTAACATCCCAAACTGCCTGGGCTTTTGTTGTTCAGTCATTAAGTTGCGTCCAACTCATTATGACCCCATGGACTGCAGCACGCCAGGCCTCCCTGTCCTTCACCGTCTCCTGGAGTTGCTCAGGCTCATGCCCATTGAATCGGTGATGCCATCCAACCATCTCATCCTCTGTCATGCTCTTCTCCTCCTGCCTTCAGCCTTTCCTAGGTTTTCAATTCCTAGCAGAAAACCTAGTTCACTTGGACCTGATGAAAACCGTGGCACCTTCCTCCTGCCAGGCCCTGGGGCGTGCCTGTGCTCTCAGCTTTCGAGACGGTGGGTCTGCAGATGGAGGACGGGGAGGGAGGGAGAATGCAGTCTCGGGGCAGCTCCTGGACTTGGGTATCGAGAGGCTCGGTGCCTGAGGGGTGGGGTCTGGGGCTGGAGCGTGAAGCTACCTTTCAGTCCTCTCTGCTGCTCCTTAGCTCTGCAGCCTTGGCCACAGCGACTCTGGGGAGCCTCAAGCTCGTGGTCTCTGAAATGGAGAAATGCGTTAATGAGCATGGGGTTTAGCATCAAGGCAGGAAATGTGACCCCACCTCCTTCCTCTCTGGATCTCTAGAAAAGAAGTTTTGCAGCTGAGGAGAAACCTAGGGACCTGGGTCAGCGAGAATTGTGGCATAGGGAATTCCAAGGGCTGGGCACCAAAGAAACAACAGTTTTGTTGGAGTCCAGATGTTGTCAGAACTCTGTAAAATATTCAGAGGCTTAGGACAACCACGTGGATGCTGCCTGAACACTGCAAACCTTGGTCCAGGCCCCCGGATGGACTCCAAGTGTTCATTCAGATGACTGCTCATATTATGACTAGCTGCTGCATCTCCGGGAGGGCCTCCTTCCCTGAACCTTGCACAGGAGCCTGAGGGACCTTGCCCTTCGAGCCCCGGGATTTGCTGGCAGCTGAGGTGTGGTCATTCCTGAGGACAGTGAAGTCAGGTTGCTGACCCAGGGGGGTGCTGGTGCCAGCAGCTGTACTGGGACAGGAGGGCCGGGTAGTGGCCTTCAGGGCCCGAGGGCAGTGGGGTGCCCTCCCAGGCTGCTCTGCATGTGAGCTGGGGCACAGTTCCTGACTCTGACCTTGGTGTGTCCTTGGCTTTCCCAACATGTGAACTGCCCGACATTTGACACCAGGCTCTGTCGGGAGAGAACAACCTGGGCAGGTTCTGTGGACACAGCCCTGGGCACCCTCCTCTTCCAGGGCACGGCCGTGTTGTTGGACAAAGCGGAGTCCATCTCCTTTGCTGGGAGGTTTGACCCTGAGTTGCAGGAGCGTTGGAAGCTGCCCATCTGCTCATCCTTTAATCACAGCAGCGCTGGAGCCCTGATTGCTAATCAGGAGCACGATGGAAGCACCGCTGTTGTTAGATTGCCATCAAAGTACCGCTTTCTGTCTCCAGGAGCAAGCAAGCCCTTGATGTGTCCGTGAAACTGTTATTTGTACGGGACGAGTTAACTAAAACAAACAAAAAAACCACTCCTGAAATATCACATCTTTTCAAAGGCAGATATGGCAACAGCTTCTCAGTGGCGGGGCTGGGTGGGGACAGGGGTTGGGGTGAGATGAAGTCTGGGCTTTGGGTGGTCCCGGGGGCCCTGGTTCCCCCGTGTGTCACCTGCCGTCTCAGGAGGCGGTGCTGTGGCACCTGTGACTCTGGAGTTGGATGGAGCAGGGAGTTTAAAGTCTGCTTGGCTGCCTACTGGCCGTGTGCCTGTGGACACTTCGCAGACTTTCAGCCCCTGGAAACAGGGCACAGAGCTGCTGACTCTGGAGTCTGGGCAGGAGTTGAGGGGGAGGGTGAGACCTCCGGCCTCAATGTGCAGCCAGCAGTCACCATGCGGTTTTGATGGGCTCGGGAGGTGTATCTGACCCCTGCCTCCAGGGCTGTCTCTCACGCGGAGCGAGCAGAGCCTCTGCTGGTAGCCGTTCACATGCTTGTCTCCTGGGGCAGCCACTGGAGAAGGCAGGCCCTTGATATCTCCCCTGGTGCTTGGGCTCCTCGTCCTGCCTGGCACGTCGGGGATCCTGCTGAGCAGACGCAGAGAGATGCAGGCAGAATGGTGCTTGTTGGACATAACGTGTCAGTTACCTGATGCAATGACAGCTCGTCTGAGCCTGGCCGGTCAGATGGCCCACGGGGCCTTGGTGGCCCCCACGCAGTGATCCCGTTTCTCCATCAGGGTCCTGATCTCAGTGCCAGGTGGTCCCCACCTGGCAGCCCCTGATGTGGGCCCCGGGCCTGCGTCCGGCTCACCCGGCTCTCGGCCCCCTCACTTGCGGGTCCACACACGCGCATGTCCCCTGCCGCCCTCGCAGGCCCCGGCCTCCCCTCCCGGTGACCATGCCTCAGGGTCTCAGGTGCATGCGGGCGGGGCAGGCAGTCCCCGCTGCTCCTTGCCTCGGCCTGGGCGGCCCTGGCTCCCAGGAGCTGCTCAATAAACGGCTGTTTGGGTGACACACTGCCCGCCTTGACTTCCCACTCTGGCTTTCAGGCTCTGCCGAGGCCCCGGGCTTGCATCAGTTGTGGTTTAATTGTTTCTATGAGGCCCCTTCCTCTGTCCCAGGCCTCTGCCCCACACATGACCCACTGCCTGTGGCCAACCGGCACCCTCTGCAGGGCCTGCTCTCTGCTACTCCAGGCCTCTGAGGGTTGGAGAGCCCCTCCCCTCTTGTGAGGGGCCGAACCCACCGTGCTGGGTGGGCAGGTGCCCTATGGAGGCAGAGCCGGGTGCAGAGCCCCTGCTCTGAGCCCACAGCCGGGGCTGCGGACACGCCTGCTGCAGGTTTTGCTGACTCTCTGCTGCCACCGTGCATTTTTCCTGTGGTCACTGGTGGGCCTGCCTCTGTGTGGGGCCTCCCAGCAGGGTTCCTTGGCCATGTCCAGTGGTCAGGCAGCTGAGCAGCGGAGGCTTCAGGAGGCGAGAAGAGCTGCGTCCCACATGTCTGCCCTCTGAGGAGCCCCCAGACCCTCGACTTGGGCCCCAGATGCCGCCCTTAAATCCAAGGCTTGGGTCCAGACATCCCCCTGCCTTGTCTTGTGGGACCCACAAGCAGGTTGTCCTGGCAACCAACTGCCCGCCATCCCGGGAAGCCCCACGGAGAGGCAGAGCTCTCTGGAGAGGGAGAGCAGAAATGGGATTAGGACTCAATGGGAAACATGAAAAGAGCCAGCTCCTCTGGTGCTGGCTGCGGATGCAGGTTCCCATGGCAACCGATAGCGCTGGGCAGGGAAAGGGGGCCATGGGGCTGGTGGCTCCGTCTCTGCCGGTGCAGGGGCTCTGGTGGCTCCGTCTCTGCTGGCACAGGGGTGTGGGTGAGCTCAGGCCTGGAGGCCAGGTGGGGCTGACACAAGAATGCTGCAATTAGAAAGTGGAGTTTTTCATCTTTAAAAAAGAGGAAAAAAATCTAGGACTTTTCCATACATAAAAGTTTTAATTATGCGTATAGCAATACTTAAACATCGTGTTTTGATTCACAAATGTAACAGTCCTTTCACTTAGGTGTGGAAACTGTCGCGTCCGTGCTGGAAGGGGCCTAGACAGGTGGCCTGCATGGCAGGAAGCACTTCTCTTGCGTGGTCGGGGTGATGTCACCCTCCGCATGGCTGCTCTTCTCTGCTGCTGCCGGGTGCTCCCTGCAGCCAGATCCCGTGCTGGCGGCTCAGGCGGCCACACTCCTTCCTGCTCCCCTCCCCCCACCCCTTCTCCCTCTCTTCTCCTGTATTCATCCCGCTCCTTTCCTATGCTTAGAGGAGAGGGAGATGCTTGCAGAGCTTCAGTACCTTGCTGGCCTCAGGTGTGAGTTTGAGGAGACTGCTCTGGCCCCAGTGCCCAGCCCCCTGTGCAGGCCCCCCAGGTGCAGGTCACCAGGTGCAGGCCTCCCAGTGCAGACCCCCAGGTACGGGCCCCCAGGTGTGGGCCCCCAGGTGTAGGTCACGCAGGTGTGGTGCCCCTGGTGCAGGCTGCCCAGGGGCAGGCCCTGGGCAATGCTTCCCCATGTCCAGGAAGTGTCTGAACCTTTGTGTGCAGAGTCCAGCGGGGAATTAGGCTGCCTCCGCGTGGGGGTGGGATGGAGGGCGGGTGGGGGACTGCGGGCTCTGGCCGCCTGGGGAGCACCGTCTCCCCCCGTCCTGAGCTGTGGAGCCCTCACTGGTCCACAGCTCACGCGGACTCAGGGGAGGTGGCCCTGGGGCAGGCGACTCGAGCTGACCTGCCCTGAGAGCCGCTTCTGTCGTCTTAAAGTTTTTCACTCAAGAATGAGCTGCTTGTGGGACCTGATGACACTGTGCCCCCAGCCCCAGGGGACACCCTCTCTCTGTCTTTTGGAACCTGTGTTCACAGCGCGCACCCCACCCTGCCGTGACCAGATGCCTGTTAAGTTCTCTTCTGCTCCGGCCCCCTCAGCTCGTGCGCCGTCTCTTGTGCTCGTCTCAGCCCTGTCTTACCGAACCCGGTATTCTCTCTCCATCTGTGTCTGCTTTTTGACTCGGCTCCTCCTGGCTTGTTTCGGCCAATGACTGGTTTTTCACATCTAGGTTTTCCACCTGAGACTTCTTCAGACTTCTCTGGCATATTCTCTTTGCTTCATTTGGGCTTTCATTGCTCCTCTGAACATTTTAGAATACAGAAGGATAAAAAGCCAAGATGACTTTTTAAAACTAATTTTTATTGGCGTGTAGTTGCTTTACACCGTTTTCCTAGCTTCCGCTTTACAGCACAGTGAATCTGCTATCCACACACATCCCCTCTGTTTCGGATTTCCTTCCCATTAGGCTGCACAGAGTACTGCGCAGCGGCCCCTGGTTTATCAGCAGGTCCTCACCGTCTGCTTTTTGCATAATCCAGGATGATTTTGAAGAGAATAGATTGTCTTACCCTTTGAGGTATCCAAGTTTATTATGAAGCTACATGGATAAACAGAGTGAGAACAAATATATTGACAAACAGACTGATAAAGCAAATTTTATTGCCAAGAAACTGACTTCTATTTATAAGAGAACTTGGTATTAGAAAACTGGTGCAAGAAAGAAAGGAATACTTGATAAGTGGGCTGGGAAGATTGGTTACCTCTATAACTAAAGTTTTATTTCACTCAGTATAAAAGAAGAAATTCATTAAGCTCTAAATGTGTAAAATAAAACGTTAAAATGTTAGTTGGCCGTAAGGTAGAATGTCATAATGGCATTATGACAGATGATCCAGGAAAGATCAATACGTCTCACTGCTTTCCTCATGCCATGCTCCCCTCTAAGACAAAACAAAATGAAACAAAAGGTAAAGAAAAGAAAATCTTTCAAAAGAAACAAAAGGAGTCTTAAATACAGCTGTGTGTGTGCTCATTTGCATCCGACCCTCTGCAGCCCTATGGACTCTAGCCTGCGAGGCTCCTCTGTCCATGGAATTTCCAGGCAAGAATACTGGACCATGTTGCCATTTCCTCCTCCAGGGGATCTTCCTGACCCAGGGATCTAACCTGCATTGCCTGCATTGGCAAGAGGATTCTTTAACACTAGCGCCACCTGGGAGGCCCCCAAACATAGTTAATTGTACAGTTACAAAACAGGGGAGGATATTTGCAATGTATACAGCTGACAAAGAGTTGAGACCAAAGAGGTCACGAGTGTTCACAAACTGATGAGGAAAAGGCAGGTGACTGAGGGGATGACTCAGCAAACAGAAAATTCAGAGCAGATGAGACCAGAAGAGACGTCGGATGAGAGCAAAGCTGTTCCATCCCACTACAAGTAAAACGCGCCAATTAAAACCACACCGGAGGGCGCTCCGCCTCCCCCAGGGAGAATGGAGCTCTGGGGAATTGCTCCCTTCCTGTAACCAGCCAGGAAACCGAGCAAAGACTTGGAAGCGCCCGTCCCCAGATGCTGGCAGGCAGTGCAGGGCCCTGGCTGGTGACTCTCTGAGCCGCGGGGCAGAACAGAGCATCTGGGGAGACCTGCTTGGTCTCAGTAGGTCGAGGATGGGGGCTGGAGGAGACAGAGGGAGCCAGACATAGTCATCAGAGTGCTGGAGAGGAAGGACATGCGAAGGAAGGAGAGCCCAAAGTTATGGACGCGGCCCCCAGAGGCTTCGCCTGGGTCCTGATCCGCTTCTTCTTGGACCAAGACTTCAAGGCTGGAGAAGGAGCCCCAGACAGCAGCTGCTGCAGTGGACACAGCCAAGACGCAGACAGCTTGTGATACCTGGGCGCTGGGGCCCCAGCTGATGCTAAAACTTCTACTGGGGGACTTCCCTGGTGGTCGTAGCTAAGCCCAAGCTCCCAATGCAGGGAGTCTGGGTGTAATCCCTGGTTTGGGATCTGGACCCCACGTGCCCCAGCTAAGACCCAGCACAGCTGAATAACTAAATATTAAACAATAAAGAAAGCTTATATGGGGATCTTGTGGAAGCAGCATCAGACTTTATTTTTTTGGGCTCCAAAATCACTGCAGATGCTGATTGCAGCCATGAAATTAAAAGACGCTTACTCCTTGGAAGGCAAGTTATGACCAACCTAGATAGCATATTAAAAAGCAGAGACATTACTTTGCCAACCAAGGTCCGTCTAGTCAAGGCTACGGTTTTTCCCGTGGTCATGTATGGATGTGAGAGTTGGACTGTGAAGAAAGCTGAGCACTGAAGAATTGACGCTTTTGAACTGTGGTGTTGGAGAAGACTCTTGAGAGTCCCTTGGACTGCGAGGAGATCCAACCAGTCCATTCTAGAGGAGATCAATCCTGGGTGTTCATTGGAAGGACTGATGCTAAAGCTGAAACTCCAATACTTTGGCCACCTCATGCGAAGAGTTGACTCACTGGAAAAGACTCTGATGCTGGGAAAGGTTGGGGGTGGGAGGAGACGGGGACGACAGAGAATGAGATGGCTGGATGGCATCACCGACTCTGTGGACATGAGTTTGAGTGAACTCCGGGAGTTGGTGATGGACAGGGAGGCCTGGCGTGCTGTGATTCATGGGGTGGCGGAGAGTCGGACACGACTGAGTGACTGAACTGAACTGAACTGAACTGAAGGGATCTCAAAGAGCCAAAGTGATTTTGGAGAAGAACAAATGTGAAGAGTTACAGCAGCTGAAAGGAAAGCACACTATCAAGCTTGAGTAATCAGTGCACCATGGCATTAGCACAAGAACAGACACGCGTAAGAGGAGCAGGACAGAGCGTCCAGAAATAGAACCACGCGCCTGCTGAACAGTTTTTGACAAAGACGTCAGGGTAATTCAATTGGAAAAGAATATTCTTTTCAACAAATCCTTTCTTGAGAAATTGAATATGTGTGTAAAAAATGTAATCCCAATGCTTACCTTACACCAGGCACAACATTTAACACAAAACGGATCATCGACTTTAAACGTCTTAAAGTTTTCATATTTTAATATAAAATTGAAGTTTTAGTTTTAAAATAGGAAAAATATTTGTAACTTTGGGGTTAGGCAGAAATTTCTGATATGAAAGGCATAACCAAAAATGCAAAAGAAATTGGTAAATTGGACTTCATCAAAATGAAAAAAATCTTTATTCAAAATATTTCAGTAAGAACAAGGAAAATGCAAGTCATTTACCAGGAGGAAATATTCCAAAACATGTGTCTGATAAAGATGTCTGCATCTATAAAGAACTCTTACAACACAATAATTAAAATAGAAACTTTGCTAACAAAGCTCCGTCTAGTCAAAGCTATGGTTTTTCCAGTAGTCATGTATGGATATGAGTGTTGGACTATAAGGAAGGCTGAGCGCCAAAGAATTGATGCGTTTGAACTGTGGTATAGGAGAAGACTTTTGAGAATCCCTTGGACTGCAAGGAGATCCAACCAGTCCATTCTAAAGGAGATCAATCCTGGGTGTTCATTGGAAGGACTGATGCTAAAGCTGAAACTCCAATACTTTGGCCACCTCATGTGACGAGCTGACTCATTTGAAAAGACCCTGATGCTGGGAAAGGTTGAAGGTGGGAGGAGAAGGGACAACAGAGGATGAGATGGTTGGATGGCATCACCGACTGGATGGATATGAGTTTGAGCAAGGTCCAAGAGTTGGTGATGGACAGGGCGGCCTGGTGTGCTACAGTCCAAAGGGTCACAAAGAGCCGGACATGACTGATCGACTGAACTGAATTGGGCAAAATACTTGAGAAGATATATACATAAGAATGGCCAATAATCATGTAAAAATGTTCATCCTCATTAGTGATTCAGTTCAGTTCAGTTAAGTCACTCAGTTGTGTCCAACTCTCTGCGACCCCATGAATCACAGCACGTCAGGCCTCCCTGTCCATCACCAATGCCTGGAGTTCACTCAAACTCATGTCCATCGAGTCGGAGATGCCATCAAGCCATCTCATTCTCTGTCGTCCCTGTCTCCTCCCACCCCCAGTCCCTCCCAGCATCAGAGTCTTTTCCAGTGAGTCAACTCTTCGCATGAGGTGGCCAAAGTATTGGAGTTTCAGCTTCAGCATCAGTCCTTTCAATGAACACCCAGGATTGATCTCCTTTAGAATGGACTGGTTGGATCTCCTTGCAGTCCAAGGGACTCTCAAGAGTCTTCTCCAGCACCACAGTTCAGAAGCATCAATTCTTCGGCGATCAGCTTTCTTGGGGATTCAGTTCAGTTCAGTTCAGTCGCTCAGTCGTGTCCGACTCTCCGCCACCCCATGAATCACAGCACGCCAGGCCTCCCTATCCATCACCAACTCCCAGAGTACACTCAAACTCATGTCCACAGAGTCGGTGATGCCATCCAGCCATCTCATTCTCCGTCGTCCCCTTCTCCTCCCGCCCCCAACCCTTCCCAGCATCAGAGTCTTTTCCAGTGAGTCAACTCGTTGCATGAGGTGGCCAAAGTATTGCAGTTTCAGCTTTAGCATCAGTCCCTCCAATGAACATCCAGGATTGATCTCCTCTAGAATGGACTGGTTGGATCTCCTTGCAGTATAATGGACTCTCAAGAGTCTTCTCCAGCACCACAGTTCAAAAGCATCGATTCTTCGGCGATCAGCCTTCTTCACAGTCCAACTCTCACATCCATACACGACCACAGGAAAAACCATTGCCTTGACTAGAGGGACCTTGGTTGGCAAAGTAATGTCTCTGCTTTTTAATATACTATCAAGGTTGGTCATAACTTTCCTTCCAAGGAGTAAGCGTCTTTTAATTTCATGGCTGCAATCAGCATCTGCAGTGATTTTGGAGCCCAAAAAAACAAAGTCTGACACTGTTTCCACTGTTTTTCCATCTATTTCCCATGAAGTGATGGGACCAGATGCCATGATCTTTGTTTTCTGAATGTTGAGCTTCAAGCTTGGCGATTAGGGAAGCATAAATTAATGCAAATTTTCGATTAACACAAAGTAGTGACAGCACTTCCCATCCACTTAAGTGGATAAACAAAGAAAAACAAGTGAACCAGCCCGTACAGCAGCTTCACAACAGGACAGGACCACACCAAGGGGAGGGGCCGTCCCAAATGACCCTTGAAAGCAGCATTTGGAATTTACACCCTCCAGACAGAGATAAAGGGACTATAAAGAAACCTACAGTGGTATCTGTGAGCGATTCTGGAAGTACTGAATGTGTTTTATGGAACTGAACAAATAAACAGCTGCATTGTCGTGACGGTAGTGAGGTTCCTTATTACTGGAGAAATAGGAGGGGGGCTGCTGGAATTAACCCAGTGGACTCGGACTTGAACTGGAAGGGTTGGTGTGAATCCATCTGACAGATGATCTACGTGTGTGTGTGTGTGTGTGTGCGCGCGCGCGCAGTTCTCCACCAGAAGGAGCTAGGAAACTACTTCTGGAGAATTCTTTCAACTAGACCTGGGCCAGGGATGGGAGAGCCTGGTGGGCTGCTGTCTATGGGGTCACACAGAGTCAGGCATGACTGAAGCAACTTAGCAGCAGCAGCAGCAGACCTGGACCGGGCAAGAACAAGATGGTCCGGAATACCTTTCTGAGACAGAAAGCAAGAATACACTCAGAGCAATGGGACACGTCAGAAGGACACAGGGATCAGCAAAAAGACACAAGAAGTGCCTCAGAGGAGCTCCTAATGGCCAAACATGGAACAGTCTGAACATCAAAACAAACGACAACCGTGAGATGGCTGGATGGCATCACCGACTCTGTGGACATGAGTTTGAGTGTATTCTGGGAGTTGGTGATGGACAGGGAGGCCTGGCGTGCTGTGATTCATGGGGTCGCAGAGAGTCGGACACAACTGAGTGGCTGAACTGAACTGAACTGAGGTGATCACTTACAGAAAAGATAAGGGTCCATGAAATTACATCAAGCACACACAGACACAAGGAGGAGAGGAAGTTCTCTTCCTTCCCGTGGAATCCCGCTAGTAGTTAAGGTAGGAGGCTGATGGAATTAGAAAGCCATAATTTATCAACCACCACATCAGCAATTGCTTCAAGCAAATGTCACCAATGGATGCTTCCACTCCTGGGTAAGAGCTGGAAGAGAAACCAGAATTTACAATGTCTCCCCCCAGAGTGTCTATAATCACACAGGAAGGATGATAACTTTACAGTGGAGAAAATCGGTGCACAGCACTTTTACCAAGTGACCAAAAGTCATATGGCCAGCCAAGGGATGGCGTGGCATCCTGAGCCTCCTGATGTGATGAGGACACATGCCACTTTTGTAGTATTCCTGACAGAAACACCTACCGGAATCTAACCACAAACAAACAGTCACACTCCAGAGCAAGTGGGGAGCACCTCACAAAATAAATGGCCTGTGCTTTTCAAAAACGTTGAGATCATTCAGCTAAGAGTTTGGGATTAACACTCACACACTGTTACATATAAAATAGTTAAACAGCAAGGACCCTGCACAGCCTAGGGAACACTAATCAATACTCTTGTAGTAACCTACAAGGGAGATTAATCTGAAAAACAACATATATGTATATCTATAACTGAAGCATGTTGCTGTATATCTGAAACTGACACCACATTGTAAACCAAGTATATTTCAACTTAAAACAGCAAGGTTATGAAGAACAAGGAAAAACGAAAGAGGTTGACAAAATGCATGGGATATACGACTGCATTCCGGACATTTTTCTGTATAAACGTTAGTGTGACCATTGGCAAAACTGCGCTGCATTAACGTCCTGCTTTTGTTAATTCTGCTATGGCTATATAAAATAATGCCTTTTGATTTTACAAAATAATTGTTGTAGTATTAAATCCCTGTGCTAAGTTGCTTAGTCGTGTCCGACTCTGTGCGACCCCGTGGACTGTAGCCCACTAGGCTCCTCTGTCCATGAGACTCCGCAGTCAAGAATCCTGGAGTGGGTCTCCATGCCCTCCTCCAGGGGAGCTTCCTGACCCAGGGATCAAACCCGAGCCTCTTGTGTCTCCTGCGTTGCAGGTGGGTTCTTTACTGCTCGTGCCGTCTGGGAAGCCCATCTATGCGTACCAGAGTACTATTCAAAAACTCATAATCAAATGGTTCAGAAAAAGTGCTCGTGACAAGAAAAGAATGAGGAAGCCCAGATGACAAAATTCAACAGTTTTTGAATCTGAATGAAGATGAACATGAATTGTTTGTATTGATTTGTTGACTTCATTTTGTCTGGAACTTTTTCAAAATAAAATGTAAGTAAAATGCAAAAAATTGGTAGCAGATTAAAATATGCTGAGATTTCTCATATTCATGATTTTGAAAAGTGAGAGAAGTGTGGCAATATCAGAGGAAGCCTCGTCCTTGTTATTGAAGGAGGTGTGACCTCTGGGCGGAGATGCCCCGTGTGACCTCCCAGTTCCGTTCTAACAACTGTTGGAGAGCCTCCAGGGCAGATACAAACGGACCCAAGTGCTGCACCTGTCCCGTTGCCAAGAACTGGTCATGTGACCAACCGTGCAGAAGGGCGCCTCAACCTTGTTACAATCACGTCATGGACGAGCGTGTCCGCAGGTCAAGTAAAGGATTCCACGTTCGTGAACCAAGATGCCGTGTTCTCCAGAACAGGACCGAACAGATTCTGAATGTTCTACATATTATGAAACACAGGTTTTAAAGCAAACAAGCTGCTCTCTGGCTTCTGAATGCACACTACCTATTATAAAACTATGACATATAGGTCAGGAGCGATGTTAATTTCAGCGTAGTTGTTATTTCTGAGAATGGAAGGTGAGTATGCAGGCAGCTTCAAAAATACAGATAACATTTCATTTTATGATAAATGACCTGAACATAGTGTGACAGAGTGTTAAGGTCTGTTCATCTGGGTGATGAAGATGTATGAGTGTGTTGAGTTAATCTCTGTCTGCTTTTTTTTTCCCAGTGTCTTTGGAGTGTTGGGCTCACTTTGACTCTGCTCCTCTCCCACCTGGTCTGGGTCCCAAGCCCACCCCCAGGCACCCTCTGCCCTGAGTTGGGGTCAGTGGGTGGGGAGCAGGGAGAAGGACGAGGGTGGGTGACTGAGGGGCCTCTGGGACACAGGACTCTCAGTGATGGCCTGGAGGAGTCCTGGGAAATGCGGACGAGCTGGTCATCTCCGGCAGAGGCGGGGACCATTCCCACTCCCCTCCCCAGAGTCCAGCCCCACCAGGCAGCCCCCCACGTGCTGGTCTTCCTCTTTCTACTTCCCTCCTTCTTCACCAGACTCGGGAGCAAAGCTGTCCACAGTGACCAGCTCAGGTTCCCCCATCCCGGAACCCCCACCCCCAGCCCGCTGCATTAACCCCCAGGTTACCCAGCTTGGGGGTGACACCTCCTCCCAGCCTCCTGCTGGTAGCCGGGCTCTTCTCCTCACAGGCCTCCCCAGCTACCTGTCCGCCTTGCTGTGCACCCCACGTGGTCTCCAGGTTTCAGGATTCGTCTGCCTGTAGCGGGGCTTCCATAGGCTGCTGGGAACTGAAGAAGGCTTCTCGCCTCTCGGCCAGGCCGTCAGTCTCCTCCCATGGTGGGTGGGGCCCTTTTCACCCTGGCCCCCACTTCTAAGCGCTTAGATAGGGTCTCCCCTGCAAGCACGCCCCTAGAAGGGCAACGCCCGCCCTTCCCCAAGGAGCAGAGGGAAGCAGGGCTCAGGGTCTAGGAGCCTCTGGATGGGAGATGATTCAGCAGACGCAGTTTCCTTCCTGACTTTCAGAGATTCCTGATCAACTCTGAGGAGCTGAGGGGTTTGTGGGTGCCGCAGCTCCCCAGAGTTTGAGGTGAAGGCTTTGTTACCTGCTGTCAAGAGCTACGGTCTTTCACAGGGCACATGCTGACCCGGTGGTTCGGCTACTCCACTGCAAAGAACAGCCACGCCAGCTTGAGCAGTTTTATGAAAACTTCTCCCTGAGGTGCAGGAAATATTTCTATTCTGAGCTCTCATTTGTCTGAGAGCAGCTTATGTTCGTTTATGACCAGGGAGCTCATATTTCAACTTTATCAGGTTTAACAGGCTGTAGACTAAGAACACCAAATGTAACGCAAAATGAAATTGTAGAAATGCACCAAGCAGGTGCGTAACTGGCTTTCCGAATGGCTCTGAACTGTCAACATTTGCACAGAGCAACATTGTTTGGTTATTTCTAGGTGGGGTTCAGTTCAGTTCAGTTCAGTTTAGTCGCTCAGTCGTGTCCGATTCTTTGCGACCCCATGAATCACAGCACGCCAGGCCTCCCTGTCCATCACCAACTCCCGGAGTTCACTCAAACTCATGTCCATCGAGTCAGTGATGCCATCCAGCCATCTCATTCTCTGCCGTCCCCGTCTCCTCCCGCCCCCAATCCCTCCCATCATCAGAGTCTTTTCCAGTGAGTCAACTCGTTGCATGAGGTGGCCAAAGTATTGGAGTTTCAGCTTTAGCATCAGTCCTTCCAATGAACACCCAGGATTGATCTCCTCTAGAATGGACTGGTTGGACCTCCTTGCAGTCCAAGGGACTCTCAAGAGTCTTCTCCAGCACCACAGTTCAAAAGCATCGATTCTTCGGCGATCAGCTTTCTTCACAGTCCAACTCTCACATCCATACATGACCACTGGAAAAACCATAGCCTTGACTAGACGGACCTTGGTTGACCAAGTAATGTCTCTGCTTTTCAATATGCTATCTAGGCTGGTCATAACTTTCCTTCCAAGGAGTAAGCGTCTTTTAGTTTCATGGGGTTGCTGCTGCTAAGTCACTTCAGTCATGTCCGACTCTGTGTGACCCCATAGATGGAAGCCCACCAGGCTCCCCGTCCCTGGGATTCTCCAGGCAGGAACACTGGAGTGGGTTGCCATTTCCTTCTCCAATGTGTGAAAGTAAAAAGTGAAAGTGAAGTCGCTCAGTCGTGTCCGACCCTTAGCGACCCCAGGGACTGCAGCCTACCAGGCTCCTCCATCCATGGGATTTTCTAGGCAAGAGTACTGGAGTGGCTTGCCATTGCCTTCTCCATTCATGGGGTTAGCCACAGGTAATACAGTTGGTTTTGCTCAAAAGGCATCTACTTAATAGTGTCATTTCTTTAATTAGGAGAGGCAGCTAGAAACCCATTTTCACATAATGAAATACAGGAGGTTCAAAGTAAATTTTATTAAAACACTTGGTGATTTCTTTTTTTTTTTTGGTGATTTCTTAAGTTTAGCCTGAGAACGGCCTGTAGGAAATAAAGAAGGATGCAATTTGGTACTGGAATTGTAAAAGCAGTTTTAGGATATAAATTCTGTTTTTCGAAGTCATGATTTTGAGAGACATGCTGTTGATAATCTCCTTATATAAATATATGCATAAACATGCAATTACCTGCTATTACAATCCTATTAAAATGTGCCAGGCTTTCCATTTAGCAGACAGTCAATCTTAATAGAATTGGAAACTTAGAGAATGGTTAATAAATTCACTCCTGGGAGGAACAGAAACTTTCTTGACTCACATGGCTGTGCCCAGAGCCACGTGGGTGCCTGCAGCCCGCACCCCCTCCTGGAGGCAGCCCTTCCTTGCCCGCCCCCTCCATCCGTTCATCAGGGCTCCCCACCTCCCCTTCCCCGGTCCCCTCTGGGGGACACTCCCTGGAATGCTCTGGCTTGTTCCTGTTCTCTGTCTCCTTCTCCTGCCTGCTCTCGCTGACCCCTGGAGAGCCGTGGCGGTCACCGTGTCCCTGCCCAGCTCACAGCCTGGACCGGAGAGGATCCTGGCCTCCCAGACGGTCTCTCCTGCCAGAGCCGTGGCTCCTTCCAAGCCACGGCCGCCCGCTCACGTGCCTGCACTCTGCCACATAGCGTCCGTGTCTTCACACCTGGTGCCTTCCTCCCGTGGCCACCGACCCCGGGAGCCTCAGCACGAACACAGTCGACCACTGCATACCTTGGCCTCTTGTTGCTGGAAACTTCCATTTCCCATGATGGATCTTTCCCCCATAACAGTCAGGGTTCTCCAAAAAGAAAAAAAACAGAACCAACAGGGTGTGTGTCTGGACGTGAGCATGCGTGCTAAGCCACTTCAGTGTCTGGCTCTGTGAGACCCCATGGACTGTGGCCGCCAGGCTCCTCTGTCCGTGGGTTTCCCAGGCAGGAACACTGGAGCCATTTCTTCCGGGGGATCTTCCTGATGCAGGAATCAACTTCAGTGTCTGGCTCTGTGAGACCCCATGGACTGTGGCCGCCAGGCTCCTCTGTCCGTGGGGTTTCCCAGGCAGGAACACTGGAGCCGTTTCTTCCTCCAGGGGATCTTCCTGATGCAGGAGTCAGGCTTGCATCTCTTGTGTCTCCTGCATTGGCAGGTGGGTTCTTACCACTGAGCCACCTGGGAAGCCCCAAAGGAAAGCATAGGTTTTATCATTGCTGCTAGACAAAGACGATTCCAAGGCGAACAAATTAAGCAGAATGAAGAGGCACATTTTGCTTTGGTAAATGAAGATTAACTGTTGTTGGCATCGTCTGAGCTTAGGTTCCTGAACACCAAACTCTGAGACAAAGGTCAGAGACACGACCCTGTAAGCTGTGAGGAGGCGGGGAAAGGAGACGGGGTGGGAGGGGCCTGTGTAGGGAGCGCGCTAGGGGTCTCCAGGGAGACCGCCGGAAGGGCGTCTGCTTACCCGTCTGTCCGTCTCTCTCTCGCTGTCGCCCCATCATCCACCTGTAACCTACCCACCGTCTCTCTGTATCCACCCGTCCATCAAGATCCACTGCCTCTGCCCTCCCGTCAGTCTGTCTCTCTACCTGCTTATCTATCTAAAGAGCTTTACTGTAAGAAACTGAGATTTGTTGTGGAGGCTGCAAGCCTCACCGTCAGCTCTCTGCAAGCTGAGACCCCAGAGAGCTGGTGGCATCGCTCTGAGACAGGGGAGCCAATGCGTGAGTCTCAGTCTGAGGGGGAGACCGATGTCCCAGCTCACACGGGCTGAGAGTGTGAACTCCCGCTTGCTTCCTTCAAAATTAAATAAGGAAATGCACGTGAAGCACTTGGATAACACATGGAATCTTAAAAGCTTACTATTAGAATGTGATAATGACGGCAGCTGTTATTATTCGATATTCTAAACCTTTAATCGCACGATCAGAAACTATTCCTTCAAGTTTCACTGAATTAAAATAAATGTTTATAGTAGTCCACAAAAAGGCAGTTAAAATAAAAAAGACAATCTTTCAGACTATGAAATACCAAAAGGAAACACCACAAAAGTTGATAAAACTATGATTTTCAAAGTTGATGTTTGAATGCTGTTGAATAATTAAACAAATCCAGTATTTTTGGGGACTTAAAAACACATTTTATTAGAGGAAAAGGGAAGAAGACAAAATTGGAGATGAGGGAGAGGTGTGATGACAGAGTTTGAGCAGGTTTTTCTTTTTTGGGAAGCATGAGTGTTATGCAGAGAGAAATGATATTAAATTTAGTAAGTGTGGAGTTTTTGTGAAGATCATTTCCCCCTAAAGTCTAATAAAAAACCAGAGAACTTGAAAAATTAACTATTGATCAAATTGATTGTAAAAATTTATTGCATAATCACTCTAAAAATGTGACAGGTTGTAAGCAAGGAAATTATTTTAAAATCTCAGGGAGCTGATTATTCACGTTATATGATCTGTCCCAAGTTCAGGAAGAGACAGAAAACTCACCCATTTATTAAGAGATGTGTGCACTTATAAAATAAATTTTTTAAAACGTATAGTAAATAGATCAGAGTGGATGTCAAATCCTAAATTAACAAACAAAGCAGAACAAAACAACCCATAACAGTGTGTTAAAAGACTATCTCATCAAAACTTAAAGCATTTTATCCTATAGTATAAATTTGCATTTAAATTAGAAAAATTAAAAAAATAGCATCTCAATGGTGTAAACAAACAGTTTTCTATAAGAAAGTAAATAGTTGCTACAAAGGTCCTTGATGAAGTCAGACTCCAAAAGTCCTGGTATACTGCCTCACCACGCTAAAAATCATATTGAGCTAATCACCTCACACCTCAGCAGCGACATACTGCAGGGCTTCCCACCCAAAACAGGAAAGGAAGATTATACTGTCCCTGGTGGTCTGGGAATTCCAGCCAGTGCAACGGGCTAAAGAGAAGAGTGAGAGATTCAAGTGTTGGAAAGGAAAATGAAATTAAAAGACGCTTGATCCTTGGAAGAAGAGCTATGACAAACCTAGACAGCATATTCAAAAGCAGAGGTGTCACTTTGCCAACAAAAATCTACCCAGCCAAAGCTATGATTTTTCCAGTGGTCATGTATGGATGTGAGAGTTGGACTATAAAGAAAGTTGACTGCTGAAGAATTGACGCTTTTGAACTGTGGTGTTGGAGAAGACTCTTGAGAGTCCCTTGGACTACAAGGAGATCCAACCAGTCAATCCTAAAGGAAATCAACCCTGAATATTCACTGGAAGGGCTGATGCTGAAGTTGAAGCTCCAATACTTTGGTGACCTGATGTGAAGAGCCGACTCATTGGAAAAGACCCTGATGCTGGGAAAGATTGAAGGCAGGAGGAGAAGGGGCTCTAGAGGATGAGATGGTTAGATAGAATCATCAACTCAACGGGCATGAGTTTGAGCAAACTCCGGGAGACAGTGGAGGACAGAGGAGCCTGACATACCGCAGTCCACGGGGTCATGAAGAGTTGAATATAGCTTAGTGATGAAACAGCAACAACAAAGGAAAATCTAATGTCAAACTATTTGCAGATGATCTAATTTCTTCCAAAACCCCCAGGGGATTCACTTGAAAATGTTTAGAAGATATTTAAATTATAATACTGGGGCATAATAAAAGTGTTTGAATTAATAACTTCCTTGCATCCCAGGCATTGCCAGTTAGAAACACAATGGAGAAAATCATACACTTGAGAACAGTGGAAAAATACGATGTCCACAAGTATGAGAAAAGTATAGGTGCTGAAGTAAAGCGTTCGTCTCTTCACTTAACTACGCAAGTAAGACTGGACTAGATGGGCTAGTGGAGGTGTTCTGGGCTCTTAAACTGGAAAACCAGGAAAAATGCGTAAGAGTGACATGTATATGCCATTCTGTGCCAAACCCAAGTTCCAGAGAGGTGAAAAAATAAAAACGATTAATGTCGGGTGTAATACATTAAAATGGCTGAGGTATTTATTCAAAAGAAGGGAGATAGGAAGAACCACGACCAAGCAGAGGTCAAAATAGTCTGTGTGCCGTTAATAAAAACAGCATCAGTTCAGTTCAGTCGCTCAGTCGTGTCCGACTCTCCCCGACCCCTTGAACCACAGCACGCCAGGCCTCCCTGTCCATCTCCTGGAGTTCACTCAAACTCATGTCCACAGAGTCGGTGATGCCATCCAGCCATCTCATCCTCTGTTGTCCCCTTCTCCTCCTGCCCCCAATCCCTCCCAGCATCAGAGTCTTTTCCAATGAGTCAACTCTTCACATGAAATGGCCAAAGTATTGGAGTTTCAGCTTTAGCATCAGTCCTTACAATGAACACCCAGGATTGATTTCCTCTAGAATGGACTGGTTGGATCTCCTTGCAGTCCAAGGGACTCTCAAGAGTCTTCTCCAACACCACAGTTCAAAAGTATCAATTCTTCAGCACTCAGCTTTCTTCACAGTCCAACTCTCACATCCATACATGACCACTGGAAAAATCATAGCCTTGACTAGATGGACCTTTGTTGGCAAAGTCATGTCTCTGCTTTTTAATATGCTGTCTAGGTTGGTCATAACTGTCCTTCCAAGGAATAAGTGTCTTTTAATTTCATGGCTTCAATCAGCATCTGCAGTGATTTTGGAGCCCAAAAAAACAAAGTCTGACACAGTTTCCACTGTTTCCCCATCTATTTCCCATGAAGTGATGGGACCATATGCCATGATCTTAGTTTTCTGAATGTTGAGCTTCAAGCCAACCTTTTCACTCTCCTCTTTCACTTTCATCAAGAGGCTTTTTAGTTCCTCTTTACTTTCTGCCATAAGGATGGTGTCATCTGCATATCTGAGGTTACTGATATTTCTCCCGGCAATCTTGATTCCAGCTTGTGCTTCTTCTAGCCCAGTGTTCCTCGTGATGTACTTGGCATATAAGTTAAATAAGCAGGGTGACAATATACAGCCTTGACACACTCCTTTTCCTATTTGGAACCAGTCTGTTGTTCCATGTCCAGTTCTAACTGTTGCTTCCTGATCTGCATACAGGTTTCTCAAGAGGCAGGTCAGGTGGTCTGGTATTCCCATGTCTTTCAGAATTTTCCACAGTTTATTGTGATCCACACAGTCAAAGGCTTTGGCATAGTCAATAAAGCAGAAATAGATGTTTTTCTGGAACTCTCTTGCTTTTTCAATGATCCATCGGATGTTGGCAATTTGATCTCTCGTTCTTCTGAAGTTTCACATACATACCTATGACGTTGGGATATGGCAAAATTTCTGTCAAATAGTTAGATCTTGATATCACATGCGTGTGTGCATGCTAAGTTGTTTCATTTGTGTCTTACTCGTACAATGCTATGGATCATAGCCCACCAGGCTCCTCTGTCCAAGGGGTTCTCCAGGCAAGAATACTGGAGTGGGTTAAAGTGCCTTCCTCCAGGGGATCTTCCTGACCCAGGGATCGAATCTATATCTCTTAGGTCTCCTGCCCTGGCAAGTGGGTTCTTTACCACCAGCACCACCTGGGAGGCCCCTTTGATGTCATACTGTACACTAAAATAGATTCCTAATAAACTCTGTAGTTAAATGTGAAGATAGTTTAAACGAAATAAGGAATTATAGAAAAATACTGTACTTGTCTCCAAGGAGGCTAGTGTTTAAGATGAGGAAGAAAAGTGCTCTTAAAACAAGACATGACGGGAGAGCAGCGACAAAAACTACAAGATATCCAGACTCTGCAACTTCCAGTGAAGACTCTCAGCCTGAGTCTTCTCCTCTGTAAAGCGAGATCACAACAGCACCCACTCTACATGCAAGATGGAATAATACCACTTGGACACAGAGCAAGATAAGTCAATGATGTCTGCTATAAACTCTGAATCAGTCACCTAAACAGCACAGCAAACAGTGATAACCAACGTGCAAGCTGGGAAGAAAAGACAAATAAGTAAACAAGCACTAAACATTCAACATCTATTCATAATGAAAAGCCTCGGCAAACAAGGGATAGATGGGAAGCTCCTTCACCTGATAAAGGGTCTCTGCTGCTGCTGCTGCTGCCAAGTCGCTTCAGTCGTGTCTGACCCTGTGCGACCCCATAGACGGCAGCCCACCAGGCTCCCCCGTCCCTGGGATTCTCTGGGCAAGAACACTGGAGTGGGTTGCCTTTTCCTTCTCCAATGCATGAAAGTGAAAAGTGAAAGTGAAGCCGCTCAGTCGTGTCTGACTCTTAGCGACCCCATGGACTGTAGCCCACCAGGCTCCTCCGTCCATGGGATTTTCCAGGCAAGAGTACTGGAGTGGGGTGCCATCACCTTCTCTGAAGGGTATCTACAAAATCTGACAAATTACACTCCACTTCATGGGATGAATGCACTCCACCTCAGAACATCTACCCCGATTCAGTTCAGAGGACCAGAGGATGAGCTGGTTGGATGGCATCACTGACTCAATGGCATGAGTTTGAGCAGACTCTGGGAGTTGGTGATGGACAGGGAAACCTGGTGTGCTGTAGTCCATGGGGTTGCAAACAGTTAGACACGACTGAGCGACTGAACTGAACTGAACTGCATTATTGTCTGTTATTCAAGTAGTCTTAATAAAAACTCTAGGCTTTTTTTGTTTGTTTGTTTGTTTAAATTGATGACTTTATTTAAAAATTTACATGGAAATTCAGAGTAGCTAGAATAATAAAACAAACTTGAAAAAGAATAAATTTAGAGGACTAACTGACTTAAAATGTATTTTGAAGCTAAGGGAGGTCACAAAGGGGCAGGAGTGAGCTTTAGGGGTGATGGCTTTTGTTTATTTTTGTGACTGCAATAATGGTTTCATGGATGTGTGCATACGTTGAAAAAAGTGAAAGTCAGTCAGTCGTGTCCGACTCTTTGTAACCCCATGATCTATACAGTCCATGGAATTCTCCAGGCCAGAGTACTGGACGGGGTAGAATTTCCCTTCTTCAGGGGATCTTCTCAACCCAGGGATCAAATCCAGGTCTCCCACTTTGCCAGAGGATTCTTTATCAGCTGAGCCACAGGGGAAGCCCAAGAATACTGGAGTGGGTAGCTTAGCCCTTCCCCAGAGGATCTTCCCAACTCAGGAATCAAACTCGGGGTCTCCTGCATTGCAGGCAGATTCTTTACCGTGTTAAAACTTATTCAGTTGTATACTTTAATATGTGCAGTTTATTGTATTTCAGTCAATTATGTCTCAATAAAGTTATTGAAAGTGACTAAACTAAAAAGTCGTTTGCTGTGATTTTCCCATTAGAATGATGCTCATTGATCTTGCATCTCATTTGGCTGTGAAGCCACGAGGCATCACTTTTTAAAAATCAGTCTCTCTCTCATACGCACACACATGTTATACAAATGGTATAACGTAACGTTTTAAAAGAAGGCTGCCCTTTTGGCAACCACAAGCAAAAACCTACAATAGATAAACGAAAGAGAGAAGAGCAGGGAAGCCTATGTATCACTGTGGAAAATTATCAGTTTGCAAGGAAAGACAGTGGAAGAAAAAGGGACAGGGGGACTGCAAAACAGCGAGAAAGCAGTGAATTAGGTGGCTACACTGCGTCTTTAGCTGTCAGTTATTATTTTAAGTGGGAGTGGATTCAATTCTCCAGTCTTTTGGCATAGAGTGACGGAGTGGAGAAAAAACAAGTCCGACTTGTATGCTGCAGGAGACTCACTCCAGCTATAAGGAGATCCATAGGCTCGACATGAAGGGATGGACAAAGATATTCTATTAAAATGAAAACCGAAAGAGAACAGTGATTGTGAACCTTGTATCAGACAAAATGGAATTTCAGTCAAAAACTGTAACAAGAGACAAAAATGGTCATCAAATAGTGATAAAGGTACAAACTCGTCAAAAGGATAGGACAATTGTAAATATGTAAGTACTCAATATCACAGAACCAAAGTATCTTAAGCAAATGCTAACAGATCCGAAGGGAGAAACAGATAGCAATACAATAACGGTAGGGACTTCAGTACCCCATTTTCAATGAAGGATAGATCATCTAGGCAGAAAGTCAATAAGAACACAGTGGACTATATCTTAGACCAAATGGACTAACGGACATATACAGAACACTCCACTCAACAGAGGCAGAACACACATTCTTCTCAAGTGAACACAGAACACTCCCTGAGATAGATCATAGATTAGGTCACAAAACAAGCCGTGGCAAGTGCAAGGAGACGGAAATCATACCCTTTCCAAGCATAGAAATGTCTTCAGAGAAAAAAAATGGAAACACAGCGTGCCAAAACTGATGGAATGCAGAAAAAACAGTTCTGAGAGAGAAGTTTATGGTGATAAATGCCTAACATTAGGAAAAAAGAAAGATCACAAATACATCCCAACTTCACACCTTGAGAAACTGGAAAAAAAAGAACAAACTAAACTCCAAGTTGTTAGAGAGGGAAATAAAACTCAGAGCAGAAATGAATGGAATAGAGACACTCCTTTGGATGTAGCCCGCCAGGCTCTTCTGTCCTTTGCATTCTCCAGGCAAGGATACTGGAGTGGGTTGCCATTTCCTTCTCCAGGGGACCTTCCTGGTACAGGGATCGAACCAGGGTCTCCTGCACTGCAGGCAGATTCTTTACCATCTGACCTACTTGGAAAGTCCCGGAAAAACAATAGGAAATATAAACAAAATTAAGGGCTGTCTTTTAAAAAAGATAAACAGAATTTACACCTTTAGATAGATTAAGAGAAAAAGAGAAGACTCAGGTAAAATCAGAAATGAGAGAGGAAACATTACAACTGACCAAAGAAAAACAAAACTCAAGGAGGTTGTGAAGAGTTATATAAATGCTGCTGCTGCTGCTGCTGCTAAGTCACTTCAGTCGTGTCCGACTCTGCGTGACCCCATAGACAGAAGCCCACCAGGCTCCCCCGTCCCTGGGATTCTCCAGGCGAGAACACTGGAGTGGGTTGCCATTTCCTTCTCCAATGTGTGAAAGTGAAAAGTGAAAGTGAAGTCGCTCAGTCGTGTCCGACCCCTAGCGACCCCATGGACTGCAGTCCACCAGGCTCCTCTGTCCATGGGATTTTCCAGGCAAGAGTACTGGAGTGGCTTGCCATTGCCTTCTCTGTATATAAATGCAGATGACCTATTTTCGACGACTCTGTGAAACAGATGCTCTTGGAACGTTCCATCCACTCACTCATTAATTCTACTGAGTCCCCAGAAACGCTGGCGGCTCTGCGGTCCTTCCTGGCTCCTCAGCACCCACAGCTGTGATTGGGAGCCTGTGTGGAGTTGTGTCCTCCCCATCTTGTGCCTGGATTCTCCGCGGTTCTGATCTGGGTGTGGATGGCGGGAAGCTGGAAGCCACCTGCCCTGCAGGTGAAGAGGGCGAAACTGGAAGGCTTTTGATGGGGAGATGAGTGGACCCCCTTCAAGTCCGAAGCCAAGTCCTGCTGCTCACTTCTGGCGGGCAAAGACTGGAGCTGCTTTCTGGTCAAAACCGACTGTGAGGATAGAACTCACCGTATTTAAGATAGAACTCACCGTATTCATGCGGAATTGAGTTAACCAGACATCTGACGGTTTCTAGGGCGTAGCAGAGAAGTCTGTCATAATGAGATTTTACTGTACCTCATTCAAGGAAGTACAGAACAGCCATTCAAAGGGCTATTCTCAGAGTCCCCAGCTCTGCAGCAAGAGGGAGAAAATGAGCTTCACACCATCCAACTGCATCCACAAGGCAATTAACCAATATGCTGACTGTTGAATACTATTGCATTCAAAGCAAGAGCCACACTCTAAGGCTTAAGGAGACAACCAGCATGCTGCTTTGGCATTTATTGATTTACATTTTTACAAGTCACATCAAAGACCGCATGGAATTTACCTAAGAGACGCTTTCTGCTCCCACAGGTCATATTCTGGAACTGTGCCTTGTTTACATAAGAAGCTACATTTGGGTCTTATTTGCACATCACATTGACAGACTGCTATTTTGAACAATGGTGGCAAAGTTAGCAACAACAGACATTGGCGGGTCCAGTGTCTTCTGAACAGGTGCTGACCGTGAGCTCCAGCTCTTGGTAAAACTGGTTCTAACAGTCACTCGCACATAAGTCTCCAGAGGACGAGATGGCTGGATGGTATCACTGACTCAATGGACATGAATCTGAGCAAACTCTGGGAGATGATGATGGACAGGGAACCCTGGCGTGCTGCAGTCCACGGGGTTGCAAAGAGTCGGACACGACTTAGTGACTGAACAGCAACAACAAAGTGTCCCCAGGAGCAGTTAGCACGTTTGATAAAATGTCTGCAATTCCTAACACCCGTCCTCGGATTGGAATGGGGCAGTTGGACACGGTGCCAAGCGCTGCTCACCTGCGGGGCAGCAAACGATCCTGCAAGGGTGTTCCTACAACCTGGCCTTCTCCTTGTTTTTTGTGTTTTATTTCTTGGCCACCTGAGAAGCAACCAGGGCACTTTCTAGACACCCAGGTCAACGCAGGAGGCGAGGAGGCCCTGGTCTTGTTCCCGGTCCTCACCCTTGGTGTGGGGGTCTCTAGAGGCCAGGCCCTGGCTACCACATGGAGGCACTCCTGGAGCACGTTGCGGGGCTGAGGCCAGACAGACTGGGAGGAGCAGCGGATCGCTCGCGGAGGCTCTGCAGCTGCCCTCGGAGAGGATCCAGGGGTCAGGCTGCTTCTCCTTCTTCTGAGCAGAGGGAAAGAAAGCCCTTTCCTCCCCACTGTGTCCCTGGCACCTTGGGGGGCTCTCCCTTAGGGCCCCAGCAAGTGAGGTTCCACCCAAGGAAACCCTGAGCTGGCAGTGCCCCAGGCCTGGTGCGGGGGAAGGACGCACGGGTCACCCTGGTTCTCCCTGTTTGCTCCAGCATGGTGCACCCCACGCGTGACGCATGAGCGGGGCCTCTGCACAGTCCCGGCCTGAGCAGCAGCCCTGCCCTGCCTACAGCATCCAGTCCCAAACCCCTGGGCACTCGCAGCCACCCTGCAGTGGGCAGAGCAGAGCAGGACAGGGACCCAGCTGACAGCATCCTGTTACATGCAAGATGTGGAGGGGACCAGAGCGGGCTTCACCCCACACTGGAGCCCCTGGCCCCTGCTTGTCTGCACCGCTGGTCACATCTGTCCTGTCGGAGGACCTTCCGGTGTGAGAAGAATGAGGTGCTTGCGGTCAGGTGGTCCTGGCTGTGCGTCAGCTGACGTCTTTGATGTGCTGAACCGCGTCTTGGCTGCTGCGCTCACAGGCGGGGAGACGTCTCTGCGGAGTTGGCACTGATTCAGGGCTCGGGGCTCTTCCTTTTCCCCCAGGAGTGCAGTGACCCTGGACTGCAGGAAGCTTTCCCGACCCCTGTCCCCCTTGGCGCCTTCGAAGTTGCACAGCCCTCCCCCTCCATCTCTGGTCTCTGCCAGGCTGCACGCACCTTGGCGGCAGGTGTGGTCCTGCTCTGCTTCACTCCTCTGGGCAGGGCCTGGGAATCTTTGCAGGAAGAAGGAAGGATGGGGACACTGAGCCTCCCGGGGACTGTGTGCTCTGACCCCACCCCGTCCTCCGTCTCTCCCTGGTCTCTGCCCCTCCCTTCAGCTCCACGGAGTCCTGAAAGGCGTTGACAGCCCGCCGGCCTCTGCCCACTCGAAACACCATGAGGAAGCATCACCTGGGACTTCACCCCCAATACCCCGCCAGCTCCCCTCTGCCTTCAGAGCCCGCAAAGTCAGGTAGCCCGTGAAACTGTCTTGGAAAACCTAATAACCAGCTATTTTTATAAATGACTAGGCTTGGCAGGAAACAAGGTTGAATTTTCTGGTTGATAAATCCCGATTTTGATTGGTGTGAGTTCTTCCCTTTGAGATTCTGAGTAGGAACAGAGGTTCAGGAAAATGAAACCTTTCTTTGTCCAAAAGCTGCTGTGGTGTTAACTGCAGCCAGAAGCCTCTCAGTCTCCTGCAGATCCAAGAGGATTCCATGGCGGCCCTGCCCTAACGACATGCCCCAGATCCTCTGTCCTTCTCAGGGACGCAGTGACGAGGGCAGCCCCTGGCCCAGGCTGTGCTGTGGCGCCTGGAGCAGGTCGGCCCGGCCGTCCAGCCCGAGGTCCTGCTGCATGTCGACCCAGGTGGGCTGCTGACGGGCGGGACCCCCGGGCTCGCACAGTGCTGCCCTCTGTCTGTCTCAGGCCTTCCTGTTCTGTTTGGGGTCAGGCTGGGCCCTCTCGCCCCACTTGCTCACGCCGGTTGCCCTTGCCCTGTGTCTGCTGGCTGCGTCTTCCCGTCTCCCCGCATGTTGCCTCTTTGCTTTTCCCTCTCTCCTTCGGGGAGGGGCTGGCCTCTCCACTCCCGCAGCTCTGTGGTCTGCACCGGGCCGGGCTCTGCCCTGCGGACCCTCCCTCTGCCGTGCAAGCTTCAGGAGATCAGCTCCGTGAGACTCAGACCCTGGGAGCTCCTGCTTGGATGGGGAATCGCTCTCAGGCGGCCGGCCCCTGGGTGCTGAGCAGCTCAGTGCAGCGTGGGACGGTCCAGCAAGCCAAACCCACACTCTTGGGAGGCCAACTTTTGGGCCTTGGCTCAGCCTAGAGGCCTGAGAACACAGTTTGTCCTACAGAGTGGCCTTGGCCCCAGATGGTCCAACCTGGAGGCCTTGGCTGGGTACACAGCCGTGTGCTGGCTCTGCGGAAGTGAGGGTCAGGCCGGGGCTGCCCCACCATCACAGCACACCCTGCTGGCCAATGGCCACCGCGCCTAGCAGTCCCTGCCCTGTTGGCATGCCCCGTGTGGCTCTCCCCATGGTGGCTGCCACCGTGGGACCCTCTCCCTGCAGGGCCAAGGGTGCTTACTCTCGAGGTTGCCTCGTCTGGCAGAAGCAACCTCCGCTCCTTCTGGCCTGGGATGCTCTGTTCAAGCAGGTGTGCATTGAACTGTCACTGTCCGTGGGTCTGTCCCCCAGGCTCTATCGGTCCAGGATGAGTGCTTACTATCCTGTTGGTGCCCGAGCAGGGCACGGTGGGTCCACAGATGGAAACAACGGTTTCCCAGCTGAGTTCCAGCAGCCCAGCATTCCAGAGTCTTCTGGAAACCCAGGACTGCTCCCCAGCCCCTTCTCTGCAGGGGCCCGGTGGGCCTCGGTCCCAGCAGCCCTGATGAGAGTGAGCAGTTCTGAGCGGCTGCCGGGTGACAGCTTCAGAGGAGAGCCCTTCGCAGATGGGGTCAGCGTCCCCCCTTCACTGTGCCCTAGGGGATGCCCTCGCGTCTCCATTTTCACTTCAGAAGACTGAGATTCAGAGAGGGTCATCCCTGTGTGTAGGGTCTCGGCGGCCCCTCCGGGCACCTCTCTTTGTCTCCAGCGGGACCGCAGTTCCCCTTGAAGCCGGGGGAGGGCCGGGGCAGGTGGGGCGGGCGAGGGGAGCTGGGGTGGGCAGGTGGGCGGGAGGCCCCCCACTCTGAGCTGTGGCTCCGTGAGTGGGGCCCCATCTTCTCCTCCACCTCTCGGCTCCGACACAGCTCTCCTGTCCTTCCAGACACGGCTCCTGCCCATGCCCTCCGGGGATCCCCGAGCCCCCAGCCTCCTCCCCACTTTCTTCCTGCTGCACAATGGCACCGACAGGACTCGGTTTGGTTGGTGTTCCCAGCAGGATGTGGGCAGAACCCAAAGCCTGGGCATCTGGGGACCCGGTCCAGGGCCCCACGCCTGGGTTAGGGCGGGAGGCACGTGCCCTGTGGCGCTTCCCTCCCGCCAGCCCCACTGCAGCCATAGTCACATACTGGAAACACAGCTTCCCACGCGCTCTGCCCTTCCCAGTACGGAGACGGCCTGGCTGTCTGTCCACGTCTCCATCAGAGGGGACCCACCCCGCCCGGCAGTCTCTCTCACTCCCCTCACCCACCTTCTGGGAACAGCTTCCTAAACCTTTTATTTACTTATTTTTAACCAGGCTTGTTCACACCTTAAGAGACTTCAGTTATTCATTGAGATGCAAAAAGCTGTTGCTGGATTTTTTTTTTAATCCAGTACTTATCACAGTGGAAGGTAAGGCTCTGTTTGTGGATCTTCATAAAGGCTCACAGGCCAGGAAGTGAACTCGCTCAGTTGTGTCCGACTCTATGCGACTCCATGGAGTGTAGCCTACCAGACTTCCCCGTCCATGGGATTCTCCAGGAAAGAATACTGGAGTGGGTTACCATTTCCTTCTCCAGGGGATCTTCCCTACCCAGGGATCAAACCCGGGTCTCCTGAATAGGAGGCAGACGCTTTAACCTCTGAGCCACCAGGGAAGCAGCAAACAAGAGGCTGTGGTGGCCTGGCCCTGGTTCCTCTTTGTGGCGCGTGCGTCCCTCTGAGGGTGCGAAGCGTGTTCATACCTCCTGCCGCTGACTCTCACTTTGTCTGCAATCACGTCCCAGCGCAGGGTCGCCAGAGGTCGGCACCCATGAGCCAAAAGGGGGCAAAAGGTGGACCTTTGGACCTGCAGGGCTGGGTCTGCCCTCGACGCTGGGAGTTGGGGGGTGAGTCCCACAGGCAGGCTTAGGGAAGCTTCAGAGAGATCCTGGGGTACGAATCAGGAGGAAAAGGAGAGGGAATCCCTTGCCTTCCTGCAGCATCTAAGGGGGTGGCTTTAATTTCTATTGCCAGCAGCAGTTTTGGCAACAAGTTTTCTCAATTCTGACTATATGTATATATATTTGGGGGGGTTGTCAGGGATTAGATTAAATACTGACAAAAGAGCAAATATGTCCCCATGGGGCTCCTCCAGGGCTGTCCCTGTTCCTTTTAGTCTATTGCCAAGCCACCTTAATAACTTTGGATCCCATGTGTGCAGGGCGAGCTGAGACGGCACCTCCTGGGCCCTAGCAGTGGGTGGTCAGAGGCCCAGATGCCACAGCCCTGCGAGTCTTTCCTCCTCTGCAGGGCCCCCACCCCACGGCCCCCGCCCCTCCCACCCTGAAGGTGCATGGGGGAGGATTCCTGTCTCCTTATTCCCAGTTGGTCACGGGGATAGGCGTGTGGAAGACGGGCTGCAGAGTCCTTCCTGGTGAGATCAGAGCCACAGATAACATGACCGGGAGTGCCTTCCTCCTGAGACTGAACATAAGCACGAACACGGGCTTCCAGGCACACCGCGGAACCAGCGTTCATCGTTATTGTGCTATTCTGCTCTGGGGACACGGATCCAGGCTGGCTCCCTTCCTCCCAGGACCCCAAGGTTGGACGTAGGTCCCTTCAATCTTCGCTCTTGTTTACACTGGCATCTCTCTGGCTGGGTGACTTTCACAGTCGGGGTTGTCCCTCGAAAGACAAGGCAATGGCCGAGAGGTTAGGGCAGAATGCAGGAGACAGACGGACCTTCCCCGTGTCCTTGACTCTGTATAACCCCAAGGTCTCTCAGCATCAAGGATGCAGCTGACCAGGAGAGTAAAGACCAGCTGGAGATGGAGTCTCAGCATTCTGGTCATCCTCCCAAAGATTTGCAGAGACAACGATAAAAGCAGTACAGAGAGCGCAGTGCTTACAACAGTGCAAAGGTAAATTCCAGGGACCAAGAGCTAAAGCTCCTTTAACAAGCAGCATTCTGTCTAAACCTTTCACCGCTAAGCTTGTGGATTACATTTTGCAGAATTCAGATTCACAGATATTTTCCTGATGGACGGAGGGCCATTATGTTTCCAAGATGGAGATATTCCAATGTGGGCCCTCATGGTCCATTGAAAGACAGGCCTAACAAGGCCTTTAATTATGTCTTAAAACTAAAAATGAATCCTCTAGCTTGGACCCCACGGCCCCAGCGTTGTTGGAGCTTCAGGGGCTTCTCTCTGGCCAAGAACAGAGAGGCTGAGTCAGAGGAGCTTTCAGCTCGTCGGCATGTTAGTGGATTAGCTTAGTTGCTTTTTGCTCCCAAATGACCATCCTCAATGCTCTTTTGATCTCAAAACACCAGAATTTGAGTCCAATCTCCCTGTCGGGCTTCCCTTGTAGCTCAGTTGGTAAAGAATCTGCCTGAAGTACAGGAGACCCGGGTTTGATCCCTGGTTTGGGAAGATCCCCTGGAGAAGGAAATGACAACCCACTCCAGTACTCTTGCCTGGAAAATCTCATGGACAGAGGAGCCTGGTGGGCTGTGGTCCATGGGGTCGCAAAGAGTCGGGCACGACTGAGCAACTAACACTTAATCTCCCTGTCCGTGTGAGTCATGGAAACTATTATGTCTGCCTTTCCCCCCTTTCTGGCTATCCTTCTCCTCTCTCTTCCGTTCACGAGTTTCTCCCCAGGGAGTGCTGCTCCCTAGGGAGGCGGTGGTCATCACAGGGGGCCTGTGTGGGGTCTCAGGCATGTCACACTGCAGCCCCATCCCCTGCTCTCTCCTGGTAACAGCCTTCCCTGCCCCAGCCCGTGAGCCACCGGAACCCTGACATTATACCCTCTGCACAAACCTGGCCACTGCAGGTGTCCCGTCCGCAACAACCCGGGACTGACACAGACAAGCACCAGAGAAGCACATCCGCTCAAAGAATTGTAGCTTTGGCTCTGACTTGTCAGGTGGCTCGCCTTGCTGGCATGTGACCCAGAACCTCCTCCTGTCTGAAGTGTTGGTGAGAGTGTGTGTGTGTGTGTGTGTGTGGAGGAGGGTGGTATTTGCTGGACATATTTAAAAGCAAGTGCATTAGCTGCTTCCCTGTTGGCCTCAGGCGTCGGGGCTAACAGTCCTGGAAGGAAAGGCCAGAAGGAGGTGGTTTGGACAGATTCCAAGGAATCTAGGAGGCCACAGGCATTCCCAGTGCCTGGCACAGGCCCGAAAGATGTGAGAGGGCCCTGCCTCCTCCCCTCTGCTGACCTCTGTGCTCTGTGAAAGTGGGACATGAAGTTAGAGAAGAGCCATTGGTTGCCCGCTAAACATCTGAGGTTCGCCCAGCACACGTCAGAACCTCTTGAAAAGGCTGGAAAATGAGGATGTTTTGCTGCTGCTGGGGGTGGTGATGATGATGGTGGTGATGGTGGCTGGGGGAGCTTTCTAGGATGTTCGAAGCTCCCTGTCAAACCACTAGCTGCTGGCAAAGTTAACATAACAGAAGTTTTAGTGGCCATACTCGACAGAAAATACAGACTTCAGAAAATCATTTCAGAAAGGTCGCGTTTCAGCAGCAATGACGACCACAAATAGCAAGAGCAAACCCCGGTGAGGAGGGGGAGTCAGGTGTCCAGAGGGACAGCTGCTCTCACAAGCGCCCGGGGCGGGTGGAAGGCGTGTGCCCGCAGCCGGGGAGGAAGGGCCGCGGGGAAGGGAGCCTTCCAGCAGAGGGCCGTGATGTCTGGCTGCACAGCTAGGTTTTCGCTGCGGGGTTAAACCCTACAGAACCGCACAGAACAGACATGGGGCTTGAGTAAGTTGAGTAAAGCGACTCCCTGGGCCTACCTGCAGGGTGAGGGCGGACCTGCCCGCAGGGTGAGGGCGGACCTGCCCGCAGGGTGGGGGCGGGCCTGCCCGCAGGGTGAGGGCGGACCTGCCCGCAGGGTGGGGGCGGGCCTGCCCGCAGGGTGAGGGCGAACCTGCCCGCAGGGTGAGGGCGGGCCTGCCCGTCTCCGGGGAGGCCCTTCCATGTCCTCTGGCAGGAGCTTCATCCTGATCATCGCCGTCACAGTCTCGCCTTTCCTTAGGGTTAGTGCCCAAGTGTGGGCCCAGATGCCCGGCTTCCTGCCAGCCTTCTTTTTAAATCGTTTTCTTTCTAGTCCCTTTCTTTCCAGCTTCCTCGTCCATCCCCTTTTCTGTCTGGCTTGTCCGTTGCTGAGTTCAGGGCTGTGGCCCCACGGTTGCCCAGCCTGGCTTTGCTGAGTGCAGTCGTGATGCAGCTCATTCTCTCCTGCCCTTGGGCTCTGTTCACGGTACCTGCACGCAGAACCTTGGTGGGGGGTCCCACGTGAAGATTCAGGCTGGTGTCTCCTCTTTTTATCGAGAGGCATGGAGCATCCGTTGGCTCCTCCCTGTGACGCTGGCAGCTGCCACTGGTCACCCATCCGTCCTGGGGTACAAAGTGGAACTGAAATACTCGGATGAAGAGAGAGTTCTCATAACTCTCATCTGATTTCCCCTCAGGACGGTATGCGGAGGAGCTGGATCTTCCCGGCCAGTTTTCAGGGTAACGAGCTGGGACCCTGCTGTTCCCTGAACAGCGTGTTCTCTGAATCGTCTTATTAACATGTCCATTTAGACTTATTCAAGGCCCTCACTCTGTGGAAACCAGCATCCTTTCAGAAACTCAGGAAGTCCCTGCTTGGGGCAATAGGATCCTCCTCACGTCAGCTCCTGAGTCTGCGTGACACACTCGTGACCTTGGTGGCCTCGCCACTGCCTTGCGTGACAAGATGCCCCAGGCCCATTATACCGCCCTCCCCGCCCGCTTCCACACACAGACCCAAGATCAGCCTTTTCTCCAAGAAGCCCTACTTCTCTCAGTGGGGAACGTATTCCAACCTGTCCTCAGGGCACAGGGATGTTACGGGGCTCAGGGCTCCGTGCTCTTTCTCTGATGCACCCTGACAGCAGGCGCGCACTCACCTGCTCTGTAACGTCTGCACCTCGTTCCCTCAACACCACCCTCAGGGACACGCAGGACGACAGATGAGAAAATGGACAAGGTCACTCCTTTATTTTAACCCCCACAGCACACAGGGTCTCGCAGGGCCGATATCATACGTCCGTGTGTCAATCACCCCGACACAATCAACATCACCACCTTGCTGCTTAAGCACTGAGAAAAGGTAGAGCTTTCTGTTCTTGCCACGTGTGTTTCCTGTTTCATCCTTGTTTGGGTGGGGCCCTGGGTCTCATGTCAGTTCACAGAGCCATTATGCATAATATCTTCTCCCTCGCAGCCTCATTTAATTTTCTGCAGCTAGCTCCGTGAGTGCTAGTTACCAGCCTTCAGTTCAAATCTCTGTGGTCATTTTTGTTTAAAGCTAATTTTCTAATTACCTTCCTCAGGACGGGCTCATGAGAACAATAGCTCTGATGTCTTGAATGCTGATAACACTTCATGTTTTTATACTTTTATGCTTGGAAAGTCCAGTTTTGCTGGATAAAATAAATATTTGGCTCACATTTTCCCCCTGAAACACATTAAACATAATATTGTACTTCATGCTGGCATAAAGATTTTCTGTGAAAAACATGTGATAAAATTTTATTTCTCTTATTATCTTACTGTTTTACCTGTCTGCTTAAAAGGTGATTTTTTCTCTTTTTTTGTAAAAGTTTATTAATTTATAAGCCTCTGTCTTTGTAGTAGCTGTTCTGGTCAGTATTCTCAGGTGTGTCGTGTGCTTTCAATACAGCCGTGGTTTTAAATATATCTTTTTAAATAAGGAAGGTTATCTTGAAACCCAGTTTTTAGTATTATTTTATTCCCTTCTTTGAGTTCGTCTTCAGGCCTCAGAATCATACACAAGGCTGTCTCTGCTGGTCTTCAGAGTCCCTGTTTTTCTTGAGTCCTTTTTCTTCTCATTGTGTTAAGAAGCCCTCCCTTTCTATTTTCTATTTTTCTTAAGGTATTATCTCAGTCTATTCATGTTTCTTCGCCTGAGATTTCATTCCTGAAATGTCTTTAAATTTCTGATTTTCCCCTCAGTTCTGTCACTCATTTCTGAAATTTTTTGAATTACGATTTTTGCTTTTCTTTCATATCTGATATCATCCTTGAGCCTCATTTTGAAGTAGTGCATAACAGTGGTTTCAATACACCATTTTAGCCTGAGTCTCCAGCATACTTTTATTGTCCATGTAGGTATTATTCTGTGCTTTATCAATATGTTTATAATAGCTTTTAGTGACAATTTGATATGTCTCATTTAAAAACTTTTAACTTTTAACTGTGGTTAAAAACATGTAACATAAAATTCACCATCCTAACCATGTTTAAGCATGCATCTCCATTGTGCAACTAAGTCTCTAGAGCAACTTCATTTTGCAAAACTGAAGCTCTCTGCTGGTCAAACAGCAACTTCCCACCCTCCTCCCTCCTGTGGCCCCGGACACCATCCATTTGCTCTCTGCCTCTAAACGTGAGGGCTCTCGAGACAAAAAGCAGAGACGTGACTTTGCCGACAAAGGTCTGCCCAGTCAAAGCTGTGGTTTTTCCCGTGGTCATGTATGGATGTGAGAGTTGAACCATAAAGAAAGCTGAGTGCTGAAGAATTGATGCTTTTGAACTGTGGTGCTGGAGAAGACTCTTGAGAGTCCCTTGGACTGCAAGGAGATCCAACCAGTCCATTTTAATGGAGATCAGTCCTGGGTGTTCATTGAAAGGACTGATGCTGAAGCTGAAACTCCAATACTTTGGCCACCTGATGTGAAGAGTTGACTCAATAGAAAAGACCCTGATTCTGGGAAAGATCGAAGGCAGGAGGAGACGGGGACGACAGAGGATGAGGTGGCTGGACGGCATCACCGACTCAGTGCACATGAGTTTGATTAAACTCTGGGAGTTGCTGATGGACAGGGAGGCCTGGTGTGCTGCAGTCCATGGGGTCGCAAAGAGTTGGACGCGACTGGGTGACTGAACAGAACTGAGGGATCTGTGTCTGTGGAATCGCACAGCATCTGTCTTCTTTGACGTCTGGCTTATAAGGTCCTCGAGCTTCATCCGTGGTGTAGCCTGTGTCAGAATTTCCCTCCTGCTTAAGACTGAATAATATTCCTTTGAGTGGATGGACTGCATTTTGTTTATCTGTTTATCTGTCTATGGACCACTGTGTCAGTTCTATGGGGGATTAGTTTTTACTTAAAAATTGGAAAAAAAGAAGTTTGGCCATGCCATGAGACATTTGGGATCTTAATTCCCCAACCAGGAATTGAACCTGTGTCCCCTGCGTTGGAAGCATGGAGTCTTAGCCCCTGGACCTCCTGAGAAGTCCTGGGAAGTCAGTTTTTCTGAGTCCTTAGAAGGAGGCATGGCTCAGGCCAGCTCGCTGGCCTCCCAGAGCTCCGTCATGGGTTGAGTCCTCGTGGTGTTGGGAGTATGGGGGTGGCTTCCTGGATCTTCCTGGCACCTCTCCTGCCCTGGTCTTCTTGGGTGCTCCCCCATCTTTCCCAGAACTCCTGCCCCAGAGACGAGCCCTCCTGGTTCCAGAGTTTGTCGCCTGGCTGATGCATGGTGAGGGCAGGCTTGCGGCTGTTTGGGCTCTCCTGCTCTCAGGGCCGTCACAGGCCCCCTGGTTTCCACCTCCTCTCCTGAGGGCACTGGTACCCTGCAGGTCTCCTGGCTGTTGGTGCTTGGCGTCACCCACCTGTGCTTTCGAGCTCTGCAGGGGTCCTCACCCTGCCGTCAGCGTTTCCTGCGGAGCTTCGCCTTTGTCATCTAGTTGATGCGACTGCTTTTGTGTAAAGATCTGAAGACATTAAAACATTATGCCGCCACTGCCTCTCTCCTTCCAAAATCCTACGGTAGATTCCCCTCTATTCACAGGAAGACCGACCACGGGTCACGTCGCCACAGCCTGACCCGTTCCCCGTGAAGTTCTTCATCGGTCCGTCTTCTAATGGCTTTACCCTCCGATGGTGATGCCGTTCATTTCCTGAAATAGCATTTCATTGCAGGTGGCAAAGTAGCGATTTTCTAATTCTATCGTCCCCTCTGTACTGAAGAATCAGGTTCTTCTACATGGGAGGGTCTTGCCTTGTTCACCGGAGCTGTTAGTGTCTTTGAAACGTAGTTCTGCTCAGAAAGGCAGGGTGAGTGCCGTGTTCCGTCCTTTCTCTGTTTGTGAGAGCTGCATCAGGCGTCCTGGCAGCTGGCGACGGTGGCCAGTGAGTCTCGCTGTCTCTCTTCCTCCTCCTTTCTTGAGGGTCGTCATCAACGCTTGTCTTCGTACGATCAGTGCGCTGTGGCCAACACGCGCGTCCCGTTCGTGGCTCTTTAAGGTGCTCCCTGTAAGCCCCTTAACCGCCATCTTTCTTCCATTTAGCTTTGCCTCATCCCCATCTTCCATCTGCCCTCCCTCCTTCCCCACTGAACTCTGGACCCTGGGGGCTCCCCCCACCCAGCCTGGACCCCGTCACCGGGCTCCTGTGCCCTCTGGACGCTCGTTGGGTTTGGCCAAAGGGAGGCCCTCATGGGTGACGCAGAGATGGGGCAGGAGCAAGTCTGGACTCGGGAGGCTGCTCCCAGCGGCCCCTCGGGCGCCTTCCTGCTCAGCGTCTGTGGAGGGAGTGGGCAATGCCTTCACCTTGGCTCCCAGAGCTGAGGTTATAAATTCCTGTTCCTTTAAACCTCCTAGTTTGTGCCACTTCGTTACAGCACCTTTAGGCAAATAGCACACATGCCAAACCAGAATTTTTATAAGATTATATGCTATGCACAAGTATGGCTTCAAATAGGAATTAAAGTATGATTTTAAATGAGGAAGTGTATTAATATAATTTGTCACATTAATTTCTCTAAGAATGCATATAAAATCACCTTAATGAAAGGGATTTGATTAAAGTTATGGACCCTATCCCTGAAAAATGCACATATGTGTCTATTTTATGTGAAAACATCCTATGCTTGCCCATGTAACAACCTAAAATTTCATCTGAAAATCTATGGGAATAAATACAAAAGAGGAAAAGTGGCCAATAAAGAAAGCACCAAAACCAATGAGTCTTGTAAATGCCAAAGTCTTAGAAACAGAAAGTGTAATGAACAAAGTACCTTAATAATTGTGGCCCGACACAAACTTCTGGGAAGCAAATCTAAGCAACATGCAACCTCATTCAAAGCAATCTATAAAATTTTACCGAAAGGTAGAAAGTAAGGCAAATGAAAGGAAGGATTATTAACCCAATATTATAAAGATGCTGTTTCTCTCCTAATTAACCTAAAAAAATACAATCCCAGTCAAATTTCAGATGAGCCTAAAGGTTAGCAAGATGAGTGACTGATTTTCACACCATTGAGGGGAACTTGCTCTAGTAGATGTGAAAATACTTTCGAGAATCAAAATCAGAATAGATTGTGCCTGAGGTCAGATAGAGGGTGAGAAATCAGGAAGCCAGGACAGAAAGCTCAGAGCGTTGCAGGCAAGAACGGTGGAGTGGTGCGGGGCATTCACACCCGGTGTAGAAAGACCGGCTATGCTGTCAATCGTAATGGGCCAGCTTGGTTGGGAAAAAGGTAAATTCAATCCTTAGCTCAACCAGCAAAGCAAAATAAGTTCTGCCTTGACTGAATATTTAAATAGAAAAAGTATGAATGCATCAAATCGCAAAAAGTAAAAGCAGGTGATTCTTCCTCCCATAGTCCTGTGCGCCAGGCAGGCCCAGCCCAGGAGCCTGGGAGGCCGCCATCTGGTGGTGGAGGGTGCAGCCCCTCCTGTGTCTCCTGGTGTCTGGTCTGAGAGGGACTCACGTCTCTGGGCTCCAATTTCTGCATCTCTGAAATGGGAGCCCACTTTGTGAGGTTATTGCAAAGATGACGTGAAATGACGCAAAGCTTGCTAAGGATGGAGAATTCTGGAAGTGTTAGCTATGTCTTGTTTACCTGACAATTGAAGACGGTGCAGACAAAGCCTTGGAGAACAAATGTATAGACGTTTGCCTGGACGAGGCGGGCGCCGCCTCTGACAGTGCATCTGAAGCTTTCACTACTCGTTCTTTGCATGGAGGCGGTCCCTTCATGCCCCTGGGTGTGCATGCAGGTGACCAGGAACACTTCACAACATGCAGGGTGGTGGGGACGCTGCTGTCCACTCAGGGCCGACACCCCGCCACGGACGATGCTGCTCCTGGGGGGAAGCTGCCACTCCATGGGGCTTGGGGGTTGCTTCCAACCAGGAGGACATGTCCTCTTGGGCTGCTGACCAATAAGTGGGCAGGACCACCCCACTCTCCGCCTCCTTGCCTGAAGGCCAGAGCTGGGTGGTCTGGGAGAGGATGCCAAGGGCCTCGGCCGAGTCCGAGGAGGGATGCAGCTTGGGACCCTGGGAAGTTGGCCCCGGCACTGAGCTCTCATAGTCCTGTTCCTAATACACCAGTATTTGGACACTCTGAGAGCCCCTCCGTGAGGCTTTCCCCTCTGAAGGGAACAGGACAGTCCTAGCCTGAAACCTGGGGTCCTTGAGGGAATCCAGGGCAGCTCTGGTAGGAAGAAGTCCCTCCCGGTGTGTTAACAAATGTAGGTTTTTTGATGTAAGAGCCTGAGTGTGAACCAGACATAAATAAACAGGTGATTAATCTTCCCATTGCACGCGTGTGTGCTCTGTCGCTCAGTCGTGTCCAACTCTTTGCAACCCCATGGATTGTAGCCTGCCAGGTTCCTCTGTCCACGGGATTCTCCAGGCAAGAGTACTGGAGTGGGCTGCTATGCCCTTTCTCCAGGGGATCTTCTCGATGCAGGTATCAAACTCACGTCTCCAGCGGCTCATGCACTGCAGGCAAATTCTTTACTGTTGAGCCTCCAGGGAAGCCCAACCTGTTCACTTCAGTTCAGTTCAGTCGCTCAGTTGTGTCCGGCTCTCTGCGACCCCATGAATCACAGCACGCCAGGCCTCCCTGTCCATCATCAACTCCCGGAGTTCACTCAAACTCATGTCCACAGAGTTGGTGATGCCATCCAGCCATCTCATTCTCTGTCGTCCCCTTCTCCTCCCACCCCCAACCTTTCCCAGCATCAGAGTCTTTTCCAGTGAGTTAACTCGTTGCATGAGGTGGCCAAAGTATTGCAGTTTCAGCTTTAGCATCAGTCCTTCCAATGAACACCCAGGATTGATCTCCTTTAGAATGGACTGGTTGGATCTCCTTGCAGTCCAAGGGACTCTCAAGAGTCTTCTCCAGCACCACAGTTCAAAAGCATCAATTCTTCAGCGATCAGCTTTCTTCACAGTCCAACTCTCACATCCATACATGACCACAGGAAAAACCATAGCCTTGACTAGACGGACCTTGGTTGGCAAACTAATGTCTCTGCTTTAATGTGAAGAACCTAACTCAGAGGAAAACGTAATTTCAGAGAACTGGGAAAAGAAAAAGGAGGTTTGTGAAAAGGAGGCAACACGTTTAACCCCCCAAAAGTCACAGTCACAGGACTCAAACATGCTAAGAATCAGAAGAGACGGGCCTGAAAGAAATGCACCCGTGTGCGTGGTGCAGTGAACACAGTGAGAAAACAGTAATTGAGAAAATCTGAGAGCGGAGGGTCGTTACGGAAGGCTACACGAAGGAAATTTGATGTGCCAAGTGACCCCAATGACCGGGGACTTTGGAGAGCCCAGAAAATGGAGTGAGGCATGTATTCAAAGTTATCACCTCAGCGGATTTCCTCAGACGCAGAGAGTGGAGCATGGCGGCTGGAAGAAGATCCACAAAACCCTCAGCAGTGACACCCTTCGTGGGTCAGCTGGGCAGCCGAGTCCCGGGAAGAGCAGCAGCAGAGCTGAGCCGTGGTCCCCTGGATGCTCAGGCCTCTAGCCATTTCCCTATTGATGTGCTTTCTGATTTTCCTTTGACGGCAGGGTTGAACTCCTTATGCAGTGAGACGTGGTTAAGATGGTGTGAGGAGGGCGTGTGTAGGAGGGACTGCTAATCTGCTCCCTGTGAGATGAGATCCTGACGGCCGGCTTCTCTCTGTAGAAAACTGTGTTGAGGGCTCTGTCCACGGCTGTCAGCGCCCCACTGGCCGCCCCGGGATTTGTGAGCCCTGTGTCTGGTCTGGTTCCCTGAACCCTGAGAATATGCCTGCCGCCTGGACTTGTTGACCTCTGGGTTCCTGCCTCTGGAGGCCCAGGCCAGTGTGGGGCAGCCCTGGGAGGGAGCCCTGGGGCTGCGTCCCCTGGGGATTGGCTCCCGTTACCCTGCCGGCATTGCTAAATGTGCGCAGTTGGTTCCAGGAAAGGATGGGTTTTCGGATATAGAAACGAGATTCCTTTCATTATTCAGAAACTTGGTTTTGCACCACCTGGACTTCTCCAAAAACTTTTAATGAATAATTCATCCTAGAACACAAAGTTTCGGAACTTCCCTGACAGCATATAACGTGTCCCTTTTTTATTATTTCTTGGGGATGATCCAGTGTCATTGAATTTTACTGTCCCGAGGGAGCGTTTTCGGAGACCTGCCTGAAAATCACATCTCGAGTGAAGTTTTAATATAAACCGCAAAGACGACAAGCAACTTTATTATATTAAGAGATCATTTATTCTATACATTCTCAGAGTAAAGTTATCTGCAGTCTCAGTTTTATAACCATCTGCAATTTAAATGAGCGCCTTTATTGAATCATCACATATTATGCTATGCACCTCACTGCTATTTAGAATAAGACAATGCTTTTTTTTTAATGAAGTCTCCTCACCCCCACCCCTGATTCCAGATTAAAGAAGTCTGCATAATTTCCATGTATATGGTAACATTTTCTTACTTCAAAATGCAAAACAAGTCTGTTTTTAAAACAGCAAACACCAGCTGAAGGATCGCATGGTTTCACAACCTAATTATAAGCACTCAGTGATCTCTGAAGGCACAGCAGAGTGCTGCTTTGGCAGAGGAATGGCGTTTTCGGAGTGAAATTCTGTGTGCGAGGAAAGTAATTAAGGCAAAGCATTCATCCTGACCCGTCCTGCTGAAGCTGACGGAGGCAGCGCTTGCGGCAGACTGGAGAGCTTCCACACTGTGGAGGGGGGAGGACCTGAGAAGCAGCACAGTGACCCCCGGCTCGCAGCTGGGCCCGCCTTCTACGGATCACAGAACACACAGTGTCCGCCAAAGCCACCCCGTAACCTTGAGGGGTCGAGACAAGCGCCAGGACCCCCACGATCTCATCTGAGTGCAGACACTGGCTCCCCATCCATGCTCAGTGACCGGCTCCTGGGGCCTGACTGATGAGCGTGGTGGCGGCTGCTTTCCCAAGATGCCCAGTCGTGCCGTGTCTCCCATTTCCTGGCAGTGTCCTGTCCTGAGCAAACTCCTGCTCTCCTGGACTCCCAACAGGAGCCCTTAAAGCAGGTCAACCCCCATTAGAGGTTCTTTCTGGCATCCTCTCACCGACACACCTTTCGTGCGTCCCTGGTATGTGTTGTCCCTTGCTGAAAGGAGCAATAAACCCATGCATTTAGCCACAAGGGTGTTCCTGGAGGTCTTTGGCTGGATGGCGTTAGCAGACACAAGGAAAGCTGTTTAAATGAGATAACTTGGAGTTCATCGGCCAGGATCCTGCAGAGTCACCTTGTTTTCTCTCATCGCTAAGACTGGCTTCCACTGTCTTGTCCACCTGGGCTTCCCAGGCGGTGCTGGTGAAGGATCCTCCTGCCGATGCCGGAGACATGAGACTCGGATTTGATCCCCAGATCAAGAAGATCTTCTGGAGGAGGAAATGGCAACCCACTCCAGTATTCTTGCCTGGAGAATCCCATGGACAGAGGAGCTTGGCGGGCTACAGTTCATGGGGTCGCAGAGTTGGACACGACTGAAGTTGCTGAGCACACAGGCACGTCTTATTTGTAAGGACTTCGGGGACTCTGCCCACCCTGCTCCGGCGGCCTCATCCCGGTCTGACCACCGCCTGGCCCTCTCTCCCCTGGGTCTTTCATCAGCATCGATAGGAAGGTGAGCCCCTTCCCAGCTGGCTGAGCCCCCTGATTCCGTCGGGGATAGCACAGCTCTGCAGGCCCAGGTGGGCCATGCTGGACCCTCCCCGTGGCCATCAGGTGATACTGGATCTGGTCTCTGGTCACCTGGTCGACCTAATGGGATTCAGGTGCACAGACCTTCCCTCTGTACCTTGGGGGAGATGCGCCCTACCTGTCCCAGGGCTGTGCCCTCTGCCCCGTGCCTGGAGGGACTGACTCCAGCATCTTTGCCTGGGTACCCATCCCACCACTCCCTACATGTGACGTTGGGGTTTTACTGACTGAACTGATTGCTTCCTTGTCCAGCGTCTCCTTCACCAAACAGAAATCCTCTGCAGTGAGGGTCTGGGCTGTCACGTTACCTGTGGCACCCGGTGCCCAGAGTGGGTGCTGACACTGTCTGTGCTGTTGAAGAATATTTCCCATGATGAAGCCTTAACAACCCTCACTCGCTGCTCCTGCGCCCGAGAAACCCCGAGCCACCTCTCCATTGCTTCTGGGCCTGTCCTCTCTCTCCTCATCGGCCACGATTCCCACTGGCCCTGTTTTTACAGGGTCTCGAGCAAATCTTGGTGTAAAGAAGGGGTGTGGAGGGGCTGGCAGGACTCGGGGACCAAGGTGGGCTGCCTGCTGCTTCAGACAAACCCATGCCCTGTAACTCGGGCTGGAGGCCTCGGGGAGCATGCAGACAGGCTCCGGCCCTCACACACCATCTCCCCAGGGCAGCTGTGAGTTTGCACCAGTGGGAGCAAAGGGGACCAAGGGTCAAGCTGCTTGTCCTCACGCGCTTCAAAAGCAGCAAGGAGCAACCCGGTGGAGCATGGCTCCCAGGGGAGTAGCCGCACAAGAAAAGCAGCCTGAGCGAGTTGACTGCGACCCCGGGGTCCCCTCTGCATTTTGTTAACATTTTGCTAAATTATCCCCTGGAAAGGATGTATAATTTTATGCTTTTGGAGGCAGTGCAGAGTTGACAGCAATTTCTCGGGCTCAGTTTATTGCTTAGAATCACGTTTGCAGACCCATGTTTCCCGCAGCTGCCTCTGACCAGGCATCACCCGAGACCCACAGGCTAGATGCCATCATGACTCCAGTGTCTGTTGGCAGAAGCTTCCCGTCCTTCTCAGCCCGTTTGAAGGTCTGGGATTCTCAGTGCGAACCCCGCAGACCACCTGCCTGGGGGCCCAGTGGGGAGCTGCTGAGAACACGGCTGTCTGGAGGGGGACCGGGGAGTCTGCCCTCCACAGGCTCACCCCGAAATCCAAGGGCACAGCTGCCTGGTCCTGTACAGAGCTCATCCCAGGAAATGCATTTAGCACACTTGATGGACCCTCCAGCGTCCACCGCCACATAGCAGGTCACTGCCACGTGAATAGGCATCCCTCATCTCAAAGACCAGCTCCATGGCCTCAGAAGTTGGGACTGAGCAGGAGAAGCGCATTTTAACATGGTTTTTGCTACAGACTTTCTCCGTGCCTGTATCAGCTAATGTGAGTTATGAGCAGGGTGGGCTGCCTCAAGGTCCCTCCCACACCCCACCTGGAGGGGAGCTGTTGGAGACTTCTTCTCTGCCCCCAGCTCTTCCTCCAACCTCCGCCACAGCCTGGGGCAAAGCAGAAGGAGCCCCTTGTCCTGCTGTTAAAGTGTGGGAAGGAGAGGGAGGGATGAACCCAGAGAGCAGCGCGGAAACATGTACATTAGCATACGTAAGGTAGACAGCCAGAGGGAATTTGCTCTGTGACTCAGGGAGCTCAAGTCCAGTGCTCTGGGGGGGACAGGGTGTGAGGTGGGAGGGAGGGGGCGTGTGTATATCTGCGGCTGATTCCTACTGATGGGTGGAAGAAGCCGACACAGTATTGTAATTATTCTCCAATTAAAAACAAATTTTAAAAAATAAAATCAACATAAAAAAGTCAATGGCACAGTGTTAGTCATTACTGGGACCTTAACACCACCTGTGAAAGTTCAGCATTCTACTTAAAGGCAGAAAATAGCAACTAATGGTCAACAGTGAAGAGTGTAACTTTTCTGTGAGGGTGTTATGTAGTTATTTTTGAGAACTTCCTATGGCTTTGTAGTGGTCTCTCTTTCTTGAATTGAAGGGTCCTAAAAGAGTCGGACACGACTGAGCGACAGAACGGAACGGAACGGACGGAATTTTATGGGGTCGCAAAGAGTCGGACACGACTGAGCGACTGAACTGAACTGAATTTTATCTCACACGGACTGCAGCCCGTCAGGCTCCGATGTTTTCGTGGACTTCTCCAGGCAAGAATACTGGAGTGGGTAACCATTCCCTCCTCCAGGGGATCTTCCTGACCCAGGGATTGAACCCTGGTCTCTGGCATTGCAGGCAGATTCTTTACCATCTTAGCCACCAGGGAAGCCCGATTTTATCCTAAAGAAGCATTTTCTACGGATTCTGATTTCCTGGACCACAAAGCGGGGGCGGGTGTAGGAAATGCACTGGACCGAAACGGAAATTGCTGACCGTTGCTGCGCCACTAACCAGCTGTGCGACCTGACCTCCATTCCTCTCTGTTCTCTGTTATAATCCCCTCCGTTGTGAAACAGGGCTGTTAACAGCATTCCTCTGGGGCCTTCCACTGCTCTGAAGACGCACTTGGTGTCTGGAAATGAAAGACACACGTTCACACGTTGTCTCTAGTCTTGCTGGTGGCGGGGCCCCGGGGCACCAGCCCAAACCCATCCGTGGGCCTGGCGAGTTGCTTGAGCTCCGCGTGGTGACCAGAGCTAACCACGCTGTGTTGAATTCTGGAAATTCGCTGAGAGGAGAGTTCCGGTGCCCACATAAAAAATGACTGTGGTCACCTTTTCACTGTGCATCTGTAGATCAAATCATCATGCCCATAATTTTTATCAATAAAATGTATTAATTTTATTTGTATCAAAATAATTTTATAATAAACATTTAAAAATGAAAACAGAGGCCCCAGGAAGGTTGGCTGCTTTCCTGAAAAAGAGACAGGTACCTGTTCCAGCACAGATCTCCCTGCTTCCTGACTTCTGTGTGGCACCAGTTATTCATCTATTGTCCGAATAACTGAAGTAAAGAACTTGTCATTGTTTCTCTCTTGGAAAAGCTGCATCTGGTGCAGAAATGGCTTGTGGATTTGTTTTGGTTGATTGTGCGTCTTTGGTTGAACCCTCCACTTGGGCAGGCTGGGCCCCGCTGTCTCCACACTAAGGAAGCGTCATCCCGCTGCCTCCGGCAGCGATGATGACTGCGTGTCCCTGCCTTCACTTCCCGCCTCAATACCTGCGGCACTGGCCCCTCAGTGCCCAGGCCCACCTGGACCTCCTCCCGCTGTGCCGGTGCAGCCGTGCTCAGGCGAGTCTTCCCAGGAGCCCTGCTGCACAGTCATCTCTGCCCCGTCTCCAGCACATGTGACTGCGGACCTTTATGGGGTAAATGAACGTGTCGATACACGCGGCAGGCCCTGTTCTGTTCAGCACAGGCTTGGGATCCTAGAGATGACACATTTCAGTATTTCCTTTGGAAGACATTCAGGGTGCTTCCTTCAGCGTGTGATTTACCCTCTGGGAGTGAGCCTCCTGTCCTTTAGAGGCTGGAAAGCCTAATCCACACGTGACCAGAGGTTCTGCCCATCAGACCAGCCACATGCTTCTTGGGGGCAAGTCTGAGTGGCCAGGCTCTTAGGAGCTGGCTCCATGGCCACAGGCTGACCCTCAGGCATAGTTATGAAACTGGCCCTTCATCTAGCCCCCAGCATCGGGGGTGGCAGCGGTGGCTGCAGTGGGATTCCTGCTGGAACCCTGTCCCACGGCTTCTCCTGGGCACATGACTCCCAGATCCACAGCTTCCAAGCTTGTGGTCACACTTCTGGAGACGTTGTAGGCTAAGGAGCCCTCCACAATAGAACCCGCCAGAGTGAACTCTGATGTCCGCGTGTAGGAGCCCTAACCCATCCTGCATGGATCGCGGCTTCCAGCTCCTTCTCCTCATCACACACAGGATTCTGGCATCTCAGCTTCATCTAGCTCTCACCAAGTCCAGGCTGCAGCCACAATTGGGAAATCAACTAATCCGTTCCCAGGTAGTCAAGTGAGCCCCCAAATCCAGAATCCCTGAGCTCCCCATTTGCATAATTAAACTTTATTTAAATGTGTGTCCTGCTCTCCTAGGTCCAGTGTCTTCAGATAGATACCTTTACGTGTTCTTCAAGTTTTCTTTCTGTTACCAACAACAACCTTGAGTTTTTTTAGAGGGTACGTCGTCTCTCGGGTTGGATGCTGTAATTAACTTCCTGGGTCATAAAGAGAGTCCGCGTCTAACTACAGATCTAAAGAAAACGGGTCGGGGGTGTAGAGACAGGGCAGGAGCAACGGCATCTTTGTCAACTCAACAGTCGGGTGAGGCCTGGTCGTGTTCCGAGGCAGCAGCGGCTCCAGCGGCAGCAGGAAGCGCTGCTCCTTCTGCCTGTGAGGCTCAGGAGGTTGGTGGTTTGCGAGGAGCCCTGGCTTCATTAAAATCCTCCCAAACACCTTGTCCCCACTCCACCTTCCGCAATCAGTGCCCTACTTTTCATCTAAGAGAGTCGCAGAGGCACGCGTGTAACAGACGTTGTGATTCAACAACCCGAGGAATCAGTCTCTGCATCGAGCTATCCAGCCACAGGAGATACGGGATTCATGGAAGGCGGTCACGGACTCGTCTCATGCCTTGATCACATCTTATGCTGAGAGGTTTTAGCTTTGAACTTGTTTTATTTTTAGGTTCCTCGTCATGATTAGAAGCCACCCACCTGACCGACAGGCCTTGAATTCCTCACGCCCATCCTAACGACTTAGAAATGCAGCATCTCGCCGTGCCCAAGCCTTGGCTTCCAGAGGCTCGTCATCCTTGGGCTGGGTGATCGTGAAGTAGCTGCTCCATTGCCATGTGCTGTGGGCTGCCCGCACCCCAGGCTCAGGGCTCAGCCACCTGGTCACGAAGGCCCGGATTTGCTACCTGCAGACCTCCGGTAACAAGGTTCTTAGCTGCAGAGAGAACACTCTCTGCTTTATTCTAGCCTAGAGGGGCGATTGTGTACTGGTTGTTCAGAGAGTACCAGTTACTCACAGCATTTATGGGAGGGTCAGAGGACCAGAGGATGAGATGGCTGGATGGCATCACTGACTCGATGGACATGAGTTTGAGTGAATTCTGGGAGGTGGTGATGGACAGGGAGGCCTGGCATGCTGCAGTCTATGGGGTCCCAAAGAGTCAGACATGACTGAGCGACTGAACGGAACTGAAAAGTGGGTCAAGCAGGAATGGCCCACAGTGAGGAAAAGGGGGCCAGGAGAGACTCCTGACCACCCGGGCACGAGTCCAGTGGAGACCTCAGTGCCTCCCACCCATCATGACTCAGACCGAGGACCAGAGCCCTCCCCGCGTCTGTCCTCAGAGAGCTTAAAGCCCCCAGACGATGTGATTCTGGCTTCTGCTCACGGCCGCTGCTGCACCTTGACTCTCTGCTGGGCTGCCCCCAGGGGCCTGCAAGCCCTGACATGGCTCAGGGCACTCGGTATTCTGTTTCCACCCTCCCCCAGGCCAGGGCTCCAGGGAAGGTGGGGACATGGCTGAGCGAGTCGTTCCACGCTGGGAGCCACATTTTCCAGCCACCGAGGTCACCCTTTTCCTTCTGTAAGAAGACAGCTGTGCCCCTAATTCTGTTTTGCATCATTTGTTGTCCTAACCCTCAGGCCTCCAGATGCCCCAGGAGCCAACCCACTTTTCATCAACTTAAAGGATTTTCAAAATCTTCGAATTTCTGATCTATTACAATTAGAACAATGACGCTTCTAACAGTCGACACGCTTGCGATAATAATTTTTGCGAGAATTGCGTAAGGTCTTTTTCTTTGCAGTTAGCGAGGTTATAAAGCAGAGTTCGGTGGTGGGTGAACTGCTCCTGGCTGGGCGGGCAGGGCCACCGTCTCCTTGATGCTGGAGGGAGGACCCGGCTAAACGCGGGGTGGGGGTGCCAGGTCCCGACAAGGGCACATGGGCCACTTTCAGATGAGAGCTGGGCGGTGGGCTGAGAGAGTGGAGGCAGGGAGGTTCCCTAGTGGGAGGACACACTCACGATCCAGGGCTGGGAGAGGCGGGGTGCATCCGCAGGGGAAACGTCCGGGTTTGTGGGATTCGGGGGAGATGAGCTCTGTTTTACACACATGTGGAACGTGAGGTTCCTGGAGCGTTCAGGGGAAGATTTCTGAAGAGAACAGGACATCTGAGCTGGAACTCAGGAATGCCTGAGTGCTGAGCTGGCCCCCGCCGATCTGTGTTATTGCGTGTATTTAGGGTAATTGGGGCTCTTGGTGAATTCTGTTTCCTTTGATTTTCTTCTCCATAGAAAAGAAAAGGCTTTCTGCTGAGGACTTGTCAGCCTCTCCGTTATGACTGACATTGGTATTTTTTTCAAGTATTGAATTTTATGGGAAGTGTCAGTCTTTGACTCAAAAAGAGACTTTTTATGCTTTGTGGCATGTTCCGTGTCATTTCCGCCGGATCCAGGGCCCCGTTTATTGCGGGCTTATTAGTTCCAAGCCTATAACTTGCTGTTTGCATTTGGAATGTGATGTCTGCAAGTTTTCAAGTTTTCTACTTTTATTCCCCGTTGGGAATTCCTCACAAGACAGATACTGACAATCGAACTGCCAGGAAGCAGCTTTCCTTGAGGGTCAGCAGTGTGATCTAAGATGGGTGTAGTTAGTGGAAGTAAACCAGCAAAATCTCACCCGTCCAGCCGCCGCTAGTGAGCGCTGGGGCTTGTGGGAGGGGCCACGCACAGGGTTCAGAGGCCCGGCCGCGAGCTGTGCGCCCTGCCCGCCTTTGTCTCTCTGTCTGCCTCTCTCATCCCCTCGTGATCACCGTGTGTAGAGAAGGTGAGACCGTCCGTCAGGACGTCACAGCGAGTGCCCTGCTCCACGCCTGGCCCAGCGGCTGCGATGGGGCCGCCTGGGATTCAGGTCCTGATCTTGGGCGCTGCCCAGGCAGAATTCACTCTCATTTCCTGGAACCACCCGGAAAGTCACGCGCTCTCATCGACTGATGCAGCTGGATGGAAGGACTGACACGTTAGCTGTCTCTCAGGAGAGAGGGTAGGGAGGTGAGGCTTGCCCTTTCTGCCCTGTTGCAGGATGGCAGAGAGATGCAGCCATCCACCGGAACCTCCAAGGCACCTGTGCCCTCGGGGACTCCGTCTTCTCCCCTCTGCCAGCTCACCAAGCTTCCCGGGCTTTCTAAGCAGCTTACCGTGACGGGGCTGGTCGGCTGAAGCTGAGGGGCAGCAGGATCACTGTCTTTGTCCACAGGATTTGCAGAGCAGACATTTCCAGGGTCAGCACATCGAGGCCTTTGGATGAAATCCCTCCTTTCCTCCTCCTCCCAGACTCCAAAAGCATCGCATTTGCCACATTCTTTGGCCTTTAGCATTATTTCCTGGACTCCCTTCAACGGTTCTGAGTTCCTCTCTGCTTGTTAGAGAAAATGACATGATACTATTTTTTTTAAGCAGTGAAACTTCTGAAATAATTTTTGTACTGTTTTTAAAAGCGCACAACTTGGGAGCCAAGTGGAGCCTCACAGTGTTCTAGACCTAGGATTTTTCTGCGTCCCGTGGTGCCCACTGGCCGCCTTAACTCACATGGTCTTTTCCACATCAAGGCAAGAGTCAAGAAACATTAATGCTAAAAGACGTTAAGTGGCTTTGCTGTCTGCTTTTGCTTTATCTTCTCTTCTCTGTGTGCAAAACATAAGAGACATTTCTCCATGGGAAATCGTCCGATTCAAGATGACGCATCACTGACCTCTGTGTTTCGGTGATAAATACTCCAGCTACACAAAGGAAATGTTCCGTCTGCTCTTGTCTTAGAGAGTAGCAGGTGGCAGGGTCCACCTTAGGAGACCTTGGTTTTTCAGAATCAGTGCCTCGTACTGCCGATCCTTAATTTTGTTCTTCGTTCTTAGGTCAATGTATTCTGCCTTGAAACGTACCTTGTTTACTCAGTTGTCCCCTTTTGAGACTTACGGGGCTTCTCTTATTGCTCAGACTATAAAAATCTGCCTGTAATACAGGAGACCTGGGTTTGATCCCTGGGTCGGGAAGATGCCCTGGAGAAGGGAATGGCTACTCACTCCAGTATTCTTCCCTGGAGAATTCCATGGACAGAGGAGCCTGCTGGGTTACAGCCCATGAGGTTGCAAAGAGTCAGACACAACTGAGGAACTAACACTTTCTGAGACTTAAAGACGATTCCTTAAAGATTGTGGCTGTATACGAGGTGGCCCCTTCCTCACCCAGATGAGGGCTTTGCTTTAAATATGCATTTACATGGAATGCTGCTTTAGGGGTAAGTAGGTAAAATTGCTGGAGAAGGCAATGGCACCCCACTCCAGTACTCTTGCCTGGAAAACCCCATGGACGGAGAAGCCTGGTGGGCTGCAGTCCGTGGGGTCGCTACTAGTCGGACATGACTGAGTGACTTCACTTTCACTTTTCACTTTCACACATTGGAGAAGGAAATGGCAACCCGCTCCAGTGTTCTTGCCTGGAGAATCCCAGGGACGGGGGAGCCTGGTGGGCTGCCGTCTATGGGGTCTCACAGAGTTGAACATGACTGAAGCGACTTAGCAGCAGCAGCAGGTAAAATTGCAAGTTAAAGAGAGCAGGAGTGTTTCACCATCTTAATTGCTGGGAAAAAGTAGCATTCCTAACTTTCTCTCATTTAACTTAAGAGAGCCCGTTGTGTCTCCTCCTAGGTACCTGTGTCATCCCGTGCTGCGTGTTTCCACCTCTTTGCAAACCTGACTCCTTTGATTTCATTAGCTGACAGTTGGGCTATGTGTCATTTTCAAACTATGTTGAGGATGAGTGAAAATTTAACCATTAACCAGTGAAACCTTGCTTCTAAGGGGGTCAGTTAAGGTGTTTACGGTTTCTCAAGATCTCCATCTTCCAGGAAAATAAAACCCATGGTCCTTCCCAGGAGCAATGCTTGACTTGGATTTGGCAGAGGAGAGCGTGTCCTTAGACAAGCATGAGTGAGCCAGAAGATTCTACTCCGGACACTGGTACACCTTCACTCCTTTGCTGGATGAATGGATGAATGTATTTGTTGGCATTTTCTGTCTTATTATGACCACGACTTGGCATTTCTAGCACGAGTGCTTTGCACAAACATCAGTCAGTTTTTCATGGTGACCCTGGAGCCTTCAGTGACGTGGGCCAGTTCTGTGCAATTCCCACTTCTCAGAAGAGGAAGCTTCTGTTATTGTTTTTAATAACAGAATTGCTTTCACTCTTGCAGAACGCTCTGGCATGCTCAGGGGCACTCCTGTCCTGTGTGGCTTCCAGGAGGAGCCAGGTCCTTCCAGCTTTGCTCTCGAGAGCAGCACACTGCCAGCACTCTGCCGCAGTCCTGGGGTTGGAGAGAGACCTTCCCTCTAAGGGTCAGCTCCTCCTCCCTCAGGCTGGAGGCAGAGCCACAGCGGCCCAGCTGTGCCCGATGAGGACCTCTGAGCAGGCTCCCGGTCGGTACAGAGGGGACTTCCCCCAGGCCCTGCCACCTCAGGAGCAGTGGTCCCGGATGCTTGGGGGGCCGGATGGCCCTGCCCTAGACCTCTAGGGCCACCTTGCGGGCAGCTAGGGCAGCGGGCTCCTGAGTCTTGTCTGTGTGGGTGGATGATGAAACTTGTCCCAGAGGGAGTGGCTGTCCTGACCCAGTGGAGACCCCCGAGGAGATCTAGGGGAAGCCTCAGCTGATATTCTTGTGGGTGGGCTTGGAGTGGGCCGCCGTGTGGACGCGGTGGGTACCCTGGACCCCAGCTTTATGAGTCAGGGAGGCTGTAGTGTTGGTGTAGACAGATATACACCCACACGCACAGAACAGCCCTCTCCCGTCCCCAAACAGAGCACGCACTGTGTGTACAGCCGGGGGTCCTGCTTGTTTATTTGGTTTTCCTCTTAACAGTGAGGACTGCTTTTTTAACATTATTAACTGAAAGCCTTGATGAGCTTATTTGATGCTGGTTAGGTCTTGGCTGCAGATGGCTCTGCTGTGGTCTTGAGTTTCTGGAGTCTCATGATTTCTGTCCCTTTTGCTCAAGTATCCAAATAAAAAAACCATGTAAGCATAATCACTTGACCAGAGCTGCAAATAATTGCAAAGCTAGACAAAATTTTGGATGCAACATCACATTATTTCTTATATATTAGTGTTTCCTACTATAAACTTTTATAGCCTGAGCAGTTTGGTCTTATTCATTTAAAACTATTTCCAATTACAAAGGAGATATGTGATTAATGTTGAAAATTTAAACAAAAGCAAAGAAAGTGAGGAATCCCCCCACCATAGTCACTGCTAATGTCTGGTTTATATCCTTCTAAGCATTGTGGACGGAGAAGGAAATGGCAACCCGCTCCAGTGTTCTTGCCTGGAGAATCCCAGGGACGGGGGAGCCTGGTGGGCTTCCGTCTGTGGGGTCACACAGAGTCGGACACGACTGAAGTGACTTAGCAGCAGCAGCAAGCATTGTGGAAAGGAGGAAACCGTGCATCACATTGAGCAGCTTTGAACCGTCTTCTCAGTGCATATATTCCTGGCTAGCAGTGGACTCACACATCAAAATATGGTGAATAAATCATCCGTATTTGACATTTTGAAATTTCAATTTTTTATGTAATCAAAAACAACATACTTATATAAATATATATGTTTCTAGTTTACTATTTACTGCCATTGCTAATTGGAGAAGGAAACGGCAGCCCACTGCAGTATTCTTGCCTGGAGTGTCCCATGGGCAGAGGAGACTGGTGGGCTACAGTCCGTGGGGTTGCAGCGAGTCAGACACGACCGAGCAACTAACTCACACACACAGCGTTGCTGACGCACTTTTTCATTCTTGTTTCTGTGGCCTGTTCGCACACAGGAACGCTGTCATCTCACCTGGTTTCAGCGTATTTTATGGGATTTGCAGGCGGCGGGAGGAACAGGCCCTCCTTGACTAAGCAGGTCCTACCTCCGTCTTCCCACTGTCCCGTTGCTGCTTGCAACAATCCAATTTCAGGCAAAAATAATCCAATTTTAGGTGTTTGGCATAAGAAACATGTTTACAAGCATGTCTTTTCCCCTTTTACTTTAAATGAGAGATATTTCTTGTGTCAGATAAGGATGGGAGGCCGGGGTAGCGGTGGGGCAGTTTCATGTAGGGAGGCTTTCCTGATTGGCAGAGGCGGGAATCAAATGGTGGCGTGGGGCTCCACGTTCAAGGATCCGAACGAAGTAAAGCCTTGTGAACATCAGCACTAGACCTTCTCTGTGAATGACTGAAAGCAGCGGCGGGGAGCAGGTGGGCGTGAGCTTGCTGTGGGGGTTAAGGGGAGGCGGGCTGGCGGGGAGGGAAGTGCTTCGTAAGGCCGCCTGACCTCCGCCGAGCAGGCCCGGCCTGGCTGTGTCCTCGCAGCGACCCCTGGAGCAGGCAGCGCCCTGTTTGCCTCCCCCAGGTGAGGAGGCCGCTGCGCAGGGACGGGGCGGGGGCAGTGAGCCAGCAGCACCCGGGCTGGAGGCTCGTCTTCTAAAGGCCGGGCCCCGCCGGCCATGGGCTCGGGCCGTTCCGTCTGCAGGCGCGCTGGGCGTCCCTGCCGCCTCCCACCTCTCGTGACCGCGGGTCCTGAGCCTGGACACGGGACTCACAAGCCAGAGGCTCCGGCCCCGAGGCGGCCTGGACCCCTTCCCTGGGCGCGCCCTCTGCTCCAGCCGCCTGTCAGTCTCTCTGTACACTTCCTGGGCCTGTCTGTGTCGGGGTGTTTTCAGTTCAGCCGCTCAGTCATGTCCGACCCTTTGCAACCTCATGGACTGCAGCAGGCCAGGCCTCCGTGTCCATCACCAACTCCAGGAGCTGCTCAGACTCACGTCCGAGTCGGTGATGCCATCCGGCCGCCTCATCCTCTGTCGTCCCCTCTCCTCCTGCCTTCAGTCTTTCCCAGGGGTGTTAACAGTCACGCAAAACCAGCTGACAGGGTGGCCTGGGAAGCCCCCAGGCAGGTTTGCATCTACAGGAGAGCGGGGCGTGAGGGCCGCGGGGTGCTGTCAGTGAAGCAAAGAACCGCCACCCTGGACTCTGGGCGTCCATGCGGCCGCCTAGCTTCATGGCGTTTCCTAGCACCCCTGTGGCTCCCTGGAGAAGGTGTGAGAGAACTGGCTGACTCTGAGAGGCCATGGGATGAGGCGCGGGCAAGTCAGCGGTGCCAGTGAGACCAGGCCCCAGTGTGGACAGCTTCCTGACCCCAGGCCCCTCCAGGTGCCTGGCTCCAGACCAGGAAGGGAAAAGGGGTCCCTGAGCTCCCTCCACCCCTCACTGCCTACCCGTGGCCGCACTGCCCCGCAGGAGTCCCTGCTGGGTGAACCCAGGAAAATGGTGCTGGTTCTGAAGGTAAGACCCAAAGGACCGCCTACCTGCCCAGGGGAGACCAGGGACAGAAGCAGCTCCTCCAAGGCAGGGCCTGCAACTGTACTGCAGCCTGTGTTTTGGCCTCAGATTGTAGACTGTGAAAAAAGCAGCTGGGAAGCCAGGAGGAGAGGTGAATAATGCCACCGGCATCACATTTAGAAAGAAAACAGAGTTTGACAGAATTTAACGAATCTCCTCACCGTGAATGAACATATTACTTTGTGTGTGTACACCCAACCAGTATCCTCCCCTATGTAAATATTTGTTTATTAGATTATTTTAAAGACAACAATGTTTGTCATTAGCTTCTCCATGAATCATCTGAATAATGGTTTGTGGTTACTGAACTAAAATTCAACCTTGAAGCGTGTTGTGATATATTTTTGCAATAAAAATATCAAGTTCATTTAAACAATTACTTTTTAAAACACTCTTTCTCTCCTGGTGGGTTTTCATTGATCGGATTATGAAAGGCAATCGCTGTCCTGATGGTCTCAATAAATTCCCCGTGTGAGACAGACAGAGTGGTCACGGCATCGAGTCACTGGCAGCCTCAAACAGGATCCCAGCCCGCCGCGTGTGTGGCTGCGGAGGCCAGCGGTGGGCGGTGAACGACTAAGGCTGTATTTTGAGGCACTGAATTCATTCATGTCATTCTCCAAGGTAGCTCCTAGGAGTGTTTCTGAATTGTCGTGATAGTGTGTGAAAACGCTGTCTTTTCCTGGGAATCTGGTTCTGACGGGCTGCCTTTCCTCCCCTGTTAGGGGTGGAGGGGTCAGGCCTGGGGAGGCGGCCCTTTCATCACCATGGCGTGGATGAGGCAGGGCTAGTCTTGTCTCCCCGGTTCTCAGCCGTGGGCCTCCCTGCGATGCCAGGGCCTCCGTCTCTGATCCTCATGGTGGTAACTGTAGGACGTGGCCCGGAAGACGCCCTCACCCGGGTCCTCGGGGATGCCCTGGTGGGTGCCTTGCCCTCGGTGGCTCCCAGGTTGGAGGGGGAGACACAGAAGCACCAGCGCCTGACTGGAGGGTGGGAGGGGGCCAGAGGGGCTTTCATGTTGGGCGGGGTCGGGGGGACTCACACGAGCGCAGAGGAGAGACCCTGGTGCAGCCAAGGCTGTGTACACACTCTGCCTCTGCAGACAGTCCAGGGGCGGCGGATGGGTCCCTGCAACTGATGTGACCAAGCTGAGGCTTAACACACCAGAGATGGATTCTCACGGATCTGGAGGCCCAGGGACTGGAGTCAAGGCTGCTCATCCACAGGACACAGGGAGCCATGCTCCCCGCAGGGATGGAGGAGGAAGAGGTTCCAAGGGATGAGGTCACAGTGGCCTGGGAAGAGGATACTGCCTGGCGGGCACAGCTGGGGCAGGCCGCAGAGGTGCAAGGCCGGCCATCACACAAGGCTGGAGCTGGGATGATGTCCTGGGTCATAGGCAAGGCCCAGAGGAGAGGGGAGGGCTGCTCCACTTCCCAGAGGAAGTTGGGAGCAGGAGCCAGATGCTCCCAGATGGGCTGGCAGGGAGTCTGGGGGATGCAGGACACCCAGGAGTGACCACAGGGGGAGTGGCAGGACCCCACCCATGGGCCCGGGGTTGGTGAGTGCAGAGGAAACAGGAAGGTCCACTTGGGCATTTTGAGTTTGAGATGCAAGCAGCTCCAAGATGAGAGACTTCACAGGCATCCGGATGGCCCTGTCGAGACGGAGTCCAGGCCCAGGGTGTGGAGTGGGGGTGTCAAGAGCAGACGGCCAGGTCAGTCTGGTCTGCTGTCCACTGAGGGCTTGGAGTGGGAGGAGGGCAGGTTCCGGTTAGAGGGGTCCCCCGCAGGCATCTGACAGCCCCTCAACAGCAGGACAGGCCTGGACAGGAGGGTGGGGGGGAGGACCAGGGCACACTCAGAGCTGCTCCTGCGGACGCGGGGCGTGGACCTCAGCGCCCCACAGCGGGGGCATGGACCTCAGCGCCCCACAGCGCGGGGCGTGGACCTCAGCGCCCCACAGCGGGGACATGGACCTCAGCGCCCCACAGCGGGGGCATGGACCTCAGCGCCCCACAGCGCGGGGCGTGGACCTCAGCGCCCCACAGCGGGGACATGGACCTCAGCGCCCCACAGCGCGGGGCGTGGACCTCAGCGCCCCACAGCGGGGGCATGGACCTCAGCGCCCCACAGCGCTGCCCCCTGGGGGCGGGCGGAGGACTGAGAATAGCCCCACCTGCCGAGGACCCTGGGGTGTGGGCTGGAGGGGGCAGGGGCCTGGGGGCCACTCCTGAGTCCATGCAACCCTGGGGGCGTCTGGTGCGAGGGTCCTGCTCTGGCCCAGCACACTCATCCTTAATGGGTTCTCGTGGGAGGATGTCTTCAAGGCTCCCAGCTCGAAGACTCGGGTTTGAACTTGTCTCTGTTTATACCAGGCTGGCTTGCTTGCCGAAATCAGATGTTTTTCTTAAAGGAAGTTTATACTTGGACAATTTACAGAAAAAGACCCAGCATTTTTTTTTTTTTCCCTTCCCTGTTTGAAGCCCATCCACTCACTCCGCAGCGTGGAGAAGAAGAAGATTGGATTCTGGGTGACGGACATCCGTTTGTCCCGGTTACTGTGAAATTGTCGCCTTGGCTCCAATAACTGGCGGAATGGCTGGGCCCAGCGGACAGTGGAGGCGGGTGGACTATTTTCTCTGCACTTGCAGCCTCTGCCCCTGGCTGAGTCTCGGTAATAGCAGCGCGTTTCCCTTGGTTGAGAAAGGCCATCAACGCACCCGCTGTCTTTAAATGACTCCCTGGCTCCGGTGATTGAGACAAAATCGCCAATAGGGGCCGCACGGGGACGCGGGGAGCCAGCTGGTGGCAGGCCTCCGCAGCAGCCCCATAGACACGGGGTTTGGCGGCTATCGAGGGGCACGGCGGGGTCCTGGTCCTTGGCTCTGGGGGGGCCTCTGTGTTCAGCAGGAGGGGCGCTGTCCACGCCCCGGCTCTCAGCACACCGTGGCCCCGTTACCCCAGCTCCTCAGCTGGGATTCCCTGAGCCCTCGGTCTGGCCCAGGCCTGGGACGCCGGCCCTGGGGAAGCCTCCAGGTTGCAGGCTCCTGGACTGGAAGGAGGGGCCCTCTGGGGAGATGAGGGTGGCTGGGGTGGCTCTGGGGGTACAGCGGCTCAGGGAAGCAGCTGCTTAGAGGTGCTGGCGAGGTGGCGCTTTTCTGTTCAACAAACATCTGCAGAAACATCCCAGTCCACAGAGGCCACTTTTGCCATCTGTTTTGGTCGGGGACTTCCACGGGAGGGGGCCGTGGGGGCAGGGCAGGGCCAGCCTGGCACTCGCCCTCCCTTCGTTTAGGAAGGCCCTCGGCGCCCAGGCCCGCTGCCTGGAGGTCAGCCTCACACTTGCTGAAGCGCTGTGATGGGCTCTGCGCTCAGCCTGCCATCTTTCTCTCCCTCGCAGTCTGTCCAGGTTCGCAGGATTTGACTGGACTCTGTGTGTTTGGGGAAAAGATGCGTTCTGACTGTTTCGGCCTCTTATCTGGAGTTTGTAAGCGTCTGCACCGCTGTGGCTTTTGACGTGAGTGGCTTTAGGTCTGCCGTCCCGCTGGCTTCTCTCAGTTAGCCTGTCTGCTTCTGTCCCCTCCTCTGCCTTTCTTCGGATTATTCAGTGCTTTTTATACTACTCCATTCTGTGTATTCTGATTCTACTGCAGTCTTTTTAGGTCTGCGCTGTTGCTGTAAGGATTTACTATGGAGCCATAACTAGTGATCAGTGGTGAGTTGATGTTGTGACATGTCACAAGGAAGGATCACAAGATCCCACAACAGGAGACCTCCGTATTTCTGTTCCCACTTATCCTTCGTGACTGTTGCTGCTGTCTTTATTTTACTTCAATCAATTATAAACCTGATAGTAACCAGTAGCAATTTGCAGTGTTTATCTTCACAGTAATTAAGAAAAGAGGAACATATTTTCCCCACGTATTTGCACTCTGATGCTGTCCTTCCCGCCTGCAGACCCTCGGCTCCGTCTGCCGCCCTTCCCTTTACGCTCAGGGCTTCCTTCTGCGTCTTGTCCTTACGTGGCCCGTCTGCTGGCTCCAGCGCCGCGCCTTTCGTTCACTGGAAACGCCTTTGTCCTCTTTCTCCTCCTTCTCCCTCTCTTGCTCCTTCTTCTTTTCCTCTGAGCATAGAATTCTAATTTGGCAGGATTTATTTTCAGCTCTGTATTTTCAGTGTAGCTTTGCTGTCATCCTGGTGTTTTCTTAGGAGAAGTAATCATCCTTCCCATTGTCCCTCTGAAATAATGTGTATTTTTCACTGACTTTTAAGATTTTTTTCTTTATTTACTCTTTGATCAGTTTGGCTGGGATGTGTTTAGTTGTGGTTTTCTTTGAATTTATCATTTGTTGTTGTCCAGTCACTAAGTTATGTTTGACTCTTTGCGACCCATGGACTGCAGCATGCCAGGCTTCCCTGTCCTTCACTATCCCCCAGAGTTTGCATATTTGGCATTTATTTTGCTCCTTGAATCTGTGGGTTCCTTTTTATTTTCATCAAATTTAGACAATTTCCAGCCAGAACCTTTCAGATCTTTCTCCCTGCCCCATGCTCCATCTTTTCTTCTTCTGGGAATTTAGGACCTCTTAATGTTCCTCACCGGAGAAGGCAATGGCACGCCACTCCAGTACTCTTGCCTAGAAAATCCCATGGACGGAGGAGCCTGGTAGGCTGCAGTCCATGCGGTCGCTACGAGTCAGACATGACTGAGCGACTTCACTTTCCCTTTTCACTTTCACACATTGGAGAAGGAAATGGCAACCCACTCCAGTGTTCTTGCCTGGAGAATCCCAGGGACGGGGGAGCCTGGTGGGCTTCCGTCTATGGGGTCACACAGAGTCGGACACGACTGAAGTGACTTAGCAGCAGCAGCAGCAATGTTCCTCACGCATTGTTGATTCTATGTTCACTTTTTCCAGCAATGTTTTGATTTTTTTTAAAAAATAAAGGCTTACTTTTGGAAGGTTTTTAGATCTGTAGAGTGACTGCAGAAGTAGGGCAGGCAGTCCCCCGTTACCTCATGTGCTGTTTTCCTGTTGCTAACTTCTTGCTGTGGTTTGATGGGTTGGACAATAGGAAGCAAGTGTTGATGTGTTAACTAAATCCATGCTTTATCCATACTTCTGATGTCCTGTTTCCGTCCCAGGTTCCCACCCAGGATCCCAAGCAGGACGTCGCATTTCATTCAGCCTCATGCCTCTTTAGGCTCCTCTTGGCTGCAACAGCTTCTCAGACTTTCTTGGTTCTTGATGAGCTTCACTCTGGGCAGAGTACTGGTTGGGCATTCTGCCGAGTTCCCTCAACTGAGACCTGCTTCTCTAACAACTGGGCTGGGTGGTGTCTTTGGGAGGAAGACCGCAGGGGTGAAGTGCCCTTCTCATTGCAGCATACCAGGGGTCCGTGCTCTCAACAGAACTTATCACAGCTCATGTTAACCTGGATCACCCGGCTTGAGGCTGTGTCTGTCACCTTTGTGCGAGTTGTTTAGAGCCCTGGTTTGCCTGTTCTAACAGTGGGAAGAGCCAAGAGCACGCTTCTATGTGCTGTGCCTCACTGGATCATGGGTAATATCTTTTGCTTCCTTGCGTATCTTGCAAGTTTTCATTTGATTCTGGACATTGTTTATGAAAGAAGAGTGGAGCCTTAAGTATACCTGGATTTTGTTTCATTCCTTTCCCAGATGGGGCTAGGCTGATTTTTTCAGATTTCCCAGAGTCTAGCTGAGCTGGTTCAGAGTCGCTGCTTTAATCAGATCAGGTTCAGCTGTGGTCACCCAAATGCCATACACTTTCTGGGTCTTGTCAGTACGTGACCTAGAGGGAGACAGGTCTTTTTGGCTCAGCTTTGGTTTCAACTCCAGGAGCGCCATGGCATCCAGACACTTCGACAACAAAAAAAGCTCTCAAATGTTCTGACCAGCATCTCCTCCACTGCTGTTTTTGGCAAAACTTGGGGAGAAGTGACTGACGGGCTCGTTGAACAGAATGCTCTGCCCTTGCCTTGGAGTTCTTTCTTGCAGACTCCAGTCCACCCCGGTGCCCACACGATCCTTCAAGGTCCACTGATGTCCCCTCAACCTCTGCAAAGTTTCTCCACTTGGATACCTTCGCCAGGTGTGGAAGCTGCCACAGTTCTATCACTTCCTACAGAGAGCTCCAAAATCTCAGAAATTCTGGTCATAAGTTTCCTGTTTCTGCTCGTCTTGCTAGCTCTGTCAGTTCAGTTCAATTCAGTTCAGTCGCTCAGTCGTGTCCGACTCTCCGCGACCCCATGAATCACAGCACGCCAGGCCTCCCTGTCCATCACCAACTCCCGGAGTTCACTCAAACTCATGTCCACAGAGTCGGTGATGCCATCCAGCCATCTCATTCTCCGTCGTCCCCTTCTCCTCCCGCCCCCAACCTTTCCCAGCATCAGAGTCTTTTCCAGTGAGTCAACTCTTCGCATGAGGTGGCCAAAGTATTGCAGCTTCAGCTTTAGCATCAGTCCCTCCAATGAACATCCAGAATTGATCTCCTCTAGAATGGACTGGTTGGATCTCCTTGCAGTATAAGGGACTCTCAAGAGTCTTCTCCAACACCACAGTTCAAAAGCATCGATTCTTCGGCGATCAGCTTTCTTCACAGTCCAACTCTCACATCCATACATGACCACGGGAAAAACCATTGCCTTGACTAGACGGACCTTGGTTGGCAAAGTAATGTCTCTGCTTTTTAATATACTATCAAGGTTGGTCATAACTTTCCTTCCAAGGAGCAAGCGTCTTTTAATTTCATGGCTGCAATCAGCATCTGCAGTGATTTTGGAGCCAAAAAAGGAAAGTCTTATTTCTATTTTGTCTCATTTATTAGTGAAAGGCTTATTATACTCATTAGTGAAAGGCTGTGGTTCTATGTCTGCCTCTGATTGTGATGCTGCTTTAACTCTGAAAGGGTACATATTGTGACGTCTTAGTGCAAGTTACTTTTTAATTAGTGGGTATCAAGGGAAAATATTTGAGAATGAAGAAATCCAAAGATTTTGTCAGCCAAACAAAGTTTATTTGAAAGATTACCTGTGTCAATCAACACACCTCAGATTGCAATAAGTGAATAACTGAACAAATTCTTTCCATTCTTTCTAGGATTGAATGGAATTGTACATTTAAAAATGTACAATTTAACTCAGATATAGTACATGACTGTATCATAGATATTGTTTCCAAATTTTCCAAATACTATGTTTAAAAGAAGGAAACGGTAACCCACTCCGGTATTCTTGCCTAGAGAATCCCATGGATGGAGAAGCCTGGTAGGCTACAGTCCACGGGATCGCAAAGAGTTGGACACGACTGAGCGACGGAACGGAACGGATAGTACATGGCTGTATCATAGATATTGTTTCCAAATTTTCCAAATACTATGTTTAAAAGCATTTTAATTAATTGATTTATTCCCTTTGACTCTGCTGGATCTTAGCTGCAGCATGAGAGCTCTTTGAGTTGCAGCATGTGGAATCTTTAGCTATGGCATGCGGGACATAGTCCCCTGACCAGGGATTGAGCTCAGGCCCCTGCACTGGGAGTGAGAGGTCTCAGCCACTGGACCACCAGGGAAGCCCCTCTAAATACCACTGTTTCAAGATAGATTTCAATGGAGTGCTGAAAATAATTTGATAATGTCCTCTCTTATCTTAATGTTTTCTCTTAAAAAGCTGTTTTTTCTAAAATACAACAGCCTCACAGATCAGGTAATACCACAGGAAAAGTAAGTGGTGGCAGCCTGTGGGAGTCTGGTGTCTTACTGTGAAGTTGAACAAGGTTTTAGTAAGGTTGCCTAAGCAGCATAAATCCAGGTACTTTGGCATTTTCAGAGGAAAGAAGAGATGGCAAATATTTTTTATGTATTTTAAGAATTTGAAATACACAGCTAAGCAAGTTCTGCACGGAATTAAATTTGTTTTCTTAACACTCACACGCGTTTAGGTGTTAGATGGGCCACATGGAGCACATAATTCAGGTCCTCGTGGTCGAGTAGCTGATGGGATGGAGCTGTCTTGATAAGCATGCTTTACATCACGGGTGTTATTTGGTTGTGTCTGAGATGTTTGTATATTTTATTGCTACACACTTGAGGAATCATATGCCCCGGTTCCAGGAATGCATTGAAGGTCACAAGCGTTGCTTGACGGGGACAGCGGGAATGTGCAGGACACAGGCGGATCCTCTTTTCTCTGACTCTCCTGACAGCTGCTGGGGTGCCTGGTGTGACTGGGTACCCTGAGCTGCACCCAGAACCTGGGATCTCTTGAGGCCTTCAGTGCTGGCCAGGGCTTTACGGGCTCTGAAGTGGAGGATCAGATCCCCTGAAGTTGTTTGAAGACGAGCTGGGAAAATGCTGCATCACCGATACTCTCTCTGGGCATGTGAGGGTTTTACTCGCCCGTTCAGCAGACGTTGCGATGTGTCTTGAGGCTGATTTGAAAGTTTGTGTGTGCTCAGTCACTCCAGTTGCGTCCGACTCTCTGTGGCCCCAGGGACTAGAGTCCTCCAGGCTCCTGTGTCCATGGGAGTCTCCTGGCAAGAATACTAGGGTGGATTGCCATGCTTTCCTCCAGGGGATTTTCCAGACCCAGAGATGAAACCTGGATCTCTCACACTGGCAGGAGGATTCTCTATCATCTCAGCCACCAGGGAAACCCCTAAAAATCATGTGCAGGAGTTGCCATAGATCATAAAGAAAAGAATGGGATCTAATGGAGACGGGGGTGGGCTTGCAGGAATCCATCCATCACCGTCTCCTAAATTGAGCTGTTTCACCTTCCGGCGATAACCCCCTGAGAAATCCCTCCATAGTTTCCATATTGTTTTTCACCCAAACATCCAGAGTCACTGACAGATGTGCCCGCCACTTACTGCCGTGTAAGTCTGTTGGTAAATGTGATGTTTCTATTTTTTGCTTGTTTTCAAGCTATATGCTCATTTTAAAGACTTTAATAATTGTAACAGATTTTACAAAGTTACCTAGAATCGACGAGTGTGGCCTAGTGTGTGGCTAAACCGAGGTTAAACCGGGGAACACTGGTCTGAGAGGGGCAGCAAGGTGCTTCTGTTTCACAGCAGTCCTGTGGTGACAGAAGCCGACAGCCATCAGGTTATGACATTTGGGCTCAGACAGCAATCAAGGGATTTAAAAGTTTTAATCCACATCAGATCTTCACTCATAGTCCTCTTTGTAAATACTGCACAGTGTTAATGTAGCAGGTACTTTTTCTTAGGAATTTTAGGTTGGCCACCCTCAGGGATTACAGTTACCACCATCCAGTGGTGGTAAGATGACGTAAAACGGTTTTGTCCTGAAATACAATCCTGTGTTTTATAAACCAATGTTTTTACAATAAATACAAAATTTCCATCAAGGCTGCTTTAGCCTTATTCAAAATGACATAAGCAACAGTATAAATGACTGATAAGACAATTTAATTTACTATAACTGGATTTAAAAAATCTCTAGTAGTTTCTCTTATTCTCAAAAAAATAAAAAAACAAACCAGACAATTTATAGACTTTGGACAAAATAGACTATTTCTCCATTTCCCCAGTGGTTAGTGATGTTGAGCACCTTTCTGTTCACCTGTTGGCCCTCGGTGTTTCTTTGGACAAATGTCTGTGGGTCCATTGTGGGCTGTTTGTGTTTCTCAGTTAAGCTGCACGAGCTCTTTATACCATCTGGATATGAACTCTTACCACATACATTGCTGGAGCTGCTTCCTCCCTGCCTGTCGCTTGCCCTTTCCTTCTGTGGGCTGTTTCCTGTCTTGGGTGGAAGCGTCTTAGTTTGGTGGACTCACGACTGTCTGCTTTTGTTTTGGTCGCCTGTGCTTTTGGTGTCACATGTGTGACATCATCGCTGAGATGAATGTCAAGAAACTTTTCTCCTGCGTTTTCTTCGAAGAGTCTTACAGTTTCAGGCCATTTATGTTCATGTCTTCAAGACATTTGAGGTGATTTTTGTGTATGACGCAATGTAAGCCTCCAAATACATCCTTCTGTATGTAGGACTCTGGTTTTCAGCACCATTTGTTGGAGACGTCAAAAGAGTCACATGAACAGAGACCAACAAACCAGCAGAACAGGAGACAGCCCAGAAATAAACCCAGGCATGTAGTTAACTGACTTTTCATACTGTTTGGAATCACTTCATAGCAAATAGATGGGTAAGCAATAGAAATAGTGGCTGACTTTATTTTCTTGAGCTCCAAAATCACTGCAGATGGCGACTGCAGCCATGAAATTAAAAGACACTTGCTCCTTGGAAGAAAAGCTATGACCAACCTAGACAGCATATTAAAAAGCAGAGACATTACTTTGCCAACAAAGGTCCATCTAGCCAAAGCTATGGTTCTTCCAGTGGTCATGTATGGATGTGAGAGTTGGACTGTAAAGAAAGCTGATCGCCGAAGAATTGATGCTTTTGAACTGTGGTGTTGGAGAAGACTCTTGAGAGTCTCTTGGACTGCAAGGAGATCCAACCAGTCCATTCTAAAGGAAATCAGTCCTGGATATTCATTGGGAGGACTGATGCTGAAGCTCCAATACTTTGACCACCTGATGCCAAGAACTGACTCACTGGAAAAGACCCTGATGTTGGGAAAGATCGAAGGCGGGAGGAGATGGGAGGACAGAGGATGAGATGGCTGGATGGCATCACCGACTCGATGGACATGAGTTTGAGTGAACTCCGGGAGTTGGTGATGGACAGGGAGGCCTGGCGTGCTGCAGTCTGTGGGGTCACAGAGAGTCGGACACGACTGAGCGACTGAACTGATAATGAACTGATATTGATAAGTCACCCAAGAATATGCAATGGGAAAAGATCACCTTTAATTTTTCTTTTACAAGTCTTTGTGCTCATTGTAGATGCTGCTTAAGATTCAGGTTTTACTGGAACATTTAGAGACAGTTACCTGGGGTTCACGGCAGCACTTTGTGTGGCTCATCTGTCATCTGTAAACGTGTTATACACAGAGCCAGAGATTTCACCAGGCATTTATTACACCTATAAACTTTTAGAACAAACAGGCAAGTGGAAGGAGGAGGAAAATATAACTTCTTCCCTGTGACACACACTGATCACTAGCCTTTTGCTGCCACGAGGAACTTGCCGGATGTCCTTTGTCATCGTTAAAGGTGCTTGTTCATACATGTGACATATTCCAAGACTCCATCACCTGCCAACAAGCCCCATGACCCTCAGCCAGGCATTCAAGGCCCATTACAGTGTGCCCCTGATGCCAGCATCTACCTGGTAGATTTGTGTAGCGATGAAGCCAGATCATCCCCAGGAAGGCTTGAGCCAGTGCCCAGTACACAGAATGGGCTCCATGAAAGTGACCTCAACAGGGATTGCTGTCTTTCTTTCTTTTTCGTTTTATATTTATTTATTTATGTGACATCATTATTTTGTTTGCTTTTTCTTTGGTTGTGGCATGTGGGATCTAGTTCCCTGCCAAGGGTTGAATCCTGGCCTCTTGCGTTGGGAGAATGGAGTCTTAGCCACCAGACCACAGGGGAGGTCCCAGGCATGGCTTTCAACTTGGGTTTACTCTCTCTGAACGTGAGTGGACAGCAGAGTCATACGGAAGAAGTGTGTATGAGTGGAACAATTTCCACTGAGGGGCTGGGCCGACCAAATGCATTTTGACCGGAGTCAGTAGTGAATTTGAATAAACCTGGAATCCACAGACATGACGGATCTAATCCCTTACATCTGCATAAACAGCTGGCTGAGACGGTCACTCAGCCAGCATCCCTTTCTTCTCCAGTCCCATCTGGAGAAAAGGCCTGCTGGTCGGCTGTAATCAAAGCTTGGGGAATATTTGAATGCAGTTTAATGCAATGCCATGGATTACAGCCGCTTCCTTGGGGGAAAAGAGCCCAAGAAACGGTCAGATTCTGGGAAGAAAAAGCTCTGTCCCCCAAGGAGGCACACGGCAGGGCCAGGCCTGTTTTCTGGCCACAGGGCAGATTCTGGGCGATGTTCCACCTGGGTTACTTTATGTGACCCTCCCGTGACCCCATGATGAAACTTCTGTGATTATTGCTCTTTACAAGGAAACAGACTGAGAGGCATTACAAGACTGGACATTTGACCTCAGCACCGTCTTGCCTTAGATGCCAAGGTGCCCGCGTTGCTGAGTGCTGCGTCCACCTAGAACAGGGGGGCTGTCAGAGCTGGGCCTCTATCTCCCCGTTGTCCCCAGCCCCGTCCCTCTGGGTAGGTCATGAGAAAATGACACCACACGTTTCCACATGCAGCCGCTGTCACAAAGGGTGGTCCAGAGACTCTGCTGCATTGGGTCCTGGGCTGTCAGCCTGGCAAGGGGAGGGGAGAGTGGAGCCTCCTGGCACCCCTAGAGAGATGAGTAGCAGAGGACTAAAGTAAACCTGATGCCCGGATCTGCAGAGACCTTGAAGCTCAGCCCTTCCCCAGTTGGAGAAAACGTGAAAGTGAATTCTGTAAGCACTCAGTCTTGGCAATCACTAGTGCTGTGCTTGACCGAAATTAGCTGGATGTGGCGAGTGTGATGGCACGAGCTTTCTCCAGACAGCTCGTATCAGCCCTGTCTTCGAGTCTCCAGCTCCGGAGCACGGCTGCTCGCAGACCCTCTGAGCTTTGCCTCCGGACGCTCTGTTCCCGAGGGCCCGAGCCTCCTGTCGGCTCGGGGTCTGTCTGGGCCCTGCGTGTCCTCTCACCGCCGCCTCTCTCCCGTTGGCTGTTTCTGCTGGGGTTGTTTTATTTCTTGCAACAGAAATCTCTGATCATAAAAAGAATATGGGCTGAGGGATTAGATTACATTAGATTAAAATAAATCTCAGCTCTGTCAGGGAACATGGGCCAGGCCTGCCCTGGGGGCTGAGTTTGCAGGTCCCGAGCGATCGTGTTCCTGGGAGGGGTCAGTGCAGCTGGCCAGGTTGAGCCGTGTCCCCAGGTCCCCACGGCCCGAGGATGGCTCAGGGTGTGGCCACTGAGGGCCCTGGCAGGACCACCCTCCCTGCCTGGAAGCCTTGACCTTGGAAGGAGGTGAAGGGTTTCTGGGCCATCAAGCCCTAAAAAGCCCTTGGAGCCAGGAGCTGAGTCACGGACCAGCTGAGCTCGACCAGCAACAGGGAGTCGGCTCCCTGGAGCCAGGTCTGTCCCGCGTGGAGCAGGCGGTCTGGCACCGCGCCTTCTGCTGCCTGGGCCTGTCCTGTCCGCTGGGGCCTCCGCCCTCCTCCACAGCACCAGCTCTATGGAGCGTGGGTCCTGGCAACCGCCTGCCCTTCCTCCAGTAATGGAAGATTTCCCTTTGGCCTCATAGAATTAATGCCAGAAACATTCCAGCTAATTCCCCCTAGAACCTTAAAACTGCAGAGCTCGTAACCTCAAAACTAAGTGGTGCTGAGAGACGATTCGGGGAGTCTGTTCTCATTTGCATTTTGCTCGCTTATGTGTTTGTATCCGGATGAGTCTGGGAAGGTCTGAAAAGAACTTTCCTGGCCTTGAACGACTTGTGACGCAGGCTTTGCAGGGGCGCTGTGCGTTCCGCCGGCCGGCTGGGCGGTGACGAGTGAAGGGTGTGTGGCAGGGCCCCGGGCTCCGGCAGAGGGACAGTGTGGCGGCAGTCTCCTCACAGAAGCCACCTCTCCTATCTGCACGTGGCTCTCGCGGTAGGGAGCCCTGGGTGGGCAGGCCTGACCAACGCCGACTGTGGGTGCCCTCAGCAGGACCTGGGCCTCGCGGCTGTGTTCCCGCTGCACCTCCCTGCTCTCCAGGCACTGCTGACCGCAGACCTTTCCTGAAGAGCGAGCCAGCCATTGTCAAGTGCTCTGTCCTCCTTTGCGGTCGCGGCCTCTGAAGACAGTCATGCCCGGCTCTCAGGGTGTCACTTTCCTCATTAACCGCCTACTAAGCTGAAGCTGCAATACTTTGGCCACCTCATGCGACGAGTTGACTCACTGGAAAAGACTCTGATGCTGGGAAAGGTTGGGGGCGGGAGGAGAAGGGGACGACGGAGAATGAGATGGCTGGATGGCATCACCGACTCTGTGGACATGAGTTTGAGTGAACTCTGGGAGTTGGTGATGGACAGGGAGGCCTGGCGTGCTGTGGTTCATGGGGTCGCAGAGAGTCGGACACGACTGAGCGACTGAACTGAACTGAACTGATGGCTGAGTGTAGTTACACTTTGAGATTTGCAGCATTTGGATTCCGGCTGCAGTCCAGTGTCAACAGGTTTTATGGCACAGGTGGCAGGAGGCGGTGCCTGATCCTCGGTTTGCTCATCATTTGTTCATTGAGCAAGAAGCCATCGGCCTCTCAGGAGATGAGATCCCAGGCCTGAGTGGTAACACGCTGCAGGCGCTTGGCTATCTGCGCCGTCAACACTGAAGTTCTTCCAGTGTCTGGGGAAGGGCTCCCCTGCTCGGGGACTGAGAATCTCTGGCACCAATGGGAAGGTGACCAGATGACCTCCCTGGGCACCCTCAGCTCAGATGGTCTCTGAGTCTCTGATGGAAATGGCAATTTGACGCCAGGGCCCAGCCAAGCTCCGTCACCTGCCCAGCACTCGGGGTGGTCCTAGGGAGCCCTGTGAGCTGCATCTTCCTTGGTCATCCAGGTTTCCAATCTGTCTTAGAGCAAAAATAACAGAAATGTTTACATGGGAATGTTATGTGCTTCTCAGTCAACTTTGGAAATGTTTTGACATAGTGTGGTCTGGCTTCTATGAAAAGGGGCAAAAAAGAAAAACCAGGAATTGTATATTATTTGCTCTCAAAACTGTCATGTAAGAAATGTCTTTGCTGAACTAGATAATAGTTTTGGATACTGGAAGAATATTTTTCCATTATTGTTCTGTTTAAAATATAACAGCTACAGATAAAACATCTTTTGTCTCATCTGCATTATTGACATTTTTATCCGTCACTCTCTTGTCATGGAAATCAGCAAAGCAATAACTAAAGCCTTGAGTTTTAGTGCTTGCCAATTTCTGTGGTGTAAATTCTCCCACTGTGACTGACTCCTGTTCTGAAGCTACCGACTTGCCAGACCAAACAGACTTGAGAGAGAGTCCCAGAAGCAGAGCACTCCCTCTACCCAGGTGCCCTGGTTGCACAGAACCCAGAGCAGAGAGCAGTAAGAAATGGAAAAATTATTAGAAACGGTTAAGTTTTGAATATTTGCTATCTTTGTTTTTAATATGGTTAAACAGTAAGTTATATACTTTATTTTCTTTATAATAGTTATATTTGACAAGTGATTTCAAAATTCCTGCAAATATGACAGTCTTGCAAGCTAGTCCAAGCTGGCTCCTTCCAGGACATGACAATTTCCTCACTTTTACTCTGGACTGAAGGTGTAGGGGTCTCATGCTCTTCTCACGGTGGATGCAGATGATCAAGAAAGACACATCATGTTTCTTAGAGGTTTTTGCTCAGAAATGTGGGATCTCACATTCTCCCAGTTTCCATTGGCTAAAGAAAATAATCTGTCCAGGCCTGACGTCAGTGAATGGGGAGGTACAGTTTACCCAGAGTAGAGTCATGGTGAGAAGTAGAGGGAAAGAAAAATTTAAACAGACTCACACTTTGAAAGACCTTTAGCTGAGTATAAAATCCGAGGTTGACATTAGTTCTATCACTACAGCTTTTTGAAATTATCAACCATTGTCTTCTAACATCTCTTGTTGATGATGAGAAGTTCATTCTCGATCTAATGATGCTTCAGTTAATTTTTCTTTCTTCTAGTGGTTTTAAAGGCACCTTCTTTATTCCTGATCTGCATTTCCACTATGAGTAGTTTAAATCTGGGGTTTTTCCCCTGCTCAGTGTGTAAAATACTAATAACTGTTATTAGTTATTGCCACATCATTCCTTCTGGAATTCCTTTTAAGAGTTGAAACTTAATTATATATCTTTCTTGAATTTCTTCGGAATTCCAAAGTTCTGTCTTGTATTTCTTCTTGACTGCATCTAATATAGGACTGATTAATCTATTAAAATTTCAGTTTAATTGATTAGATTATTCATTTCTAAGATTAGTTATTGGTTCATTTTTATACATGTTTATTACTGTTTTCTTTCTTTTTTATATTTTAAAAATCAATTTGTTTAATTTTTAATGAAAATTCTATATCTTCTTTTTTTTTTTTTTTTGATAAATGGGCTTCCTTGGTGGCTCAGTGATAAAGAACCCACTTGCTAATCCAGGATACATGGGTTCAATCCCTGGGTAGGAAAATCCCTTGGAAAAGGAAATGGAAACCCACTCCAGTATTCTTGCCTAGGAAATCCCATAGACAGAGGAGCCTGGTGGGCTACAGTCCATGTGGTCTCAGAGATTCAGACATGACTTAGCAACTAAGCAGCAATATCTTTTTGAGCACACTAAGTACAATTATTTTTAAGTGCTTTTAGTCTTTTTATAGAAGAATTTTTCATCTAGGGTAAATCACTGTGGCAAATATTGATTTTGGTGGGGGGCTATATCTCCAAGCCCTAATATATCTAATGCTGTCTGGGTTTGGGTTTAGGAGAGAATCTTTTTGTTTGACTGGTGTTATGTTTGTAGTTTTAATATTTCTCTCTCTTAGCTGTGTTGTAGGTGCCTCTGGGTGCTCAGTTAAGAGCTAAATCTTTAAGAAGTAGTTCAGAGTCTCAGTCGTGGGAAGATGTGAAGACCACAACAGCTCCAGTCCCTGTGCTTAGATCCTGCTGATAGGGATGCCCCATGTCTGTATGTTTGCTGGCCCTTCACTGTGGCCTTGGGCAGCATTTGGCAATGTTATTACATTTGCACAGGTGGGAAGACCCTGTTCCATGCCCAACTTTACCATTTAGCCTGACTCTGGCTTCCCTGGTGGCTCAGACGGTAAAGAAACTCCCTGCAATGCAGGAGACCTGGGTTCTATTCCTGGGTGGGGAAGATCCCTGGAGACGGGAATGGCTACCTACCCCATATTTCTTGCCTGGAGAAATCCGTGAAAAGAGAAGCCTGGCAGGCTGTGGTCCACAGGGTCGCAAAGAGTCGGACAAGACTGAGCGACTGAGCAGGCTGGTTCTACACAAGCCAAAGTCCTGGCAGCTGCCTTCCTGCAAGCCTGCCATCCACAGACCCAGAGTTTCAGCCTCACTCACTACTCCACATTTCTGCTGTTTCTGGTTCACAAAATAAGATTTATCTCACTTCTGAGCACTGAAACGCCTATTTTCTTCTTTTTATGTCTCATCTGTTATAGCTCTATTTTTGGACCAAAAGGGGTGCATCAAAACACGGTGCTATGATGCCAGCTTGACAAAAATTAAGGTCATTTGATCTTTACTCACTGGACTGGATGGTTCCTGTGTCTGGAGATTAATCTTTGTAGAGATATGAGAACAAAGCTAAACCACATGAAACCAACTTGTATGTATTTAACTTGAAGCTGAATATCTCACAATACATTAGGGAAGCTGGTGCCAAGTTATGCTTTGAAGAGATGGGACACCGTTGTTATTTGTTTAACCAAAAAGAACTTCAGGACACAACATTAAGCTCCATGTCTGTAGTCATTTGAAGAGAGAATGGATGCGAGTTGCAAAGTTTAGAAATAATTACAGGCACAAACACCCAGTTATAAACTAAATAAACCATGGGGATGTATTGTACAGCATGGTGGCTGCAGTTCATAACACTGAGTTACGTGTTTGAAAGCTGCTGAAAGAGTATGTCTTAAAAGTGCTCATCACAAGGAAAACACGTTGTGAGCATGTGTGGTGATGAAAGTCAAGCGTTTTTGTTGTGACGGTCATTTTGCAACATATGCAAATGTCTAATCATTACGTTGTGTGCCTAAAACTAATATCATGCTATATATCAATTAAAATTAGTCCTGAGATTGCTTATATTAATACGTCTTCATAGGTAAGGAAATAATACGTGGCCCACAGAATCACAGAAGCTTCCATTCTGCAAGAGCTAATGATGAGGCTTTTTATTAGATTCCTGAAATGTCCTATCCAATCGTGGTCTCAGATTTCCCTTCTGATAATTTCGTCTCCCAAGGAACAGAATATATGAAAAGAATACTTCATGGGACAAGAGGGAGTTTATAGTAGAAATAGATATGACCTAAGAAATTGGAGGAGCTGTCCTGTCAGTGCGAACTTGTTATAGCTGGTGGGGGGGATTGGAGACATCAGCTAGGGCTCTAATAAAGGAGATTTCGAACACATTCAGAGGGAAGACAGGAGGCCTAACTCCATTGCCTGAAACTGGGGAAGGGAAGGAAGCCCAGGGGGATTGGACAACCATGATAAAATGCAACTTGATTGGATCATCATTAATTAATCTAATGAGAAAAAAAATGCAACTAAAACATCAGACTCTCTTCATTGAGGTCAGCTTTGAAGAGGACCCAGAATCTAGAGAGACGGTTCTGACCCTTAGAGAAGAAGGCTCGGAGCAGGTGTTACGAAGCTTTGAGATTCTGTGAATATGCCAGGAGATGAGCGACTTGATGAGCTGGGGGTTGATAGAGTGCTCAGGAAGGACATCTCAGTCATGATCTTCCAGCCTGGAGGATGTCTCAGGGATGCTCAGGCCTCCCGCTTGGGCTGCTGATGAGATATCATCGTACAGAGGCGCAATTCCTATTTTCACTCAAAGGAGCGATCTTTAGACAAAAGGGCACCTTGTCCTGGGTGAATATGGAGTAGATTGTTCAGAAAATGAAAGGAGATTGTCCAGGGGCCCAGATGACCACCTGGCAAATGAGCTCCCTGAACAAGCTTTGGTGATACCAGGTGGCAGATGGGGATCAAGCCCAGCGCCAGGCAGCCGATGAAACAGCAAGTCGCTCCAGCTCCCCAGAAGATGCGGGGAGAGACGGCTTGTGCACATCTGTGAGCCCAATGCTGATTGTTATCAAGACTTAAGGAGGCATTATTCAAGAGCTGCCTTGTACACTGGTAGGGAAAGGAACAGGCATTGGGGAACACACCTGAGATCACTGAGAACCCATTTTGCCAATGAAAATCTTCCCTTGCTCTGGTAGGTTTGCCAGCTGGACGGGCAGAGAAAGCAGTGGCATCGACCTCAGAGAGAGATCAGAGCTGACACAGGCTTGCACCTGCTGGTCATGTTTCTGGCTTGGGCACCAGGCAGGGTCACTATCTGACATGACAGCTAGAGAAGCCGATGCTGCCTATGCTGAGATTTTTCCTTGCCCACCCAAACCTCTTTTTAAAAACTATTTGTTTATTTTGGCTGCACTGGGTCTTGGCTGCAGTGCACGGGGTCTTGCATCTTTGTTTTGGCCTGTGGAATCTTTAGTTGCAGCATTTGAACTCCTAGTTGTGGGCACATGGAATCTGGTTCCCTGACCAGGGATTGAACCCGGGCCTCCTGCATTGGCAGCTCAGAGTCTTGGACTCTGGACCACCCAGGAAGTCCCCGAACCTCTTTAATTCTTCCAGATGCTTCTATACCTGGAATATTCAGTCCTGAGCTTCAAAAATTAGGAGGCCATGCTCCTCTTCAGGCACAGTTCTTGGACCGAGTATTGAGAAAGAACACATTTATTTAGAAAACCCTGCTTCTTGTGCTGAGTTTCTGCAGATGAAGCCTAGAACTTTAGGAGTAGGCACACACATCACATGGATTCATATGGCACTTTCAGTCAACTTGAGTACCAACTCTTTGTTTGCTCTTAAGATACTGTATTTTAGCCTGCAAATACTTGTAGAAACACTGCCTGACTAGTTCTCTGAGGTTTACACCATTGACCCGAGAACAGCCGGTTTAAGGAAAGAGGTCTTCTCAGGGGTACCCCAGATGTATGTCCGGACAGCATGGACATGACTTTTCACTGGAGGTTGGCATGGAGCCAAGCTTCCTTAGAAATTTGCAGGACATGAGAACTGCTGTCTGAGATGGGCCTTAGTTATTAAAAAAAAAAAATAGTACACAGTGTTCAGAAGAGAAAGATCTGCTTGGATTCTCTGAGGAGGATTTCGACACCCAGACAACTGAAGAAAATCTTAGCTGACGAGTTTATCACTGTCTCTCCTGCATTTATGAACCTGCAGATGTCCCCTGCTCAGCCAAGACCACAGGCTCATTTTCTGAATTTTGTGTGTGTGTGCCTGACTCAGAGGATGCTGAGACCCAAGGGGAAGGATTTCAGGAGCAATCCCTCACCCACTCCCTTGCCCGATGGACAGCTCCCCGGATTCACTGCCAGGAGCTGTCATGTACAGAAAAGGTGTGGGATTCGGGGCTGGACCCGCAGACCCCCTCCCCACACCCTCCTGTGGGGCAGGCCCAGAGGAAAGCATCTCCAGGAAGTCTGGGGCAGCGAGAAGAAACTCAGCAGCCTCCTGGGCTGGGGGCGCCGTGTGCGGGGTGCAGCTGAGCGGCTGGCCACGTGGAGAGTCTGGGCTGCGCCCGTGGCAAAGTGCTCTGCTGGCAGGATGACCACACGTGAACGTTAGGCTGGCGTCTGCGTGGAAAGGGGCCTGACGCCCTCTCGTCTGGAGAACGTGCCACAGCCTGATACTTTCTGTGTACTTCCTGGCACCTGAGATGGCGTCTTAACTGGGAATCTCCCAGAAGCAGCCTCTGAGACCAATATCCCAGGCAAGGGGGTGAGAGAGACGAGCGAGGGCTCTGATGATGTGTGTATACTAAGTCGTGCCTTCAGTCATGTCTGACTCTGTGTGACCCCATGGACTGTAGCCTGCCAGGCTCCCCTGTCCTTGGGATTCCCCAGGCATCACCGCAGGTAGAGGAGATTAATCCTATGGGAAAGTTCTGGAAGACCATGTAAAACACTTGCCCCAGAGCCAGGTCCAAGGAGCTGAGTATTTACAGCCTCATTGCTGTGAATCCTGGGTTGGAGGCAGCTCCCAGTGAGGGGGTACACAAAGCACTTCGGTCCTGCCCCAGGGCTGAGTTTGGTCCGTGGTGTGTAGGTTAAGAACCAACAGCATCCCGTCTGCTACTGGTGGGCTGGTGACCCCAGGCTGGTCCCGCGTTTCCTCAGCCTCTGAGCAGAGACTGGCTCGGTGTCTCGTTCACCTGTGTCCTGGGAGGTCCTCTTTGGGCCTGGACCGTCTCTGCAGGTGGGACTATTAGGTAACCAGGTCTAGTTCACCAGCAGAAACAGAGTTCTCTTTAGTCACCACATGGGCATATTCACCGATACCCCCACCTTGGAGGACTCACTCACCCAAATCCCCTGGGACCTGCCTTGTGTGCCGGCTGGACTTAGGGGGAGGTGAAGTCAAGGCTCTGCCATCCCAGGTTCGCAACGCACAGGGAGTAAAGTCTCAAATAACCACGTTCCAAGCAGACTGTAGTCCCTGCTCCCAGTGACGCTGAGGCTGACCTGAGTCTTGTGGAAAGCAATGAGCTTCAGGCATTTTCACTCATGCCTTCACTGGGCCCCCGTCGTGTGCCAAGCCCTGAGGATGCAGAGGCGGGAAACAGATGCAGGCCCAAAAAGCACAGAGAAGGAAAACTCCCAGGGCAGAGGGGTGCTCTGGAAGATCACTGGACTGTGGAGCAGGAAGGACATTTCGGGAGGCAGGGGTGGTGGACAGAGGGCAGGGGAGGCTTCCCAGAGGAGGCGGTCCTGGAGCAGCTGTGAGAAGACTCAACTCCGGCATACTCCACACGAGACAATGGCACAGCCTCTTACGGAGCTGCTAATAAAAAGCGTATTAGTTATCCCATAAAATTGATGGCAGGGGAAGCACATGATATAACAGCTTTTTTGCCAGCGTTTCTGGAAACATTGCGTTAAGTCATCCGAGCACCTAAGCTGAAACGACAGGAGCTATTTTTCACTCGTCCCACCCTCCAGGCCCCCTCTGCACCCGATCGGTTTCACAGCCCCGAGCATTCTGCTCCTAGCCCGTGAGCTCTGTCCACTCTCATCCCTCCCTGCCGCTGCCCTGGTCCAGACAACTGCGCTCTCTCACTGGGATCACCCCGGCCCTCCCAGCACATCTCCTTCTCTGGCTCTGACCTGCTTCAGACCTTCGTCTTCTTCCTGAATGTTCTAACACACCTTCCTGGGACTCAGGCTTTCAGGGCCAAAGCAGTAAGGAACCACTGATGCCCAGACACACGTGTTCCCTCTACCCAGCTTAAATAAGAGCTGCCTTCAAGCACCTGGCTCCCTCTGGGATACAGGGATTGCACACACAGACACACACAGGCTCATGAAACTTGTGGAAATTCTAAGAATCACACTCATCTTGTCAGACTTTGCAAGGTGAAATTTCAAACCATATCTCCTTCCTTAAGGCCGATGCGTAAAGGCTCACAGGAATAGACTTTTATGTAAGAGTGGGTGCCTGCTTCTAGCAGAATTATGAGGCCGTTAAGTTGGCTTATAGGGTATTATTCCTGTATTTCCAAGCCTGACAAGGACTGATGGGTGGATATGTACCTTAAATGAAAGATAATTAAAGAGATAATTGAACTGTTTTAAAATCTTACCCTGAATTTGAACTCAATCGCTTTTTTGGTTCACAATGTAGGCAGACTCAACAGGGGGTGAGAAATTCCTTGCCTTCCTCTCTGAACTTCTATTTCATGCAATTACCCGAGTTCACGTTGGTGATCTATTTCCTTTTAGCAACAGATTAGTAATCAAAAGTTGGGGGCTTTCAATCTGCAGGCGCTTTGAAAGGCTGGGAGCAGAGTCTGTGAGACGCAGTTGCTCTGGGACAGCGTCACGATGTCACTGGCGCTGGAAGAGCTGAAAGTGTGTTCAGGGTGTAAGAGGGGAAGGAGAGGAAGAGGGGACGGCAAAAGGGAGACGGGGCGGACGGCCAGGCCAGCACCCTGGCTCCCCTGCACGTGTCGCCTTTATGCTACGGGGACTGAAACACCACTGAGAACGCTGTATTTCGAAGGGAGTTTTTTGTGTGCTCACACGTGAGCCTGTAGGAACATCCATATCTCTGCACAGAGATGTGTGCTTGGAAACCAAGGGAGAGGGATGCAGCTGGCAAAGCAGGCACACAGGAGCTGGAAAGAGACCGAGCTCTAACCCAGCGTGCAGCACAGCCACCCAGGAAATCCACCCACCACCTGCGCCGTGAGCCAGCAGGTGTGGGGCGGCTGCCCAGGGACCCCACAGAGCTTCACTCGTGCCTGAATTAGACACACTCCTCTCCACCAGGGAGGAGACTGTAAAACAGAGCTAAGGACAATTTTGGTTTCCCTTTGTGGCTCAGCTGGTAAAGAATCCGCCGGCAATGTGGGAGACCTGGTTTCAATCCCTGGGTTGGGAAGATCCCCTGGAGAAGGGAAAGGCTGCCCACTCCAGGATTCTGGCCTGGAGAATTCCATGGACTGTACAGTCCATGGGGTCACAAAGACTCAGTGACTTTCATTTTCAAGGACACTTTGGAAGCGGCTCCTACCTTGGTCTTGGCTCCACTGGAAAGGATACAAGCCCTGCCTTGGGGGAATATGAGCTTTCAACGTGCTGTGCCTTTGAAAAGAAATTCAGACAACCCAACACTTAAATGGCCGTGGAGCAGAGGTCAGATGAGCCCGGGGCTTTTGAAGAGGAGTGAAGGGGGTCTGATGCTCCCCCAGAGATGCAGGCTCCACAAGCAGAAGGAGAGTTATAACCACATACAGCATTCTGCCTGATGGTCTCACCATGACTCCAGGCCGCTAACATGGCCCAGACGGCTCCCCTTGGCCCCTGCCTTGTCCGCGATGCTCCGGCCTGCCTGCGCCCTTTCCGCTTGTGGAGAGCAGAGGGCTCTTCCTGCTCTGGCCTTGGTACATGTGTTTCTGTTGCTCCTGTTCTCGAGGGGTCTCCGGTGGACTCTCTCATCCAGCAGGTTGAGGTATAAGCAGCCCCTCCTCAGAGGGCCTCCCTGATGACCCTCGTGGACCGCCTTGCTCCCTTCTCATCAGACTTCAGGTCCACCCAAGTTTCCAGTGCCAGGCCAGGGTTGGCCTGACCTTCTGCCCTGGGACCCAGCACCCAGGTGAGGCGGCTGCAGACCCTGAGCCTGGTTAGTGCATGCTTTCAGTCAGAGAGAGTGTACTTTAAGAATCCCTTTGTTTGTTCTAATACAGGAATGCTTTATTGACTCCTGGTGAAGTCTATAAATCATCTTGATGACCAGACATCTCAGTCTGTAAAATCAGACATCTCATAAATTCATAAGAAGCCAGGACAAGTGGAACACGGAAGAATCGGCAGACCCAAAATCCATGATAGACACACCTCCAATTCCTCATGATCCCTGGGCTACGATTCCGTCAGAAAAATCCAAAGGAATCGCCACGTCCTCTTCCATCACATCACTTGGCAGAAGCAATGATTTTCTGTAAATGGAGACTTCTGGTTCCCATAAACAAGCTTCAATTCATACAGAAGTGGGAGAAACCCTACTCTGAACTTGTCAGTTTGAACATCCAAGTTGTGGGAACATCCCTGCCCCCCAAAAAACCTCTATCACATTACGCTGGCTTTTGGGGCCACAAGAATATTCTGAAGAGATGCCAAAGTGTGGCCCTCAAGAAATGAGGCCCTGATGGCTCATGTCAGCTGGACACTGAGGTCTGAGGCACAGAAGCAGAGGTGCAGTTGGGTCTGAGCCTCAGGGTCCAGGCATAGGCAGCCCTTCTGAAAGCCCTCTTCCAGGACAATTGAGGGCCGTGACGTCACCTGGATGGGGTATCTTCAGATGGGTGCTGAGGGTGTAGAATTGGGCCCTGGTCCCCAGCCGCCTGCAGGGCCGCAGCAAACACCGCCTCGGAGATGCCGCCTCTCCTCCTGGGCCACGGGAGCTGTCCATGGTCCTGCTTCCCCACCCGGCCTCCCTCTGCCCCAGGACAGCGCATCGCCAGCCTTCCCCAGAGCCTCTGTCGTGATTCTGTAGCCTTGATGACCTCCCCCAGGGGAAACCCTGCTCTGGGTCCAGGCCTGCGGCTGGTGTAAGCCCGAAGCAGGCACTCCTGCCGAGACTCTGAACTCCTCACTGCCTGGTCGGCGCCAGTGCTGGGAGGCTTCTGTCTGCTCCTCCGCGTGGTGAGCATGCTGAACGCACAGGCGGCCCAGGTTCTTTGGGGACTGCAGGAGACAGTGGGCACATGGGCACACAGCTCAGCACTGGGGCGTGTGCCCCGCACGTCCGTGATGAAACGTGCCATTGTGTTGCACAAAGTGCCAACTCCGAAGGAGTCCACTCTTGGCTCTGCACGCGCTTGGCTGGCCCTGTAACCCTGGACAAGCCCCGCGGCCTCGGTGGTTCCTGCGGGGATTCGGGTATGTGCTGAGAATTAGCGAAGGGGAGAGTGCTGTGTGGGGGACGGCTCCGTTTCACCGCCTCTTGGCACTCATCTCTTTTGTGACACCCTCCCCCGAAGTGCTCCCATTTCAAAACCTATTGCCAAGGGAACCAGCCGAACCTGTTAAAAGACCTATTTAGATCACCAATAGAATCCTGAATATTATTCAAACTAATAATGGTCTGGACAGGAGAACATGTCCTGTTATTATTAATTTAGGAGACCACAGCCTCCTTAGCGATGAGCATGATAACAACTGAAAAAAAAAAACAAAAAAAACCAGTAGGAAGCATCCCTGCAGAGGTGCACTACACCAAGCTGTCCTTTGGGTGCGAACAATGAACTTCTGTGAGAAAATGAGCCTCTTTTCTCCACTTTGCTGTTAGCCAGACACCCTCTTTCTCTCAGCTGATATCGTCCCAGAAATTACCAGTGCCTTGGGGGAAATGCAACCAAGACCTATTTATACAAGCTCTGCCTTCCAGAATTTCCTTTGAGTCCAGTTTTACACTCATATTGTGTCTAGGACGATCAAATTCTTTATGAAGGATAGAAATGAGGAACCATCTGGGTTAATGGCTCAGAAATTTCAAATATCTTAATTTTGAATTAATGCTAGAGTAAACACCCAATTACTCTCTTCAGACATATTTATTAAATAAATCCCCATGAGTCCAGCTTAGATCAGATGATAGTCCTAATACTTGGGCTGTCCTCATAATTAATCAATACATATCCTCATTCTAAGTGGTAAATAGATAAACAAATACAGTTTTAAGCATCACAAAGCCTGAGGGTATTTGCTATTTTTCTCAGTAACCATGTTTTTTTTTTTTCCTTCCCTGCTACCCAGTTTCTATTTTCTAAATCAGTAAAAACTTATTGAATATGACTTGGAGGGTTGCAAAAAACTAATTGAAATAATGCTTTATGGAATGACAACATTTTAGAAAGTCAGAAATGATAAAAAAAAAATCACAGACAAACGCCCACATTTCACAACATCTCTGTGTATCCATTGTCTATTTTTAAATTGTTAATCAAAGCCACTGACATACTGCCTATGGGGAGATAGGAAAAAATCTTTAAACCCCCAAAGCTTCTAAAATTATTCACTGTGCTTACTACTTTGTTTCTGAAGGGAGATTATCCCCTCTGATCGGAAATGTTCTATTATTTGTGTCTGAAATGTTGGAAAGGAGGCTGAACCACTACTAATAGCCCACTGCCACGTAATGAAAGCCCATGCTGCATGAAGGCTCTCCATCGCGGGCACACAAAGCCTGCCATTTTCATTAATCGTGGCCCCAGCCTGCGGCACCAGTGGTCTGGGTCCCACTGGTATTTTATCAAGTGTCTCATGATTTCAGCCTCTCTCTTACTTAAGGCTACACTGTGGTTTCTTCAGAGATGTCACCCAGAACATTGGATTATGACGTCTCCACAGCACCCAGAGCCCAGCCACCTCTCCAGGGTGTGTTTTGATGCTGGAAGTCGATCCTGGCTGGCTTCAGCAAGCACAGCAGCAGGAGTGTGGTGTCCTTCCAGGAGTGGCGACAAAGAAGTGACCAGGCTTCTAAGTGCCCAATTCTAGAGATGAATTTGCTTTGGCCTTATGGTGGGCTTCCCTTGTGGCTCAGCTGGTAAAGAATCTGCCTGCAATGCGGGAGACCTGGGTTCGATCCCTGGGTTGGGAAGATCCCCTGGAGAAGGGAAAGGCTACCCACTCCAGTATTCTGGCCTGGAGAATTCCATGGACTATCCATGGAGTCGCAAAGAGTCGGACACGACTGAGTGACATTCATTATGGTTATACCTAGATCACACCAGCCCCTGAGAAGGCTTTTGTCTCTAGGAACTTGAGCATAACTTTGGATCTCAATGGCAATTTATTGTTAGCATGACCACATAATGTGGCACCCAGAATCTGGAAGCAACAGACGAGATTCAGAGAAAACATCAGGACTTGTAAGAACTGGAGACAGACTTCTAAGAAACACAGAAAAGCCTAGAGTAACAGGCCACCTCTGAGGAGCAGGGGATCCATGTGCCCTGGAGGCTGAGACTCAGGTCCCCAGTCTTCACTTCTTCCAGCCTCAGGCTTCTGGTCTGTAAATTGGATGACACAAGTTCAGCTCCTATGGGGCGGTTGAGACAAATGCAGGAAGCTTTCTGTGAAGGCTCGGTGCAGCCCCAGCAGGCCCTCAGTTCTTGTCTGTAATTTCCAAATGGGATCAAAAGAACCATCATTCTTTCTCTTCTTCTTCTTTTAAAGTCAGACAAAGTCTGTGTAGCAGCAACATTGTATGCAAGGCAGATCTCAGAAGGTCTGCCCTCCCTCTGCTCTCTTCCCCTGGAAATCGGTCAGCAATTTCCACCCTGGGTTTGGAAAGAGAAGGAAATTTGCCCAAGATTTCTGGGTGAAATCTCCCAGGCCACACGGGACCTGAGTCCTTACCTGAGCCACACCTGCGGTCCCCATGGGCAATCTCAAGGGCCCAGGTCTGTCTTTGCAGGTGCAGGACCCCTGCCTCCCCTGGCGTCCTGAGGCCCAAGCCCCCACGGGCGCGTCAGCTGAGGGTTCACACTGAGGGCTTCTCACCTGCAGCCACCAGCCAGGCTGTGCAGACCAGCCTTGGAAGCCCACGGCCTTGGATGGGTGGTCCAGCCTCCACCCCTACCCAGAAATGAAGTCAGGGCTGGCTTCCTGCCATCGTCCCTGCCCAACAAGCAGAGGTGACTGAATGAGATGCTCACTTGTCTCTTCCGGGAAGCCGCCCTTGCTGACTGCACCTGGTACGCAGATCACGCTGCAGCTTAGTATTGAGCACAAGGAAAAATGATCCTTCCCTGGTGACGTGGCATTTTCCCTTGAATCAGACAGGAAGAATGACTCCCCTTTGAGTCATCAAGGCCAACAAACACAGCTCTAAATTCAATATTCAAATTTAGCAACTGTGGAGATGTATTTTGATATAATTACCCCATTCTTTCCCCACACCGCAATTGCCTTATTTTAAAGAATTACACACACACACATTTTTCTTTTGAAAAAGCTTTATATACATAATTTTCATGCCATACGATGAATTTAAATGTACAATCATAGATGTGTCAAACATGGCCATAGTTAATTTAAGATCACTTTCTTTACTCCAAAAAGAAACCCATACCCCTTGGTCATTGCCCCCTCCACCACCCCTCCGCCAGCCAAGGTGACCGCTAGTCTTTCTGTCTCTGTAACTTTTCCCTCTTCTGGACGTTTCATGTCAGTGGGAGCCTACGGCGCGCGGCCTTTTGTGACGGGTTGGTTTCACCTAGTGTCACGTCTTCAAGGTTCTCCCACAGTTCCAGTGCTTCTGCCCTTCTCTGCCTGCATGCTCTCCCGTTGTTTGGAGAGACCACGTTTTGTCTATTTATTCGCAGTCGATGAGCACTGGGGCTGTTTCTGCCTTTGGGCTGTTACGCATCACGCCGCTGTGGACGTCCTCCTGATCAGATGCCCCGCTGTGTCTCGCCTGCTGTGCTGTTCCCCTCGCCTTCTGGCCCCGGGGCCCGGGAGCCTGACCTGAATGGACCGAACTGGTGGCTTCTTGTTGGTTTCAGCCAAAGGGAAGCGCGAGGGAAGGAGAAGCCGTGGGGGCGTTTACTTCTCTGGTCCTCCCCGCAGGGGTCCTGTCTGCTGGCCCGCCTCTACAACACCCTCCTTGTCTCTCCTCCCTCTGGCCAGGTTAACTCAGACCAAAAGGCGCTGTACCATCTTGCTGCTTTCTTATTTCACCTCTTCTTTTTTTAATGTAAACTTTTTATTTTGTGTTGGGGGTATAGCCGATTAACAGTGTGGTGATAGTTTCAGGTGAACAGCGAAGGCATTCAGCCATACACACACATGTATCCATTCCTCCACAAACTCCCCTCCCACCCAGGCTGCCACACTACGTTGCGCAGAGTTCCCTGTGCTGTACAGCAGGTCCTTCCTGGTTATCCATTTAAAGCATAGCCGTGTGCACACCCCCATCCCATCCTCCCGGTCGCTAAGTCTGTGAGGCTCTCTCTGTTTTATAAGCTCAGCTCATTTGTACCATTTCCTTTTAGATTCTACACATAAGGGAGGCCGCGCGCCATTCCCCCTGTGTCTGACTTACTAAACTCGGGGTCCATCCGTGTTGCTGTATTTCCACCTCTTCTTGACCCACCAGGGCAGCAGACTGCTGTTCCCTCTCTCTGCTGCAGTGGGGACCGAGGAACATAAGCTGCGCGTACCCTGATGTCTCTTGGGCATCGTCCACGCATCTCTCTTATGGATGCGTCTACGGCTGGATGGCATCACCGACTCGATGGAGGTGAGTGTGAGTGAACCCCAGGAGTTGGTGATGGACAGGGAGGCCTGGCGTGCTGTAATTCGTGGGGTCGCGGAGAGTCGGACACGGCTGAGCGGCTGAACTGAACTGAGAGAACGGGACTCATCAAGATTAAACGTTTCCTTCATTTAGTCAACATCGTCCCTAAAATTTACGTGGCATATTTGCCCCTGGGGTAAATTCCCATTTAATCATACACCCTCCTTTTATCTGGAGAAGTACATTTTTAATTCGTTGCCTGTACCTCAGCAAGATGCCCTGACCTTAGAGAAAGCATGAAGATTCCGGCCTCACTGTGACTGAACCTCAGTCGCGACCCCTCATGCTCTGAAATTGTTGGTCATTTTAAGCCCTTTTCTCCTGTCTGTATTGTTGCTTAAATGCTCAGTCGTGTCCAACATTTTTTCAACCCCATGGGCTGTCGTCCCCCAGGCTCCTCTGTCCATGAGAGTCTCCAGGCAGGAACACTGGAGTGGATTCCCATTTCCAGTTCCAGGGGATCTTCTGGACCCATGGATCAAACCCATGTCTCCTGCACTGCAGGTGGGTTCTTTACCACTGAGCCACCAAAGAAGTTCTTTTACCTATATGCTTATCTCCAAGATGGGCCTTCAAAAAATGCCAGGCTTCACAACAGTTAAATGACAGGTTTTCTCCATGTGGTCATGGACACCCTGAAAATCAGATATTATATACTAAGGATTTCTTGCCCATGAACAAACAGATCCAAGTTTAACCTCATTTTTATGGACATTTCTTCTTAACACCGGTTACAGGGGGCAGGACACAGGTATCCAAAGTCCCCAGAGGGAAGTCAGTCCCTAAGCAAAGGAAGTCCCACCCCTGCCACAAGGGAAGTCCCACCCCCTTTAACAAGGGAAGTCCCGCCCCCGAGGGCTCACGTGATGCCCAGGGAACCACAGGAGTGCTCTGTACCATGTGGTCCAGACTCGACCTCAGAGTCACATCTTGGCTTTAAAATGCAGACTGAGGAGCAAGAAGTCACTTCACAGTAATGAGATTTTCCTGTAGTTCTGAACTGCGGGTGGCCCCTTCCCACCTCACGCACTCCTATGTGAGCCATCCTATCTTCACCCATTTACGTCACGTTTAACGTAAAGCTTTTTAGGAAAAGTCAGTGATGTGTATGTTCTTTCTCTCCCTCTGCCCTTTTGAGCTTCAGCTGGACCAGTTTCAGCATCTGAGATAGTGTCTTCCTCTTAGACGGTCCTACAGGAGCAGTGAAGATCTTCCTGCCAGTGCTGGGGCGAACTCGAGGGTCCCTTCCTGCCAGGCCCAGTGCTCAGCTTCTAAGGAGGGAGGCGGACCCTCTCCTGGGGGTCAGGAGGCTGCAGGGCCCAGCTCTCAGTCATCTCTGATGTTCCCTCCTGAGAGGGCGGGGCCTGAAACTGACCACAGGCTCAGGGTTCCTGCATCTGCGGTGTGTTTACTGCCGAGAGAGCCCGCCTCTCTTCCCCAGACCCTGCTTACCTGCACCAGCGTGCCTGCCTGCCTGGAGACCACTCCTCTACCTGGACAGTGCTCCAATCAGCAGCGCCTAGACCACGTCCGCTGAAGTCTCAGCTCCAAGGGGTGGCTCGTGGCTCCCAGGCAGGAAAGCACATTGGTCAGTGAGCAACTGGCCCTGGGTGGCTTTACTGCTCTGTCCCCTGTAGGTGACGGAAGTAAAAAACGAGACCCAGTGCATTATTAGGTGGAATTTGAGAAATACGCAAATGAGCCCTCCCTAAACAGGGAAAATGACAGTGCCTGGCTCATCAGCCTGATTTAAGGGAAATAACACCCTCCCCGGAGCGCTGACATTTCCACAATGGCATTTCATTCGGGCGGCAGGCCGAGGGCTGGGAGAGCAGACACGGCATGCAGCCTGGGAAGTGGGAGGAAAGGCAGAGTGTTCTCTGGAGCTCAAGGGTGGAGGTCGTCTGGCAACTGGAGGCACTTTGATGACATTAAACTTTGATTAAGGATCAGTCAGTTCAGTCAGTCGTGTCTGACTCCTTGCGACCCCATGAACCGTAGCACGCCAGACCTCCCTGTCCATCACCAACTCCCGGAGCTTACTCAAATTCATGTCCATTGAGTCGGTGATGCCATCCAACCATCTCATCCTCTGTCGTCCCCTTCTCCTCCTGCCTTCAATCTTTCCCAGCATCAGGGTCTTTTCCAATGAGTCAGTTCTTTGCATCAGGTGGCCAAAGTATCGGAGTTTCAGCTTCAGCATCAGTCCTTCCAATGAACATCCAGGACTGATTTCATTTAGGATGGACTGGTTGGATCTTCTTGCAGTCCAAGGGACTCTCAAGAGTCTTCTCCAACACCACAGGTCAAAAGCATCAATTCTTGGTGCTCCGCCTTCTTTATAGTATTAGGACTATAAAGGATCAGGACTCCAAAATACCGATACATCTCCCACCACTTCACGGGTCCTCCCCACCCTCTCTTCACACACAGCGCACAGACAAACTCATTTCTAGATTGGCCCACACACGGTTCTGTCTAAGTGTGAATAAGGTTCCTTGTTTCAGACCTGGGAGTGGGGGTCACGGTTCATCTGAAGTGGATCAGCCCAGCTCAGTTTTCGAACAATGTCGCTACTGACTGCTGTGCAGTTAGCATGATGGACGCAGACCTGCAGAGGGCCCCACAGAAGCATCACCCCCGTTTCACCCCATGGTGGACTCCCCACCACTCACCAGCTGGCAGAGGACCCGTTGCAGGGTGGCTGGCCAGGGAAGGGCCAGTTTGCTGAGCCGGGGAGCCCAAGTTCCTCGGGCTCACTTTGCGGGAGACCACAGTGGCTGCTACAAGCTGCTCACAGCAGAGGTGGGGGCAGGAGGGAGGGGAACAGCCGGGAAGCTCGCTGGGGGGAGGCCGTGGGGTGTGGGTGGGGGCAGGAGGGGAACAGCCGGGAAGCTCGCCGGGGGAGGCCGTGGGGTGCGGGTGGGGGCAGGAGGGAGGGAACAGCCGGGAAGCTCGCCGGGGGAGGCCGTGGGGTGCGGGCCTGGTTCCTGGCCTGTGACCATCCTGCGGTAGGTGCAGAGAGCAAGTTAGAAATACAAACATTTACCGTGCGATCGATGGTATCAGTTCCCTATTTACCAGGTTCCAAACCCAGCCACCAGCTCCAGGACAGCTGGGAAGCATGAAAGAGCAAGGCGGGGAGCTCACAGAGTAGACACAGGCTCCCGGCTAGAGAGGGGTATCAAGCTTGTCAGCAAGGACAGCATTTATCCTACCAAGAGTGTGATTTATTGTAATTGGTGTCACTTAACTGTCATTTAACTATTGGCAAAACAAATCTCTCTGCTAAAGGTTCAACAGTAATCTCCTAACAAATTTTCAACAGTCCCAGATGGACACCAAATGATAAGAAATTATGTTGATTAAGTGGAGTCGCTTTCAATCACCTTGTTAAACACAGGTCCCTTCCTCCCTGCCTGGTGGTTACCGTGGTGTTCGCGGTTAATGGGGGAGCAGGGCCATTCCGCTGATCGAGGGTGGGCTGTGTTAATTTGGTGTAGCTACCAGGTTATAATTACTCTCAAAAGACACCCTCTTTTTCCCTTGGTGAAACCATTTATCCGACAGGAGGAGCAGGGTGTGTGACAAGCAGCGCTTAGATGAAGTCTGATCCCGTGATTTATTTAGGTCACGGTGCAGTTAATAATGAATGAGGCCGGCTCTGCTGCTCTAAGAGCGGTTCTGAAGGACTCCACCTCTTTGCTGCAGACTCTTGCTTTTCCGGGCAGTCTGCGACTCAGCCTCTCAGATCGGCTCCACTTGCTGTGCGAGAGTCACGTGGGATTGTGAAGGGCTCAGCGGATGAGAAAAACCATGTTGACATCAAAAGGCCCCCGGTCCCCCATGCACACACAGTAAGGACGGCACTGCCGTCATGCTGGACGTCAAACGGGGGAGTAAGCAGAAGTAAACACGTTCCCTTCCCTGGGCACCGCCTGGCCCCCCCACAAATTCCCACAGGCAGGAAGGGAAGTGGACTTAGGAATGGCCAGTCATTAAAAGGAGGTCTTGTCATCCAGGCAAAAAGCCTAGACCCTGGATCCAGACAGACCGCCACTCCCAGCCTGTCAGCAGCTACCTGACTCTCGGACCCTTATCTGCAACAGAGGACGACACACAGATGCTCCTCCTCACTCGCTCCCACCGTCTTTCTGTCAGAATCTGCTGGCTTGAGGCTCACGGCACCCACGGGGTCAGCGCCTCACCCTGCTCACAGAGCAGAACCTGGGCTGCAGGGGCTGTGTGGCTCTGGCTTGGCTCTGCAGCCCCTTGGCTTGCTCTACATGCTGTGCAGACTCACTGATGTTCGTGTTGAGCACACGGTGGGGGGCGGATGGCACCGGGGACCATCCCCAGTGAGGACGCAGCCATCAGATCCACATCGGTTATTCATCAAAGTGCCCGTGAGGGCGGCAGAACAGCTGGGGCTCCGAGTGTACGTTTGGGAAGCTCCTCGGGGGCAGGGAGTGTGGGGCTGGTCCAGGTCACCAAGTGAACACTGTGCCCCCCACTTACATCCCACCTGAGGTCACGGAATTTTGTTTATCTCGTTCTTCAGACAGTGCATTATGAGGTTTCTATTATTGATGAAAACTTTCCGGAGTTGTGCTGGGTACTGAGTGGCTAAGTACCCAGTGGCTTGCCGGAGGAGACGGCGGAGTCCTGAACCGGCCCTGGGGTCCCTGGGACGTGAATCTCGGTGAGCTGGGTGCTTCTCTACAGCCCCTCGTTCCTGGGCACCCCTGGATCATCGTCTCTGGAAGGAGCCAGTGCCTGTGGCTGCAGGTATGGGGTGACCTTGACCCAGCCCCATGTGGGTGAAGGACGCTGGCTTGGAGTCAGAGAGGGTGGCTGGAGGCCCTGGGATGCCCACCCGGTGCCCAGTGAGCCTGGCGTGAGGGGGCGATTCAATGCTGGAAGGAGGTTCCTGTGTCACCGCTGTGTCCTGGCGCAGGTGGTGATGGCGGCGGGAGGGGGTGGCAGCCTTGCCCTCCTTGCCTCCGGCTGAGGGGCGGCAGCTGCTGGTGTCCACGCGTCTCCCCTTCGCTCTGCATGGAGCCTGAGAGAGGCGTTGTCAGTGAGGCACTGGGGCCCAGAGAGGTGGAGTGTTGTGGCCACAGTCACACAGCCTGTCTCCTCCGTGGGGGGGCCACACACCCTACTTGAGTGGCTATTGCCAGCTGTCCAGTGGCTCATGGGAGAAAATCACGAGGTTGGGAGCTGTGAGTTCACCAGGGTGAGACGTGTTTGCGTGAAATGAGGATAAAAGCACGTGCTTCAGGAGGACACAGAGTCCCGGGGCCGCAAGCGGGACAAGAGCGGTGGGCTCGCCATGTGTGGGGCTGGTGCCCGCCCGCCCGGGGCCTCCAGCACCGTCCACTCAGCCTGAGCCGTCGCCACCCGAGGGCCGGTCGGACACTGCCGGGACAGGGTGGGGGCACCCATGGCTCCAGGAGAAGGGCTGCATCAGAGCCTGAGCCACGTGAGGATGGTTCCTACTCCGGATTCCTGGCTGGCCTGATCGGGCACGGATCAGAGTTACTCAGTGTATCCTCCGGAGAAGGCGATGGCGCCCCACTCCAGTACTCTTGCCTGGAGAATCCCATGGATGGAGGAGCCTGGTAGGCTGCAGTCCATGGGGTCGCGAAGAGTCAGCCACGGCTGAGCGACTTCACTTTCACTTTTCACTTTCCTGCAATGGAGAAGGAAATGGCAACCCACTCCAGTGTTCTTGCCTGGAGAATCCCAGGGATGGCGGAGCCTGGTGGACTGCTGTCTATGGGGTCGCACAGAGTCGGACACGACTGAAGCGACTTAGCAGCAGCAGCAGCAGCAGTGTATCCTCCAAGGCAGTTAATCAGGGCCTTAATAACTGGCTCCCCACGATGCATGCTGGGGTAATTATCTGTTTAACTTCTCCAGCTGGCCGGTGCAGATGCTGCGATGGGTCTGGATGGAGCAGCATCTGCAGGAGGTACAGCAATGAAGCAGGAACCACACCTTCACGATGCTGCCCTCTGCAGCCCAGAGGCCAAGCAGGACCTGCCACCTGAGCATCCAGACACCTCCTGGGGCTTCACACCTGAGTATAGCCCCCACCACGTCAATATTCAGACACCACCCTGGGGCTTCACACCTGAGGACGGCTCTGCATGTGAGCATCCAGACACCGCGCTGGGGCTTCCCACCCGAGGACAGCCCTGGCAGGTGGGGAAGGGCCGAGAGAACTTCAGTGCTCAGTCTCAGCGCTCATGGAGACGGAGGGCCTCTCGTGGGCATGGACAGTCTCCATCCTTCATTTTTCCTGAAGCCGACAGGATTCCCAGGAAGGCTCCCGTGTCTCCCCTCGCCTCTGACACCAGGGAGGGCCTCTGAGAAGTCTGCCCTGGAGGCTGAAGTCCTCCAGGACTGGCCTTCACCCTGCTGTGGCCTCTTTAGCACAAGCCCCCTTCGTGACTACATTTGAGTATATTTTTTCATTTCAGAATTTCTCAAATGTTCCCCTTTATTTCCTGCTGGAGAACGTTCAGTGCGTTGGATCCAGCCCTCCGCTCTCAAAGAGTGCCTTTGAAACAGAAGTGCTGACTGAGTGTTTGGGGCAGGGGTACATGTGTGTGGTTGCCTGGGGGAATCTGAGGGGCCCTTGGGGATGACTGAGGACTCGGCACAGCCCACCCAGCTGGTGGAAGCCCTCTGCCTGACCGTCAGGCACAGCCCTGCTGACCGGCTCCTTGAACCCAGAGGACCATCCAAATGCTTTTGGTTCTTCGTGTTCTTTCGTCAGAGATGTGGAGACCGTTGGGACTGTCGGGGGCACACTCAAGACCCCAGACAGGGGTGCTCTCGTGGCCCTCGGTCTGCCACCCCCAGCCTGCCCCTCCCTGAGCCCACATTCCCTGTCTGCACCCCAGGTAAGTGATGACAACGCAGAGGCCAGTGGTCCCCAGGGAGCCTCCGAGTGTCAGGCTCACCCAGGGGAGCAAGGTGCAGCCCCTACAGTGGCCAGCTGAGCCGTGCGGCTCAGACTCCTCCACGCCGAGGCCCTGGGCCCGGGACGCCTCTTGGAATGGATGGTCCTTCTGCGCTCTGGGCAGGCCTGGTGAGGCCACCGGGACAGAAGCAGTGCACCCCTCTGCTGCTGCGCCCGTGGGCAGAAGGCTTCCTGTGTTGGCGCCCCGTCCAGAGACAACCCTGGTCCCCTGGGCCTCAGGCGTGGCCTCCCTGCTTGTCTCAGCCTCCTCTCTAAGAGTCGTGTCGTCTGTCTGGCCCCCTACACGGGTCTCTGTCTACAAGAGGCAGACGCATGGAGCTCACTCCTCAGAGGGCTGCAGGGGACAGACTGTCTCCACGCATGGGAAGCGCCTGGCACCTGGCTGTCTCTGCACCCGGCCATGCTGTAGCCTACCCTGGAGGTTCTCACAATGTCTCCATCCGCCAGCTCGAGGCTGTTCCTCCTTTGTGTCAGCCCTTGCCCATGTTCTGGAGCGATGTGTGTCATCTGTGTAAAACTTATTTTGACATGTGCTGTGTATTACTCATGAAGAGAGCTTTCAGAGGACACATGTGAGCCTGAACTGCTGATGGAAAAGTAACTCCACCCTCCCTCTTAAACTCCTCTGATCCTCTGGGTGACTGGGTTGGGAGATGGGACCACCTCCGCCCTGAGCCGTGAGAGCTGGAGATGAGGGAGAGCTGGTGTCGCCTCTGCAGCTGATCATGCTCTGAGCATCAAGAATTTGGAAACCTAGGGATTTGTTGGCTGCAGTTTTTTCCTCCTGAACATGTTTTTTCATTAAACTTTTCACTATCAGATAATTGTAGGTATATCAATACATCAGTTGTAAGAAATACTATGGAAAGAATCCATGTCTGTTAATCAGTTTCTCTAAATGGCAACAACCTGAAAACCTAGTGCCTTATGACCAGGGCAAAAACATTCACTGCTCTTCAGTAAAAAAAAAAAAAAAAAGTCTTAGAATCCTTTAAGAGAATCAGTGAGTTCATGCTTAGTCACCTCACTCATGTCCAACTCTTTGTGATCCTATGGAGTATAGCCCGCCAGGCTCCTCTGTCCACGGGATTCTCCAGACTCGAGAATATTGAAGTGGGTTGCCATGCCCTCCTCCAGGGGATCTTCCTGACCCAGGCATAGAACCCACGTCTCCTATGTCTCCTGCATTGGCAGGCAGGCTCTTTACCACCAGTGCCACCTGGGAAGCCCCTAAAGAAGAAGCAGAGGTGTGCACAATTAAATGCTTAAAGGAATTTGAATCGCAGGACACCAAGAGACGAAAACCAGAAGAAAAAATTCTTAGAGAAGTAGCTGTAGTTCCATAGTTAAAACTTCCTGTATTTACCATGATCAATCTAATTAATAATTTTTAACAATAATGTCGGTTGATTTAACACAATGCATATACATTCCAGCAGATCAACCTAATGTAAAACACAAAAGGTGTAAAATTTTATTGAAACCAAGGATATAACGAGTAACAGATAGGTTGAAGGATAGATATGCAGAAATACAGACCATGTGGAACACCAAGAGGCAGCTTTCAACACTCACGAGGGATCGTGCCCGTGATTAGGGAGCTTCATGGGACCAGTATTGCCTAGTTATCCACGCAAGCAGCTGCCGGTTTACCGTCGTAACCTCGGGGAGCTGAGATGATTGCTCAGTGGGACGTGTGAAAGTGCAGTCAGAGGTGACGTTAAGGGTGCTGATGAGCTGAGGGTCTTCCTGTGAATCACAACCGTGCCCTGGTGACTTCAGAGTGAACACGAAATCACAATGACTCCTTAGTGTTCATCTGTCGTGAGTGGGCGGCCGGAGCGGGTGACAAATGGAAGAAATGGGCCAAGACCAGGGCAAGGAGCGATGAAGGGCGCAGAGAGGGGAGGAGGGGCTGAGGGCCGGAGGGCTGGCGAGGGAGGGAGAGACACGATCGTTAAACACCGGAAGAAGATAGAGCTGGTGCTGCGTGCGGAGACAAACAGTAGCTCCTTGGGAGCCGGGGGCGCATACGTGTCGTCCTGGGTGCGGTGATACTTTCACAGCAAAGACGGGCAGCTGCCGAGGACATGTAGGCACGTCCAGGTGAGTCCCATCTGGGATCCTGGAAGCGTGAGGGGTGTCCTGGAAAGATGGGTTTTCTAACGGCCCTGGAAGGAAGCCGTGCTGCTCGGCATCTGTTAAGCTGCTCTCTAACCGCAGCTGGGGCTGCACACCCAGCAGAGACTCGCCAGAGAGAAATGTGGATCTGAACCTTCATCTGGAAAAAAGGGCGTGTGAGAGAGAATGGAGCGACTCTGACGCATATCGCAGGGTGGAGTTCCATGGGTGCATCCGGGGAAGTTTGGCTCCTGGAGGTAACAGCACCTCCTCGCTGGGTGTGGACGTGGAACCTCTATTTGTCAGGCCTCCTCCCTGGCGCCAGCAGAAGTGCGCTGTCGTGCGCCTGCAGCCACACAGCCGGCCCAGAGCAGGGCATGGGTGGGAACCAGGGGCCTGACAGGCAGCCGGCGGGATGGGAAGTGAGGTGGAAACGGGGTCGGCACAGGGCTTCCGGGGGGGCACCCCGTCCTCTCCCCAGAAGCAACTGTGACCAGACACACGATCAAAACAGTCATTCCTCTGTCCTGGAAGCTGACCAGACTCTGCCGGTCAGCTGAGATGCATTCAGTCCTGAGAAGCCGCTGGACTCGGGGGAGGAAACTGGCATTCCTGGGTGGCCCTGCTCTGGCCCCGGCCCCCTCATGACCATCTGTCTGGTGGTCCTAAGCTGGTAATTCCGGCAGGCCCAGAATTACCAGCAGCTTCACTGCTGGAGGGGGCTACTTGGCTTGGGCCAGAGGGTGACAATGCCAGTTAGCACTGTCTGAAATCAGTAACCATCTCTGTGCCGAGTAAATAGGCATGCCCAGCTGTTCCCCTAGTCTGAGGTCCTTGGTTTGATTGTGACAAGCCACAGACTAGCTAGAAATTAACCAGGGAGACACAGAAAAGACACAATGAGACTTTGCCACCATCCCCAGTCTCCCCAGCACTCAAGTCCAGAGAAGAGCTATGAAAGCTCAATGGATCTCCAAGCGGGTATGGGCTTGAAACCACTTGGACTTTGAAAGCACTCTTGAACCCAGAGACAAATCCATTGGCAGAGGCGGGACGCTTGAGCACAGATTCTGACTGGTCATTGGTTGAGCAAAAGCTCTGCAGATGCAGGAATGACTGCTGGGAAGCTGGGCAGAGAAAGAAATGGCAACCAGAAAGCCCCAAACAAGACAAACAAGATGTCAGCGGCTGCGGCTCCGGGGGAAACAGATGCCACCGTCATCCAGGAAAGACATAAACAAACAGGCAGCCAAACCAACAACCCTCCTGAGGGGGTATTGGAATCCAGATTCTCTACACTCTATTGCCTAACAGATCCAGGACAGCTCTGCCTCCAAAGCCAGACAGAGACATCACAAACAAAGGAAACTGCAGGCCAGCATCCCTCGTGAATACAGACGGAAAAACCCTTAACAAAATTTTAGCAAGCAGAATCTAGCAACACAGAAAACAGATCAATTGCCAAGTGGGATCTATTCCAAGAATATAAAGCTGGTGAAACATCTAAAAATGATTTCATGAAGTCAATCACATTAATAGAACAGGGGACAAAAACCTACACGATCATCTCCAAGGATGCAAAAAAGCATTTGACAAATCCACCATCTACTTGGGGCAAAACACATTCAGTTAAACTAGGAATAGAAGGGAACGTTCTCGGCTTGATAAAGGACATTTACTAAAATCTCTCGGCTCACATCCCACTTGGTGGTGAGAGACGGAATTCTCTCTGCTAAGATAACAAACAGGGCAAACACATCAGACCTCAACACAGCTGTCCAGCTCAGAAACTGAGGGTCCAGCCACACAACAGCAACAAGAAAATCAGAGCCATTGTGACTGAGAAGTAAAACTGCTTGTGTAGATAATCTGATTTTGTGTGAAGAGAACACCAGAGGTTTCAGAGAAAAAAACTACTAGACTCGAACGACAAGCTTAGCGATGGTGTGTAATATAAGGTCAGGGTAGGAAGCAAATGGTATTTTCATTCATGGTGTTGTTGTTCAGTTGCTAAGCCATGTCCGACTCTATGCGACCCCGTGGACCGCAGCACGCCAGGCTTCCTTGTCCATCATCATCTCCCAGAACTTGCTCAAACTCATGTCCATCGAGTCGGTGATGCCATCCAGCCATCTCATCCTCTGTGGTCCCCTTCTCCTGCCTTTATCTTTCCAGCATCAGGGTCTTTTCAAATGAGTCAGTTCTTCACATCAGCTGGCCAAAGTATTGGAGCTTCAGCTTCAGCATCAGTCCTTCCAATGTTACTATTCAGGACTGATCTCCTTTAGAATGGACTGGTTGGACCTCCTTGCAGTCCAAGGGACTCTCGAGAGTCTTCTCCAGCACCACAGCTCAAAAGCATCAGTTCTTCAGTGCTCAGTCTTATTTATGGTCCAACTCTCACATTCATACATGGCTACTGGAAAAACCAAAGCTTTGACTAGATGGACCTTTGTTGGCAAAGTGATATCTTTGCTTTTTAATACACTGTCCAGGTTTGTCATAGCTTTTCTTCCCAGGAGCAAGCGTCTTTTAATTTCATAGCTGTAGTAACTGTCTGTAGTAATTTTGGAGCAGAAGAAAATAAAATCTATCACTGTTTCCACTTTTCCCCCATCTTTTTGCATTAAATGATGGCCATGATGTTGGATGCCATGATCTTCATGTTTTGAACGTTAGGTATATGAGCTGTGAATAGTCTGAAAATGAGATTAGGAAAACTAGTGCATTCACCATAGTATCAAAAGAATAAAATGCTTAGGAATAATTTTACAGAAAAATCACAAGACTTAGACACTGGAAAGTGCAGCATGTCCCTGAGCAAAATTAAAGAAGAGCTAAAACACCAAAGACATTCCATGTTTATGGATCAGAAGACAATGCCATTAAGATGGTTTTTCTCTGGGAGGGGAGTTTGGGGGAGAATGGATACGTATATGTGTATGGCTGAGTTCCTTCTCTCTTCACCAGAAACTATCACATTGTTAATCGGCTATACTCCAATACAAAATAAAAACATTTTAAAAAAGATTTTTCTTCCTAAAGTAATCTATAGAGCCAATACAATCCCTATCAAGCTTTTTAAAATAGATACTGACAAAGTGATTCTAAAAGGAACAAAGAAATATAAAGGACATAGAATAATCAAAATAATTTTGAAAAGAACAAGTTGGAAGATTTACTCTATCTTATATCAAAATTATTATAAAGCTATAGTCAATAGGACAGTGTGGTTTTGCCATAGAGAGGCATCCAGATAAACTCAACAGAACAGAGTCTAGAACTAAACCCTTAATTATGTGGCCAATAGATTTTTAACAAAGGCATAAAGGCAATTCAGAGCTGGAAACATGATCTTTTCAACAATTCTATATCTCCATGCAAAAAAATTGTATGTTTCTATCTTCAGCCAGACCCCAAAATTAACTTTTTGAAATGGATCATAAGTTTAATGTAAGACATAAAACTGCAGAAATTGTGGAATAAAACATAGGATAAATTCCTCATGATACTGAGTTAGGCAAAGAGTTCTTAGATACAAAAACAGAGGCGTGATGCATAGAAGAAAGATAATTTTGATTTTATTAAAATTAAAACCTTTGTGCTTCAAGAGATGCCATGAAGAAAATGGAAGTGCTTGACAGAGGCTTGGAGGAAATACTAGTGAATTGTATTTTGGGAAAATGGGCCAGGAAAAAATTCTTACAGCTCCATGGGTTAAACAACGCAGTTAAAATAATGATCAGGGCTTCCCTGGTGGCTCAGTGGTAAAGAATCCACCTACCAATGCAGGAGACACAGGTTCAGTCCCTAATCTGGGAAGATACCACATGCCGGGGCAACTAAATCCGTGCTCCACTATTGCTGAGCCTGTGCTCTTGAACCCAGGAGCCACGACCCCCGAAGCCGGGCACCTAGAGCCTGTGCTCTGCAGCAAGAGAAGCCACTGAGATGAGAAGCCAGAGCCCCGCAATGAGAGAGCAGCCCCGACTCTCCGCAGCTAGAGGAAGCCCGTGCAGCAATGAAGACCAGGCGCAGCCAAAGGTGAGGGAAGAATAATTGAGAAAGTGAACAGAGCTTTGAATAGCCATTTCACTCAAGAAAATATACAAACGGATAAAAAGCACCTGAGAAGAAGGTTAACGTCATTTGTTGTCAGTAACATGCATGTTAAAATTACCCTGAGACTGCGCTTGGACCCCTCAAGGCCGTGGTGAAGACCACAGACAGCACGGTGAGTGGGCAGAAGAGAGGAGGATCCGTGACCCCAGGCACTGCTGGCCAGAAGGGAGGACAGTGCGGTCACCTTGGAAAATTTCTTGGCTGTTTCTCCGAAAGCCCACATTACACTTGCTGTCTAACCCAGCAACGCCTTTCCTGGGAACCTCCCCAGAAATGAAAAGGTGTCCACGCAGAAATATGTATCATTCATGCATCATTCATGGTTCCCCAAACTGAAAACAACTTACAGAGGCATGCATAGGTCCGAAGAATAAAGAGTGCTAAAGCCACTTCAGTGTACTTGCCTTGAGAACCCCATGAACAGTATCAAAGGGCAAAATGATAGGATACTGAGTAAGGAATTCCCCAGGTCAGTAGGTGCCCAGTTTGCTACTGGAGATCAGTGGAGAAGTAACTCTAGAAGGAATAAAGGGATGGAGCAAAAGCAAAACCAATACCCAGTTGTGGATGTGACTGGTGATAGAAGCAAGGTCTGGTGCTGTAAAGAGCAATATTGCATAGGAACCTGGAATGTTAGGTCCATGAATCAAGGCAAATTGGAAGTGGTCAAACAGGAGATGGCAAGAGTGAACATAGACATTCTAGGAATCAGTGAATTAAAATGGAATGGGATGGGTGAAGTTAACTCGGATGACCATTATATCTACTACTGTGGGCAGGAATCCCTTAGAAGAAATGGAGTAGCCATCATGGTCAACAAAAGAGTCCGAAATGCAGTACTTGGATGCAATCTTAAAAATGACAGAATGATTTCTGTTCGTTTCCAAGGCAAAACATTCAATATTAGAGTAATCCAGGCCTATGCCCCAACCAGTAACGCTGAAGAAACCGAAGTTGAACAGTTCTATGAAGACCTACAAGACCTTTTAGAACTAACACCCAAAAAAGATGTCCTTTTCATTATAGGGGACTGGAATGCAAAAGTAGGAGTCAAGAAACACCTGGAGTAACAGGAAAATTTGGCCTTGGAGCACGGAATGAATCAGGGCAAAGGCTAATAGAGTTTTGTCAAGAGAATGCACTGGACATAGCAAACACCCTCTTCCAACAACACAAGAGAAGACTCTACACATGGACATCACCAGATGGTCAACACTGAAATCAGATTGATTATATTCTTTGCAGCCAAAGATGGAGAAGCTCTATACAGTTAGCAAAAACAAGACCAGGAGCTGACTGTGGCTCAGATCATGAACTCCTTATTGCCAAATTCAGACTGAAATTGAAGAAAGTAGGGAAAACCACTAGACCATTCAGGTATGACCTAAATCAAATCCCTTATGATTATACAGTGGAAGTGAGAAATAGATTTAAGGGACTAGATCTGATAGACAGAGTGCCTGGTGAACTATGGACGGACATTCATATGGACAGAGGTTCGTGACATTGTACAGGAGACAGGGATCAAGACCATCCCCATGGAAAAGAAATGAAAAAAAGCTAAATGGCTGTCTGAGGAGGCCTTACAAATAGCTGTGAAAAGAAGAGAAGCGAAAAGCAAAGGAGAAAAGGAAAGATATAAGCATCTGAATGCAGAGTTCCAAAGAATAGCAAGGAGAGATAAGAAAGCCTTCCTCAGTGATCAATGCAAAGAAATAGAGGAAAACAACAGAATAGGAAAAACAAGAGATCTCTTCAAGAAAATTAGAGATTCCAAGGGAACATTTCATGCAAAGATGGGCTTGATAAAGGACAGACATAGTATGGACCTGACAGAAGCAGAAGATATTAAGAAGAGGTGGCAAGAATACACAGAAGAACTGTACAAAAAAGATCTTCACGACCAAGATAGTCATGATAACATGATCACTGACCTAGAACCAGACATCTTGGAATGTGAAGTCAAGTGGGCCTTAGAAAGCATCACTACGAATAAAGCTAGTGGAGGTGATGGAATTCCAGTTGAGCTATTTCAAATCTTGAAATATGACGCTGTGAAAGTGCTGCACTCAATATGCCAGCAAATTTGGAAAACTCAGCAGTGGCCACAGGACTGGAAAAGGTCAGTCTTCATTCCAATCCCACAGAAAGGGAATGCCAAAGAATGCACAAACTACCGCACAATTGCACTCATCTCACACGCGAGTAAAGTCATGCTCAAAATTCTCCAAGCCAGGCTTCAGCAATATGTGAACCGTGAACTCCCAGATGTTCAAGCAGGATTTAGAAAAGGCAGAGGCACCAGAGATCAAATTGCCAACATCCACTGGATCATGGAGAAAGCAAGAGAGTTCCAGAAAACCATCTATTTCTGCTTCATTGACTATGCCAAAGCCTTTGACTGTGTGGATCACAATAAACTGTGGAAAATTCTGAAAGAGATGGGAATACCAGACCACCTGACCTGCCTCTTGAGAAACCTGTATGCAGGTCAGGAAGCAACAGTCAGAACTGTACATGGAACAACAGACTGGTTCCAAATAGGAAAAGGAGTACGTCAAGGCTGTATATCGTCACCCTGCTTATTTAACTTTAATACAGAGTACATCATGAGGAACACTGGGCTGGAAGAAGCACAAGCTGGAATCAAGATTGCTGGGAGAAATATCAATAACCTCAGATATGCAGATGACACCACCCTTATGGTAGAAAGTGAAGAGGCACTCAAAAGCCTCTTGATGAAAGTGAAAGAGGAGAGTGAAAAGGTTGGCTTGAAGCTCAACATTCAGAAAACAAAGATCATGGCATCTGGTCCCATCACTTCATGGGAAATAGATGGAAAAAAAGTGGAGACAGTGTCAGACTTTATTTTTTGGGCTCCAAAATCACTGCAGATGCTGACTGCAGCCATGAAATTAAAAGACGCTTACTCCTTGGAAGGAAAGTTATGACCAACCTAGATAGTATATTAAAAAGCAGAGACATTACTTTGCCAACCAAGGTCCGTCTAGTCAAGGCTATGGTTTTTCCCGTGGTCATGTATGGATGTGAGAGTTGGACTGTGAAGAAAGCTGATCGCCAAAGAATTGATGCTTTTGAACTGTGGTGCTGGAGAAGACTCTTGAGAGTCCCTTGGACTGCAAGGAGATTCAACCAGTCCATCCTAAAGGAGATTAGTCCTGGGTGTTCACTGGAAGGACTGATGCTAAAGCTGAAACTCCAATACTTTGGCCACCTCATGCGACGAGTTGACTCACTGGAAAAGACTCTGATGCTAGGAGGGATTGGGGGTGGGAGGAGAAGGGGACGACCGAGAATGAGATGGCTGGATGGCATCACCGACTCGATGGACATGAGTTTGAGTGAACTCTGGGAGTTGGTGATGGACAGGGAGGCCTGGCGTGCTGTGATTCATGGGGTCTCAAAGAGTTGGACATGACTGAGCGACTGAACTGAAGTGAACTGAAACTGAACTGAACTGAAAGCTGTATGATGGAATGCTCTCTGGCTGGAACAAGCAATCAGTTACCGCTGTAGGCTAAACCTAAGAATCACTGTGTACACGAAGGAAGCCTGAAGAAATGTCTACATATTGTAGGATCCCATTTCTATGACATTTCTTGAAAAGGCGCATCTCTAGAGATGGGAAAAAGACAAGTGGTTTCTGGGACTTGGCATGGGATCCTGTATCAACTGGAGATGGGTCCATGGGACTTTTGGGGTGATGGAGTGTGGTGACAGACGCACAGACTATAGATCTATAAAATCAGAGTGTCGCACACACACACTGGCGGGTGTCCAGCCGCCACAGCATAAAGCTGTGCTCACTACTCATGCTTTCTCCCTGGAAGCAGGCGCAGAGGCCTCCAGGGGCTCTGGACTCTGTGTCTACGGTGACCACACATCAGGGCAGCATTCTGCCACCTAAGGGGCTTACGCAGCCTCTGGGGGTCTCTCTCCTCCGTCCGATGGCCTCCGCTTCTCCTTTCCCCAGACGCCAACCAGGCATTCTCCTGATGTGAGGGTGCGGGTTCCTGCTCCCCTGGGGGCAGGGCATAGATGCTGCCTGCCTGGTCTGCTGTCTATGCCCCCTCTGGTCATGTCTCCTTTTCCGTATCCACCACTCCCTGTCCTCTCCCATTGCCCCCACGGAAGCCTCGGGACACTGCGGCAGATAAACAGGACCTTCTCAGCCAGAGGCACTGGTTCCCCAGGTCTCACCAGCCTGACCTGTCCAGGAAGGAGATATGCCCGCAGCTGTTGTGTGAGTCCCGGGATCCGGCCCCACCTTCCCCGAGGCAGGAGACCTGAGACAAACGAGCCCCTGTGAACAAAGTCGCCCTGTGAGCAGGACAGCGTCACAGAAAGAGGCAGCTGGAATTCTATCTCAGACAGGGACCTCGGGCAGGCCAGCGAGTCAGCGATTCCAGAAGAGGCTGACCTGTCAGCAAAGCTAGCTATGAGCATCTCTGAGAAATCCTCAGTATTTCAGAAGGGAAAGGGGTCCATCCGTCCGGTGGCTGATACCAACCCCCCAACAATGCCCCCCAGAACATATTTAGAAAGCAGTTCATCTCAGTTCAGTTCAGTGGCTCAGTCTTTCCCAACTCTGCGACCCCATGGACTGCAGCACGCCAGGCCTCCCTGTCCATCACCAACTCCCAGAGTTCACTCAAACTCATGTCCATCTAGTCGGTGATGCCATCCAACCATCTCATCCTGTGTCGTCCCCTTCTCCTCTTGCTCTCAATCTTTCCCAGCATTGGGGTCTTTTCCAATGAGTCAGTTCTTTGCATCAGGTGGCCAAAGTATTGGAGCTTCAGCTTCATCATCGAACTTCCCTGGTGGCTCAGAGGTTAAGGCGTCTGCCTCCAATGCGGGAGACCCGGGTTCGATCCCTGGGTCGGGAAGATCCCCTGGAGAAGAGAACGGTGACCCACTCCAGTATTCTTGCCTGGAGAATCCCATCCATGGATGGAGAAGCCTGCTAGGCTACAGTCCATGGGGTCGCAGAGTCGGACACGACTGAGCGACGGAAGAGAACAGCTTCATCATCAGGCTTTCCAACGAATATTCAGGACTGATCTCCTTTAGGATGGACCGGTTGGATCTTGCAGTCCAAGGGACTCTCAAGAGTCTTCTCCAGCACCACAGTTCAGAAGCATCAATACACATATATTAATGCAGCACATCGGGGCTGGACATGGCTACACACGGACATCACCAGATGGTCAACACCGAAATCAGACTGATTATATTCTTTGCAGCCAAAGATGCAGAAACTCTATACCGTCAGCAAAAACAAGACCAGGAGTTGACTGTGGCTCAGATCATGAACTCCTTATTGCCAAATTCAGACTTAAATTGAAGAAAGTAGGGAAAACCACTAGACCATTCAGGTATGATCTAAATCAAATCCCTTACAATTATACAGTGGAAGTGAGAAATAGATTCAAGGGATTAGATCTGATAGACAGAGTGCTTGGAGAGCTATGGATGGAGGTTCATGACATTGTACAGGAGACAGGGACCAAGACCATCCCCAAGAAAAAGAAATGCAAAAAGGGAAAATGGCTGTCTGAGAAGGCTTTACAAATAGCTGAGAAAAGAAGAGAAGCAAAAGGAAAAGGAGAAAAGGAAAGATGTATTCATCTGAATGCAGAGTTCCAAAGAACAGCAAGGAGAGATAAGAAAGCCTTCCTCAGTGATCAATGCAAAGAAATAGAGAAAAACACTAGAATGGGAAAGACTTGACATCCCCTCAAGAAAATTAGAGATACCAAGGGAATATTTCATGCAAAGATGGGCTCAATAAAGGACAGAAATGATATGGACCTAAGAGAAGCAGAAGATATTAAGAAGATGTGGCAAGAATACACAGAAGAACTATACAAAAAAGATCTTCATGACCCAGAGAGCCACGATGGTGTGATCACTCATCTAGAGCCAGACATCCTGGAGTGGAAAGCTAAGTGGGCCTTAGGAAGCATCACTATGAACAAAGCTAGTGGAGGTGATGGAATTCCAGTTGAGCTATTTCAAATCCTAAAAGATGATGCTGTGAAAGTGCTGCACTCAGTATGCCCTCAAATTTGGAAAACTCAGCAGTGGCCACAGGACTGGAAAAGGTCAGTCTTCATTCTAATCCCAAAGAAAGGCAATGCCAAAGAATGCTTAAACTATTGCACAATTGCACTCATCTCACACGCTAGTAAAGTCATGCTCAAAATTCTCCAAGCTAAACTTCAACAGTATGTGAACCAAGAATTTCCAGATGTTCAGGCTAGATTTTCAAAAGGCAGAGGAACCAGGTCAAATTGCCAGCATCTGTTGGATCACAGAAAAAGCAAGAGAGTTCCAGAAAAAAATCTGCTTCTTCATTGACTACACAAAAACCTTTGTGTGGATCACAACAAACTGGAAATTCTTAAAGAGATGGGAATACCAAATCATTACCATCTTTCACCTTACTTGCCTGCTGAGAAATCTGTACGCAGGTCAAGAAGCAACAGTTGGAACCGGACATGAAACAACAGATTGGTTCCAAATTGGGAAAGGGGTACATTAAGGCTGTATACTGTCACCCTGCTTGATTAATTTCTATTCAGAATACGTGAATCAGTCAGTTCAGTTCAGTTCAGTCGCTCAGTCATGTCCGACTCTTTGAGACCCCATGAATCACAGCACGCCAGGCCTCCCTGTCCATCACCAACTCCCGGAGTACACTCAAACTCATGTCCACAGAGTCGGTGATGCCATCCAGCCATCTCATTCTTGGTCGTCCCCGTCTCCTCCCGTCCCCAACCCTTCCCAGCATCAGAGTCTTTTCCAGTGAGTCAACTCGTCGCATGAGGTGGCCAAAGTATTGGAGTTTCAGCTTTAGCATCAGTCCTTCCAATGAACACCCAGGATCGATCTCCCTTAGAATGGACTGGTTGGATCTCCTTGTGGTACAGTTCAGTTCAGTTCAGTCGCTCAGTTGTGTCTGACTCTCCGCGACCCCATGAATCACAGCACGCCAGGCCTCCCTGTCCATCACCAACTCCCAGAGTTCACTCAAACTCATGTCCACAGAGTCGGTGATGCCATCCAGCCATCTCATTCTCTGTCGTCCCCTTCTCCTCCCGCCCCCAACCTTTTCCAGCATCAGAGTCTTTTCCAGTGAGTCAACTCGTCGCATGAGGTGGCCAAACTATTGCAGTTTCAGCTTTAGCATCAGTCCCTCCAATGAACATCCAGGACTGATCTCCTTTAGAATGGACTGGTTGGATCTCCTTGCAGTATAAGGGACTCTCAAGAGTCTTCTCCAACACCACAGTTCAAAAGCATCTATTCTTCGGCAATCAGCTTTCTTCACAGTCCAACTCTCACATCCATACATGACCACGGGAAAAACCATTGCCTTGACTAGACGGACCTTGTTTGGAAAAGTAATGTCTCTGCTTTTTAAAATACTATCAAGGTTGGTCATAACTTTCCTTCCAAGGAGCAAGCGTCTTTTAATTTCATGGCTGCAATCAGCATCTGCAGTGATTTTGGAGCCCAAAAAAACAAACTCTGACACTGTTTCCACTGTTTTTCCATCTATTTCCCATGAAGTGATGGGACCAGATGCCATGATCTTTGTTTTCTGAATGTTGAGCTTCAAGCCAACCTTTTCACTCTCCTCTTTCACTTTCATCAAGAGGCTTTTGAGTTCCTCTTCACTTTCTGTCATAAGGGTAGTGTCATCTGCATATCTGAGGTTATTGATATTTCTCCCAGCAATCTTGATTCCAGCTTGTGCTTCTTCCAGCCCAGTGTTCCTCATGATGTACTCTGCATATAAGTTAAATAAGCAAGGTGACAATATACAACCTTGACGTACACCTTTTCCTATTTGGAACCAGTCTGTTGTTCCATGTCCAGTTTTAACTGTTGCTTCCTGACCTGCATACAGGTTTCTCAAGAGGCAGGTCAGGTGGTCTGGGATTCCCATCTCCTACAGAATGTTCCACAGTTTATTGTGATCCACACAGTCAAAGGCTTTGGCATAGTCAATGAAGCAGAAATAGATGTTTTTCTGAAACTCTCTTGCTTTCTCCATGATCCAGTGGATGTTGGCAATTTGATCTCTGGTGCCTCTGCCTTTTCTAAAACCTGCTTGAACATCTGGGAGTTCACGGTTTACATACTGCTGAAGCGTGGCTTGGAGAATTTTGAGCATGACTTTGCTAGCGTGTGAGATGAGTGCAATTGTGCGGTAGTTTGAGCATTCTTTGGCATTGCCTTTCTTTGGGATTAGAATGAAGACTGACCTCTTCCAGTCCTGTGGCCACTGCTGAGTTTTCCAAATCTGCTGGCATATTGAGTGCAGCACTTTCACAGCATCATCTTTCAAGACTTGAAATAGCTCAACTGTAATTCCATCAACACCACTAGCTTTGTTAGTAGTGATGCTTTCTAAGGCCCACTTGACTTCACATTCCAAGATGTCTGGCTCTAGGTCAGTGATCATGTTATCGTGACTATCTTGGTCGTGAAGATCTTTTTTGTACAGTTCTTCTGTGTATTCTTGCCACCTCTTCTTAATATCTTCTGCTTCTGTTAGGTCCATACCATTTCTGTCCTTTATCGAGCCCATCTTTGCATGAAATGTTCCCTTGGAATCTCTAATTTTCTTGAAGAGGTCTCTTGTTTTTCCTATTCTGTTGTTTTCCTCTATTTCTTTGCATTGATCACTGAGGAAGTCTTTCTTATCTTTCCTTGCTATTCTTTGAAACTCTGCATTCAGATGCTTATATCTTTCCTTTTCTTGTTTGCTTTTCGCCTCTCTTCTTTTTACAGCTATTTGTAAGGCCTCCTCAGACAGCCACTTTGCTTTTTTTCATTTCTTTTCCATGGGGATGGTCTTGGTCCCTGTCTCCTGTACAATGTCACGAACCTCCGCCCAGAGTTCGTCAGGCACTCTATCAATCAGATCTAGTCCCTTAAATCTATTTCTCACTTCCACTGTATAATCATAAGGGATTTGATTGAGGTCATATCTGAATGGTCTAGTGGTTTTCCCTACTTTCTTCAATTTAAGTCTGAATTTGGCAATAAGGAGTTCATGATCTGAGCCACAGTCAGCTCCTGGTCTTGTTTTCGCTAACTGTATACAGCTTCTCCATCTTTGGTTGCAAAGAATATAATCAATCTGATTTCGGTGTTGACCATCTGGTGATGTCCATGTGTAGAGTCTTCTCTTGTGTTGTTGGAAGAGGGTGTTTGCTATGACCAGTGCATTCTCTTGACAAAACTCTATTAGCCTTTGCCCTGCTTCATTCCGTGCTCCAAGGCCAAATTTTCCTGTTACTCCATGTGTTTCTTGACTCCTACTTTTGCATTCCAGTCCCCTATAATGAAAAGGACATCTTTTTTGGGTGTTAGTTCTAAAAGGTCTTGTAGGTCTTCATAGAACCGTTCAACTTCAGCTTCTTCAGCGTTACTGGTTGGGGCATAGGCCTGGATTACTGTAATATTGAATGGTTTGCCTTGGAAACGAACAGAAGTCATTCTGTCGTTTTTAAGATTGCATCCAAGTACTGCATTTCGGACTCTTTTGTTGACCATGATGGCTACTCCATTTCTTCTAAGGGATTCCTGCCCACAGTAGTAGATATAAGGGTCATCTGAGTTAAATTCACCCATTCCAGTCCATTTTAATTCACTGATTCCTAGAATGTCGACATTCACTCTTGCCATCTCCTGTTTGACCACTTCCAATTTGCCTTGATTCATGGACCTAACATTCCAGGTTCCTATGCAATATTGCTCTTTACAGCACCAGACCTTGCTTCTATCACTGGTCACATCCACAACTGGGTATTGGTTTTGCTTTTGCTCCATCCCGTCATTCCTTCTAGAGTTACTTCTCCACTGACCTCCAGTAGCATACTGGGCACCTACCGACCTGGGGAATTCCTCATTCAGTATCCTATCATTTTGCCCTTTGTTACTGTTCATGGGGTTCAAGGGACTCTCAAGAGTCTTCTTCAACACCACAGTTCAAAAGCATCAATTCTTTGGCGATCAGCTTTCTTCACAGTCCAACTCTCACATCCATACATGACCATGGGAAAAACCATAGCCTTGACTAGACGGACCTTGGTTGGAAAAGTAATGTCTCTACTTTTTAATATATTATCAAGGTTGATCATAACTTTCCTTCCAAGGAGTAAGCGTCTTTTAATTTCATGGCTTCAATCAGCATCTGCAGTGATTTTGGAGCCCAATAAAACAAACTCTGACACTGTTTCCACTGTTTTTCCATCTATTTCCCATGAAGTGATGGGACCAGATGCCATGATCTTTGTTTTCTGAATGTTGAGCTTTATTGATATTTCTCCCAGCAATCTTGATTCCAGCTTGTGCTTCTTCCAGCCCAGTGTTCCTCATGATGTACTCTGCATATAAGTTCAATAAGCAAGGTGACAATATACAGCCTTGACGCACTCCTTTTCCTATTTGGAACCAGTCTGTTGTTCCATGTACAGTTCTGACTGTTGCTTCCTGACCTGCATACAGGTTTCTCAAGAGGCAGGTCAGGTGGTCTGGTATTCCCATCTCTTTCAGAATTTTCCACAGTTTATTGTGATCCACACAGTCAAAGGCTTTGGCATAGTCAATGAAGCAGAAATAGATGGTTTTCTGGAATTCTCTTACTTTCTCCATGATCCAGCGGATGTTGGCAATTTGATCTCTTGTGCCTCTGCCTTTTCTAAATCCTGCTTGAACATCTGGGAGTTCACGGTTCACATATTGCTGAAGCCTGGCTTGGAGAATTTTGAGCATGACTTTACTTGCGTGTGAAATGAGTGCAATTGTGCAGTAGTTTGAGCATTCTTTGGCATTCCCTTTCTGTGGGATTGGAATGAAGACTGACCTTTTCCAGTCCTGTGGTCACTGCTGAGTTTTCCAAATTTGCTGGCATGTTGAGTGCAGCACTTTCACAGCATCATCTTTCAAGATTTGAAATAGCTCAACTGGAATTCCATCACCACCACTAGCTTTGTTAGTAGTGATGCTTTCTAAGGCCCACTTGACTTCACATTCCAAGATGTCTGGCTCTAGGTCAGTGATCACGTTATCGTGACTGTCTTGGTCGTGAAGATCTTTTTTGTATCTTCTGTGTATTCTTGCCACCTCTTCTTAATATCTTCTGCTTCTGTTAGGTCCATACCATACATGATAGTAAATTTTGGGCTGGATGAAGCACAAGCTGGAATCAAGATTGCTGGGAGAAATATAAAGAACCTCAGATATGCAGATGGCATCACCCTTATGTCAGAAAGCAAAGAGGAACTAAAGAGCCTCTTGAAAGTGAAAAAAGAGAATGAAAAAACTGGCTTAAAACTCAAGGTTCAAAAAATGAAGATCATGGCATCCAATCCCATCACTTCATGGCAAATAGATGGGGAAACAATGGAAACAGTGTCAGACTTTATTTTTTTTGGGCTCCAAAATCACTGCTGATGGTGATTGCAGCCATGAAATTAAAAGACGCTTGCTCCTTGGAAGAAAAGCTATGACCAACCTAGACAGCAGATTAATAAGCAGAGACATTACTTTGCCAACAAAGTTCTGTCCAGTCAAAGCTATTGTTTTTGCAATAGTCATGTATGAATGTGAGATTTGGACCATAAGGAAAGCTGAGCACTGAAGAACTGATGCTTTTGAACTCTGGTGTTGGAGAAGACTCCTGTGAGTCCCTGAGACTGCAAAGAGATCAAAGCAATCAATCTCACAGGAAATCAGTCCTGAATATTCATTGGAAGGACTGTTGCTGGAGCTGAAACTCCAATGCTTTGGCCACCGGATGCCAAGAACTGACTCATTGGAAAAGACCCTGATGCTGGGAAAGATTTAAGGCAGGAGGAGAAGGGGAACGACAGAGGATGAGATGGTTGGATGGCATCACCGATTCAATGGACATGAGTTTGAGCAAGCTCTGGGAGTTGGTGATGGACAGGGAGATGTGCCATGCTACAGTCCATGGGTTCGCAAAGAGTTGGACACGACTGAGCAACTGAACTGAACTGAACTTGGGTTGCAAAGCGTCAAACACAGAGTCATTTTCCAGGGCCGGAGTTAGGCTCACGAGCACCCCTCTCCCAGAATCATCTCTGCAGGCTGTCCAAGCACATGGAAATCTGTAGAAGAGGAGAGGAGAAGGTGCTTTTCATTTTTAGAAACACGCTGAAGACTCAGACTCTGCCAGAGTTCAAATTCCTCACCTGGATCCCCCAGGGATGCTCTTGACCACTTTTAGAATTTAAATTGAATCTTCAAACATTGTAATTATTGGCTTTCCCCTTCAAATTGAATGCATTTTGTAAAAGCCGCATTTGTGGAATACAGATTTGGAGGAGATGGATTTTTCAAAGCCCAGGATTCGGTTAAATCTAGACAGTGATATTTTGACAGGGAAGAATTCCCATGCAGTTGTATGTCTGAGTTGGCTCATTATTCTTTCTTGAGCACATTAGGGAGAAAGTCATTTGACTGGCGGCTTGGAGACCCCGCAGACCCGCCAGATGCCGTCCATGCCCTGGGTCCTGGTGATACACTGACTAGTTTGCTCCCCCAAAGGTCCCGCCCTGGGAGATTATTAACATCTCAGCACCTGAGGACACTGAGTCACACATTTTCCTACCTCGTCTCTGAAAGACCACCATCAGTTAGAGAACACAGGTGCTGCTGCACAATGGATCCAGTTTCCTGAAATACTGGCTCCTTCTTCCAAGAAATCACACCTCACAAAAGTAACTGAACTGTTGTTGCTGTTCAGTTGCTAAGTCGCGTCTGAATCATTGTGACCTCATGGACTGCAGCACACCAGGCTTTTCTGTCCTTCATTATCTGCCAGAGCTTGCTCAAACTCATGTCCATCGAGTGGGTGATGCCATCCAACCATCTCACGCTCTGTCGCCCCCTTCTCCTCTTGCCCTCAATCTTTCCCAGCATCAGGGTGTTTTCCAATGAGTCCACTTTTCACATCAGGTGGCCAAAGTACTGGAGCTTCAGCATCAGTCCTTCCAATGGACTGTAGCCCACCAGGCTCTTCTGTCCGTGGATTTCCCAGGCAAGGATAATGGAGTGGGTAGCCATTCCCTTCTCCTAGGGATCTTCCTGACCCAGGAATGGAACCCAGTTCTCCTGCATTGAAGGCAAATTCTTTATAGTCTGAGCCACCAACCAAATCATCGGCAAGACCTGATCGCCTTTATGTTAAAAACACGAGACTTTAATGAGGTTAAGTTCTCCTCCTCATATCTAAGAAAAATGACCCAAGCACGTTTTATCAGAATTTTTAAAATAAAAATTTAAATATATAAAAATATGTGCCCTGATTGAATAAAGCTTAACATTGAGAGATGCGAATTCCCAATTAGGAAGAGTTATGCTTTGCTTTATATAAAAGCTCTGATTTCATTTGGATGCCTTCCAATAGAAGTAACCCTAAAAGGACGATGCATCTGGTTAAAAGGACTTCACCTTGTTCACAACATTGAGGGTGGAAATGACACCAGAAGACAAGGAGCCCTTGCTATGAGTTTTGAAAAGAGATGGAGAGGAAGCCACTGGGAAGCTGCAAATAACGCTCGGTAATGAGGGACCTTGCCAGGCTGAGTGTGCTGCTGAGACAGTTCTACGAGATGAATCAAGACAAAATCTCCAGAGACTGCGGTCAGTGTGGCGGCTTATTTCCTCTGCACGAAGCAGGTCCTGGAGCTGAGGGTCAGGAGCTTGCAGCTGCAGTGGCTCCTTCCCTCCCTGCGTCCCCCATCTGCACGCCAAGACCCTCCCCAATTTTTCTGACCTGCACAATCATCACCTGCTTCCTGGTGGTCAATCGACCTGTGAAATTAAACTGTTGCTTCTACAGCATGATTTTCAGAAGCCCTGCCCCCAGTCTTGGTAATCTGGCTTCTAACAGGCATTTTATCACAAGGCAAGCAACTTTCACTGCCAAGAATGTATGTTACCTAAGTTAATTGAACCCAATTATGATCCAAAGTACGATGTTTAGCTGCCTGCACATTTCTGTCATTGCTCGAAACAGGGACATTTATGGCTAGAGAGAATGGCCAACCACAGGCTCGCCAACAGTTTGTTAGAGATTTTAGAATCAGTAACTTGCACATTGGCTAAAGCATGTTAAAAGCCAAACAATTATGATGATGGGATGCATACTCATACTCCAGAATACCACACAGAAATGAACATAAAAGAAAGAAATCTTTCCTGCAGCAAGAACAAGTGTATGCATTTGAATCAAAGTAAGCAATGTTCTGGGCACTATCTGGACCCTGGGAAAAGCAGTGGTGGAGACTGGGGAGCTTTGGATGATCAGAGTCTTCAGCGTATGGGGAAAAACTGGTCACTGAAGTCTGTCCCTGCTGACGCCGTCACCATGGCAGCACAAATTCGTGATTTGGGAAGATGGTATAGAGACACGGCAGGTGAGGACTACGAGGGGAGGGAGAGACGGGGGAAGGCAGGGTGGCTGCTGCCCGAGCCCTCAGCGAATCTGAAGGGGGGCCTTTCTTTATCCCGATCCAAACACTAGATTTGAACACAACTTGTTTAGTCTAGGTTATTAATGCAGTCTTTAGTTCAATTCAGTTCAGTCGCTCAGTCGTGTCCGACTCTATGTGACCCCATGGACTGCAGCACGCCAGGCCTCCCTGCCCATCCCCAACTCCTGGAGTTTACTCAAGCTCAAGTCCATTGAGTCGGTGATGCCATCCAGCCATCTCATCCTCTGTCGTCCCCTTCTCCTCCTGCCTTCAATCTTTCCCAGCATCAGGGTCTTTTCAAATGAGTCAGGTCTTTCCATCAGGTGGCCAAAGTATTGATGTTTCAGCTTCAGCATTAGTCCTTTCAATGAACACTCAGGACTGATCTCCTTTAGAATGGACTGGTTGGAGATCCTTGCAGTCCAAGGGACTCTTAAGAGTCTTTTCCAACACCACAGTTCAAAAGCATCAGTTCTTCGGTGCTTAGCTTTCCTTATGGTTCAAGTCTCACATCCATACGTGACTACTAGAAAAACCATAGCTTTGACTAGATGGGCCTTTGTTGACAAAGTAATGTGTCTGCTTTTTAATATGCTGTCTAGGTTGATGATAGCTTTTCTTCCAAAGAGTAAGCATCTTTTAATTTAATGGCTGCAGTCAGCATCTGCAGTGATTTTGGAGCCCAAAAATAGTCTCTCATTGTTTCTACTGTTTCCCCATCTATTTGCCATGAAGTGATGGGACCAGATGCCATGATCTTCGTTTTCTGAATGTTGAGCTTTAAGTCAGCTTTTTCCCTCTCCTCTTTCACTTTCATCAAGAGGCTGTTTAGTTCCTCTTCACTTTCTGCCATAATGGACACTCTTGGTTTTCCCCAAAGTCCTCATTTGGATTAGAGAAGACAAGGGGGATGCAGTCTCTGCTCCTTACTGACTCATGAGTGAAGGTCGCTCTTTGCTGAGTAGGAGACGGTTTCCAGGTTAGGACCCACGGATGCTGCGTCTGAGTAACTGAATAAGCGGCACGCTGGGAGCGGCAGGGCCATGGTGCCTGGCTCGGCGACCCCTTCATACACAGGTGCCTCTGCATCTTTGCACTCCAGGGCCAGGTGGGGGCCTCTTTCCCCAGGTTTAGACCCCTGACAGGGAATCTTCCTTTTCTGAATACTTACTATGAGCCAGACACCCAAATTCACGCTTTAAATGTTTTAGTATCTCTAATCACCTCACGATGCTGGTCATCCAATCCACACCTGTAGACTTGGGGCTGAGGAATGTGGTCACATCTGCATGGATACTCTGTGATGGTCTGGGGCTCCACTGTAACCCAAGTGGGACTCGCTTTGAGCTTGCCAACCACCAGGCTCCAGTAAGTCTGCAGACACACGCAGCCAAGCAGCTCAGGACACGCTGTCAGCGGCAGTCACCCAGTGGGACTGAGTTCTCCCATCAAGTCCCGCTCTGATACAAAGCGAGTCTGTGGGGCTCGGGCACCAGATGCCCTGGAGCAGCCCCAGCTCTGGAGGGGAAGGAGTTCTAGGCAGGGATGGAACGTGGTGGGGGCGGGAGGCTAAGACCCCCCAGGCAGACACGCTCAGCAGGACTCCACCCGGGGGACTGAGGGGGACAGAGGGAGTGAATGAGGGACCAGGAGGCTGCGTCGCGGCAGGAGAAGAGCAGGGCGTGGTGCAGAGCTCCAGGAGAGCCTGGACCAAAGGGGCAGCTCTGGACAGTCTCCTGCTCTCAGACTGGGAGCCTGGCGGACGCTTGGGGCGGGTCCTGCGAGCGTGACCACAGTTCTCCAGGCGTCATCAGCCCCTCCTCCTCAGGACAAACTGCCGTGCCCACAGAGCTGACTGTGGCAGCAAGCTAGGGGCTGGTGCAGGCCAGGCTGGAGCCACCTGGCCATGGGCCTGTGTGGCAGGGCTTCCAGGACAGTGATGCTCAGGGCTGAGTGGGCTGCCCTGGGGGGAGCGTGCCAGTAGGCAGGCCCGGCATTGCCAGGGGGTCCTCCGTACTCTCATTGTCAGCCCCAGCCCACCCCCTCGGGCCACCCCATACTGTTCCTTCTTCTCTGGGCACCCAAGCAGCTGTGATTCAGAATCATTTCTATCTCTGAATGGTTCCCAGCAGCTCAACCTACTATCTGGGATCTGCACCCCAGTTCTGGAATTGGCTCAGGGTGATGCTCCCCTGGGCTCGTGGACCAGCAGCTGTGCTCTCTGGGGTCCTGACCTGCTGTTTTCCTCTGCAGACCCTCTGTGCACATGTGTGATTGTGTTTAGAGGCTAGTGCATGGATGAGTATGTGCCTGCACGTGTGTGCAATGCGTGTGTGTGTGTGCACACACCTGTGTTAGAGCTGGAGGATTGGGAGGGCCTGGCTGTCCATGGACCGCCTCAAGGGTATAAGGAGTGTGATTGGCTCTCTGGGCTGCCAATCATCTCTGCCTCTGGGGAGAGACTCCAGGGCTGGAAGCAGAAACTGGTTCCTGGCAAAATCTCCTGCATCCCGTGGTCCAATGGTCAGACTCCGGGGTAGGGAGAAGGGGGCTGCTCGGCCACTTGCAGAAGGTGCTCCCAGGGCTGAAGATTGAGTCCCGCATGGGCTTCCTGTCGGGGAGCCTGGGCTGGGGTAAAGCCCCTTGGGTCCTGGATGAACTGGGGAGGACTCTGGATGAACTGGGGAGGACTCTGGATGAACTGGGGAGGGCTGACCACTTCCGGTGTCCGGCTCCTCTGCTGCCACTGACTTCACAAGAGCTGGATGAGGTCCCACCCAAGGTGGGCCCCAGATTTTGTCACGTCCTTAAGGCAATCTCAGAACAGAGAATGGCATTTCCTCCACTCAGGGAGGAAGAGAGGGGACTTGGGACCCCAACCTATGGCATTTTAGTCAATCACCTGGAGTACTGAGGGTCTCCTAGGTGGCACAGTGGTATAAGGAATCTGCTGGCCTGAGCAGGAGACCCCAGAGACACGGGTTCAATCCCTGGGTTGGGAAGATGCCCTGGGGAAGGAAATGGCAACCCACTCCAGTATTCTTGCCTGGAAAATCCCATGGACAGAAGAGCCTAGCGAGCTGGAGGCCATGGGGTCACAGAGAGTTGGACACGACTGCACGCACAAACCACCACAGTGTGTGCTGTGGTCTGTGCGTCCACACACGCCTGTACGCTGTTTTATTCATTTTCACTTTCACCTCGTTTTTCAGGAAGCAACTGAATTCCGAAGGATTTAGGAAGGTTGATTTATGAGTGGTGCTGCTGCTGCTGCCAAGTTGCGTCAGTCGTGTCCGACTCTGTGTGGCCCTGTAGACAGCAGCCCACCAGGCTCCCCCGTCCTGGGATTCTCCAGGCAAGAACACTGGAGTGAGTTGCCATTTCCTTCTCCAATGTGTGAAAGTGAAAAGCGCAAGTGAAGTCGCTCAGTCGTGTCTGACTCCTAGCGACCCCGTGGACTGCAGCCCAGCAGGCTCATGAGGAGCGTAATTGCTGACATCATATTCCATGTTAACAAATGAAATACTAAGGTGATTAGCTGAGTTCTCGATGCTGCGTTTAGCTCTCAAAGGTCTCAGCACTCAGCGTCACTGCTCAAACACAGGCTTTAAGTGCACTTGGTAAAGTGTGAGTGTACGTCAAAGAGCCAGGCCTTCGTGTGGTGATGGCGAGACCTCAGTGCTATTTCTGTGGGACACGTTGCCTGCTCTTCACCAAGTGACAAAACAATCAGTGCGGAATTTTGGAAGGAAAGCTGAAGTTCATGTTCCAACCTCAAGTAATGAATTAGATTTGCCATTAAAAGCACGTAGGCTTAACTGAAGGGTGCAGTGTGTCCCCTGATCTTAGTTGCGGGGCTTACTTAGATACTTGATACAAGAGTCCAGGCTTGGAAGCCTCAAAATTAAGGATGTGAGAAACACATCCCCAGAAACAGCTTCTCCTCATAACAAAATTCACTAGCAAATCGTGGAAATACAATATACATTTTATGCAATACCATATAATTATTTATTTGGCATGCTGCAGTCCATGGGGTTGCCAAGAGTCAGACATGACTGAGCAGCTGAACTGAATATAATTATTTATAGTTGTAATTATATAAATTTATATTATAAATTATCCATTTATAATTATATATAAAATAACTATACATGTCTATCTATAAATTATATAAAATGTGCAGTGTGGTTTCTGCCCAGTGACTGTTTTCCTTAGTTCTCCCCCAGTGAGGCCAGCCTTCCCAGTGCTAAAACGGTGCCTGACACATGGAAGTTACTCAGAAAGGTCACAGTGGCTCCGACACGTGCAGGGAGTTGTCATCACCTGGTTTGTGCTATCGTCTGCTGTACCCACGCTTCTCTGTGTGCTGTTCCAGGCATCTCACTTTCACTTTATTTCTCCTAGTAAATTATTCCAGAAAATTTAGAAATGGCGACTTATGAGAAATATTAGACTTCCTTCCACTTGTCGAGCATGGGTGGACGTCTCTGTCCTGAAGCAGTTGTCTGTCTGTCTGTCTGTCTACACTCAGCGGTCTCTGAATGGGTCACCAGCTCCATAGAAACACATCGCACCGAAAACACCTATAATTATGCACAAGTTGGTCACTGCCTGTTGGTCCAAACCTTCGGAGAGATCTGGTGATATGCAGCCAACCACATGAGCTGTATTTGGATCTGTGTTTGGAACCCAGTTACTTCTTATTTGTGACTGATTTATGACATCAAAAAGACAAAGGAACGGGGATTCCCTGGTGGCCCAATGAATAAGACTCTGCACTTCCAGTGCAGGGGGTGTGGGTTCGAGCCCTGGATGGGGAGCTAAGATCCCACATGCTGAGTGGTGTGGTCAAAAATTGAAAAAAGTGTGAAGTTATCCTGATGGAGCAGCAAAGCCCGTGGTCCAGGGGATGAGCCTGTTCCCATTTTAGGTGAGGAAATCGGGGCTCTGGTTTGGGGAGACACAGAGGGGACCTGGAACTTATCACAAGGACATGGAGGCCCAGGCTGGGGTCTCTAGCCTGGCAGCGGCCTCGCCTCCTACATGCTGGCAACTTGTTTCCCACCACTTGGAAAAACATTACAGAACGCTTGAATTCTCAACATCAGATCAAAAACTCTTCCATTTTCCTATCATGCTATCTATCTTGATAATTTTTTGATCTAACTTACACGGCCCGAATCCCCAAATGTGTTTTGCCAGCTGGCACGGCTTTATTGAGCTATACATCACGATGGTGACATTGCTGCTAACTAACCAGCCACAGTTACAGATGGCAGCAATGCGTTCTCGGAGACCCGGGCCAGGCAGATTATAGCAAATTCAGTTTTTTAATGGTCTTTCCTTATTTGGTTTTGAAAATGACAGAATATCAACCAATGTGTTCTATAATTCCAGAGACTAATAATACCGGAAGGTTTTGTTTTCTCATTAAAGATGAATGGCATTGACATTTAAATAGATCACTTCCAATAGGTCCTTGGGACTTCACTCAGGTAATTATTAAAAATAGTTTCCAGCACATTGTGGCCCAGCCACATACATCTAGACGTGTGATTCACAGGGAGAGAACCATGCCTGTTCATCGTTTCTGCCTTGCCGGGGCTGTCATGGGGGGCCGTCCCAGAATCCCCTGGGAAGAGCGAGGCTGGGCCGGTAAAGACTGTCATTCCAGTGAAGGTTCTGTAGAGCCTGGAGTGGCCCTGTCCATGTGCCCGGCCCCGCCCCGGGGAGTAGGCCGGCCTGTCTCCTAATCTCATACTGTTGCCCAGACCATCTATCTCATGCTACAGATCTAGCTCCAGAGGACCTGCCTGGGTTCCAGCCTGGTTCCAGCCCCTGACCCCTGAACATGTGCTTCCCTGGGTGTTTGAGCCTAACCTGTGTTAACAGCAAATCTCACAGGGTGGAGTAATACACTGAATGACGGTGCCAGTACGTTTTCCTTGCTGGTGTGTATTGAATAGTGTATGACAACCAAGTGTCAAGAACAAAAGCCTACTTTGCTTGCTGCCCTCGAGGACTCTGGAAATCTCCAGATTAAAGAGTTAATTCCTGGGCTCCTCTCCTGTCAGAACTTGCTTTTCATCACATAGGAGCTATGTCGACTCTACTATATCTCTTTGTCCAGCTGGTTGCAGCTGTGACACTATAGGCAATTAAACACGCACAAAACAGAAGCAGACATCTGGTAAACCCACTGGTCTCCTCACTGACTCTAGCTGACTTGTTACACAAGGCTCTCCGCATCACCTCAACTCTGAATGTCCAGTGTCCCCTACTTCCCAGCTGTGGAGCCTCCTTCCTCAGTCCAGCAACTACACGTGCCTCCCTCGACCAGGACCTCGTCTCCCTGCATATTGAAGACCAGGAAAACCTTGACCTCACCCCTTCCTCCCAGTGGCTGCGTCTCTCTCTCGAGATGCTATACCTCCTCTATTTCAATGCAGGCAGCTTTGTTTTGTCCCTTTTATGGGATAACTTTTCCCCTCTCACTTCTAAAGGTTCTCACCTGAGAGATGGAGGTTGCTGTCCGTATTTCTGCTCTGTCCATGTCTCCCTTGGAACCTGGCTTCCAGACTTCCCTCTGCCGGCACCGAGTCTTGAGTCCTAGAGTCACGAGTGCCGCGGTTTGGCCTCTCACTCTTGCGGTCCATGTAGGTATGATGGTTCTTCCTGTGCTCACCCGAGCGCTGTCTCCATCACTCATTGGCACAGGTGGTGATGAGTGTCCTGACTGGTGGTTCCACAGGGCTTCCCAGACCTCTCTGGCCAATTCCCTGGTGGCCTCCAGCAGTGGGCCAGTGAGAGGGTAACCCTGAGTCAGTGCTGAAAGGAGACAGCCATTCATGCTCTAGTGGTGACCTCAGCTGGGCAGGCTGGTGGCCCTGGTTCCTCCTCCTGCTCGAGCCCCACACCTGGGGCACAGAGGACCCTGAGACGCCGTGTGCAGCCCGAGAGCCCGGGCTTGTCTCACCCTGAGCCCCTCCCTCAGGGCTCCCTCCACCCTCGAGTCTGCGGCCAGGGGGACTTGGCCTGTGTCTCTGGGCCCCAGCCCACCCCGGCCTCTCAGTGCCCCTCTCCCAGAGCCCACACAACCTTCACACTCCTCTCTGCAGATGGCAACTGAACCCAACACCCCCAGACCAAAGTCACCACCTCCCCAAAGTCACTTCTGAGTCACTCTCTATGTGAAGTCACGAGCACGCTCCATTCCAAAGAGCTGTGAGAGGTGTCCAGGCAATGACGTGTGACCACGTCACAAGGATCTGGCAGCTTACAAGGGTGGAGGTCCTCCCAAAGGGAGGGAGGGGGTAGGGGGAGCGGGAGTGGGGAGGAGAAGCAGGTGGAGGAGGACATGGTCAATGAAGACGACGCCCTGCTGACCACCCTGCCCCGGCCCAGAGCCCTGGCTGCCCTCGGAGCTGATTGTATGGGCATCTGGACTCTGAGGTCTCTGCCCCGTACCCTCTTCTTCCTGGCTTCAAGGAGAAGTTAAACAGTGCATGGTGGGACGTGCAAGGTTACAGCAGTGTCATGTCCACCCCAGCCCTGCAGGAGGAAGGATGAAGGACCAGCTCCAGGTCTGAAGGAGGGTCAGGGAGGACAACACACTGCCCCTGATGGCTTCCTCCCGAGCAGGCCAGCCCTGTCTCAGCGCAAGGATTTTTGTTCAGAAATGCAAGCAACACAGAGTCCATTTGCTGAAATCTTCCAGTTTGTGTTTAAAAAAAAAAAGCATAATTAAGGGTTTAATTAGTTCATGTGGGGCTACAGGTGAGTGTCATTAGTACAATGCCAGGCTGCACCTGGAACTTGTAAATGATTTTTTTTTCCTCCTGCGCTGTCTGATCGACTGTAGCCATTAAACTTTTTCCAATTTAAAGTTGAACTTCAAGTAATAAAGCTGGCTACACTTGTTTTTAATATGAGGAATTAGAGCCTGACGATGGCAGATCAGGCTCAGGCTCTGATAATTAGTTATGGGAGCCACAGCCTCCATTGGCAGATCCTGGGAAAAATTACACAGAAAAATTGCAAAGCAGGTGGAATGTGGTTGGAAGGAACAAGGTTGCTTAGGACACACTCAATTGTAACTCTTTCTAAAAGGTAAAGAATCCAACGATCACTTTCAGGAAAGAGAAGCTGCGATAGAAGCTTCTCTGTTGCAGAAGAAGACATTTTCTGATGTGAGGTCCCCTTGTTGTATGTCTCAGCATCTGTAACCTGCATCCCTAGCCCACACGCATAGGCTACAGGCCTAGACTACATCTCCAGCCCACACCCTGAGCCCAAACCTGAATCTGTAACCTATACCCCCAGCCCACATCCCGAGCTCGCATCCATAGCACACATCTCTAGCCTGCATCCCTAACCTGCATCTCTAGCCTGTATCCCTAACCTGCATCTCTAGCCTGTATCCCTAACCTGCATCTCTAGCCTGTATCCCTAACCTGCGTCTCTAGCCTACATCCCTAACCTACGTCTCTAGCCTGCATCCCTAACCTGCGTCTCTAGCCTGTACCCCTAACCTGCGTCTCTAGCCTACATCCCTAACCTGCATCTCTAGCCTGCATCCCTAACCTGCGTCTCTAGCCTACAAGGAGAAGCTGACCTTGTGAACACCATGCTCTAGCAGCACCCATTGCAGACTCTCAGAAAGAGGACCAGGCCCATCCTGAGATGCTTTCCAATTCCAGGTCCCAAAGACAGGCCTGGGCCCCTTCCACCATCACTCCAGGCTGCCAGTGTGTCCAGTGAGGAGGGAGATGCATCATAATTCGATGTCTCTCTCTCACTCACAGGCACGTACACTCATGCATGAATAAAGAAAACTAGGGAATCAATAAACTTTAACCTGAAAACATAAAATATGGCTAAATGTGCAAGAAGGGATTTATAGTCAAAAATGCAAGTTTCAATGATTTTACACTTTGTTTCCCATTTCTGCTTTCGGTCTCTATAAGCAACAGGGAAGCCATCTGTGCAGACCCAGGCAGCTCACGGGTCGGGGTGCATTTCTATTCCCCCTGCTCTCCAGCCAGGCTCCAGGCTCTGCTGCGGCCAGGACAGTCCTCTGACCAGGGGTCTTCACGGCTCTCTGTCCTGCCCCCAGCCATGGGGGCCCCTTCGTACCCCACCAGTGCGCTCGGGGCCTGGCACGTGTTGAGCACTACCTGAATGACTGCACCGAGCTATAGAGTAGACTAGTCCATGCAGGTGCGTTTCCCAGAGTTAAAGCTTTCCTTGTTCCTCAAGCTTATTCCTTCAAGCATCGTTCTTTCTTTCTTTCATATTACAAATCTAAAAGGAAATCCTTCAGGCTCTCCGATCTTGGAGAGTCTTCCAGTTGGCTCGGTAGCTCTGCCTGCAGGCCAGATATGGCTAAAATATGGCTAAATGTGATTCCAGCAGGTGCAAAACCCGACCCCCCTTTTGCTTCCTTGAGATCCAGCCCCTCCCTCTGCTTACTGCCTCCCTCACTGCTCCCCTGGTTACAAAACCAGAAGCCTGGCGTTGTCTCCCGCTTCCCTCTCTGCCTCCCACCTGTCACATGGGGGTCCTCACCGCTCTCCACCCCCCGGGGTGGATTTGGGAGGCCTCCTGGTGAGTGCAGCCATGGGCAGGCATCAGAAGGAGACAGACAGTGAGGGGACAGTGAGCTGCCTCCCCTCTCCCCTCTCCTCGGCGCTCCCCCCGCCTCCCTGACGCTCCTCCCCCTTCCTCCCCCTTCCTCCCCCTTCCTTCCCCCTTCTCCCTCCCCTCCATCCCTCGGGGTCAGCTAGGGTGACTCAACTCCTTTCCTCAAGACCAGGGTGCCTTTATGTGACCCTCTAGGGGGCGTGTCCAGGACAGAGGAACTAGAAAGGGCCCGCGACAGGTGACCCTTTGGTTGACAAGGTGATGCTGGGCTGCTCAAGAGTATTTCTGACATAAGAACCAGGGTGCAGAGACAGCAGAAGTCTGGTGCAGGGCTTATGGTTGGGCCCAGTGCGGGGAGCAGCCAGCTACGTGACCCGAGGGCCCACTGCGGAACGATAACGCGAGGTCCCCTGTTCGAAAGGCAGTAGGACTTTTAGGATGGTGGTGATGGAGCCTGAGGCCAGTGGCCAGCTCCTGGAGCACCAAGCTTGCTCCATGTGTGCCACACACCAGGAAGCTGGCCATGCCCGGAAGCAGTAGCTCGTTTCATCTGAGGCTGGGCTTTGGACTGAGTGAGCAGGGTTGCTGAGGGATGATCCAACCCAGGGCCCTCCCGGGGCCCTTCCTCACCCCACAAGCAGGGTAACGTCAGCCACGAAGCGTGGTTATGTCTCAGAAGAGACGGCTGCTCCTCACACGCCCACTTGCCGACTCTGCACCAGGAGTCGGAAATCCTGCTCCCGCCGCCAGCATCTCTCGTGTGGAGGCGCAGCTGACCTGGAGGGGCTCCTCTGAGACCCTCCTCTGGGTCTGGGGGCATGCAGCCCCAGCCTCCAGAGCCACTATGCCCCTGACCACGGAGTTCTGCAAAGCTCTGCTTTTAAGGGCTGAATTTTTAGGGTGAAGCAACGTGCACGCTTACGCGTAATTCACCCTTAGTTTATGTCCACAGCATTCTCTGAAAGCAATTCTACAGGAACTGTCATTTTTCCATTTTGAAATTTACTGCATTTTTAAGCTGACTTTTGATTAAAAATACCTTGTTAGCATTTCACTCTGGTGAAGTCATAGATCAAGAGAGTTGCAACATATTTTTAAGGTCCTAGAGAAAACACTGTTGGTAACTTCAATAGCTCAGATCATAAAAGGGGAGAGGTTCGCTTGTGTCTTATATAACAGCATAAAATATGGGGCCGCTTGCCTGCTACTTTTATAAATAAGATATGATTCCAAAGAGATGGAGGGGTTTTGGCCCTTCGGGAGGATGGGGGTCGGTGGCTCACGGCTCGCTTTGTTGACACTGCGGTCGAACAGCCATGGGACAGAAGTGAACATCTGGGTCTTCCCCTTAGACTAAATGCTTGCAGTTTTGTAACTGTTTGCTGTTTTACATTGTAATTTGGGGTTAAGGCTTACAAAGGCAGGTGCATGTAGAAGGCAGCGGTGCCTGAGTTCACCCCAGTGAAGGTTCTTGGGAGCTGGGTCCTGCGAAGCACTGCACTGGACACCACAGCCAGGGGGCGGGCAGCACCCTCCTGCTGTATCCAGACCCGGTCCCCATGTGGGCTCCGGCAGGGGCCATCCTCCCGCTGGGGGCTTGTCCGCTTCCTCACCCAGGCCTGAGACGTCCTGAGAAGGAAGCCACCTAGACTCAGCACATGCTGGCCGGGAACTGTGTCCACCATCAAAGAAATGTGTATTTTGAAATTAACCAAAAAAGGGGCTGGACTGTGGGGCCTTGCCCTTGTAAGCTTTTTAGAAATACTTCGTAAAACCCTAATTTAGAGCATGAAGTAATTGCAGTGTCTGTCATTGGAATTTGCATGAAGTACAAATGTAAGTGCCAAGCTTGGCGAGTAAGTTCACTAGGTCTGTTTCAGTTCTTACAAGAGCCCGTGAGGGCTGAGTGAAGGGCAGCTGGGCAGGGTCGCCCTGCCAGGAGGGTCCATGCCCTCCCTGGCAAGCTGGTCTCCCCTGCGCCCTGCGCCAAACCCGAGGAAATGGCTGCAAAAAGTATCTGGAGGCAGGTGAAGGGCTGGGCTGCATCCTGGCCTGGTGGGGGCTGGAGAGAGGCAGGAGGTGTTGGGGGGTGGAGCCCGGGCTTGAGGGGGCTCAGGAGCTCAGACTGCAAAGGCCTCAAGCCCAGCAGATCTCAGCCAGAGGCAGGAGAGTCCCCCACCTTGCTGGGAAAGGGTTTCATGTAGGAATATCCGTTCCAAACACCTAAGTCACTGAGGACAAGTGGGTCCGGAAGCTGCCCACAGGAGCAGAGAGTCCGGGGGTCTGGGAGGTGCACTGTGGTGCCAGCGGTGGCCCAGCATGGAGTCACTTGTGGGGACACCAGGCCCTGAGCCCAGCGGGCGTTCCCGGCATCTGCTCGGCCACAGACTGGCTAACATTACAGAGGAGGCTGAGTATTTCGATCAGTAATAAACAGGCAGAAGGATGAGGGAATGAAGAAGGGAAGGCTGATTGGCTCGTGGGCAAACAGAGGCGTCAGAGCACGGAGAGAGAGACAGGCCTGCCTGAGAAGGAGCCGGGGGAGGACGGGAGGGAAGGCGGAAGGGGGCCAGGGGGAGGGGTGGGGGGAGGAAGAGGGCAGGCCTTGCCCGGGCAACAGGGCGGGTGTCTGCATCTCGGCTCCGCCCCCGATCGCACCTTGGAGGACAGCAGCCAGAACCCCTGCAGGAGAAACCAGGGTCCTCCTGTCCTTCAGACGATGCCCTGCGGTGACCATATGTTCAAACACGGACAGCAAGTCCAGCCGCCTCCCTTGCCTGGTGCCAGCAGCCGGGCGGGGCGCTGTGACTGTGGCTACCCCCGCCCCCCGACATCCGGGCGGGCCCCCGCCTTCCCTGTGAAGCGAGACCCAAATACATTCCTGGGGGTGGATTTAGGGAGAGCCCTGCTCACTAGCAGGCGGGGAGGCTCTGCTCCCAGGCTTCACTGGAGAGGAGGGGCTGCCTGGGGAGCGGGGTCCCAGCCCCGCAGAGGGGCTCCAACCCAGGTGGCTCTGAAGCCCCCCCTGTCCTGGGCATCCCTGAAGGACCAGGGACCACAGAGTTCTGCGAGCAGGAGGAGGACCATTTTGTCCTCCTTGGGAAACAGGCTTGGGAGGCACAGGGATGGTCCGGTTACAGACCCGAGAAGGGAAAGCTCAGGTCTGAAGGGGGTTCTTCACCATGGAGCTCTCGATGCGCCCTGAGTCCACTGCAGGCTCATGGGCCCTGGAGGCTGCGGGTCTCAGCGGGCGACGGGCAGGCCGAGGGCGGCTGCAGCCAGCAGGGCGCGAGGCCCAGGAGGCCTCCCGTGGGTGCCCAGCACAGGCAGGTCCAGGGAGAGGCTGGGTGGCTCAGCTGGTGCTTCTGAGCACTTTCCTCTTTCTTATTTTCCACGAGGGCGGGCGGAGACGGCGCTGGAGGCAGGATGTGAGGGTCTGGGGTAGAGGTGGGTGGTGGGGCGCTCCGGATTTTCTCTGTTTCCCGGAATCCACCAACTCTCCCAATTCCCAGCCATTCTTCCTCTGAGAAATTTCCAAATTTGTATCACTTATATTATAAGTATTATAATACTTACAATGGTTTTTTGATGGAGATAGCTGTAATGCCACAACTTAAAAATGATGGCAATTTTAGTGTTCTGCGAAATTGCTCTTCACAATGGAAATAAATCAAGTAGTTAGAAGGGAGCCTCGGCTGACAGGCATTCCCAGGCCCCCCCGCGCGATGCGAGGGTGTCGTCTGATGGATCACGTCTGCGTCCCTTGCCCCCCAGAGCTGTCTCCTTACCCTCATCCCGTATTCAGAATTAGCATACTCAGCCAGATGTGCAGGTTAAAAATTGAAAGTTGGGTAGGCTTTTCAGCCTGAGATCTTTTTTACTGGGTCTGCCTCAAACATTAATCAGTCTTCCATTATAAATGGCTCAGATGTGGAGCAGAGCTGGACGGGTTTCAAAGACGTCCCTCCCTAACAAGTATGCCCTGATAGTTCCTAAAGCTAAAAGGATGGTACATGGCAGAGGAGGAAAAAATCATTACAGTCATTAAGGACCGTTGCTTTGCTTTAAAGGCTGCTGAGAACCTGGAGACCGTCAGCATTCCCCTCGCACGCCTGGGAAGCCGGCTCTTTCTTTTATTCATAAGCCCCTGTTCATGAGCCTCCTGTGATGGATCTGGGCAGGCACGGGGTGGGGTCTTCGCCTCCACAGTAGCCACCTCTGAGCCCCGGTTTTGATTTTGTGTGTTTAGAAACAAAGGTTTTAGCACAGTTCCCTCACCAGCCTTGCCTTTTCAAGAAAAGCAGTTTCCGGAAGAAACTTGTGACTAGCATTTTTGCCGTTGTTGATTAAGACACAGGTGCCTAGCAGCCTCCAAAGGCGAAGGGCTTGAGTTCAGAATCAGTGGCTCCTGGGCTCCAGCCCCAGGTCCAAGGCTGCTGGAACATTCTGCTGGGCTAAGGTGAGGCTGTCTGTGGCCCCCGTGAGAAGGCTTCAGAGGAGCCCAGGGCCGTGATGGCCCTCCACCCTCCAGGCAGGGCAGGCCCCTCCCTGTGGAGCCGCGGCGTCTTCCCCCAGGCACATGCACGTCGCCAAGGCGAGGAACATGCGGGCAGGTGGGGAGAGGCCAGTCTGATGGGTGGGCACCTGGCGTCAGGGCTTCTCAGTCTCTGTGGCCTCCAAGCACGTCTGAGCCTCTCCCTATCATGCTGCAGCCGGACACACAGGCGGACGTAGGCACAGAGGCCGCTCTGTGACGGACAAACCAAGCGGCATCCTGCTGGGCCTTCCCAGGACAGAGTCCCCCCCACCACGTCCTCTGCCTGCCTCTGGTTTATAGAGAAACTTCAGACCCCTGGGCCTTCCCCGAAAGAGCGAGTTTAATCAGAGAAGTGATAAAAAGGCAGAAACGAAGGAAAACAGTCAAGCAAGACAAAATAATGAGTTTAGCTGTTTAACAAGTCAAGGGCCTTTGCATCTCCTTCGAGGGCTGTAGTATTATCGTATACTGTTATCGTATGGTATTATAGATAATACTCTGAGCCATGTCCTGTCAGCTGCTTTTCAGATACGGAAGCCCCCACCAGGTGGGAGAAGTTGACTGCATGCTCCCCACAGACAGTAGACCCCAGAACAGCTGGAACCAGAAAGTTGATGATGGTGACCCGCAGTGACCTCAGCACCAGCCAATCAGAAGAGGGTCTATGACCTGGCCACTCCCCCACCGACCCCCTCCCTCATTCTGTCTTTAAAAGCCTTTCCCCTGAAGCCTTCAGGGAGTTCAGGTCTTCTGAGCACGAGCTGCCTGGGCTTCTTGCCTGGGGCCTGAAATGGACTCTGCACTTCCTTCCCCACAACCTGGGCAGCAGACCGGCTTTACTGTGGGCGGGCGAGCAGACCTGAGTTCAACTTGGTAACAGTGGTAGTTTGCACACCGTCAGGATGTCTTTTCCTTTAAAACAAGAAAATAAAAAGGCAATAGCCACAGCAAAGCAGCAGCCGCTAGCAATCTACCGCATTACATTCTGTCGAGTTCCTAGGTTTAGGTGACGTGTATTGCTTACCTTGTGTAAAAGGTGGACTGAAAATATATACATAAATATCTTCAAAGAGAAACCTTAGGCCTGCAGAAACAGACTCCCCGTCACCTTCTTTACAGTTATGTTCTTGGGAGAGGGGCCGGCTAGCTGTTTCTTTCATCTTGTTGACTGATGTGGAAAAGTGATATTCCGTGGCTGCTGGGTCTGCCCAGCCCCTCGGGCTCCAGCCCGGGTCCCAGTGATGCTGGAGCCTCAGTGACTCCTCAGATCTGCGGTTCACTCCATCCAAACTTCCCCCCAACCCCAAAGCATTTAGTAACTAATCTTCAAGCAGTGTATAGTCAAGATCCTCTAATAAGTCCTGTCACTTTCTCTTTTCTTAATAGAAAATCTGCTTTTACCAATCTTCTTGAAATCCCTTGTAATACACATGAAATTAAAAACAGAGGGCAGACAGTTCGGAACAAAACCCTGTGCAGTGGTGGAGATTCTTACTTGAAATTGGATTTCACAACACGGTTGACAAGATCACTGAATTAAGTGATTGTCAAAATATTTGCTGTTTGCTCAGCAGATGCAGGCCCTTTATTCCTTGGAATTTAAAATACACTTTTTTTTCCCCCACTGTGATCAAAACTGAAGAATTAAACAATGATTTCATACTAAGTTTCCAAACTCCTATGATGACTTTTTGATCTAAATAGATTCATCAGGCTGAATCATCTGTATTCAGCTTCCCAGGTAGAGGAGACATTTCTTTCCATCATCATCGCATTTCAGACTCCTTACAAGTCCCCCAGGAAACAGGCCTGCTGTGTGTGAGTCTGGCCCCCTCACAGGTAGTGTTTTCTGTCTGTAGGTTGGTCAGGAAACCCTGGCCTGGGCGCCCTCCCTTGGAGATGGAGGTTCAGAGAGGGGCCCGGGGATGCTCTGAACGTGTGCACACATGGAGCTCTCATTCCTGGAAACACTTCCCCTCAAAGAACCATCAGCCCCCCTTCCGCCTGTGGGTCCTTAGCCCAGCAGTCGTGGGGCAGACATGAACCAAGGCTGTGGGATCCAGGGAGAAGCTGAGCTCGGTCAGGCCCTGGCCTGCTTGGAGCCGCGGGTTCCCAGTCACTTGGGGGTACAGCAGAGTGAATCAGTCATTCATATGTACATATGTACGTCTGTCTCTCCATTTAGATATGACACTGATTGTTCTAAATTAAAGTCTCCATTTGATTGCTATCAACTTCAGCTGGTCTACCTGACCATGGAGCACTGTCCAGCAAGAAAGACCCCTCATGAAACTTCACAAACCACACAAAACACACAAACCACTTCTGACACGTTCAATCAGTCACGGCACCTTTTCCACACACTGCTTTTTTTGTGTTTCAGGTATGCTTTAATCTGTCTGAAATAATAAATCATAATATACTGAAAATGACGTTTTCTTTCCATTTTCAGTACTGAAAGAGCTACACAAAAATTCACAAATTTTGATAAGTTTCTCTTTTTTTAATGCACACTGATATGACAGATGTCACAACATGATCTAACAAAATTGCTTTGAATGAAGTTGAAGACAACTGAGTGCTTTCAGATCCATCTTGTGGGAAAAAAACCAATGGACCTTTTGGCCAGCCCAACACGCCTCCGTTCTTTTTCAGGCTTACCCTGGTCTGTCTGTGGAAGGCCGTGCCCTGCTCCTGGGCTCAGCTTTCTGTCACTTGCACGGCGAGGCCTCTCTTGTCCATTCTGCTTAAAGCCAGTCTGCCCACCCGGCCCAGGTGCCTGCCTCTACAACCTCTCTCAGCACCTGGGGATTATGTGTTTGCTCGTCACCGTCCCTGGTCAGCAGCGGATTGCCTAGTGCCGCCCGCACAGGGCTCAGGCACAGTCAACGCCCAGTGAGACCCGTGTGGGGAAGACCAGGAGACTTTAATCTTCACCAGAGCTTCTCAAGCAGCCAGGCTGGGCACTTTTACTGCAGAAAGCTCTCCTTGAGTTGAAGTCATAGCCCACTTACTCTTTCTTTTGGATTATCTGAATTCTGTATTCGGTTAAGGGCATTTTGATGAGAGCAAGAGTTCTTCAACATACTTCATGCCACAGAGCTTCTAAATCTGTCTATTCACTTCAGTTGAGTCACTCAGTCGTGTCCAACTCTCTGTGACCCCCATGGACTGCAGCACGCCAGGCCTCCCTGTCCATCACCAACTCCTGGAGCTTGCTCAAATTCAAGTCCATCAAGCTGGTGATGCCATGCAAGCACCTTATCCTCTGTAGTCCCCTTCTCCTCCTGCCTTAAAAAAAAAAATTACTCCTAGTGATTCAAAAGAAGGGCATTTACCTCTTAGTAGGGTTAATTCTTCTCTAGCGTCAAGATGTCCTGTGACACACGCAGTGACCAGGCTGCGATAGGGAGCAGACTGCATTTCCAGAGCCTTCCTTCTTGACAGGCCTGGCTTCCCCTCATGGCGGCTGTGGGCACTCGGCCAAGTCTCCACTGGCATCTGTGAAGGTAGAGTTCTTTACACTTAGGGCTCGTTAGCAAGAAGCAGCTGTTGGTTGATCCAGGATCAGCGTCACCCCTGGGGAGGGGTGAGCGGGTGCTGACGCCACTTTTCCCATCCCTGGTCAACATCTGTGGAGCGGCCAAGGTGACCTTCCCTCCACGGCTGTCCTTGGTGAAATGGCAGATGGACGGTTATGAAATCTATAGAGTTCTCTGAAGAATGATACTGTGAATGGCTGCAATACTTTAGAGACTAAGCGGGTCCTTATTAACATGTGAATGGTGTGAATTAAGCACAGCCTGAAGGCTCCACCGTGTTCTGAGAAGCTGACCAGTAGGACATGCATGCATGTTAAGTCATTTCAGTCATGTCTGACTTTTTGAGAACCTGTGTATGGACTGTAGCCGCCAGGCTCCTCTATCCATGGGATTCTCCAGGCAAGAATATTGAGGTGTTACCATGCCCTCCTCCAGGGAATCTTCCTGACCCAGGGATTGAACCCATGTCTCCTGCATTACAGGCAGATTCTTTACCTCTGAGCCACCCGGGAAGCCCAGCCAGTAGGACTGGTCTCTAAATGAGGTACATTCCCGGTAAGTAGACGGGTGGTGAGCAACCCCAGGGCCTCGTGCAGCCACGTCCCTGCAGCGCACCCCCCTCTGTCCATCCCTCCAGAGGCCCGGGGAGTCCAGTGGACGTGTTAATAGTATTTCACTTTCTATTCATGCTGCCCTCATATTCTAGATGATTATTTTGACTCTCCCACTTCAAATGGCAATGATATTCCATTAGTTTCGGTCACTTGTCTATTGTTTTCAAAATCTAAATTTGAACTAGACACACATACACACACAGAGGCATATTTTTCAGCACCAAGCTTTGTGCCTGCCCAGAGTAGACCTCCAATAACTCTACCTTGAAGGAATTGATTATGTCACCTGATACTTTATTTCAGTTTAGCTTTGGTGTTTTGTCTCCACATTAATGGAGTGAACACTTGCCTGTAAATGAAGAACTTGCCTTACCTTTTCTCAATCTTTCATTGCCAGCACAACATTTGAACGGTGTTTGGCTCATAGTAGCCACTTAATAAGGACTTGATGAAATAAGAAATGCATGAAGTCATAACTGCACATCTCCCTACATGGGTATGCATGTGTGTATTTGGTTCAATTACTTTATGGTTGTCACCTGGCAGGATGTTGATAATCAGAAAAGCACTTGTGAAGTCTTATTTAATAAGCTTTTGTATCTGTGTGCTAAGTCACTTCAGTCGTGTCTGGCTCTCTGCGACCCCATGGACTGTAGCCTGCCAGGTTCCTCTGTCCGTGGGATTCTCGAGGCAAGAATGCTGGAGTGGGTTGCCATGCCCGCCTCTTCTTGACCCAGGGATGGAATCTGCGTCTCTTCTGTCTCCTACCTTGGCAGGTGGGTTCTTTACCCCTAGTGTCACCTGGAAAGCCTGCGTTTGTACACAGCATTTAATAAATACAGTTGGTTTTTTCACAAGAGTAATGTAGGCACTTTTCATTGGGATATGTTTAATCTTATCAATTTTTACATTATGATGTATATGTATTCTCACTATCATAAAATCTAAAGTCAGAAAACTTGACAAATATAAACATAAAGGCCTAAAGACCAAGGCAATTATAAGCATCGACAAATATCCTGAACCCAGTACTAGGAAACTTGGTAGATCCTATTATGAGTCATTGGAATGCACTTGAGAGAATTTTCAGTGAATACAAGGGTACTTTGATGTTAGGAGGGGCTTCCCTTGTGGCTCAGCTGGTAAAGATTCCACCTGTGATGTGGAAGACCTGGGTTTGATCCCTGGGTTGGGAAGATCCCCCGGGGAAGGGAAAGGCTACCCACTCCAGTATTCTGGCCTGGAGAAAAGAGTCGGATACAACTGAGCGACTTTCACTTTTACTTTGATGTTAGAAAGTATTTCGATGTGCTCTGGACCATCAGATGGTTTTGGAGTTAATGAAAAAGCACTGTCTGGTGAAAAACTGAAGGGACATTTCATAAATTTGACATGTATGGCTCTTAACAGAAATTCATTCAGTTCCTAACCTAGGAAGAATTTTTTTTAACAAGAAAAAGAATTCATATCAATGCTTCCAAGCAACATGAGCAGTCACAGTAAGGGTCGCAGGGTTTTATGAAAGTCCGGAACAGAGGAGCATGGCTCCTGCCATCACAATTATTCGATATTAGAATTCACGTTCTAAGTAATAATTAAATCATGAGTAGTAAGATGTCCTGATATGAGAAGAGACAAAATATCACAACATCTTTTGAGCAGTCTATTCAGAAATCCAAGCTACTAAAATAAACATTACTTGGATGGTTAAGTAAGTTTGATCGCTGGCTGGTTAAAAACAAATTTATAAAAATTGTCTAAATGCCAATAACAAATGTATTTGAAAACATTTCAAATACATTGAAATTTATTTATAATGGTAATAGCAAATGGTTATGGGGCTTCCCGAGTGACTCAGACAGTAAAGAATCTGCCTGTAATTCAGGAGACCCAGGTTTGATTCCTGGGTGGGGAAGATCCCCTGGAGAAGGGGATAGCTACCCATACTAGTATTCTTGTCTGGAAAATTCTATGGAGAGAAGAGCCTGGTGAGCTACAGTCCCTGGGGTCGCAAAGAGTCAGCCACAACTAAGAAACCAACAACAATAGCAAGCGTTTAGGAATATATTTACCAAGACATGTGGATGACTGATCAAAGTAGGACTGCAGGAAAAGCCCATGAGACTCGGAAGTCTGCAGAGGGGCAGCCAGGGCACACGTGAGGATAGCAACAGGTAGCAGGACGTCCGGAACTCGGGGTGGGGGGCGTTTATTTCACACACGCTTCGCTGCACCGCACGCATGGAGTGGCCATAATTGAATGATGAGTAAAGAAACAGAAGTTCTTAAACTGTATGTATAATGTAAGCTCAATTTTGTTTAAACACGTGTGAGTGTGTGTGTCTGTGGCTGTACCTGTGTGTGTCGCTGTACGTGTGCGTCTCTGTCTGGGTGTCCCTGAGCCTGTGTGTGCTGTGATACCACCAGACAAGCACTCTGTTTCCAGCTTGGTGGTTTGGTGTCCACCTGTGATTCTGTTTCAAATTTGAAGATACGATCATCTGATGGTCTCCTTTGAGCAGCTTTCTGGCCTTTCGCTGTGTTTAGTTGATGCCTGTTGAGCGCACTGTGGGGAAGGTGACCCCCAGGCCGGAGGGGCCCCCTGGGTGAGACTCACGTGAGCATCGTGTGGCAGGCCCAGAGGAAGAATCCCCACTGGCACCACGGCTGTGACAAAGGTGAGCTTCTGCACCTTTCTGAGCGCTTGCCTGTCAAACGTCTCCCGGCTGTTTTATTTCTGTAACGTTTTCCTTCTTCAGGAAAGGGTCACATCCCTTAAATTTAAATAAACAATCTCTTTGTGTGAAGTCAGAGAAAAATAGTAAGAAACATTCATAGAAATGTGGCAAATCGCAGTGGGGTTGATGTCTTCCTTAGATAAGCAAAAATTCTGGAACAAATAGGCAATAATTCGTTTGGAAAAAAAGTGGAAAGAATGGTGTAAAAATAACAAGTGGAAAAGAAACACTTGCGGTATCTTGACAATTTGGGTCTTTTTACTTGTTTTCTGTACATCCTGTCTTGGTACCCACGTGGGAGGGAAAATTGGGCGGTTCTTTATTATTCTTCACGCCCACTTCAGACCTTGGCCCCCAGGGCCTCCCCCGTTCCTCCTACATCTGCACAGTCTGACCATGGTCAAGAGTCTGCAGTGCCATCTGTCTGGCGAAATCCTCAAAACCCAATCTTGAAATCACAAACGCCCTCACCATCCAACACAGACAAGTGATCATTAATTCCCCAAAGTTAAATTTCAGATTTACCACCATCCTGCTCAAATCAGAATCTACTGCTCCAGCCACCCCAGGCTTTGTCTGCGGCAGCGGCTGTAGAGGTCTCGTGGGCAAGAGCAAACACGCCCACACTAGGGGTTGGACGGACAGCCCTTGCCTGTGCGCTGTCCTGCGCCCCGGCCCCCTCAGTGTGGGTCCCTGCCTCTGGTGGTCCTGCACCCAGCGCTTCACCACTGCTCGATCCTGCCAGCTCCTCTGTCTGGGGTGAGGCGCGGATGCCCCCGCAGGTGGCCTTAAAGGGTGTCACTGGAGCACTCTCCAGGGTGCTGGCGTGGTGGGAAGGGAGACCAGAGGAGGGGCCTGCCTTGCAGAGCCCGTGTGTCAGGACACAGGACTCCACGAGAAGTGAAGAGGAGCACGGGGAGGAAGCACGAAGCCTGAGGGACACGGCTGGGGCGGGAGAGGGGGTCAGGGGTCAGGGGTCAGGTTCCACGGCAAGGCCTGTAGCTTCTCCGCTGCAGGTCACTGGCCCCAGGGCTAGGTGAAGCACACGCCAACCAAGCCCTGTGGGTCAGGTCACTTCTGTGCAAACTCGCTGAGTTCATAAGCACAGAGACCTATTCACGTGAAAAACCCTGAAGGCAAAAGAACCGAGTCTGCGGGGCGTGCCCGCCCTCTGGTCTCAGCGGAGCCTCTGGATTAGGTGAACTCTGCATCTCAACTTCGTGGAAACCGAGGGAGGGGCCCAGAGGCGGGGCGCCTCTCTCCCTACAGCAATGCGATCCCAGTGCAGTTGGGGCGTCTCCCCTTCCCGACTCCTTCCTACATTTCTCTGGCAAAGTCCCAGACCTTCCATTTTTTGCACTTTCAGAAAAATGGAAACGATATTTTTAAATGAAAAGGTGGAATTGGCATCTAAATAATTTGAGTTCCCTCCTCCCCCCTTCCCTTATACAGAAGAAAATGCTGGTTGAGAGAAGCAGGATCTTGAAGAAGAAAGTACTGCCTCAAACTGATGTGTGGCTTGACCTGAGTTGGGGCCACCCCAGGCTGGTGGGCTCCAGGGGCCCCAGGAGGTGGACAGGGAATCAACAGAGAAGCAAGCCCAGCATCACCAGACCCAGCGCTTCTGTGGATGCTGGTCCTTTCACCTCCCTCTAGTACACGTTCTCCTCGCTAGGGCTTCAAACAGCAATCATTCACTATGTCCTCCACACCCAAGGGCTGGCTGGCGGCCACCTGGTTGAACCTCAAGTCAAAGATATAGGGCAGGTGAGCAGCTGGAGCCAGCGATGCAAGCTAGCACCAGCTGAAACCTGTTTTTGCCAGAGCCTTCCTGCACCATCCTTGCATTCAACCCTCTGCAGAGACTTGGTGTAATCAAAGTCTATAGAAAGAAAATAAACAGAAGAATAGCTAGTATGTGAAGGAACTTGAATTCATTCGTTTGATAGTAGCTATTATTATGCTCATGGCGAGCAAACTTAAATATGCCCATGTTGAGGTATATTCATTTCAAGCAAATGTTAATTAAACAAACATCTGATTTTGAGGTTCTTGAATGGTTGTCTACCAGGCTGAGACAGACTTGGAGTCCAGAACTGACAGTTAAAACTTTGCATTATTTACCTTATGTGTTCAGGGAAAACGTCCCCCATCTGAGTTGTGTGTCTCGTTGAAATATCTGTCTAGCTGACTGAATAATTTCTTGCTAGTATTGAGCATTCCTTTGTAATTCCAATAAAAGTCAGAAAATCTGACCACAATTTGGGGTGTATTTAATTTTCCTACCTTTGAAAAAGGGTGTCTCCCCTCTTTTCAAGATGGAAGAATGGAAACGTCTCTTTGAATGTTTGCTCTGTACCGGTCGAGGCCTCGTAGACAGCATGCAGTAGAGCTAATATTTGAAGGTCAGACTATAGGTTTTAAAGATCTAGACTTTTCTCATAAGCAAGTGTCCTGTATTCAGAGAAAGAAAACGTAGGGTGTCATGTTGTTAGAAACAAAAATGCACCTCCTACCATGTGACTGAAGTCTCTGACACTGCTGATCCAATCTCTTTCTCACCAGAGGACAGAGCCAGACACAAGTGTCGCCTCCCTGTAGCCCAGGGGAGGTGGGGGAAATGCCAGGTACCCTGGGCAGGCTCAGCTTTTCCAACCAGAGTGTCACAAAGAGGCAGAGGCAGGGCTGTACCCCGAGTCTGGGGTTTCTCGTTTTGCAGTGATGGACACCTGGAGGAAAGGCCGCCAAATGGGGCCGGAGATGAGTCAGTGCAGGAGAGGGGCAGCTTCCTGCTCGGATTCGCACCCCCTGCGCTTGCACTCACGCTCTGCCATCCTGCTGGGCACGGCCAGGCAGCTCCCTGACCCTCTCCGAGCCTCAGCTCCTTCATCTGTTAAGTGAGAAACGCACACGCCACGACTAACACTCAGTAAGTGCTCACCATTCTGGTGATCTCACCAGAGACCAAGCTCTGAGATTGCCTTCAGCCATGTCACAGAGTCCTGGAATGTTTGCATTCACAATTCGGCCGCTTTGAAGGCCTAGGCTGTTTATTCAAGCTTCAAAGGGCCCACTTGGTTGCACACGCACAGGAATCTAAGGCTGCTTTTTCACTGGGTGTACAGCTGGGGCAGCTTTTTCACACAGCAGCAACAGAGCTGCCTCCTAGGTCCTTGATTTTGTTCAATACCGGCCTTTTTCACAGTATCTTGGCCCTCAAAGCCGCTGGTTCCAGCCATAATCTGAGAAAACAAGGTCTCCTAAACTTGAATGATGGGCACATTAAATGGTAATGGCAGAGGGGGTTGGAAGCAGCTTTGACCCAATGTTCTGGCAAAAACTTGGGCAGCTGCCCAGACTCAACTGCTCCAGCCCCTGCAGAGCAAGTCCAGTCTTGACATCTCTGTGCAACCACGAAGGGAAAGCCTTCACTCCCTCGTCCCCATCTGGAGTCCTCTGTGAAAGTACGTGTTCCCTGGGCTGTGTGTTGGTGGCTGCTGGAAGCCCAGGCTGAGATCAGGGCAGACCCTCCAAACAAGCCTGGTCCACAGCCCCTCTACTGATTTGTGGGAGCCTCAGTAACTGTTTTCAACTAGTCTGGCCATCTCACTTAGGCAACATGCACAGGGGAAAGGGGCAAACAACAGAGAGACTACTGGGCCGGACAGACGTTTATACCCAAATGCCCGCAGCCCCGCTCCGGCCCACGGTGTAGTGGGGGCGTGCTGGACAAGGCAATACAAGGAGTCCCATCCCAGGCATGACTGACCCTGTGCCCACCATGTCTGTGGATTGTTGTCTGGTGTCTGCTGCCCCAGAATGCATAATTAGAATGGCATATTATGCAGCTGGAGAATCCTCACAGTTGTTCTACTGTTGAGTTATTCCATTGGTCTATCATTGTTGAGACCAAGGAGAAACCTTCCCCCAAGAGAATAAACAAATAAAAGTTAAAACAAAACACAGCTTCATTTTTTTGGGGGGGGGCGGTGGCAGAGAGCAGAGCCACCTTTCAAGACTTAAAAATATAGGGATAGTAGTCGTCACTATATATCTTTTTATCAAACTGGCCCGCATAAAACTTACCTAAGCCATGGCAGAAGACGGTGGAATATGGCCACAAGTTCAGCCACCTAGCACCCGATGCAGCTCTGGGCTGGAAGTGGTCTTTGTAGGAGCAGGCTAGTGCAGCCTCCAGCCGCAGTCCATGGCTATTGATTGGGTGAAAGCCTTCTTTTCCGTCCCCTTCAGGAAGGAGCTCATGAGCGGTTTGTGCTCACGAGGGGCGGACAAGAGTGCACACTTAGGGTCTTGCGGTGACTCGCCAGAGTCCCGGGCAACCTGAACACCCAGTGTCCAGCTCCACGTGGGTCTGCTATGTCCTTTGATGCTGTTGCTCTGTTGCTAAGTTTTGTCCGAGTCTTCGCGGCCCCATGGACCGCAGCACGTCAGGCCGCCCTGTCCATCCCCACCTCCTGGAGCTTGCTCAAACTCATGCCCATCAAGTCGGTGATGCCATCCAACCGTCTCATCTTCTGCTGCCCTCTTCTCCTAGTGCCCTCTATCTTTCTCAGCATCAGGGTCTTTTACAATGAGTCAAATCTACGCATCAGGTGGCCAAAGTATTGGAGCTTCAACTGCAGCATCTGTCCTTCCAATGAATATTCAGAGTTGATTTCCTTTAGGATTGACTGGTTTGATCTCCTTGCTGTCCAAGCGAATCTCAAGAGTTTTCTTCAGCACCACAGTTTGAAAGCATCAATTCTTCGGCACCTTTTTTATGGTCCAACTGTCACATCCATACATGACTACTGGAAAATCCACAACTTTGACTAGACAGACCTTTGTTGGCAAAGGGATGTCTCTGCTTTATAATATGCTGCCTAGGTTTGTCACAGATTTTCTTGCAAGGAGCAAACGTCTTTTAATTTTGTGGCTGCAGTCACTGTTCACAGTGATTTTGGAGCCCACGCTATACCTGTGATGTGTAAAATCAGACCAGTTGAATGAGAAACAGCAAGTTCCCTGGAGGCCTTAGCAGGTCCCGTGAGCTCCAGAGGGTGTGAGATAAGCAACGTGAAGAGTCAGGACTTTGCTCTGTGGTGGAGGGGGCATCTTTGGGGCTCAGTGGCCTGGAGCATGCTGGGAAATTCCCTTCTGAGCAAAGAACACATTGCACCTATATCATCTTCTACAAGGAGAGGAACAGGGAACCGGATAGGCTCCACGCTGTTCCCCGGGAATGCTGCTCCAGGGTGCTGGGCCTGGCCCTGGCCCAGAGCAGGGCAGGGCGCACAGCAGGTCTAGCTTCTGCTGCGGCTGCCTTGTGTCTTGGGCTGTGTGAACAGGTAGACCCGGTGTTGAACCAGCAGTTTCTGCCACGGGGAAACACGCTGTGGCATTTATGGCAAGCTTCAGGAGAAGAATCTAGGTCCCTTGGGTCCCGAAGCATGGCCGGGGCATCTGCAGGAAGCACTGTGCAGCCTCTGGAAAAGCTCCTGGGGAGCCTTGAGGCCTGGAAGAGACGGAGCTCTGGACCGTGGGACAGCAGGGGTCCGCGGCGCCAGAGCTACACCTGAGGAGCAGATGCCGCGGATGAAGCTGGTGTTAAGGGCAGGCGGGCCTGGCAGCTGTGCACCTCGAGATGGAGGTGCCTCCTGGACAGGCCACAGTCGAGGGGCAGGAGCAGGGCGGGGAGGGGAGGAGCCGAGTGTGACCCGAGTGCGACCCCAGGCTCTCCCTTAGTAAACACTCATGGCTCCCTGGTGAGCTACTTCCCTGGTGGCTCAAACAGTAAAGAATCTGCCTTCGATGCAGGGCACCAGGGTTCAATCCCTGGGTTGGGAAGTTCCTCTGGAGAAGGGAATGGCAATCCACTCCAGTATTCTTGTCTGGAGAATTCCATGGACAGAGAAGCCTGGCGGGCTACAGTCCGTGGGGTCACAAAGAGTTGGACACGACTGAGCGACTGACACACACACATGGTTCCCTGGTGGTGGGGTTCCTTGTGGTCTCACAGGGACACCCTGAGCCAACAGTGGGCTGCAGGTTCACCCTCACCCCACCAAGAACAGCCCTGAGGAGCAGCGGGGAGCCCCCCGAAGAGCAGAACTCGGGAACGTACCTGATCATCCAGCCCTGGGCCCAGCATTGCTGAGACGTGGTTCTGATTCACACCAAAGACCTGCTTTCCTGTACGCTGATAGAGAAGAATAAGGCCTCTATTCCTGTGTGTCTGTGTGTTCTCAGCCAGGGTCGCCGCAGGCCCCTGGGTTGGGGGAAGGGGTGGACTGGGGTCGGGGCTGGTTCTGGCGCTTGGTGCCAGCAGGGTCAAGTGCAGCCCCTTGGCTCGTCCTCCCAACACTGCCCTGGGGCGCACACAGCTGTGAACACGGTGGCGCTGGTCTCTGGCTCCAGGGAGCAGATGCGTCAGAGAGGAGGAAGCCAAGAAACGGGCACGCAGGGCAGTGGGGGGGAACTGGGCAGCAGCTGTGCCGTGGAGCCAGGCTGACGGGGGAGCTGGCAGGGTGGCCGCTGAGCGTGGAAGGAAGGAGCTGGAGGCGCCTGCAGGGGCAGGGGGGAGCAGGGGTGGCCTGGACAGGGACGAGCTTGGCCTGCCTGGGGGCGGTGGCAGGGCAGGACTGGAGCACAGAGGGGCGGACAAGCCCGAGGGGCGAGTGTGCTCCCAGTCATGCAGGCCTGGTGATGTCGCAGGGTTTAGTTTTGTTTCAACTCTGAGGCTCTTAAGCAGCTCTTGAAAGCTTTCAGCTAGGCAGCTGAAACTATCGCGTTGCAGTTTAAAGCTCACCCGGCCTCTGGGAGAGCCGTGGAGGGCGAGGGAGTGGTGGCGGGCTTGATGGGGCAGCGCAGGCCCGCCCTCAGGGCCGGCTGGATGAATTGGCGGATTTGCCTGGCGCTTGGTGACTGCTCCGTGAACGTGAGCTACTGTTTGACGTCTCCTGGGGCCCTGCGGGGTCTTTGCCGCCGCTCGGCAGAGAAAGAAGGGTCCATGGTGGTTCTGAGGCGTGCGGGCAGAGTGCCGCCTGGGGCACCCGGGTCCCTCTTTGCCCTTCTCACCCGGCTCTGTGCCCCAGGTCAGCTCCAGGGACGGCTTTGCTGGGCTCTGGAATTTCAGTCCAGGGGATCGAAGCTGTGGAGACTCAGGAGGGAGGGTGGGGAGGTCAGAGGGGTGCGGGGCCTTTATCCCTCCCCCTCCTCCCCACCCGCTTCTCCCCGCCTCGGCCCTGCACCCCTCAGGGCTGAAATGCGCCCCCTGAGTGCGTGTCCACCCCTCGACATCCTTTCTGTCCGTCCACGCCGCTAAACCCCCTTCTCTCAGCTCCCTTCGGCTGGACCCTGGGCCGGAGGCCACCTCATTTCTGCCGGAAACCCAGCAGGCACAGTGATGCCGGTGTCCTCCCCGAGCGTCATCTTCGGCCTTTTTCTGTTCTGTACGAGGCACAGCCGGTGGGGAGCCATCCTGAGGAGGGTTCGAGTCGGAGTGGTCAGCTGCCTGAGGTGATTGTCAAAGCGGCTTGAGAGCTAGATGCCAGCGACACCTGACTGTTACGCCTGCATCCCGAGAAGTTAGAGAACCCCGAAGAAACCTTCTAAAGCACCCCCATGTGATTCTTTATTCTCTTTTAAATTATCCACAGGCATTTACATTTATCATGTGAGCTATTTTTTAAAAAAGCATTAAATGCTCTGCAAGGGTAGCTGAAAGCCTTAAATTGTTGCTCAAAGTTAACCAGAGGTCTAAAATGAAATTCACTAATTTTCCAGTAAGTGCATTGCTATTTATTCCATTTCTTAATGAAAAAATAGAGCACAATAACCTTTAAAAGTTAGTACTTGAAGGGAGAGAGTAGCGGCCAAGTTGTGTTTTTTTCTTTAAGTTTCAATAAATTACTTTTTGCCTGGAGCTCAAGGATTCTGGAGCAGCACCAAGGATTCTGGTAGGAGTCAGGCCCTGTGTGCCTGAGGCTACGTATTTTTCTTTCATTTTTCCAAGAGACTACCTCCTGGGGGAGATGTTTCACCCTCCAGCTTGTTACCAAGACTTAGCAGGGTAAGTATCCTGTACCTAAAAAATGGTCCCTAGCACTTTCTCTTTTAAAAAGTCCATCTTGTCTTTATCATGTTTCTCAATTATAGAAGGTTACAAAGTAACACATGCTTCAAAATTCAACTATGATAAGTATAGTTAACTCAGAAATAAAAATCAGAGACAGTCACTGTGGAAAATATTGTGCCTGTTACTTCAGATGTCTTCCTGTTCATGAATTATGACTGTTACTGTGCAGGTTACATGGCAATGGGTAACACCGTATTCTGCCTGACTGGCTTTGTCTGAGTGTTTTATATGGATTAGTCCACAAGACACAGGAAGCCATGGGATTTGCCCAGAGTTGCCCCATACCTGGGTCTGACACAGACAGTCTGACTGCAGAAGCCCCCTCGTGACCAGTCCTACCTGCTAGTTATGAAGACCACACTGTTACAAAGTCAGATGTCCCGATAACACACTCGGGAGTCTGGGTTTAACAACACCACATAACTAAAGCGTCTTTCTGTGTCGTATTTTCAGATGTTTTAAAGTCTGCAGAGATGACCAAGAACTCTCGTCTTCAGTCTTCTGTTTGGGGGCATGTCAGCTGTTTGAACCACTGTTTTCTTTGTATGCCCAGTGTCACGAAGAGTATCGTGTTACACGCGTGTGCGTGAACTTCTGGTGGAACTTTTGTCTGATGAATGTCAGGAGAGAGCCTGCCATATCAAAGAACAGGCACGCGTTCATTTTGTTAGATGCTGACAAACTCACTTTTAACTCCCAGCAGTAGGCAATGGGAGTGGCTTTCCCCGAATCCTCACTAAATTTGGGTGTCATAGGTCTTTTCCCTCAATCTTTGCTGGTCTGATAGAAATAGTAGTGGTAGCTAGTGTTTTTATTTGCATTTCTTTTTAAAATTTATTTATTTTTAATTGAAGGATAATTGCTTTGCAATACTGTGTTGGTTTCTGCCATTATTTGCATTTGTTTGACGATCAGCAAGGTTGAGTGTCTGCATATACATATTGACTTTCTCTCTGGCTTTCTCTGGGAATTTTTTACCCTTATCTCTTTTAATCCTGACTTTTGAATTTTATTATTTTGTAAGATCACCTTCTGTGTGAAGGACATTGTAGGATTAGTATCCAGCAATTAGAAGCAATAAAGTCGGTATTCACAAATCAACATAGATTACAGACTTGGATGAATAAGTAAAAGCATAACCGTGCCGATGGCAGTGTTTTCTGTGTAATTAAGATAACACATGCATGCGTTCTTTTGGAAATGGCGGGCAAGTTAATTTAGATCAACGCTACCACTGAGAACGATTAGAAGAGCTGGGAAAACTGTGTCGAGGAAATTAAGAAAGACCTAATTAAATGGAGGGATGTGTGGCATGCGTGGATTGGAAAATTTAATATTGTACAGTTGTCAGTTTCCCTTATTTATCTACAGAGGTAATGCGATGGCAATCCAAACACCAACAGGTTTTGTTTGTTTGTTTTCGATTTTTTTTTTTTTTTGGTTAATTTTTAAAAATGAACTAATGGGAAAATCCTAAAATTTATATGGAAATGCGAAGACCCCATTCAAGGCCATACTGAAGAAAAAGCAAAAAGTGAGAGAACTCCCCTCATATTAATATTTATTTTCAGTGAGGTTTAAGAAAGCTTGTTATTGAACCAAAGATAGACCAATGCAAGAGAATAAAGTTTAAATACAAATTTGTGTGTGTGGGGAAAATCAGTTTATGGCAAAGGCAACACTACAGAACCCAGGTAAATAAATGGGATGGTCTATTGGTTATTCCTACAGGGAGGAAAATGAACTTCTCTCCTATTTACTTCTAAACACAGAAAGTAATTCCAGGTGGATAGCAGCTTTAAATGTGAAAATTAAGATTAAAATTTTAGGGGCATTTCCATTTCAGGGTAGGATCAAGCAGTGGTAGTGTCAAGACTCCTATGAGACTGATATGAAAACCCCAGTAATAGTTTCCAGGGTCAGAGGGCTGCTGAAGCTCTGAGAACCTGATTGACCGGATGCTGAGAACAGAGGCGCCTCCTTGCTGGTCTTCTTGCCGATTCTGGACACACGGAAAGAGGCTGAGGATTTGGGCTCTATTACGAGGAGGTAAGCAAAGCCCTGGGAGAGTCTCAGGCTGGAGACTGAGAACACAGACCTGGGGCCCCGTGCCCGACTGGCACCCTGACTCACAAGCCTCTGCAGAGCAGGGAGGGTCTCCAGCAGAGTGCAGGGCTGGCAATACAGAACTCAGGACCCACCAGGGGAAGACATGTGGGGAGCCTGCCGGCTCTCTGTCACACGCCCTGGAAGAAGGGACAAAGGAGCTGGGCTGCGCCTTAGCCTGACTTAGTCTAGATCTGGCTGGCGAACTTCCCTTTATGCAGAAGTCCAGCAGTAAGTGTTTTCAGCTCTGCAGGCCATGAGATCTCTGTCACCACAACTTGTGTCTGCCACTAAGGGAGAGACACAGCCAGACACTGTGAACGTGGCTGCGTTCCAGTAAAACCACTTATGGCCAGGGCAAGGTGAGTTTCTTACAGTCTTCACATGGGGTCTTCTTTAGACTTTGTGAGAACTATTTAAAATGTAAAAGCTGTGGTGGACACATGTCATGTCCAACCAGACAGCAGGCCAGGGCAGGGCTGCCCGTAGGGTGGGCAGTAACTAATCCCTGGGTTAGGTGAAGGTGATCAGTCCACACTGTGTTTGTCCAGTAGAGGCAAGAAGAACACTCTCTGGCTTAGATAACACCCTTGGGATGTCGTATACGCAATTCTGTACACACAATGTCTGGCAATAGATTAAAGACTGTGAGGCCTGGGAGGAGATAAGTCACATGATAAAAATGGAGTGAAAAAAGACAAGAGAAAGAGACTCAGAGGTCAGGTGAATAAACGCCGGCCTCAGCAGAGAAGAGCTTTGAGGCTCCGGTGACTGGACTTCCCCAGCGGTGCGTGGACGAGAACTTGTCCGCCAGTGCAGGGGGCACGGGCTCCACCTCCAGTCGGAGGAGGTTCCCCGTGCTGGGGAGCAACTGAGCCCGTCGGCCACTAGTATGGAGTCCACTCGGCACCACTACTGAAGCCCGTGTGCCTAAGCCTGTGCCCTCAACGAGAGAAGCAGCCCCTGCAGTGAGAGGCCCCTGTTCTCTGCAACCAGACAAAGCCCGCGTGGAGCAATGAAAACCCAGCATGACCAAAAACAAAAAAATTAATAAAAATAAGCATTTTTTAAAAAGGGTACAAAGGAACGTATCCACGAAACGAAAAGAGAGTTACAGGTGCAGAAAACACACGTGCGGCTCCCAGGGAGTACGGAGGGGAGCAGTGAACTGGGAGGCTGGGACCGACACACACACACCCTGCTGTGCAGAAAACACAAACTAACACGGGCCTGCCGTCCAGCGCAGAAAGAGCCACTCAGCACCCTGCAACGGCGTCCAGGAGATGGACTCTAAAGAAGAGAGGAGATGGGCGTTTGGATAACAGAGTGACTTTGCTCCACAGCTGAAAGTAACATAACACTGTAAACTGATTTTACCCAAATACGTTTTAAATGCCAGTGAATAATGTCTTCAAAACAAGTTAATGTACGGTAGTGTGTGTATGTCAATCCCGATCTCCCAGTTTATCCCTCTCCCTCTTACTCCTTGATAACCAGAGTTTGTTTTTCCACACCTGAAATCTGTTTCTGTTTTCTAGAGAAGGTCCTGTGTGGTCTGGTTTTAGATTCCACATACAAGTGATATCATACGATAGAAGGACCTGTCACATAGCACAGGGAACTCTGCTCAATGCTCTGTAATGACCCGTGTGGGAAAAGAATCCAGGAAGTGTGGATACACGCGTATGTGCAAATGAGCCACAGTGCTGTGAGCGAGAAGTCAACGCAGCACTGCAAATCGGCCGCACGCCGATGCAAACTCAGAACGTGAATTAATAGTGGGCCACATCGATGAGTAGGTCCATCTGCCAAAGGAAAACTCTAGAACTGAAAGATACAATGTGAGCGATTAAGGGTAGGTTTAAGAGATTTAGACATAGCAGAAAGCAGGACGTGTGAAATTCCTAACTGAAGCACAGGTAGACAACAAGTCTAGGAAACAGAAATGTCAGAGAAACAATGGCAAACAAGAGAAAATGTCTAAAATCCTTGTCACTGGCATTCTAAGCAGGGTGTAGACGGTTTTGTTTTAAAGAAGCTACCTTTGGAAAATACCTAATGTTACAAAATTTGAACTTACAAATATAAAATTTCTGTGAAATGCAATAGTGTAGACTCAAAACGACTCATGGAACCTGGAAAAGAAAGAAGTGCAGTGATAACAAGCAAGGCTAGTCCGGGCTCTTTAGGACAGAAATGCTGAAAACAAGGGCAATCTTAAAGGAAGGCAAGAAGCACTCCCTTTGCTGGAGCAGCTGTGAGGCTGACAGATGACTCCTCAGGAGATATGGGGGAAGCAGGCCAAAGAGAATGAGTTTGGCGTATCAGCACGAGGAGAGCAGATCCTACCAGTCCAGAATTCTGCACCCAGATAGAGGATCCTACAGTCCTATGTGCGTGTGTGTGTGTAGTGGCCCAGTCATGTCCGACTCTCTGCGACCCTATGGACTGTAACCCACCAGACCCCTCTGTCCCTGGGATGTTCCAGGCAAGAATACTGGAGTGGGTTGCCATTTGCTGCTCCAGGAGATCTTCCTGACACAGGGATTGAACCCAAGCCTCCTACGTTGACTGCATCAGCAGGCAGATTCTTTACCACTGAGCCACTTGGGAGGCCCTTTAACCCTGAAGGCAAAATAAAGATATTTTGTGGAAAAATGGAGAGGATTTATTACCAACAGAGCATGAAAACCACTCTTCAAGCAGAAAGGAAAAGACCCCCAATGGACGCGCAAAAATATAATGGAAACCAGGGAATGGAACCCTTGGCAGGGAGATGGAAAGGGTAAATACATGTATAAACATAGATTGAGCATTTATTGAAAAACAAAATGAATATTGCCTGGTGTGATTTCCTAGGCAATAAATTAAAATTTCAATGCCATTTAAAAACTTTAAGGTCAACTACCTATAACTCAAGCAGGAGGAGTGTAAATGGAGGTGAAGGGCTCCAAGGCTCAGTTGTTATGGAGACAGTGAGAAAAGCAAACTTGTATTAGGTTGTAATAGGTAAACGGTGTGTGTTCTGATTTCCTGGCAACCACTAACAGAGCAATGAAAGACTACACAACTATCTATCTAATGGAGGGAAAAGTCAAATCGTTAAGCGTATTTGATTATCCTTGAAAAAGACAAAAAGCAAAAGAAGAGACATAAAAGAGACGGGTCTCACTGAAAACAAATGGAAATGACAAGAGGACGGTGACGCCACTAAACGCGCAGCGACCGACTCAGCTTAAGGCTGGGGTCGCCGGGCTGGACAAAAGCAGTCAAGTGTGACTATATGCTGTCTCATAAAAGATGCTAAATTTAATGTAGAAGCACAGAAAGACTGAAAGCAAGAAAATAAAGGGATTTATGGCGCGAATACTATCTGTAAATCTGTAAGCATCCATCCACACAGCTTCAAAATATATAAAAATATGAAAACACTGCTCAAATGACAATAAATATATGAGAAGGTGTTTCCCTTTATTAATCATCACAGATTGCAAACTACACTGTGAAATGCAAATTAAAATGTGATGCTACTACAATGCCTAAAAGTAAAAAAAAAAAAAAGATGATAAGGATTAGGTAAAAATATGAATTAAATGTACCGCGAGGAGTGGGAAAACTGGCCCAATGACTTATTTACTGAAGGTGAAGATATTCATACCCTATGACCTGATGATTCCCAAGTGTGTACCCAGAAGAAGTGTGTGTATTTGTGCACCAAAATAAAGGTATAATAGTTGGAAGGACTGATGCTAAAGCTGAAACTGCAATACTTTGGCCACCTCATGCGACGAGTTGACTCACTGGAAAAGACTCTGATGCTGGGAAAGGTTGGGGGCGGGAGGAGAAGGGGACGACAGAGAATGAGATGGCTGGATGGCATCACCGACTCTGTGGACATGAGTTTGAGTGAAGTCCGGGAGTTGGTGATGGACAGGGAGGCCTGGCGTGCTGTGATTCATGGGGTCACGGAGAGTTGGACATGACTGAGCGACTGAACTGAACTGAACTGAATGACCATTGTAGCATTATTCAAAATAGCCCCAGTAGAGACAGTCTAAATGACTATCAGCACTGTAATGGTTAAACATATTTGAATATTTGTGCAATGAAATACCATACAGTCCTGACATCAGCTAAAGAAATCACACACATGCCGCGGTCGGATCTCACAGAGGTAACGTGAGCGACAGGGCCGGGCTCAGCGGAATGCGTGTTCCCAACCCTGTCCATGGTCTCAGCATTCAGCGCGGTGGTTGCCTTTAGAAGGGAAGGTGGTATCACCCAACAGTGGCTTGCGGGCTTCTGGGTGCTCATGCTGTTCTGTGCCTGACATGGAAGATGTTCTATTTCTTTTAATAATTCACTGATCTGTGCGTTGTTTTCAATAGAACTGTTAAAAAATAAGTGCATATGTAACACCATCATATTTTATAAGGTAAGAATCTGCGACCTCATCCAAGGACCTATACCAAGTACGACAGAGCCACGTCCCAGGCTGGCCGGGGTTGGGGGGGATGAAGGAAAGAAAGCGGGAGTAAGAGGAGGGGAAGGAAGTGAAGGAAGGTGAGACAGCCCAGCTGATGGGCATCTCACGGACGTCGCGAGCAGGCCTGTCGCCCTCCCCTCCGCGGTCCTGGGGTGGGCGGCCGCTTCTGTCCCCGTGCCGTGAGTCCGTACGCACAGTGTGTGAAAGGCACTCAGTCTTTCTGATCAACAGCCCAGTAAACTCGTTCGATGGTCACGATTTACGGAGCGTGGGTTTGGGAGGGGACGGGTGGGGCACTGCCCAAAGGCGGGTAAGGCATGTTACGGAAAGGGAAACTGAGATGCCAGAAAGGTGAGAAATGCCACCCCCCCACCGGCGTGTGCACGAAGAGGAGCAGGGTTAGGAACCCCACGGGCAGGCGGCCTTCTGATGAGCCCGTGAGTGCAGCTCCTGGGGTCACACATTCCGAGGACTGCGTTGCTTTCATCAGTGAAGAGTCCTCAGCACAACATTTAGAGCCTTCTGGATTCTCAAAGAAGAAAAAGGACCTGACAGGATCAGCCTTGGGAAGGTGACTAGTGCTGGCCGCCTGCAAAGTGGACACTGGTGGAAAGCCGTGGTCTCTGTGTTGCAAGCACAAATGGCTCCATGCTTCTGGCAGGTCTCGGAAAAGTTTAATGAAATAAAACTGTCATATCGGCCAAACTGCCTCAGTGTCCATAGCAAACACATAAATGCCGTTCACTACGCCCCACTCTGAGCGGTGGCCTGTCTGAGCTCATTGGTTGAACCCATAGGGAGGTCACCTTCTCAGCAGCCTAGGACCCAAGGTCAAACCCCGTGAGCTGCAGGGCCCCACGCCTGGCTCACATGCTCTGGACTCCTCTCTGAGAAGGAGTGTTTCCTGCACCGGCACTGAGGGGATGTCTGCAGGTTAACCGAGCTGGGACACGCGGGAGTACGCGGCCCAGAGATGAGGCCGATGCTGCGTGGACATCGTGGTTCCCACTGGCCTCCCCTCCGACTCGAGCCTGGAGGCCAGGGCGGGAGGGAGCTGAGAAAGGTTGGGCCCCGCTCTGCTGCCTCTGAAGATGCTCACTTGCTGAGAAACTGCCCCCAGCTCTCCGGTGAAAGATGGGCAGACGCGGCCCTTGTTTCCAGACGAGGAAGGACAGACTGTCCTCCAAGGCCAGGCGCGCTCTCTGCAGACAGAGGGGAGGCGCCCGGTTTCTCATTTGCAGCGCTGGCTCCATCCCCCGAGATGCAGCGGGAAGACATCTCTGCAGCAGCGGCGATGCAACACTTAGAAATGGATCTGAGTAGAAACGTGCATCATGTTCACAGTGTTTTAAAAGCATTCGAAGGACATTTACCCAAACTAGGTTATCAAGGCAACTTTCCTGGCTGTCAGGTCCATTCATTGGCCCCGCTCTCTCGTCTTCATTTTTTTTTTAGCCAATGGGAATATTAAAAGATTTCCTTAGTAAACTAATTTTTCAAGTTCCAAGAGGAAAATAGCAGCTGAGAGCTCACACGGCCTCTTCCCTCGTCCTCTCGGCGCAGTGAGGACATTTACTGGGGTCCTCTCCATCTCTCCGTTCACAGACCATTGGCGACAAGTCGTGGGGGATAACGCATGGGAAAATGAAATTCCCTCTCCTTCCGGAGATGCGCACGCCCATCACTCAGCCCTGGCGCTTTAATCCCCTCTCTCTCTCCAGCTCGCCACGAGAACCGTGCGGCAAGTCTGGCTGTGCCTTCTAAGGAGAAGGGCCGAGGCCGTGCATGACCGCACCGCCCGTCTGTTTTGAAGTGTATTTCTGGACTAATCTTGTTGTTACCGCTTCCTCCCTGATAGACCCTCTGCTTTCTGATGACTGGAGTGCAGCTCTGCCGAATGACTTTTAACAGCCAGGAGCCGTGGCGTCCTACATTTTCCCGGAAAGGTGAAAGAAGGAATGGTGTCCAGAAAGAGGAGAAGGGTTCCAGGGCACATTCAAAGGGGAAACAGGTGTCCCGTGGGCCTCTGTGAGGGCCTGTCTCCGGGGTTCTCCCGGCTTCTCTGAGGTCTGTCTGAATTCCAGAGGTTTCTTTAAACGCCCCGGGGTCCCTGTGATGGGGCCCTACCTCCCACCGGCCAGAATCACTCGGTTCCCCCTGCTCTCCCACCTAGTTACCTGTCTCCTCTGCCTGCGCTTGTGCTTGGACGATGCGCACGCTCTGGGGCTCCAGGGACGAAGCCCAGTGAGGTCCCTCTGCTCCTCGCTAATGGCCACAAGCCGCGTGGCACGGGGTAGGCTTCAGCTGCTGGCTGCTCTGTCAGGAGAGGCGATGGAGCTCAATTCCTCTGATTCCTATCCACGCAGATTGTCCTGTTTCCTGCTCCTGGGGACTCTGTGACCCCCAGCCAGGGGTGCCCTCCCCCTTCCGCCCTGTCCCTGCCGGCACCCTGCGGGTGAGTCTCCACCCTGGCCTTGCTGTGCTTCCTTCCAGCCCTCCCGCCTAACACGTGCCGGATGTCGGCACCAGCCTCGCAAGCATCCTCTTCCCATCCACCTCGTCCCCTTTCACTCAGGTCTCCTCTGAAGAGTCTGGAATCTCTCTTGGTTGCAAACTGAACATTGCCACCTTGCTCAAGGGCTTCCCAGGTGGCACTAGTGGTAAAGAACCAGCCTGCCAATGCAGGAGGTGAAAGAGACGTGGGTTTGACCCCTGGGTCAGGAAGATCCCCTGAGGAGGGCATGCGAACCCGCTCCAGTACTCTTGCCTGGAGAATCCCGTGGACAGAGGAGCCTGGTGGTCTTCAGCCTTGAGGTGCGCAGAGAGTCGGACACGACTGAGAGACTAAACAGCAGCAACCCTGCTTACAGCCCTGATGTCTCTCCATCAGATGCAGTCCTCACACCGCAGGGCAGTCCAGGTCCTTGGCCACCTGGCTGCCTCCTACCCACACCCTCTGTCCACACCAGGCGCCTGTCATACGAGCGACTCAGCTCTTCCTGTGCCCCAGGCTGGCACTCTTGTCCTGAGTCCATGCCATGCAGCACTGGATACGAATCCCAGGGCCATGAAACAACAGAACAAGGTGCCCAACAGTCCCAGACCCGCAGGTGTGTCCCAGTGGGCATCCGTGGACCTACTGAGAGAGAGCAGGGGACCGGGGGACAGCAGCAGGCCCTGAGGTGTCAGAATCTCCCCGAGTCCTGAGTACCCAGGAGTCAGCTGAGGATGGGCTGGCAATTGGAGCCACAGGGAAGGCTCGAGCGGTTCCATCTGGTGAGGCATGGGGTGGGCAGGAAGCTGGGACTGCAGAGACGTCCCGGTGCTCAACAGACCAGGGTTGAATCAGTGCTTTACTCGATGAAGGAGCATGGGCTGAAGAGTCGTCAGCATTCCCAGAGGGGCCTGGAGCTAGGCTTTTCCAAAGATTCCGAAGATGCCTCTCAGCGCAGAGTACTATCAGGACCTCTGTCCTCAGATCTCTGGGAAACATGGAAAAGACAGATGAAAGCAGGTGTGATCGACATGTTTCAGGCCTGTGTGCTGTTTGCTCCAACAGAGTCCCCGGGTGCGGTGAGTTACAGAGGCGGCTGAGATCCTGCAGGAGTCAGCAGAAGTCAGGCTCCCCTGCACAGGATGTCCTGAAGGCTGCAGAAACCGCTCCTGTGCCAAACGGGTTTTTGTTTGACCAGCAAAGTAAGAACAATCTTTATGCTTTTGAGAATCTAAAATTTAAAAGCAATGATATTTGATGACAAACAAAATGCTCACTGACCAGTGATACTGGAAACAGCCCGCCTGTGTTTCCCCGTTTCCTGTCATTGCCTTTATGCTGAAACAGACCCACAAAACTGAAAACACTTACTGTCCAGTCTGCCACAGAAAAGCTTTGCAGACCCCTGCCTAGGACACCAGACCCACTGATTGAGTGCCCAAGGCCAGGACCCAGGACGGGACGTCTGTGAAATAAGCAACTGCTGAGTTAGAGAACCGGACAGGAGCATAGCCCGAGACAGAGGGAGCTTTGGCCTCCTTGGGCTCAGGGGTGGACAGAATTCCTGGTTTAACCTACCGGCCGGTACAGGCAGCCTGGCTGAGCAGTAGAAAATCAGCTTTGAGGCTAGGAAAGCAGAGTCGCACGACTGCCACTTATGATGAAATCAGGCGGTGGAAGCTTCCTAAGGAGGCCCACTCAGAAGAGCAGCGTAAGGCCGGACCCCGCTGGCCATCTTGGCTTCTCCTTCTCCTCTTCCCTTTCCCGCCGGCGGGAACAAGCCCCGCTGGACTCTGACTATGGTGCTCTCTTCTCTCATTCCCTCCCCCACTGCTGGAGTGTCCTTGATGTAGCGGCTCCTGGAAGAAATCAACCCTCTCCTAACCTCCCCCTCCTAACCTCCTGTCCAGAAACAGCATTCTGCCCAGAAACAGCAAGAACTATTCTGCTGTGTCTGCACAACCTTGAGCAGATTGGGCAACCAACCTGGTCTTGGCCCCCGGCTAAGTGACCTGTGAGGGACCACCACCCCAAATCTTGCCTAAAGCTATATAAATTGCCTCTTTCCTTTGTTTGGTGCGGTCTTCCTTGACCTCACTTGCTTGGGTCCAGGAACCCCGCCCGAGAGCGCTTCTCATTAAAAGCCTGTCAGACCATCTTCCTGGTGCCTGAGTTGTTTTTTTTTCCTAACATCATGGGGTCGTTTTGACCTTACATTTGGCCCCCCACGTTGGGCGCCAAAAACCAGCATGTGGCCTCGTCCCCTCCTGCGGGTGGCCCACCAGCGGTTGTCCAGCTCCGGACCTTGGGGGAGCTGAGCTGTGTCAAAGCTTCATGTCACTGGTTGGGTCAGCTCGAGATGCACCTGGTATTCATGTCCTTAATTTCAGGGTCCTCTTCTTCCTCGGTATTAGAAACACGTTTCCTTCCTGCTGGGCATGTGCTGAGGTTCCCTTGTGAAAGTATTAATTCTATAAAATTCAATTATAGCTCCTGCCTTTTCTGATCTACACGGGAACTCCGTGTCCATCCTGCCTCAGAACCTACCCAAAGTAGCAGAGCCTCACTTCAGGGCATTTTACAGAAACTATATTTCTTTACAAAGTTAAGTCTTGGAGCAACGTGACTATTTTTGTAATAATGAAGTGAAAACTCGGCCCTTCCGTCGGTGTGCTCGGCAAGGCTGGGTTGGGCACCTGGGGAAGGTCTTTGGCGCGTCTTGTCCAGAGAGCTGGGCGTGAGGCTGTCCTCTCAGCTGTCTGGGGGGCCTGTGCTGGGCCCCGACCCGCCTGTGACAGCCGCGCGGCGCTCCCTGACAGTGAGCTTTCGGAACCCTGCCTTTGTGCCGTCCAGTCAAATCCAGGGCTGCCTTAGCTGCTGACTGAGATGCGTGTTGCAAAGACCTGCAAAGTGATCTTTGTCCCCGGTCGCCCCGGGCGGTGTGGTTGCTTCAGCCAGCATGGACCCTGGACCGTGCACTGCTGACTCGGTTCTGCAGGAGCAGCCGCTCCGGCCACACCAGGACGAGAGGGTAAGTGTTCTGGTCCTCACGGCGAGCTCTGATGGCAGCCGGGTGCTCGATGCCCAGGGTGGACTCAGCAGAGTACCACGGCTGGGGACTTCGAGCTGCAGAATTGTAGTGTCTCAGGGTCTGGAGGCCAGGAGCTCAAAATCAAGGTGTCGGCGGGTTTGGTTCCCGCGGAAGTTCAGGGCAGCATCTGAGGGTCTCATGGCCCCCTCCTGGTGTCCAGGGGCTGCTGGCACACCCCGGGGGCCCTCGGCGTGACTGTCTCCCCCATGTGTCTCTGTACCTCTCCTCTGATAAGTACCTGGGCCACCGGGGGCAGGACCCCCCAGTCAGGCATGACCTCATTTGAACTTGACTCTATCTGCATGACTACTTCCAAACATGTCACATTTCCAGGCCCCTGGGTCAGGGGTTCAGCGAGTCCTTCAGGGACAGTTCAGCCCTTGCATCACCGTCTCCCTCACACCGTCTACGCGGTGAGTCTCCTCTCTCCGACCCACTCGGCTGAGACGCTGCAAATAAAGCTCTGTTGCTTGTGCATCTATCCCCTCGCAGGTTTGGTGAGAGGACAGACTCTCCTGCCAATGGTGTGGAATGTCACCAGTGGTCTTTTGATCTCACTTGACCCTCATGGCAGCTGAGCAGAGGGCACTCATCAGGGACCGAGATCCGCAAGGGGAGGGTCACAGCCTCTGGGCTTCAGGTGCTGGCTCACTCCCGAGCCGCTCTGAGTCCCGTGTAGGCAGGTCTGGGACTGGAATGGGGAACTTTGATGCTCCTTCGCTCTGCCGTGTGCGGCCCCTGCGATGGCTCCTCAGAGGCACTGCTGGTTAGCTGAGCTTCCTTCTCCTGTGTGCGGACCCTGAGATTTCTCTCCAGACACGGTAGGAGACAGTGAATGTAACAAGCCCAATTCCCATATGGGGAAAATGACTGCATCTTTATTTTGTAATTGCCCTGAAGTTTGGGACCTGATTAAAATATCTACATGATGAGGATGATCTTAGTAAGAGAGTAACCTCTCAAAGCTACTGCTTTAAGCTTGAATCAACTTTCCAAAGAATCAGTCTGTGAACCATAGTACATGTAGGCCAAGAACTGCCGTCTCCAGAAGGGAGGCCTGGGCGCTGGGGTCCACCCCGGGGGCTCTGAGGGCCCCTGAGTGTCTCTCCTTCACAGGCTGTGCCCTGACCTCCCTAGAAGAACGTCACCCTCAGGTGGGACCTCTTGCCTGCTGTGGGCACCTGGCCCTCAGCAGCAGGTCAGCAGCTGAGGCCTCCACACTGTTTGGATAATTAGTGCAGCAATTCTGCTTGGTACTGAGTTACATGTGTTTCAATGCTCCGTCACTGTGACTTTGTTGCTCAGTCGTGTCCAACTCTGCGACCCCACGGACTGCAGCACGCCAGGCCTCCCTGTCCATCACCAACTCCCAGAGCTCGCTCAAACTCATGTCCATCGAGTCAGTGATGCCATCCAACCATCTCATCCTCTGTAGTCCCCTTCTCCTCCTGCCCTCAATCTTTCCCATGAGTCAGCCCTTCACATCGGGTGGCCAAAGTATTGGAGCTTCGGCATCGGTCCTTACACTGAATACTCAGGGCTGACTTCCTTTAGGGCGGGCTGGTTTGACCCCCTTGCCATCCACATTGTCACTGTGGTTTAATTTTATTGGTGACTGAAGCTGGGCAGCTCTTATCACAAGCATAGTTCCTCTTGATGCACTTGTCACCTGCGTTTCATAATTACTGCACTTGAAATTTTAGCAATTAGATAAGACGCAAGTATGAAGAGTCTACAGGACGGCAAGCACCCTCTTGGGTGAGGTAAGGGTAACGGGTTTACCGAGGGAGCATCTGGCCCGAATCTCTGCCCGAGGCGGGCATTAGATCGGATCCCACGTGGAGATTCCCGAGGAGTCGAGTCAGGTGTTAGATCAGAGGAGTGGATATGTTCTGCAGCTGTGATGTGAGTTTCAGTATGAATGTTTACAAAGCTCAGGATGAATTTGGTAACAATGGTTCTGCCTTTGAGAAAACACAGAGGTGAAATAAGGATGTACCTTAAAAAGAGGCATGCAAAAAGCATGGCTTCCAGGTATCGCCTGCGACTTTCGGTTTCTCTGAATTTGTCGTCTCTTGAATTCCACAGCTGTCCTACAGGCTCACCCCTGTCTGTCCTTAATCCTCAGAAGGAAGATCCAAGCACAGAAGGTCTAGATTCTGGCTCTGCGGGTGATGGGAGTGTTCACGGCTGGACCTCTCAGATCTGGGACCTGCAGCTCTGGCTCCTCGCCACCTCCTAAACCCCAGCCAGACTCACCCCTGCTCCCAGAGTCACCTGGTTTGACCTCACTGACCCCAAAGGGCTAATCAAACCGTGCCCCCCCAGAGGCTGTGAAAGCACGGGGGGATTGCTTTCAGTTACAAACAAATCGTGGAGAGTATGAGAGTCCACGAGGTCGGACTAACACGGGTCAGCTCTCTGCCCTGTTCTCCAAACACGCTGGCTGTGTCTGCAGTCCCGTGCACCCGCGATACAAGGACGGGCCCCCTGGAGCCCGCCGGGGGGGATGTGGGGTCCGGGAGGGAGGGACGGGCTTTCCCCACTCTGCTCTCTGGCTGTGGAGGCCTGGGCAGGCCTCGCCTGTTCCTTCCCTGCTCTGGGCTCCCGTCCGCTCACTGCACAGAGTGGGCGGTGTCCCTTATTCCCAGGGAAGGGAGGGTTAAACGAGGCGATGCAGGTTAACAGGCGTGGGGGACCGCGGGGAGGTGCTCCTGGAGGCCACGCCCACCCCCCTCCTCGGCCCGAGGGCCGTCCTCTTGACCCCACTGCGTTTGCGCCCATCTCCCCACGTCTTCTCGCCTCCCTCCAGCCCCTCTGGGGGTGCGCCGGCTGCTCTGAATCCAGGAGCACCCCCGTGCGGCCCCACCACGGGGCCACTGCATGGGGGGGACTTGTCGCGGGTCTGCAACTCCCCACCTGTAATCCGAGGGTCTCCCCGTGACTACCCTACCCTCTCCTCATCCTACCAGCATCTCCCGCAGAACTCTCATGGGGGAGAGTTAACTGTTCTCTGCTCCTTGAAGGGATGACATTTATATCTGCTTAGATGCTCTTCACAAATAAGGCTTCTGATGTTTAAAGCGTTATCATGTTATTTATTGCTGTCTCCAGGAAGAAAATCTGAATTTAGATCTGAGCCATCAATATTGTTTAGTATTTACAGCCCTGCACATTAATGGGAAATTCTGAAGTAAGCGTCTCCATTTGTCTGCCTCGCTTTGGCCCCCCAGTGAATGGAGCCTGGACTCTGGGCCAATCACCAGCTGATGCGTCTGGCTTGTTACAAGGGTTGGATAACAGGAAACCACACAGATGTCCCCCCACGAGAGGCTGCCTGTGACTCAGACGTTTCCCTGTGACAGACCGCCAGGCCCAGTGAGGCTGAGACAGAACGTCCTGTGCATGCGTGCGTGTTTAGTCGCTCAGTCGTGTCCAACTCTTAGTGACCCCATGAGCGCCCAGACCCGCCAGGCGCCTCTGCCCATGGGATTCTCCAGGCAAGAATACTGGAGTGGGTTGCCACGCCCTCCTCCAGGGGATCTTCCCCACCCAGGGGTCGTGCCGCATCTCTTACGTCTCCTGCGTTGGCAGGTGGACTCTTTGCCACCAGCGCCACCTGGGCAGGCCTGCAGCCTGGTATAAATGCGCGCACCCACGGCCGGAGGTGGTTCCTGGGCGGCGCTGCACCTCCTCGTGCCTTGCTGAGGGACCAAGATGGGAGGTACCTGTGGCGCCTCCCTGCTCGGGGGGGCCTCCAGCACTTGTCACTGCAGAGCCCTCTGGTCCTGGCCTGGGGCTCTGGGGACTCTCCGGTGGGGCTGGAGAGGACACTGGCTTCCCTGGGGGACCCTGGGTGCCCGGCTGGGCCGTGGAGATCCGCGACTCTCGTCCAGTCCAGCGTTTGGAGTCACAGTCAGCGGTCATTTGCTCCCCTGTCGCTCCACGTCCAGAGGGTGGGCACGGTGGTCGGTCCTCCCGTGGGCCCAGACGGGAGCCCAGGTCAGGAAGACCGGTGGGCAGGCGGCTGGGGGCTCGCCCTCCCGACCTCTGCCTGCGACCCGGTCCCAGGGCAGCGCAGAACAGACCCGGTCTTCCCTTCCTCCTGCCCCTGCAGACCAAGTTCTCCTCCCATTCCTTCTGCCTGGCTGACCTGGGGACTCACTTTCCCAGGAGGCTGCTTTGGTTCCCAGGGAGGAGTTCAGAGGGGAAGTCACGCCATGGCTGCCTCCCTCTGCGAGTCGTCGGCAGGAGATGCGCTGAGTCCCACCGATGGGGTGTTTTCGAGCGTCTGCAGGAGCAGGCAGAAACGGTTCATGTGAGCGAAGCTGTGAGTCAGAAGGAGACCCTACTCTGTGGGGCCCGAACAGATCAGAGCAGACAGCCTTCTACCTTCCGTAGTGGCTGCAGTGCCGTGATGGCCTGGGAGCCAGGTCGGTCCAGCTAGAGAGAGAGTCTACCCTGCGTGCCCGTCCTCCCTGGCCACCTGGGATCTCGTTTGGTTCCCTCTGAGCGTCAAACATTGCACTCTTTTCATGTAGAAAATGGAAAGTCGTGGACGATGCTCAGGCGGCCTGCTTTGGAGTGGGGGTGGTATCGAGTCTCCCTGTTTGTCTGATTCGAAGACTTCTTCAGGTTCATCTTCAATGAGAAAGAAACACATCATTCAGAGTAGCCAGCAGGACTGGCTGCAGGCCACTGCTTTAACACGTTCCCTTGCTCTGCCCTCGAGGGAGCTAGTGGACCCTTGCTTTTATGCTGAGATGGAGTCTCACTGTCTGGCAGGAGGGGCCCAGGAGCCACCTTTGCCCCTCAGGCCTTGCTGCAGTGAAGCCGCCTTCTGCTTCTCAAGCTGGCGGCCAAGCTGGATGTGCACTGTTCCGAAGACCTCCTGGACCAGGGTTCCCGTCGGACGCGGGGAAGGCCTGGCCCCATCCTCAGCGCCGGAAGGTCACCCAGCGGCTCCGTGACCACGCTGGGGCGGGCTCGAGCCCTCTTGGCCTCCGGGTGTCAGTGACACAGGGACGGAGCCTGCGGTCTCTGCACCGCCCCTCACGTCCTCTGCCCACCTTTTCTCTGTAGAAAAGCGTTAGCCCAAGGATAAGTTTGACCAGAGAAGTGAGAAAACCGGAAACAAAGGGAAGCAGACTATATCATTGTCGTCATCATCATCATTATTTGGTGTCCTTTGTTTTCCTTTGTTTCTCTGATCAAACTCATTCCCTGGCAGCTCAGAGGGTAAAGAATCTGCCTGGAATTCGAGGGATGTGGGTTCAGTCCCTGGGTTGGAAGATCGCCTGGAGGAGGGCATGGCAATGCACTCCAGTCTTCTTGCCTGGAGAATCCCCATGGACAGAACCTGGTGGGCTACAGTCCACGGGGTCACAAAGAGTTGGACACGACTGAGTGTCTAAGAACAACACAGAACAGCATGGTCCAGGACCTTAGTTCCTTCTCAAGGGCTGTGGATACTATTCTGAGCCATGGCCTGTGAGTGGTCTTACAGGTGCCGAAGCCCCCACCAGGTGGAGAAGTTAACCACATGTTGACCAGACTGTGGCCGGACAGGGGCTGCCACCGTTCTGGGAACCGGCCTCAAAGAAATGGGATCAGACCACCCCTGGGACTGAAGATTAATTCCACCCAAGACAGCCAGGACGACGCTGATCAGACCCCCGATGGCCAATGTCAAGATGACTCTCGGAGCTAATGGCACTGTTTCTGCATGTAGCCCCTCCCTCCGCCTAGAAAAGCTCTTGCCCCTGGGTTGTGGGAGGGGAGTCAACCTTTGGACATGCCCTTCCCGCATCCTCCCCCAGGCTGCCTGCCTCAGGAATAAAGAAAGTTTTCCTTTCCACCAACCTTGCCTCTTGAGTTTCAACTTTCAAGCATCGAGTGGCTGGGGCCCACTTTCAGTGACATTAGCCGTTAGCCTCAAGTAGGCTTGTTGAAAGCAAGTCCTGTGGTGTGTTGGGGGAGTCATAGCCACCACCTACTCCAATCCAGTCAAACATTGACCAGGGTCTTCCCTGATGGCCCAGTGGTCACCCTGCTAATGCAGGAGACGTGGGTTCCGTCCCTGGCCTGGGAGGATCCCACGTGCCACGGAGCAACTGCTGAGCCAGCCGTCTGGAGCCTGGGAACCGCAACTACCGAGGGGCTGCAGCTACTGAAGCCCACGCGCCCTAGAGCCGTGCTTGATGCCCGAGAAGCCGCAGCAATGAGAAGCCTGTGCGCCCAGGACGGGCAACCCCCACTTGCCGAAACTAGAGAAAAGCCCATCCAGCAACGAAGACCAGAACAGACAGCAAATAAATAAAGAAGATAAGGAATAAACAAACAAACAAAAGTTCCCCAAAAACAATGCCTGGAACATGCCTGGAAGGGACAATCTTACAAAACGCTCTGGAGTTTTCTGGTTGACTGCCTGCCCCATCGATAAAAATATGTGTCTCTACTTTCCCGTCTTTGGGAACCTGCTGGGACAATTTAGCTGCACGTCAGCTAAACAGAGCAGTCTGTTGAAGACCTACTCTCTCATTGCAATTGAACATTACCCGATTGCAGATAATTTCAACTTCAATGTAATTGATGCCGATCTCTCTCTTCAGGCAGTTAGGGGCATGTTTACCAAGACTTGATTTTAAAAAATGTCATTGTTTCATCAGCATATAGGTTGCCAGTTATCCTGTTTATGACAACATAATACTCAGCATCTCTTGTCACATCTGTGCCCATTAATTAGATTAAAAAAGACCACTCCACCTTGTTAGCACCATTTAGAATTAGGAATGAGCCCGTCGTTTTGCAAATCTCCCCATTTCCAGAACTGTTTGACATGAATTTAGTGGATCTTAACAGGCTGGGACTGATGCTAAAGCTGAAACTCCAATACTTTGGCCAACTCATGCGAAGAGTTGACTCACTGGAAAAGACTCTGATGTTGTGAAGGATTGGGGGTGGGAGGAGAAGGGGACGACAGAGAATGAGATGGATGGATGGCATCACCGACTCAATGGACATTTGAGTGAACTCTGGGAGTTGGTGATGGACAGGGAGGCCTGGTGTGCTGTGATTCATGGGGTCGCAGAGAGTCAGACACGACTGAGCGACTGAACTAACTGAACTAACTAACAGGCTGGGATCAATGTTAAGAAGACTCAAGACTCAGGAATTGTCTGGGCTGGCCTGTCCCCAGACTCCAAAGAGATCAGCAAACACTACTTGGTCCTGGGACTTTGACGTGTTTTCACAGGGGGACAGGAGAGCAGTGCAGAAATGTCAGGACAGGCATCTAAATCCACACTGCTCTGCACTCTCTTTCAAGGAAGGAGGGGTGAGTTATAAATGCAGAGTTGTGTGTGGAGGGGTGGGCATAGGGCTGTTGATACGCTGTTTGTTGTTGTTCGCTAAGTCATGTTCGACTCTTGTGACCCCATGGACTGTATCCTGCCAGGCTTCTCTGTTCGAGGGGTTTTCCAGGCGAGAATCCTGGAGGGGTTTTCCATTTCCTTCTCCAGGGGATCTTCTGACCCAGGGAGGGAACTCATGTCTCCCGCATCGGCAGGCGGGCTCTTTATTGCTGAACCACCAGGGAGCCCATAAGCTGTTAGCCCTGTCCCTATGACTCTGTGAACTTAGAGGCCCCTGGAACTTTGGGATTAACACTTTCCTAGAAAAATCAATGTAGATAAATAATCAAGAGATGGTGGGCAGTGAGGATAACAGGTGTCAAAAAAGGTGAGTTGACGTTTACCTAGACCTTTACCATGAGCGTGGCAGAAACATTTTAATTTGATCTACCATCTAGATTCAATATTATTGAATGCTTCATATGTGAAAACTGTAAGCGCATCTTTATATTCTTAATTTCAGCTGTATCTCCTAGTTAACGTTCAGAGAGTTTAAGCACGCTTATGCAAAATGCAGACACAAAATGGGCCACAGCACTGGTCTGTCTTTACCACCCAACTCCGAGAGCTCCGACCACCTCTGATTCTGACCGTAGCACACTTTCTGGCCAAACTTCGACCCCAGGGCAAGGACCACAGTTGCAAAAATGAAAAGAACACTACACTCTGAAGTCTTTTCTGCTTGTGCAACACACTTGACATATTAAAAAAATATAATTTCCAGGACAAAGGCACCCAATAAAGCAGAGGATTTATAAATACATGGCAAGGATACCTGCAAACACAAAGGGTCAGGGATCTGATGAGCGTCACACAAAACCCGGACTTGTGGTCAAGCAAACTGCAAGTGCAGATTCCTGCCCAGAGCCTTGCAAGGACGTTCAAACCCCAGAAAGCTCAGGGCCTCATTAACCAGAGCATTCTCTGAAAATGACACTTCAGCTTCTGTGGCTAGTTGACTTCCTCCCCGCTTGGAGAGGCTAAGATGTCACCTACAAAGTCACACATAGCTTAGACCTAAGCTGGCTCTCTAAATGCCAGCTATGAACAATCTCCCAGGCACACCTGCTTCCCAGTGACCCCACATCCCAGCAGATAGTTCGACCATCAGAGGATTCCCCAGGACTCCAGCCCTAAGCGCTCCTCAGGCTTGCCTTCCCCAAGGCATTATCCATACAGAATTAACGTTGTTAAGGTAACATGGCTTGTCTTAAATGTGCATGCTGATTTCAGATGCGGTCACTGTGTTGGTGACTTGGGTCGTGACAGATTATCCTGGCCCCTCTCTGGTCCGTGCAGATAATCTCTCCATGCAGTTGGTTTGTTGTGTTATTTTTGGAAGACAAAGATAAGCAGGCTCTAATAAATTAGATCAAGCTCATCTAGAAACGTTTCTCTTTAAGTAGACCCCCCTGTAGCCTTTTTCATGTTATTAAATGTTGTTTATATTTTAACCACATCCACCACAGTACTGTGGATAACCATACCCACAGCAGGATAAAGATTGCGGACTCACAGAAATGGAGGATTCACACCCAGATATCGTCCTCACAGGGGAATGGACAATCAGGAGAGCAGATTGCCCTGGGTAATGTGGCAGAGGACAGAACTCATCTGAAGGATTAAGAGCTTGCAGAGAAGAAGGTCAACAGACCCAGATCTCAAGTTAATTGATGGGCAGAGGTTAATTTTAACTTCTTGGGGGGAAATTTGTCAATTACCTTCTGGGTCATAAACAATTGCTCAGTGATTCAAATGCAGAGATGCAAACTCTGGCTTTCAAACCTCCCAGCTTGGAATTTATTAGTTCAATCTGTCTATAAGTTGGAACATGTGTCAAAGGCACAGTCCTGAGACGGCTGGCGTCCCCCCAGGGGAGCAGGGGCCGAGCTCCCCTGACCTCAGCAGCAGGCTGAGGCATAGGGCAAGTTCGGCTCTCGACATACGCGACCGCTTGGCTGGTCGAGACAGCCTGCAGGGGGCCTTCATGGGAGGACTGGTGCCGGCAGTGTGAATTGTCAGCGCGGGCACTGTGGACCTATATCCTGATGGCCCTCCTCTAAAGCCTCTGTGGACGTGGAACCCCGAGTTTGGTACATGTGCAGCGGTGGTTTGCTGTGCCCTTCGCTGGGGGACACTTTGAGAACCAGACTGCTTTCTGCGAAACTGAGTTTCACTGAATGAGCAGCAAATTGTCTATTCTGGATACCAGGTCTGAGCTCATTGCCATATTCCTTTTCATGTTAAAAATGTTAGATGGTAATAACTGAACTAGACTAGCCCAGTCTGAGATTTAAACTTGCGTTAGATAAAAGCTCTTAGGTTCTTTCAGGTTGCATGGTTGCCACATGGCTTGGTGTGGGTGTCAGGAAACACTCACAGGGACACAGTCTGTCTGTCTGTCCAGCAGCGCGTTTCCTGCACTAGTAGGTGTCCTTGGCCTGGACTCTGCCGAGCTTGGCTTCCGAACAACGGCAGCACAAGTCCACATAAACTGCTGTTAACACTGTGCGTGTGCTGGGCCGAGGAGAACGCGGACTTCTCTGGGAAGGACCTACTGAGCTATTTGGTACTAAGCCTGGTTGTGAGGCTCCTGAGTGAACTCTGGATCTCATGGGAGTTCATCCACCCATCAGTCTACTCACTCAACCATCTGTGTACCCCCACGCATCTGTCTTCCCGCCCTCCCATCTACCGACACGCCCATCCATCTACCCATCTACCCACTACTCATCCTCATGCCCATCTGCCCACCTGGCTCCCCACAAACCCACTGGACCATTCACCCATCCATTCAGCCATCCATCCACCCACCCACCCACTCTTCCACCCACCCGTCCACCCACGAACCCACACCCACCCATCTATTCCCACGCACCCTTTCACCCCCTCAAACTTCCACCCATCCATCCAGCAAGGCACTCGTTAATGTACTTAGTTCGTCACGGTTAGCACCTTCCCAGCCAAGCCCTGTGCTCCACGCCAGGATTACAGCAGAGTGAATGAAAGGTAACACAGTTCTTACTCTCCAGAGTAACGTTTCCAGGTTCATGCTGGACCGAGAGTTATCCCAAGAATGCATTTGTGTTTCAAAAAAGGGCCACTCCGGCCTCAGTAACCCAGGAAACTGGGTCAGACGCGCCCCTGAGTTAGGGGCCTCGCCTTCACAGCGACGCCGCTTGCTCCAGGGTCCGCTCACAGGGAAAGGGAGCCAGCCGGGGGAGCGCCTGAGGCCTGGCGCGTGTCCGCTCTTGGCGTCTGTCCCGCAGCGCAGTCGGCTCCCTCGCACAGTGCTCAGTCGCTAAGCTCTGCTTCTGAGCAGTGAGGGCTCACTGTGAAATCATCACAGGAAACGTGTCCCCTGCCCTCCCCACCGCTCTCAGGGTTCACCCGGCCAGCCGCAGAGTCTGTAGCTCTCGCAGATGGCAGGGCATGCAGGGACCCACGTGAGGACACGCGGGGCTCAGGGAGCCCCCAGACCCCGACTCCAGAGCCTCAGAATGGAGACGACTTTGCGGCAAGTCACACCCGCACGTCGTCCTGATGGATCCTCAGGCGTGTGGCAGCGTTTGAAAGTGATGAAAACGGAACTTACAGAGGAACTCCCAAGACAGGACCCATTCAGCTTGTGGGTACAATCTGGGCAGGCTGGGAGGCAGGGGGCCTCCCTGAGAGGCGAGCGCTGTCTTGCCAGGGTTGCCACGGCGAGGAACTCCGGTGCCACGGCCGCCAGCTTCCAGGGCACTGTGCTCAGCAGGCCCCCCGAGGCCCCCTGCCCGAGTTGGCAGTTAGCATCTTCAGCTTCTGCGCTTCGTTTTTTATCACTCAATGTACCTATGAATAATACCGACTCCATCAGACGTATGGCCTATAATTTGCCTGCGTGCTGTTTTACTGAGGAGAGAAGTTCCACTGGGTCTAGAATCTCAGCTTCCCGAAAATGAACTCGGACTCAGAATGGGCAATTTTCAGCGAGAGCTATTATTGGCATGTTTGCAAAACTCATCTCTTTGTAAGCATCCTGAGATTTAAAGGGCCTTATCCATCTTCTGATCACTCTAAAGAGTATGCCTGCCTATCAACGCCATCGTCTCACGTCCCTGGACGGCAGTATTCATGCTTCCGCTCACTGGAGCAAGTGGCCTTCAGGATGTGAGCCGCAGCTGACACTGTCCTGCACTGAGGGCCTCATTTCACCTCCTGGAAACAGCTCCATGAAATAGGGGCGCTGCAAGCCCCCGGCGGACATGTGAGCAGAGGGGAGAGCTGGCTGGGGTCCAATGTTTTAAAAATATGGCCTGAAGTATAAATCGATGTATCCTGTCACTTGTTTCATGTAATTTATTAGAATGCAGGAAGATCAACAAAGTTGGTAATTATTATTTATGAGGGTTTCCTTTCCATAAAGCTGACTCAGCAAATGTGACTGAGATGGTGGTCCATTAGCCCCCGTGCGCAGCTAAGTGTCCCAATGGAAAGAACAAAGCTGAGACAGAAATGCATTGTGTCAACGTCGCTTGTGAGCACATTTCTTTTTTTTTTCTTTTTAAAATTTTTTTATGTAGGCATCTCTGCCTAATGTTAGATATGCAGATGACACTACCCTTATGGCAGAAAGTGAAGAGGAACTCAAAAGCCTCTTGATGAAAGTGAAAGAGGAGAGTGAAAAGGTTGGCTTGAAGCTCAACATTCAGAAAACAAAGATCATGGCATCTGGTCCCGTCACTTCATGGGAAATAGATGGAAAAACAGTGGAAACAGTGTCAGACTTCGTTTTTTTGGGCTCCAAAATCACTGCAGATTCTGATTGCAGCCATGAAATTAAAAGACGCTTGCTCCTTGGAAGGAAAGTTATGACCAACCTTGATAGTATATTAAAAAGCAGAGACATTACTTTGCCAACCAAGGTCCGTCTAGTCAAGGCAATGGTTTTTCCCGTGGTCATGTATGGATGTGAGAGTTGGACTGTGAAGAAGGCTGATCGCCGAAGAATCGATGCTTTTGAACTGTGGTGTTGGAGAAGACTCTTGAGAGTCCCTTATACTGCAAGGAGATCCAACCAGTCCATTCTAGAGGAGATCAATCCTGGATGTTCATTGGAGGGACTGATGCTAAAGCTGAAACTGCAATACTTTGGCCACCTCATGCGACGAGTTGACTCACTGGAAAAGACTCTGATGCTGGGAAAGGTTGGGGGCGGGAGGAGAAGGGGACGACGGAGAATGAGATGGCTGGATGGCATCACCGACTCGATGGACATGAGTTTGAGTGAACTCCGGGAGTTGGTGATGGACAGGGAGGCCTGGCGTGCTGTGATTCATGGGGTCGCGGAGAGTCGGACACGACTGAGCGACTGAACTGAACTGAACTGAACTGAACTAGAAGATGATCTCCTAGTTCCTCTAATTTGGATGCCTAGCTAATGCTTCAGTTGGCTACTAGCTGTGTTTGTAGCTTTAGGAGGAATTGAGTGCCTGCCTCTGTGAGCAAGGGCACCTGGGCACCTGAATAAGCTCAGAGTCTTTAGAGCTGAGCATTCTGATGTTTTAGCAGATGAGCAGCTCGACTTTGCACCTACTGGACAGCATTCCTGAAGGTACTTGGGGATCGTTGGGAAGGTGATGAACGCGAAACACTCAGACCCTGTCGGTTCAGTGCTGACGTCTATCATCAGGCCTCCGGGGAGACGGCCACAGGCATCGCCACTCCTGGGAAACAGCGGTTTAGTTATTTACTCAAAACTGGAGCCCGGGTGGGAGGCCCCGCTCCTGAGAACCCACAGGGCATCTTCCACAAACTGTTGTCACCAGAGCACAGACTCTGGAGGTCGAGGCCCGAGGAGCCAAAAAGAAGGTGGTCAGAAGTCCAGGTGGGGAGAACGGAGCAGGGCCAAAAGGGACCGAGATGAAGTGAGGCGGCCAGGCTGCTCTCAGGGGATCTCTTGTGGTTCTGGATGCTGCAGGCAGGATGCTGGCCTGAGTGGTCTGGCCGGAAGGGGCCAGGGCCACCATTCTCTGCGCTGAGAGAGGGGGTCACTGCCTTCCTCCTCCCTGGACAAGGAACAGCCCAGGGCCAGGAACTTGGACCCACACCCAGAGTTCCCAGGCACGCTGACTCTCTGCCCTCCCCTCTGCTGGCTGGCACTTATCTTGCCACCTTAAAATGTGGTCCAGAGAGGTCAGTGATCAGAGAGGTGACCGCTGCGATGAGAAATGGGTCAGCGATGTTACCTAGCTGTCAGTGGTGCTAATGCAGAGGGGAGGAGGAGGCCCGGTGTTGCACACGGTGGGTGACCAAGCCGTGGGGACCCTCGCAGAGCCTGGGGGGACCCTCGTTTCTGGGGATGCATGCTCTCCAGTGCCGCTGGAGCAAATCCAGGCTGTGCAGTGGACCAATGCACGTGACTCCACCTGACCGTCTGAGGAGTAAGAAGCCACTGTCAGAAGAAGCGTCCTGTTTTCCAGAGACTTCCAAGTCCCCGCCAGAAATTAGTCTCATGGGAAGTAACATCAACCGGCCAATGGTCGTTCCCCTGGGCAGCCCGCAGAAGCTGTCAGACAGGCAACTGACTGCCTGGAGCTCGGACTAACCTTTGGCGTGAAGAGAACACAAGGGCAGGCCTCCTGACAGCAGCTGACACTACAGGCGCACAAACGGACGGGGCGGTGCCCCTGCTGCCTCTGGACCAAGGATGATGCCGTCAGGTCGACTCTGCCACACACCGCCCCCCTCCCTGGTGGCTGGTGCAGCGGGCTCCAGCACCCTCGCTGCCTCCACAGCCAGAGAGCCAGGGGCCAGGCAAGCAGGTGGCAAGGCTGTTCATAAGTGCAGTTAATGGTCCACGCTCGGATGCAGCAAGCTGTATGATGCCAACGAGAATCAGGGGCGTGCAGGGGTTGATTCCTACCTGGTTGTCTTTTGTTGAGGATCCTTCCAAATGCCCTGGGTGTACGAGGCAATTTTAGTATAATTAAAACCTGAATCGCTCAAATTACAGAATTAATTACATTCAGCTTCAATCGCAATTTCTAATTGATCCCAGTCTGCCGCCTCTGCACCTGGAGACCTTGGTGACGCTGGGAGGGAGAGCAGGTGGCCCAAACTCCATTTTCATCTCAGAGAATATTTCTGGCAATTGTGGTGGGTCCATGTACCCCACACCTATGCCCACAGCACACAGCACGTGCGGGGACACTGAGTGCCTATAAGTCAAAGACACACTTGGAAGACAAGCTGGAAGGCCAGAAATGTCATCTGTCTCTAAGCCCTTGAGAGTCTGAGAAGAGCCCAGGGGAACCCCGGGGCGGGGGGTGGACTTGCACCCGGGTCAGTAAGCAGGTCCTGGATGTCTGCACCCGCTCACATACCTTCTCAGAAATGAGCCTAGTATCTCACCAGAACTCGGGAGACAGAGAGTAAAGGGGAACGACATTGCGGGAGTCAGGGGCTTGCCAAGACCACAGGGAGCCACAGTTGTGAGCGGCCTCATAGCTCCTGGAAGGATCTCCAGCACCCTGACCAGATCCATCGGACAGTCAGCCAAACTGACGCTGCTGCTGCTGCTAAGTCACTTCAGTCGTGTCCGACTCTGTGTGACCCCACAGACGGAAGCCCACCAGGCTCCCCCGTCCCTGGGATTCTCCAGGCAAGAACACTGGAGTGGGTTGCCATTTCCTTCTCCAATGTGTGAAAGTGAAAAGTGAAAGTGAAGTTGCTCAGTCGTGTCCGACCCTTAGCGACCCCACGGACTGCAGCCTACCAGGCTCCTCCATCCATGGGATTTTCTAGGCAAGAGTACTGGAGTGGCGTGCCATTGCCTTCTCCGAAACTGACGCTAGAAATCACTTTAACAAATGAGAAAACTGGTGTGTGAGCCGCATGAGGAATAGGGCAAGGCGGGAATGGCAGAAGGCAGTCCAGACCTTTCTCGTGGACGCGCCGGCTCTGTTGGCGCTCGTTTATTGCGCCGCCACTGCTTGTGTGGAGAAGCCCCTGCAGGAGTGCGTGTCCCGGGGAGCATCCTTTGACCTCCCTGTGATGCCACGGTGCCAGGTCAGAGAACGCCCTGTTCCTGTGCATTGAGAAAGGGGCCCTCTCTTCAATCACACAAAGAAGCTGTGTCCAGTAGTTGTGGTCCTGACTTGTTAAAAACACCAGGGTCCAGAGAGTCAGATGGCGTTTGATGGGCAGAGATGTCAGCATCCTTTGGGGCAACAGTGGACGAAGAGGGCTGGTCCAGGGGGCGCTGAGACAGACGAGGGCCTGTGGGATGCTCCGGGGAAGGTGCACAGGGGGTGCCCTGGCTCCCGAGTCCCTTGGGCCACTCCACATCCCCCTTTTCTTGTGCCCCAGGGGGAGACGCAGCTGGCGGAGTGAGAGGAGGTTCGGACAAGCAGCTGAAAAGGGAGTCAGAAGCCCCAGGGACAGGCTTTCCCGGTGCTGACCCAGGGAGCTCTCTCCATCCGCAAAGGGCAGACGGCTGAGTGGGAGCCCCCCAGGATGGGGCCAGCTGCCCCTGAGGGTGGTCGGCAGAAGCTGATACAGAGCTAGACAGCTGGAGAGGGACACCACACGCCCCGCCGCATCTGTTCTCAGACGCACGTCAGAGACTCGGAAATGGGACGCTGGCTGGAGAGATGACCGAGGACTGGGCGCCGGAGCTGGGAGGCTGGTGGGAGTGGTGCTAGGCAGGGTCGGCCCATGGCAGGGTCTCCCAGCGCTCTTGCTCCAGGCTTCCCAGGCCACAGGTCTGTCTGCTCCACACACACGAGAGTGAAAGGGAAACTGATAAAAATCTGTGATGAAACCAGCCATTCGTGGAAGGAACAAAGGACACTTGGTTGGTTTTCTTTTTAATCATGTAAATAATCAGCATCTGCTGGGAGGAACACACAGTAGATCAAATGAACCTGTACGTCTAAAAGTTCTTGGCAAGAACCTTTTAAGAATTCCTTGAATCTAGTAAAATAGCATCTTATTTTTTAAAAAAGTTTAATATAGACTTCCCTGGTGGCTTAGACGGTAAAGCGTCTGCCTACAATGTGGGAGACCTGGGTTCAATCCCTGGGTTGGGAGGATCTCCCAGAGAAGGAAACGACAACCCACTCCAGTATTCTTGTCTGGAAAATCCCTTGGACAGAGGAGCCTCTTAGGCTGCAATCCATGGAGTTACAAAGAGTTGGACACGACTGAGCGACTTCGCTTCACTTCAATATACTCATAACAGAGAGCCACATGCTTTTTATCATCTACAAGAATAAAAAAGTGAAAGCAAAAGTCTCTCAGTCATGTCTGACTCTTTGCGATCCCAAGGGCTATACAGTTCATGGAATTCTCCAGGCCAGAATACTGGAGTGGGGAGCCTTTTCCTTCTCCAGAGTATCTTCCCAACCCAGGAATCGAACCCAGGTCTCCCACATGGCACTGGACTCTTTACCAGCTGAGCCACAAGAGAAGCCCAAGAATACTGGAGTGGGTAGCCTATCCTTTCTCCAACAGATCATCCAGACCCAGGAGTTGAACCAGGGTCTCCTGCGTTGTAGACAGATTCTTTACCAGCTGAGCTACCAGGGAAGCCCGAGAATAAGACAAGGGTTTATTTTTATTTATGACTCAAAAGTATATTTGACATGAACTCCGTTTGTTTTGTGGAACTTCTCTGGTGGCTCAGTGGATAAACAGTCCACCTTCAATTCATTAGACTCAGGAGACACTGGTTTGATTCCTTGGTCGGGTAGATCCCCCTGGAGAAGGAAATGCAACCCACTCCAGTATTCCTGCCTGGGAAATCCTGTGGACAGAGGAGCCTGGCAGGTTACAGTCCATGGGGTGAGCTGGCTGGATTGAGGTTAACACCATGGGCCATGTTGCAGCCGCAGCTGGGGAGAAGCAGAGCTGTCTGCCGGTTGCCCAGGACACGGGTCCCCCATGAGGCGTGGTCCCCTCTTGGAGCACCTGGCCCAGAGACCATCTGCCAAAACACATCTGTTGGACAGGACCTCTCATTGGAGGTATTTCCCTGGTTACTTCCAGCCAGAGTTTGAGCATTTTGTTGATAGTCCCATAGTTAGGATTTGGCCCTGATGCTGGTGGAAAAGAACCCCCCCGGCCAGTGCAGGAGACAAAAGACGGGGGTTCGATCCCTGGGTCGGGAGGATCCCCTGGAGGAGGGCGTGGCGGCCCACTCCAGTCTTCCTGCCTGGAGAATCCAAGGACAGAGGAGCCTGGCGGGATACAGTCCGTGGGGTTGCAGAGAGTCGGACACGGCTGGAGTGACCGAGCACAGCACATCACAGTTAGGGGGCTGATGAAGACCTCAGCGAAGTTCCCCAGCAGAAGGCTCCCCGATCAGCCATCGCCGCTCACCTAGTCTGTGAGGCCTGTGAGGTAAGACAGGCGTCTTCCTGCGCGCAAGTCGCAGGGAGAAAAATTTCACAGGGAATAAATATATGCAGGCTGGACACAGCCTGATAAGGGCTGGCCATGAATAGCATTAGCCAGTAATTCAGCTGGAGACTGATCCTCCACCCCCGTCACCTCGGAGATGATTACACAGATAAAGGGAATTTTTCAAAATCTTTGAATGGTTCTACGTTAGTCTAAGCTTTCAATGGATGTGCCTTTCTTTTCCCTTTGTGATTATTTACATTTGACTTTTTCTCCTTAAATCCAATACGCTTTCTTCCTAAAATTGCTTATTTTTTAGCAGGATGCTGTTTGAGCCTGAGATATCTTTGGCAAAGGCCTGGAATTTGAGGAAGACCCAAGCGAAGTTCCCCCACGCCCAGGTTTCAGGTGGCTGCCTGCAAGCCTTCAGAGCTGTATAATTGCAGATTCTGGCTCTGAGCCTGGAAAAAAGTGTAGAACACAAATAATTCCTGGTAGGAAGCAGGTTGCATTTGTTTTATTTTTTGTGGTTAAAGTTTAAGGCCAGAGACTGTTCATGGTGGAAAGTTTATGTAAAGGATCTAAATAAAGCCCGGGAGAGGTGGGAGTTCTTGTGGATTTAAATATCCCTGTCCCCACACCTGCACACACACCTACACACACACACCCAGACACCCACACACCGCGCTGAGTCACTTCCACTGACGGCCACATCAGTTGAAATGCGACCACCCCACTGGAGGTTGGGGGCAGAACAGGAGATGAGCAGCCAACATCTCTGGACATGAGCCAGGCTTCCCTGGTGGCTCAGACAGTAAAGAACCCACCTGCAATGCAGGAGACATGGGTTCAACCCCTGGGTGGAGAAGATCCCCTGGAGCAGGCAAAGGCTCCCCACTCCAGTGTTCCTGCCTGAAGAATCCTATGGAGAAGGAACTTGGCGGTCCATGGGGTCGAAGTCAGACACGACTGACTAACTAACACTTAATACTGGGCGTGGGGTTTAAGTGTGAGCTTTGGGGCCGGAAAGGCCTGGGGCTGAGCCCAAGCTTTGCTGTGTTCCAGAGGTGTGACCCCGAGCCTCAGTTTCCCCCTTCCTGGGTTATCAGGATGCTCCTAGGAGATGGATGAGTAGTTAGCATTTGGCAAATTCGTGTTCTCAGGTTGCAGGGATTCAGAACATCCTGTTGGGCTTCCTGGCATCCTGGCTCTCTGCTGTGTGGAGGCGCCTCATGTCTGAAGGCCTGGGTGAGCAATCGTACCGGTGTGCCAGCAACTGACCCAAGAAAGCCTCAGACAAACCGGGGTTTGTCAGTCATCCCGTCTCCCTGACCACCCACCCAGCAAACCCAAACACACAATTCTCCTCACTTCTGGAGTTTTACTGTAAGACTCTTAAAAACATGACTGGGAACAGAGGCTTTGGGAATGGTCTGGTCCATTTTGTTGATTAGCTTAAGGCCAGGGATTATAATGGGTTATTCCCTATTAAATGTTTATGGCTGCTTAAAGTCTTTTCAGTTCAGTTCAGTTCAGTTCAGTCGCTCAGTCGTGTCCGACTCTCCGCGACCCCATGAATCACAGCACACCAGGCCTCCCTGTCCATCACCAACTCCCGGAGTACACTCAAACTCATGTCCACAGAGTCGGTGATGCCATCCAGCCATCTCATTCTCCGTCGTCCCCTTCTCCTCCCGCCCCCAACCTTTCCCAGCATCAGAGTCTTTTCCAGTAGTAAACAGAGAGCTAATGTACTGACATCAAAGATCTCAAGAAATGACTTCATCCTGTCTTATATGGGGTTTTTATTTATCTTTTTATTCATGTCTAGTAAAAAAAAATCTTTAAAAATGACTGCACAAATATTTCCATTTATTTTCTTTTGTTTACAAAGGTTGCAAAAAGAAATATTCAGCATTCTATCATCATACGCAAAAGGGTCGGACAAGGCTGAGCGACTAAGGACACACACCGTCACATGTATATATCATTCTCTCATTGTTTCCCAACACCTCCTAGCTGTGATGAGCAGACTACACCCTCCCCCCAACAAGCACCCAAAGCTGCTCACATCCAAGCCCCCAGAGCCTGGGGGTATGTTAGCTTACCTGGCAGAAGGGGAATTAAAACTACTAGTGAGCAGACCTTACAATACGAGTGACCCCCGATCATCCAGATGTAATCAAAACAGTCCCTAAACATGGGAAATGGAGGCAGCCGTGCAGATCAGAGAGGGGGCAGCCGGAGCGGGCTCAGGCCGCCCAGTGACGCGGTGGGCCTCGAAGATGCAGGGAGGGGCCACAGTCAGAGGGTGCAGGTGCCTCTGGGAGGCGGAGAGGTTAGGAGACAGTCTCCCCTGGAGCCTGCATCTCAGTGCAGCCAGACTGTCCTGGACAGCTGACCACAGACAGTGAGGTCTCAGCTCCGTGCCTCCATGGTTCAGGCCCTCTGCTGCAGCGGTGAGAGAGAGCGGACACAGCAGTAGCAGGGATTTAACCAGGATTTTCTTTTTTTTAAACCAGCAGTCATTCACTTTGGAGAGCGAGAAAAGGAGTTGGCGCCTGTGCTTTATCTGCTTCCAGGAAGTCCACAGAGAAAATGGACCGACCCTGGATTACTGGGTTCTTGAGAGACGGTTCTTGCAGGCAGCGCTGGTTGGACGGCTGGCCTCTCCATGGTAACGCGGGGGTCCAGCTGTGCGTGTTGGGAGGTGTCCAGGTGGTCACCGAGCCGGCTGCTCCTGGAGGGTCCCTGGTGACCTGGCACTCAGATCACGGGGAGAAAGTCCTTGTGGGGCCAGTTTCCAGTGTAGGGAGGGGTAAGTGAGGGTGTGGAGCGGGCGCTGGGGGTCTGTGGACTGCTTCCAAGGGTCCACTCAGGGCAGGGATGGGTCTTGGGACAAGTCAGAGGTGCGGCAGGTGAGTGAGGGATGGGGTGTGTGGACAGGGAGGCTGGGGTGGGAGTCTGAGGGCCTAGATGGGGACTAGGGTGGGCCTACGACCCCTCCTCAGATGGACACCCTGCTGGGACCACCAGGACCTCCCCCTCTCCCACCCTGATGCAGTGCCCAGCAGCTGCCCAGCTGAACCAAGCAGGGTCACGTGTCTTTTCTCTAAGCCACATTTCTGTCGTGTCCACTGTGCAGAGGGTGCAGTCAGGCAGAGGCCACACGGACAGGGAAGGGCAGAGCCCAGCTCAGGTTCAAGTGCCTGGGTCCCAGAGTCTGCTCCTCACCACCCGGACCAGCCCCGAGCAGTGAACCCAGGGCTGTCTGCACGGCGCCCAGCTCTGTAGGAGCTCCGCTCCTCAGTGGCCCCTCCCGCTTCCCCCATCTGACCACCAGCCTCCCGGGGTCTCAGCTGCAGGGCCCCTGCTGTCCTGACACCCTTCTCTCTCCAGCCTGGGTGCTCCCTGCCTCTGTAGACCAGCCACGGGCGAAGCCCTCTGGTCTGCAGAGGGGAATGGCCCACTGCTTAGGACCACCTGCTCTCAGATGCCCAGGGCAGCTGTCACTGAGGCCCACCTCCGCTGGCAGGGCCCATGGTGACTGGCCTGGTGGTTGGTTGGTTAGCTGGGAAAAAGTTAAAAAGGCAAATAATATTAAGTGTCACACAGGGTAAATGTTTTAAGTGAGACAGAAGCACGGGACCTCGGCGTGTCATTTGATAGAGAAACATCTTCCCTCCCTGTGAGGACCTGCCCATGCAGTCTCTGCATCAACTGTGGCCATGAACCCAGGCTGCTGTCCTTTCCCTCACGAGGTGTCACTCATCAAGGTCAGAGTCTCTGTGTCATGGTCAACACGTTGCCCTCCATGAAAATGAACGTGCTAGTCGCTCAGTCGTGTCCGACTCTTTGTGACCCCATGGACTGTGGCCCACCAGACTCCCCTGTCCATGGGATTCTCCAGGTAAGAATACTGGAGTGAGTAGCCATATTCTTCCCCAGAGGATCTTCCTGGCCCAGGGGTTGAACCCAGGCAGTGGTGCAGGCAGACTCTTTACCATCTGAGCCACCAGGGAAGCCCCTGACGTCCTCTGAAGTGCAGGCAAGTGGTTCCTGTTCTACCTGCAGTGGGTGCTTGAAGCTGGGGGCTTCATGAGGGTCTGAGGCGAGCTATGGACCCCAGGTCCGATTTCACACACACACACACACATGCACACACAGGGAAGCAGTCGAGATGTTCACAAAACACTGTCCCTTCATTTGAGCCCCTGTGGGTGCCACCTGCCCCAACTTGAGAGTCAAAGTCATAAACGAAATTCTCCTCCCAGAAGCTCCTTTGAGCTCACTGGACAGAATTAACATTTCTCATGGAAAATCACAAACATTCCAGTCCGACTTTTCAGTGTGTGAAGGAGGTCCCGTGCTTGTTTGGCGATATTTCTGCTCAGGAGAAGAGTAATCTCCCAGCTGTACCTAGGTGCTTCGGCAGGGGCACCGTCTGGGAGAGGAAACAGAATGGGGGTGATTTGCTGGGCAGGACCCTCTGTAGGGCGTCTGGACGTCTTCCACCAATGCTCCATCTGAGTCCACACCCTGGGGTGTATAGTCTGCAATGGTCTTGGTGTTAAAATTGCAGAATAAAATTCAAGACCATGTAACCCATGGAACCTAGACAGCATATTAAAAAGCAGAGACAAGGAAATCCAACCAGTCCATCCTAAAGGAGATCAGTCCTGAGTGTTCACTGGAAGGACTAATGCTGAAGCTGAAACTCCAATACTTTGGCCACCTGATGCAAAGAGCTGAGTCATTCGAAAAGACCCTGAAGCTGGGAAAGAGTGAGGGCAGGAGGAGAAGGGGACGACAGAGGATGAGATGGATGGATGGCATCACCGACTCTATGGACATGGGTTTGGGTGGACTTCGGGAGTTGGTGATGGACAGGGAGGCCTGGTGTGCTGTGGTTCATGGGGTCGCAAAGAGTCGGACACGACTGAGGGGCTGAACTGCACTGAACCCATGGAATTCTGGCGCAGGGGCTCACCAGGTGAGTGAGAATGGAAGATGCACTGAGTCTTCCTGGTGGCAGACGTGGCCTGGGGGCTGGAGGGCTCAGGACCCTGGGGTCCTGCCCCAGAGACCTAGGGTGGAATCTGATGAAGCACGGACCAGCTCTGGCCTGAGAACGAAGAGAACTTGTTTCCTGGAGCCCAGAGGTGGGGTCAGCAGCGTCTGCTGTGTAGGGAGGAGCCCTGGGCTGGTGGGGACAATTCGGTTGCCTTTGCCATCTCCAGATTCATGAAAACACCAAAGAATTAAATTGAGGGTCAGAAGGGGAATGATCTCCTCCACAGAGAGAGAAGGTGGAGCCATGGGCACAGTTCTGCTGATGCTCGGACCCTTTGGTCAGAAGCTGAGGCTGTTGAGATCTGCCCGCTCCTGGAGCCTGAAAAATCCCCCAGGCGACAGGGTCCAGCGAGGGTAGAGTGCTCTCTGCAGACTGAGCCGGGTCCCCTGGGTGCAGCGTCTCCACTGCCGGATACTCTGTTCATCGCCCTCTGCATGCCAAGCTCTCTGGAAGCAAGTCCAGCCCACACTCTGGTTCAGAGACACAAGCCGACAGGGTGAAGAGATATGCCCCCTCCTTGGGGAGGGGTCCACATAGGTTACTTAGAATTCTTCCTGCATGCTTCCATTTTTATCTCTTCTCTCCTGTTTATTTACCCAGTCTTTCTGTATTATCACAGACTCACGCATGTTCATTTCATTCTTTGGATTCTGATCCAATGCAACTGCATGCAATTCCTCCTTTCTTCCCTGGCCTGGCTTCCAGGGGCTCTCTCGGCTGTCTGCTGCGTCCCCTTGACTTAACCTCTTCAGTGTGAGTGTGTGTGCGTGTATGTGCGTGTGTGTGTCTGTGTGTGCGTGCGTGTGTGTCTGTGTGTGTGTGTCTCTGTGTGTGTCTGTGTGTGCATGTGTGTGTGTCTGTGTGTGCGTGCATGTGTGTGTCTGTGTGTGTGTGTCTGTGTGTGCATGTGTGTGTGTCTGTGTGTGCGTGCATGTGTGTGTCTGTGTGTGCGTGCGTGTGTGTGTCTGTGTGTGCGTGTGTGTGTGTCTGTGTGTGTGTGTGTGTCTGTGTGTGCGTGCATGTGTGTGTCTGTGTGTGTGTGTGTGTGTGGTGGAGGCACTCACCATACCCTCATTTTCTGGCCCTGCAGGCACTCCAGCACATCTTCTACGCTTCCCTCAGTACTAGGAGCAGCGGCTTCTCTGAAGAGTCTGGTCGCTTTATTAGAGAATCGTGTTAGAAACTGAGATCTGAGAGCTGTGTGATCCTGCCGAAGGCACGGAGCATCTTTCCAGTGGGTTAGAGTAAGGGAAGTCCCATCACCGAAAATGTGTTTTAAATGAAAATACCCCGTAACTGTTTTCAGAGCCTGAAGTACAAGGATACCTGCCTGGGCAGTGGCCATGGCAGGAATACAGGTTACAGTGGAAAGTCTCAAGGTCCCCAGGGTGCCTTTGGCTGCAGGGTCATCGTCCCTGACACTGGGTTCTGGATCGCCTCTGGGGGTGTGAGGAGAGCACGCTGCTGTCCGGGGGGCACTGTGCCCATCTGGGGGCAGGCTCTCCTGCCTCGGGCCCGAGATCCTCAACCCCCAAACCTCGGCCATTTACCTGGAAGCACGACCACCACTGGCTCTGGGCCAGGCGGGCACAGCGTGGGTTCAGCCTGGTGAAGGGACACAGCCCTGGCCTCTGGAGGTGCAGCCCAGTGGGCAGACACATGCAGGGGGCGTCCCCACAAGCGCTGAAGCTTCGTGTGTAAGTGCTCACAGCGGAGGCTGTGGGGAGGGATGGGGCAGGCTCGGGAGGTCCTCTCCGTGGGAGGAGGGCTCCGTGATGAGAGAGGACCGGGAAGGAGGGTTTCCCGGAGCAGAAATGCAGACGGAGCAGCTCGAGCAAAGAGGTGGCGGGAGGCTGGTGGGTTGGAGCCCAGGAGCCAGCCGGAGCTGGTGTGAGAGGGCGCTGCGGTCAGGTGAGGGCTCCCCATGTGTGTGTGTGCTGAGTCCCTCAGTCCTGTCTGACTCCGTGCGACCCCATGGACTGTGGCCCGCCGGGCTCCTCTGTCCATGGGATTCTCCAGGCAAGAAGACTGGAGAGGGACTGGAGGGCCATGCCTTCCTCCAGGGGAGCTTCCCAAACCAGGGATCGAACCCACATCTCTTATGTCTCCCTCATTGTCAGGCGGGTTCTTTACCACTGAGCCACCAGGAAGCATAAAACCATGGCCACATCTCTCCATCTAGATTTTTAAATAAATAAATTGTGCTTAAAGTCAGGTCATCAACAGAAATTTAGAAGTCAACCATAGTTTTAAAAGGACTTTTGTTTTGCCTTCATATGCAGTGATCTTGGTTAAGAATTTAATCAAAATGTAGAGGAATTCAATTATTTAAAAACCTCTGCATTTTGGGCTGCTCAGGGGATAGAAAATCTCATTTAAAATATCTAACCTTAATAATATAAAATAAGACCATGCCAGTAATTAAAAAAATCATATTTAGCAACTGGTTTAGTATATTCAAATTTTTTGTGATGAAACATTTTCTCCACTTATTGTACTTTGGGGAAATGCTTGTCAGAGGCTAACAAAAAGACATTTCACTTCAAGACTGTAGCTGCCCTGATTCTGAAGGTTGCGTTTCACTCAAAGAAAATAGCCTATGAATTAGAGGGTCCCCTTTTTTGAATCTGGGGACTGCTTGTTACCTGAGTGTCGGGAGACAGTTTTCAAGACAGGGCAATGTGGAAAGCCTGCTGAGTAGAGCATCACACACACACACGGCAGGTACACACACTTACACACACAGATACATACATAGCAGGAACATACACATACATAAACACACACATACACATACATGGCAGGCACATGCCCACAAACACACACATACACACACATGGCAGGCACACACACATACACACACATACACACACATGGCAGGCACACACACATACACACACATACACACACATGGCAGGCACACACACAAACACACACATACACACACATGGCAGGCACACACACAAACACACACATACACACACATGGCAGGCACACACACATACACACACATACACACACATGGCAGGCACACACACAAACACACACACGCATAAGCACACACTCTCATACATACACACATATACAAACATACACACCCGAACACACAGATGATCTCTAACTCTTCAGCAATATGCAAGTAATATTTAAAATGGTAAAGAAAAAATACATTTATACACTGTCGTTTCTTCCAAACTTAAAAGGTTTAAGAGATTTGGATTCTGAACTTTGTATAGTAGAGACAAGCCCAGCCCAAGACCCAGAAAACCAACCGGAGGCCCTGCTGTTCCTCCAGCCCACATATGCTTATCCCCACCCCCGCCCCCAGTCCCACGCTGATTGCAGCCTTCCTGCACATCCTGGGCTGGGCTGGGAGCGGCTGACCGGGTGAGAGTCTGTCTTTAAGGCTGATTGATCAAGGTCATCCCAGAGGCACCCACAGCACAGCAGGGCCCCAGCCCTCGCAGTGAGGGAGATTTCCTGGGGGAGAGTGGTTCTCTGGCCTTGACAGCCCAACAGCACCGCCTGGGAAGACGGGAAAACCTGGCGCCCGGTCACATCTGGGCCAATCGGCTCAGAATCTCTGGGAAGGGACTCGGGCAGCAGCGTTTTAGGGCTCCCGGGTGACAACAAGTGCAGCCGACACGACCCTGCTGATGGAGCCGAGGCTGGAGCTGGCCTGATAGAGGGGATGGGTGGAAGGCGCTGCGTGGCGGCCCGCTGGGGAGGGAGGCGCAGGGAGCTGCGAGGGTCCCAAGGGCTCTGGCGCGGGGCCCCTCCCGGGAGGCGGAGTCAGGGCCCCCTCAGCCTCCCTGTGGGAGAGGCGCCCCAGGAGCTGGGGAGGGGGCAGGGCCTTCCCGGGCCCGGAGCCCCCGTGCCCTCTGCTCCTGGGCTCAGGCAGCGACCTGCCCTCGGGAGAAGCCCTCTCCCTGGAGCTCTTGCACGCGGTAGCATCGGTCGCGGCCACTGTCCTGAGTCCCGCGTCCGGACTTGGGGGCCCCTCGCTGGCCCACACAGCTCAGCCCCCTGGCGTCCCCCTTGGGCCCGGACAAGCTCAGCTCCCAGACGGCCGTGGCAGGCCCTGCTGCACATGGACTCTTGCAGCTCTGAGGTTTCTTGGCGATCTCTCTGTGCTGAGGAGGAATATACAAGCCTGCGATGAGGATTCCGCGGCGCTTGGTGAAGGCTCGGGGGGGTCAGCCAGCTGGGTCAGCTGACGTGGAGCCGGAGGATGAAAGTCCTGGCGCAGAGAGAGAGCAGGATGAAAACAGTGGGAACCCAGCGCCTGCTCCGTGGGGGGCAAGGCCCTTGCAGAGGGAGCCTGAGAGACGGGGGCATTGGTGCTGCCGCAACCGTAGATGCTGAGTGCTGCTGAAGTTTTGGAAACACTGTGTGGAAAAACAAATCTGTAGTTTTCTTTGTGGCAAAACGTTCTACAGCTAATAGGCATTTTAGATTCCTAAGAGAGAAATCCTATAAAGAACCTCCTAGATTTAGATGTCCACCATCCACAAACCTTTTTTTTTTTTTTTTCCTTCAAGTCATCTCTTACGGCCAGTTTGTAGAAAACAACACATTTTGGAAAATACAGTTGCATACCAATATTAGCTCCAATGCAAAAAAAAAAAAGGAAAAAAGAAAAAAATAGTAGGCAATATTACTTCCAAAGAATGGGAATTTATAAAGATGAATTAAATAGAGATTTTAGGACTGCAAAAATATTAACTGAAATGAATGTGTTGGGTGGGTGTAACTGCAGGTCTCAAAGCACAGAAGAACGCACTTGGAAACCAGAAGCCAGGTCAACAGGGCATACTTAAACTGAAGCACAGTGACAAAGATTCAGAGAAACAGCAAAATTTAACGTGCTGTGAAGCTCTCAGATATCTACAGTTGGAGCCCCAGGATGAGAAGGTAGCAGACAAGGGAAGAGACAAAATTCAGTGAGTGATGGATAAGAATTTTCTGAAGCAGGAGAAGGGATCCTGGAGATTGAGGCGACTGGAATTCACAGGGCAGAGCCCTCCTGGGAGAGCATTTCTTTCTGGATAAAGAGCTCTGGAATGTGCTCTGGGGTCCTCTTGAGGACCTGACCATTAAACTCGGGGTATAAAAAGTCCGGTCTGTGAGGGCCCATGTGGAACAGATCCTGCACTCACAAGGCATCTCGCCTCCAGCTATAGGACCCAAAAGCCTACACTGAACACTCACTGGCCTCATTAGAGCCTGAGAAGAACCATCCATCAGAAGTAGCTACAGTAGACCTGCTCTGAACCAGCGAAAAGTCAAACAAAGCACAGGAGCGCTGATGCATCACCCACTCCTTCCTCATTGCCACCACAAACCTCAGCTGAAAACAGAGTAGACCAAAGGGCAAAACGCAAAAGTATAAAATTCCTAGAAGAAAATGGAGGAGAAAGCCTTGGACTAGGCAAAGATTTCTTATTCATACTTAATCACAAGTGAAAGGAATTGATCAGTTGGTCTTGAAAAAAAAAAAAAAACAAAAAACTTCTACTCTTTGTCAATACAATGAAACCAAGAACAAGGAAGCCACAGATTAGGAGAGAGTACTTGCAGTGTTTGTACTTGGGGGAAAACCTTGCTTTCAGCACATAGCAAGGGGCGTCAGAAGATGAGGGCGGTGACCGACGTCCCAGCGGGCTCAGGCTGCTGTAACGATGGCACAGATGGGGCGGCTTAGACAACACGCATCCATTCCCCACGGGCCTGGAGTCTGGAAGACAGAGGTCTGGCTCTGGGAGAAGGACGTCTTCTCGGTTTACAGGTGGCAGGGCCTCCTCCACCCTCGCCTCACAGGTGCAGAGAGAGCTCTTGTCCTTCCCCCCTTATAAAGACACCAACCCTGCATGAAGCCCCCACTCAAGACCCCATCCTGTCCCTGAAGCTCCCCTCCAAACGACTATCACACTGGGATTTAGACTTCAGCATGCGAATTTGGGGGCTGGGGGACAAATGTTCAGTCCATGGCAACCTAATTAAAAACAGGCAGCTGCAGGTATTTCTCAGCAGAAAGTGTTTGGATGGACAATCAACCCAGAGAAGACACATAACGTCAGAAATGAGAGTCTTCAGAAGTGAGAATTTAAGCACAATGAGCACTTTCCATTCAATTTTTGCTGTGAATCTAAAACTGCTCTCTATAAGTCCACCCAAAACAGAACCCACAATGAACTACCATTATCCACCGCTAAAAAAGCTAAAACATGTTATTAATGATGACACCCAGTAAAGTAAAAACTTGGAAGGACAAGAAATCCATCCTTGGGAGGTTGGGAGGGTAAGACCCGGCAACCTGCTTGGAAAACACTTTAGCAATTTCTGATGAAGTCAAACACACATTCACATTACCCAGCAATCCCACTCCTGTGCGTTTACTCAAGAGAAAAGAAAATCTGAGCTCAGGTAAGGTGTGTTCACTAATGTCCATGTCAGCTTCACTCAAAATAGTGTAAAACCAGAAATGGTCTCGAGGTTCCCAATAGAATAAAACAGTTACACATTTTTTATAATATTCATAATACAATGGAGTGATACTCAGCAATAGAAGTGAATAAAGTATCAATTCACATGACAGCATGAATGAATAGCAAAAACATGCTTCTCAACAAAAAGAAGCCAGGAACAAAACAGCACATACTGCATAACTGCTCTTATTTGACTATGAAATTCTAGAACAGTAAAACCGAGCTAAATGTAGAGATGAATCCGTCAGCGGTTGCCTCAACATAGGGGTGTGAAACTTGACCAGAGCGAGTGTCAAGGTCTTCTAAAGGTGATGAAAATGTGTATTTGTCAAAACTCATCCAACTACTCACTTAGAAAAAGTATATCTTATAACATGTAAATTATACTTCAATAGGGAGTTGGTGATGGACAGGGAGGCCTGGTGTGCTGTGATTCATGGGGTCGCAAAGAGTCTGACACTACTGAGCGACTGAACTGAACTGAACTGCACTGAAACTTAAGATACGGTATTGTAGCACTACATGTGCAATAAAATTGTTGAAATTGAAACAGTAGATAATACTGAGTGAGGAAACCTCTAGTTGCTCTAGAAACTGGAGCCCTTATATGCTGCTCGGAGGAAGGGAAATCGTAACCACTGTTTTAGAAATTTGTGTGGTAGTTCTGCAACACTGGAAACCCTGTATAACTGAGCGATTCCCTCCCTAGAAAAGGATCCGACAGAAATTCGTACACAGGTTCAGCAAAGGGCAAGGGTTGTCACATTTGTGACAGTATTACTGGTTTCAGCACCAAACGGGAAGCGTTCTAGACGCCCATCCATGGTGCCGAGCATCACAACAGGATGAATTGGGCTACGTGGGCGCCTTGAGCAAGTATCGGAAAGCCTCGTCACGGCTGCAAGGTAAACACAGACACACTGCGGTTCCAGTCCCACACGCCTCACAGAAGCAGGCGGACTCTGCCGCCGCAGGTCAGCTTCAGGTTCTCCTGGGGGAGGCGGATGTGGGGACAGGAAGTGGACTCTGGGATGCAGGGCAGCGGGGTGGCTTCTGTAAATGCGGCGATGACTTTTCCTTGATCTGCCTGAGGTTAAACAAACAGACCATTCTGTGAAAGTTCCTCGCTCCATACTTTTATGATGTGTGAGTTATTCTGAATGCTTAATATATCCAATAAAACTTCTGTAGAATGTCACTGAAAACCCTACCAAAATATATAAGTGTGCCAATAGAATAACGGTCAAACTATTTTACTGGAATTCAAGAAATACACTTGGGACTGAAAATGGATCAGCTGAGGTGGACGGGGAGAGAGTGCTGTGGGTCACAGGGTCCCGGGGCTGTGACTGGAACTGCAGAAATGCCTGCGATCCTGGTGGACTCCTGATGGAGCTAATCATCGGTGCTTTTTTTTTTTTTTGGTAGAACAATCTGGCATTCTTGTTTGCACGTGTGCTCTCGTATATGAAAAAAAAGTCGTGATTGATACTGAAAGCTTTGTGAGTGTTGCCAAGACCCTGTAGGGGGAGAGACACCTTTTACTGTGTTTTCCAGTGCGCATTAGGTATCAGCAGCGGTTTTATCTATTCATTTATAATAAGCTAAATAAGTTTAGCAAAGGGAATGGACATGTCACCCCCCCAAAATCAGCAGCTCTCCATTCCGTCACTTAGAGAAGGCGGGAGAAACTCAGGGTCTGAACATGCAGAGGGTCTCTGCAGACTTGAGCTGGGAGGGCGGCAGGCAGGTGATCAGAGGGCCGGGGGAGCGGCTGCCTTGCCTGCTTGCTCGCCCGTGGCTCGATGTTGCCACCTGGTACGTTATTTGATAGAATGTGCTCTGAAAGCTTATTCTATGCCTCACAAAGTGAGGCTTTTTAATTTTTTTCAGAAAGTTTATTTGAAAGTAGTCCATGAAGAAAACGGGTGACCTGGCATGCCACGTGTCGCTTTTTGCTACAGAATACCGTTTATTCCAAATCAGTGACATTGAATACTGTTAAAGAGAAAGAAGCACACCTCTGTCAATGGCGAGATAGAAGTAGGCTTGGGAACCCAAATGCCTGATAAGATTGTGCTGCAAAGGGAGGGACTGGGGCTGGGGGTGGCGCGCTCACACCCCAGCAGGCAGCACAGCAGAGAAGGGCACCGCCGGCCAGCACCCTGGACAGAGCTCTCCTCCTCAGCCTCAGACTTCTGTTTGCGGTAATTAGACACCTGAGAGAGGAGACAGGAGGTCTGTCTTTGATCCTGTGACAACTTTTTATATGGACATATAGTAGATTTACAACATTGTTTTAACTTCCGCTGTTCAACAAAGTGATTTAATTATATATATATATATATATATATATGTTTGTATACATATATATATACATGCATACATATTCTCTTAAAATATTTCTTTTCATTACAGTTCATCCCAGGATAGTGGGTACAATTCCCTGTGCTATAAAGCAGGACCTTTGTCTTTATCTGCTCTATGCAGAGGAGTTTGTGTCTGTCACCCCAAACTCCCAGTCCTTCCCTCCTCCAACCCCCTCCCCCTTGGAGAACACAAGACTGGTCTCTACGTCTGCGAGTCTGTTTCTGTTTTGTAGAAAGGTGCGTGTGTGTCATGTTTCGGATTCCACATGTAAGTGATATCGTAAGGTATCTGTCCTTTTCTTACTTATCTCACTGAGTGTGATAATGTCCAGGTCCATCCGCGTGGGTGCAAATGGCATCGTTCTGTTCTTTTTTATGCCTGAGTAATAACCAGTCTATTCTAGAGGAGATAACTGTGGGTGTTCACAGGAAGGACTGATGCTAAAACTGAAACTGCAATACTTTGGCCACCTCATGCGACGAGTTGACTCACTTGGAAAAGACTCTGATGCTGGGAAGGATTGGCGGCGGGAGGAGAAGGGGACGACAGAGAATGAGATGGCTGGATGGCATCACCGACTCGATGGACATGAGTTTGAGTGAACTCTGGGAGTTGGTGATGGACAGGGAGGCCTGGCATGCTGTGATTCATGGGGTCACAGAGAGTTGGACACGACTGAGTGACTGAACTGAACTGAATATTCTATTGTATATATGTACCCCGTCTTTTTATCCATTCATCTGTCGTGGACACAGTGGTTGCTTCCATTTCCTAGTCATTGTGAGCAGAGTTGCTATGAATCTGGGGTGCTTGTATCTTTTTGAATCATAGTTTTCCCTATGGCAGTTTTTTACCGAAGAGAGTGGAGCTCACTCGGTTAAGTCACTCATCAGGTGAAGCAGCTAAGCTCAGGCATCACTAACTCTAATCTCAAATGCTCAGGGTCCGTGTTTCTGCCTCTGCTAAATTGTTAAGTTGCTTCAGTTGTGTCCGACTCTCTGTGACCCCTTGGAGAGTAGCTTGCGAAGTTCCTCTGTCCATGGGGTTTTCCAGGCAAAAATACTTGAGTGGGTTGCCATTTCCTTCTTCAGGGAGTCATCCCAATCCAGGGATAGAACCCACGTCTCTTAAATCTCCTGCATTGGCAGGTGGGTTCCTTACCACGTGCCACCTGGGAAGCTCCCGGGAAGTTTCTGCCTCTAGTTCATGCTGTTTTCTTTATTTTTTTTTAAGACTTTTCATTTCTATTTTTCAAATGTTACAATTACCTGGCAGAGCAGAAGACCCGATTTGCTTACTCAATTAAATGTTTTGCTTTTGTTAAGGTTGCTAAGTGTTTGATGGTGGCCTAATTACACTGCAACTTCCCTATTTCACACTAAAGAGAAGGCTCTAGAACCCTCTCATCACAAATGTCAGGAGGGGTACTCTTTTCTCAGCCTCCCCCAAACACACACACACACACACACACACACAGCCATCCCAGCCAGTGACAGAAGCCTCGACGTCCAGTTCTAAGTTATGTAACACAGCACAATACACAGCTGATTGCCCAGGATGGGGAGAAATCCCGTAGTAAACAAGGCATCTTACTTTGGAAAATTGATCATTCCAATCATGAAGGAGTAAAATGTGAAGACGTTTAAAATTCTTGTGTAGAACTAACTTTCACACAGCACTCGCTTTGCGAACCACACACAGAAAATTATCCAGAGCAGAAGCGATAATTTAATTTACATGTCAGAAACGCAGCCAAGAAAACAGAACAGCTTGAGAATGCAGTGCTGCCAAGTAGCATGCCTCAAAGATTCATTTCAACTCTGTAAAGAAAATATTTCCCCTCCCAATCCTGCAGAGGCCAGAAGGAAAAGCCTCGGGATGCCTGTGGGCTGGCGGGGAGACGACGGTCAGCACGAGGTCCCTGACTTGCCCTCGGAAGGCGCAGGGGGTGGTGGTGCTGGGCTGTGAGCCGCCCTGGTAGCTGTGGTCCAGAGAGGGAGGGACACCAGGAGGGGCCACAAGCTGTGTCCAGGGGGTAAGTGTCATCTGCTGCCTGAGCTCTGAAGCTGCAGGAGCACTGCTTCCTCCATCAACAGACCAAGAGGGGCAGCTCCGCTGCTCAGAAAGCAGAGTCTGGCTCACAGACTCCGCACCTAGAAAAGCCAGTCTGCAGTCAGTTCTCAGGAACGGGGCCACATCTGGCTCACCTTCAGGTCCCTGGCACCTAATAGGTGCTGACTGATGTCTCTCAGCTAAGCACAGCTAACGATGCTGCTTGCAGACAACAGGACAGGGCGTCCACCATGCACGCCCGCTGGAGGGATGCTCGGTTATTCTGAGAAGCATCGGGGCTGGGTGCCCCTGTCTGGAGTGTTCAGACAGACACCACTAGAAAGGTGCATCTGACCTGGAGCTTGAAGGGGGAATTAGGCTGCAGATGGCAGAGAAAGGGCGCAGGCTGGCCGCAGAGGAGCTCCCGGCGGGGACTCAGTACAGAGCAGGTGGTGGGGGAGGACCAGGAGGGACCCCAGAGGGGCGCCGGGATAGGGAGTGGGCGCACAGGCAATGTTGACGGTGCTGGGAAGGCATCAGACCCTGCTGAGCTGTGACGTGGCCTCACGCGTGAGGTGCTGTTGGGATGAAATGACTCTAGAGGTCATGCAGAAGGTGATGTGCAGACAGAGGTCCACAGCAGGGAACCCTGGGAGAATCTGGATGTGGTCTCTAGCTTGGACTTTCAGACAGCCAGATGGAGGCGGCGGGTGAGACGCTGACGGATGGTTCAGGATCCAGGGGTGAATTAGGTGGGCGAGAGGTGGGTGACTTGGGCCATGTGTGTAGATGTGATGGTGTTGAAATGTCTGGAGGGGGCATTTGGGAGGCTGTGGGGTCTTGATCTAAGTAGGAATTCAGGAGGAAACACGTTTAGGGGTCTGGAAAGAAGATAATGGCTCTGGGCATGGTCTGGAGGTGTCGGCTACGCAGCTGGGGCCCAGCACAGCCTGGGAGTCTGAGGGGGTCAAGAGGTCAGGACCAGAGCTGTTTGCAGGATAATGTGGGCAAGGTCACTCGGGAGAAGACACATCATGGATTTGAGAACCATCCACTGGGAAGGTCAGGCTGGGAGAAGACATGTAGACTGTCCTGAGGTGTGGTTTGAGAAGAGTCTGGAAACCTGGGACCCCAGGAGAGGAGAGGATCCAGGGAGAGGGAACTCAATGAGGCAGACAGGGAGGCAAAGCGAAGAGGCAGAGTAAAGCCATCAGCTGTCCTCACGCTGGGGACAGAGTTTGTCAGGACCCCACAGATAAGGCAGATGCTGGAGATGCAAAATGTGGAATGTTCCTCCATGTCTTCCTGTCTGGAATCAGAGCCTAGGGGCTCAAAACATTTTGAAAGAGTGAATACAGTAATGAACCTCATGTTCCTATAAGACTGAGAAGCCGCTGAATCTGTCAAAGGGCTTAAAATGATGCCCGGTGCAAATCTGTACCACTTTGAAAGATGTTCTGTTGTTTCATTTGTCAAAAAAGTAACTAGAACAAACATCACCATTAGAATTCCTAAGACCACTGCCCCAGAGCTTCAACTATTTGGGAATGAGCAAAGACAGGGACTCCCTACACGACGGCACCCCAGCCCGTGAGCATCATGGGTCCAGTTGCTCTTGAGTCTCGGGCCCTGGAACCCCATCATTCCTTGAGTCCTGAATGCAGTGATCGTGTTTCTTGATGGATGGCACCCCCTCCTCACCTACAACTGTTTAGGGCTCCGCAGTCTGGAGAGCCGCCCTCCCCTAGAAAGGAGGAACTCAACGGTAACCATGGCTTTGAGTCCAGAGCTGATTTACCTTATGCACTGATTGGCTACGAAGTGTCTCTGTTCAGAGCAGAGGCAGTGCTCAGGAGCGGAGCTCATCCTCCTTCATGAGTGGATTGGAGGTGGGACTGTGAGGAGTGGTGATCCTGAAATCTCTCTCTTCACAGGTAACTGTCTTCTGGCAACAGAGCGTCCTCCCAGCACCTCCTTCCTCACCCACAGGATTGTCTTTGAATCTGAACCAGATTTCCATAAACCACTTCTTGTCTGACTATTACTGAACAGATAAAAATTGGGGTGGAAGAAGCCAGAATACTTCCTACATAAAACTGGCATGTTTTTCTCCTTTCAAATGTTGATGAACCTCAGTTTCAGCAAAAGGTACCTCCTACCAGCCTCCAGAGCCGAGCACTGGTCAAGTCTCCCTGGGCACAGTGGGACTGCTCAGGGTGGTCCTGTTCCAGTTACAGTCTCAGGGTCCTCACCACGGCAAGCCAGAGCCCCTTGGAGGTGCTGAGTCCGCAGCCTCACCAACAGCCATGTCTCCCGCCACAGGCTCAGCGGCCACTCGCAGGTCCTGGGCTCTGAGTGGTGGCTTTGCTTTTGTGCTTCCAGCTGTGGCAGACATTCCTGCTCCTCACCAACGCCCAGTCCTTTTCTCCTCCGTAACAAATGCTGAGTGTCCTTCCAGTTCCGTCAGTCACTCAGCTGTGTCCAGCTCTTCATGACCCCATGGACTGTAACACACCAGGCCCCCCTGTCCATCACCATCTCCTGGAGTTTACTCAAACTCATGTCCATCGAGTTGGTGATGGCATCCAAGCAGCTCATCCTCTGTTGTCCCCTTCTCCTCCTGCCTTCAATCTTTCCCAGCATCAGGGTCTTTTACAATGAGTCAGTTCTTCGCATCAGGTGGCCAAAGCATTGGAGTTTCAGCTCCAGCATCAGTCCTTCCAATGAATATTCAGGACTGCTCAAATTAGGTGGGGGCAGAATTGTTATGTGTTACCACCAGCCCAAGCTGTTCACCTTCACCATGAGACATGCTAACAGAGCGTTCAGGTGGTACAGCTTCTAGGTCTGGCCTTTATCTCTGATTGCTGAGTCTCCGACTTGAAGGAAAGTTGCCCTGGACAGTTTCCAGAACTGCATCAGACTTTGCATGGGCAAGAAATCCAACTTTGCTTGCAAACGCCTGAGCTGTGGGAGACGTTTGTTACTGCAGCGTAACCTCGCCTTTGCCGGCACATACACCTGCCTTGAGCACCGAGAGCTTCCTCTTCAGAGTGCCACTCAGCATCTGTGCCTCTGTGAAGGGCTCTGGCCCTCCACACCCACTTTGTGGTCCTCCCCGAGCCTCTGGCCTCCTGCCACTCCTGTGGGCCCAAAGCCACACTCACTGTTGAGCTCTCACGGGGCAGGCTGTCCCACTATTGCAACCGCCTGCTTGCACGTCTGCCTCTCCCTCTCTGGCACAGGCTCCTTAAGGACAGGCGTCGTGTCTGTCTCATTTACTGTCACAGCCCCATGTGTGTTTAGGAATGGCAGCTAAACAAATGAGTGAAGGAAGCCTTCGCGAAGACAAGAAAAGTCGCGTGACGCAGACGCGCGCTCTCTGACTCGTCCTTTGTGTGACTCAGGAGCGTCTTGTGCGGGGTGTGTTTCCGACGGGACGCGCACGCCTCACTGGTGCTGGCGCTTAGCTTTAGTGAAGCAGACGCTTCTGCCAAAGCTGCTCTCGGGTTAATCCTGGAGAGTCTCACGCGTTCCTGCACAGTTCTCCCTGTCCCTTTCTTCCCAGCAGCGCGGGAGGCCACAAGCTGGCTTGGCCTTCAGGGACAGATCTTGGAGTTTCATTCAAAATGCAGTTAGCTCAGATGTGAGTGGGCACCTTCCTAGGTGGGGCTCCTAAGGGTGCTGGTCGTGGTTCTCTTTCTAGGGTTTCAGACGGGCTGGGGCTGGAGCTGCGGTGGAGAGGGCTGTCTCTCCAGGTGAAAGGGTGAGAGACTGCGGTATGGGGTCTGCTCTGGTTCTAGTAACGTCCCCACATTCACCTGTTCACTCACTTTTCAACTCACTGGGGCAGCGTTCGCGATCCACGGTGAACAAGGTCCCACTCTTGTCATCAAGGTGCCCGGGAGCTCTCTCTCTGCTCCTCCGTATTCTCAGATCATCGACATGCAGCCCTTCCCCCGGAACACATGCACACACTCATGCGTGCACACGCATACACATACACATGTGTGCACAGAGACACAATGTGCAGGCATGCACGTATACACAGGCACACATGCGTGCATACATAAAAGGGCGCACTCGCACACACCTACCTGCAGGCATAAACACACACGTACACACATGTACACACAGGCACACACACACACACATGTGCACACCCCCCTGCAGACTCGGCCCGGTGGAAGTGGGCTGCCGCGTTGGGGTCCCTGTGGCCGCCCTGCTCAGGGAAGCTCATCCTGCGAGCTCCCCGCCACCTCCCGATCAGCCTCGTGTGCCATGGAGGGGTCTTCGGCCAGGCGGCAGCCCTGCTGTCACTGCGATGTTGACTCTCCCCCCGAGCACCGATGCTGCAATCAGGACTTAGCAGAAGGGACATTATCTGCTTGTGGAAGTTTCGCCAAGTGCTTTTTCTTCTCAACCTCAAAAGAAAACCCAGGCGTGCTGCAGACCACGTGAGGAGATAACCAACCACCTTCAGGAGGGAAAGCCGCTGAGATGCACAACCTGTGCGGAGACAGGCCAGCCACCCCGGCCAGCCTCCTCGGCAGGCCGCCCCTGCTCCCAGGAGGCTCTCTGGGTCAGAGAGGCTAAAAACTGAGGGCTGCCTGGTCATACGATCCAAACAGTCACACTTCTGCAGTTAAGGAGGGTGCCTCTCTTTTCATTCATTTGAAGTTTTCCAGGGGGAGCTGACTCAAATGACTCTATTAGGAGATTGCGCATCACAATTTTTGGAAAGAAAAATGTGAAAAGGGTGGAGAGAACCCTCAAATGTGGAGCCCCCTTGTGGCACCTATGAAGGCTTGCTGCGTGTTTTGCTCTCTTCCCGCAGGGGACCACGGTCTTCACTGGTCAAATCCTCACTTTGGGCAGGAAGGCGTGACGCTGGTGCTGGGGGGTGCGGGGCTGGTTGGCGGAGAGGCACTACTCATTCCTGCAGCCACAAGCAACTGATGACCAGGCAAGGGACCCATGCTGACGGGCATGGGCAGGGCCTCACGATCTCCTCTGGGTCTTCCTTGTTCGGACCCCTCGCCAACATCCACAGACTTTGAATGTTTTATGCTGTTGAAGCAAAGTGATTGCCTGGGAGACAAAGCCTGTGATGCAGAGAACAGAATACTGAGCTCCGAGTGCAAGGGGGAGAAACAGCCTACCAACCTTTCCCTCTGGGGGCAAAGAAGACCCTCAGACCCGAGCATGCTCGGCGGTGATCTGCAGAGCCAGAAATCAGCGGGATATTCCTTGTTAATGTGGAAGACGAACACGATTATGCTGAGTAGACGTATTTCCCCCTGAAAATGTGCAGTACTTGATTTTTAAAGCTTCTGTAGAGAAGGCAGCTTTCCTGTTCTTTTCTCTGTTGCTAAACCATGGTTTCCTGTGAGCACATTTCTGATCCCACCTCCTTGTCTCTCTTTGCAATAACTAATAATTTGTCTGATTCTTTAGAATATACCTTCGCATTTCTTCACCTAAACTTTCATTTGTAACTACAGGGCCTGCCTGAGCAGATCTGGAAATTAAAGATCAGAGACTATCTTTGCAAAATGACAGAGCCATGTTGTGAATGCTTGACTGATTCTCAAGTGCCTGACAAACAATTAGTAAAGAGGAGAGGCTCTGCTTACTCCATATTTCTTGGCAAAGTAAAATACGTTCCATCTCCTGAACCTGTGACAGTCATTTGGAAACACAAACGTGGAACGACCTGACTGGCCTCAAGAGGTGTCAGGATGCCACGTTAAACCATGATTATAATGAGCTGCACGCACGATTCAGGGTAACTCTGGGGCATTCCCTGATCCAGACGTGCGCATCACGGTTTGTCTAAAATCGTGCGTGTGTGACAGCATCTTGAGAGTGCTGTCATCCGTGCTAATCACCAATTGCTCTGTGTCTGGCACCAAACTGAAGGCGAGGACAGGGCCAGGATAACTGAGGTCCACGTGGGGCTTAGTGAGGGCTTGGATCCCTCACTCAGAGCTTCAACCCGGAAGAGAATTGACAACAAGTCAGAAAACAGAGTCTATAAACACAAAAGTGTAAGCAAGTAAGAGCAGCATTTTTGCTAGTGGGAAAAACGCCAGATGTCAGCTGTGCATTTGGTTGAACTTTCATGTTTTTAGAAAGTATCCCTACTGAAGGAACATAAAACCTATGTAGTGTTAATCCACTCTTAGTTTAAATTTTTTAATGGTGCCCAGTACATTCATCCCTGCAGGATTTGCAAGGTTAGTTTCCAGACTTTAGGATCTGGTTGACCAGTGTCCCTGGAACCTGTGTGCCCTGGGATGGCTCTTCTGGGCTGACCTTTGTCAAATTCCCACCATCAAAATCTCGCTGTTAGGAAAACAGTTCAACAGCAGTTCAGAGAGGGACTGTCTAATGCTGGGGCTCAATGGCAGCACATTTTCCATTTCTAAAACTATAAACCCACTTTCATTACATTTTTGCATTTTTTAAGAGTTGATTTACAATGTGGTGTTAATTTCTGTTGTATAGCAAAGTGATTCAGTTTTATATATGTGCTTGTGTATATAAATATATATATACATTCTTCTAAATATTCTTTTTCCTTACGGGATATTAATCTCAGCTCCTCATGCCTCACAGTAGGACCTTGCTATTTATCCATTCCATATATAGCACTTTGCATCTGCTAACCCCAAGCTCCCAATTTTGAGCCAGTAATTTTGAGGTTGAGAATACTGAACAGCAGAATGAAGAAACGGCTGGTCCATGTCCCAGAGCAAACCTGAGCAGTCTGAATGGGAATGGAGAAGAGGTTTCTGGTGATGTGCCTTGTGAGAGAGCCTGGGTTCAGGGTGGAAGCCCATCTACAAATCCAAGTGTCTCTTTCTGGCCTGTGGCCACATATTTCACGACTATGGAGAGGCCGGGGCGGGTGGGGAGAGGCGCGTGTAGGGCATTTTCTGGCTGTCATCCTCAGTTCTATGCTGAGACACTTCCAAGGGAAGAGTTCTCACCCTGACACTGAGCTATAAGCTGCCGCGGACTGAGATAAGCCCGTTTGGAAGGAGGACGGTTATCCCCCTACATGGCAAAGGGGAGAAGAGAAACTGTTGGCTCAGGCTGGAAAAAAAGCCTCAATATATGGGAAGCTTGCCGTGTTTGGCAATGCTTCAAAGCACTTTCAGATTCTATTTTAATAAGGTGACTTTGAAAATAACCGCAAATTTCTTTTTAAACTCAGAAAGTGAAAAATCTCTTCAGATATTCTCTACCATAAAAATGTGTCCGAATGTTAGGTGAAGAGGTTCTAAACGATAATCTAGATGGCTCTTGTGTTGCCCTATGACTTTTGGACTCAAATCGGTGCAGTGACCTTGCTTGTTATCTTTGGCCAAGCACAGAAGAGCAGACGAGCGAGGCTCTAGTGCCGCAGATCCCTTGACTTCCATGTCAGTGAGTGACGAGATGGCAGAGGAAGCTGCTGCCCAAAGTTTAGCAAGGACACGAAAGTGGGCTGCAGCAAAGAGAAAACCCACGCGGCAGGTGGATCTGAGCCAGGCTTCCTTCATTAACAAGTGTACTCGTCAAGCAGCTGCTGCTGCCCGGCGCTGTCCAGGGTGCTGGTGGTACAACCTGGAAGGAAAGACGATGTAAACCCCTGTCTTCCAAGAGGGTCCTGAATGAATGCAACCAGAAGACTGGCCCAGGTCACAGGACCACTCGCCAACCTACACACTCTTGCGAAATAATAAATACATAGCGTGTTAAGACAAGAGTAATCCAGCAACAACAATGTCTGTTTCCTCCTAGAACCAGCAGCTGACATCTCCATGCATAGAAACAGACAAGAAACAGAAAATACACAAAGGCCGTGATACAGTCAATGGTAAGTGCTATGGGGAAAACTAAGCAGATGTGGAGGAGGAGAGACAAGGGCACGGGGGTGGCTCCAGGTGATGGGTGCCTGGAAACACAGACAACCAGCGAGGAGGCCACACGGAAGGGGGCGTGGAGGAGGCAGGGAGGAGGGACAGGGAAGTGTGAGAGGACTCTGACCAAGCGGTGCTGGGACCTGGCTGTGAGCAGTGGGAAGACCCTCTTGTGTGAGCGCAGGTGGGAGAGTGGCGGAAGGAGGGAAGGAAGCCGGGTCGGTGCAGGATGAGGTGAGCGCTGCAGGGGGAGCCAATGAGCTGGCCCTGGACCTCCCTGCAGCGGATACAGAGCATGCGCTAAGGAAGCGGCCAGGGGCTGGAGAGGAGCCCAGTGCCCCTGCGGCTGGAGTTTTGAAGGATGGGGAGAACGAGACAGCAGGTGTAGGGTGGCTCCTGGTTGGCGGTCAGGCCACATGACGGCTGGGTCCTGGATCCGAAGCAAGAGCATTCTGCCTGGTGTGGCGTCCCCTCAGCCACACTCAGGAAAAGGGGCAGCAAGCAATGGACCTGGGCTGGGGTGAATCCAGTGGGCAGTTTGGCCCCAAAGAGGGAAAATGCGGGAGGGCACGTGCAGAGGAGTGGCCAGTGGTGATGTGGGGGAAGGTGGTTCGGCAGGGCTGCGATGGGGACGTGGATGGCTGGAGGGCAAGGGCCCTGCAGTGCTTGCGTGGGCCAGGGCGGGGGTGTCGGAGCATGGGCTGAAAGGCCCTCGGCGGTGACGAGGCCAAAGGCATGAGCGTGGAGGGGCGGCCACAGTGGGACAGGAGAGGAGGTTCTGGGGGCGGGAGGCCCAGGAAGCCCGTGCGCCGGGTGGCTCACTTAGGTGGGAGCGGAAAGGACCACAGCCTCGGACGGGGCCATGGGAGAGAGTGGCGAGTCCTGAGTGACCTCTGCCAGGTGTTGGAGGTGGATGAGGGCTGCCAGACGCGACCTCGGCAGCGGCTGCTCTGGAGGTGGACACACTGACTGCCAATCCTCGGGGGCCAGTCTCCTTTGGGCTCCCGTGGATGAGGGGAGGGCTGGTGCGCCCCAGCCAGGGGTGAACCCAGAGGCCTCGGCTGGTGGGCTGTGGACGTTGCATGGACCAGCTCCAGGGGCTGCGTTGGAAGCAGGCGCTGCGCAGAGTCCACCCTCCACATGTCCACCACCTGCAGCCTCGCTGACCCCAGCAGAGGAGGGAGCGTGGCGGGTGGAAGCCCCAGCTGTGGGGCGCTGTGGCGGGGGCAGGAGAGGGTCCCAGCATCAGATTCCCTTACACTGCTGGGGGTGGACTCCACAGCGGATCAGTGGACCTTATGTGTCCTCACCTGCCTGGCAGGCCGGCTGGCACCATTGATCATGTGTCTAAGTAAAGAAACCGATGCTAAGAGGGCGTGCACTATACCCAGGGCACCAGTTCAGCGGGGCTGGGACACAGACCTGGGTCTTCTCAGCTGCCTCTTGGGTTCTTTCCATGACACTAGTGGGAAAACATCTTGAGAAGTGGCTGTGAGTTCAGGACGGGGCCTGGCCGACCTGGGTGAAGGCAGGTGGGTCGGGAGGAGACAGCGCCCCTGCTCGGGTCCCGGGATCGGCTCTGGCTGTGCTCTGGGGGGTAAGTCCTCTGCGGTCAGTCGCACCTGCCACCCAGCTCCGCCCTCCTCCCAGCATGAGGACTGCGCTCTGTGGGTCCCAGGGTCCCTCTCTCCAGCTCGTCCCCTTCCTCCACCAGCGTCTCCTCCGTGGCTGCAGGGCCGCCTTCTGCCGTCTGCCTAATGGGGGTCTGGCGGACGCCCCTTGTCTGGCTCTGAGAACAGCTGGAGGTCTCTGGGCTGAGCCTGGGGCTCTGGATGCACAGCCCTGGGCAGCACCCCCTTGCTCCACGTGCCTCTAGATGGGTCCAGTCGCAGCAGGGAGACCTTTAGCCTGTTTCTAACTCTGGGAAGAAGAGAAGATCATGCCTCTGTTCTCACACTGGACCCTAAACGTTCGAGGAGGGTGAGTGGCAGTCAGGTGCGCCCTTGGCCAGGCATTCTGTGGACCCTGGTCAACAGCTTCCCTCGTTGACTTTTTCTGGTGTTGAGGCTTCCCTGGTGGCTCAGGTGGTAAAGAGTCTGCCTGCAATGCAGGAGACCAATGTTTGATCCCTGGGTTGGGAAGATTCCCCAGAGAAGGAAATGGCAACCCACTCCAGTACTCTTGCCTGGAAAATCCCATGGATACAAGAGCCTGGAGGGCTACAGTCCATGGAGTTGCAGAGTCAGACACGACTGAGCGACTTTCCTTGCTGACTCTAAGTAAGCAGATCATCTGCTGTAGTGTGTGTGGGCCTCGTCCAATCAGGTGCAGGCCTCAGAGCAAAGGCTGAGGTTTTGCTGAGAAGGGATTTTGCATCAAGCCTGCAGCGCTAACTTCTGCCTGGGTCTCCAGTGCATAAGAGATTGAGGACTCGCTGGTCCCACGACACCTTAATGCCCTAAACGGTCCATCCACAGCACCTCTTTCTATAAGAGATCATCCTTAACTACCTCCCTAGAGCTATCTCTCTCTCTGCATCTACACACACTCACACACACTCATACACACTCTCACACACACTCTCACAGACACACTCTCACACACACATTCACACACATACACACACACATATTCACTCACACACGCATTCATACTCACACACACTCACACACACAAACACACTCACACACACACACACACACATATTCACTCACACACGCATTCATACTCACACACACACACTCACACACACAAACACACTCACACACACACTCACACACATTCACTCACACACTCACTCATACTCACACACACACACTCACACACACTCACACACTCACTCATACACTCACTCACACACTCTCACACTCACTCTCACACACACTCACACACACTCACATTCACACACACTGACACATTCACACACACTCACACACACACATTCACTCACACACTCACTCACACACACAAAAACACACTCACACACAGTCACAGTCACACACACTCACACACACGCACTGACACACTTACACACACTCACACACTCATACACATTCTCACACACTCACACACACTCACAACAAACACACTGACACACTTACACACACACACTCATACACATTCTCACACACTCACACTCTCACACACTCACACACACTCTCACTCACACACTCACACACACTCACACAGTTACACACACACTCACTCTCACACACATTCACACACACACACTCACACACACTAACACAAACATGCACTGACACACACACACTTACACACTCATACACATTCTCACACACACACTCACATACAGTCACTCACACACTCACACACATTCACACACACACTCACACATTCACACACACACTCACACACTCATAAACATTCTCACACACTCACCCACTCACACACACTCACACACTCACACACACTCTCACTCACACACTTTACACACACACACTCTCACTCACACACACACACACACACACACATTCACACACACACTCACTCACACACACTCACACACTCACTCATACACTCACTCACACACTCTCACACACACACTCACACACACTCACATTCACACACACACTCTCACACATTCACTCACACACTCACTCATACTCACACATACACTCACACACACTCACACACTCACTCATACACTCACTCACACACTCTCACACATTCACTCACAACTCACTCATACTCACACACACACAAACACACTCACACACACACTCACACACATTCACTCACACACTCATACTCACACACACACTCACACACTCACTCACACACTCTCACACATTCACTCACACACTCACTCATACACACACACACTCACACACACAAACATACACACACACTCACACACACACTCACACACACTCACACACTCACATTTACACACACTGACACATTCACACATACTCACACACACACACTCACACACACACACATTCACTCACACACTCTCACACATTCACTCACATACTCACTCATACTCACACACACACTCACACACACTCACACACTCACTCATACACTCACTCACACACTCTCACACTCACAAACACTCACACACACTCACATTTACACACACTGACCCATTCACACACACTCTCACACACACACACATTCACTCACACACACACACACAAACACACACTCACACACTCAGTCACAGTCACACACACTCACACACACGCACTGACACACTTACACACACTCACACACTCATACACATTCTCACACACTCACACACTCACTCACACACACTCACAACACACACACTGACACACTTACACACACACACTCATACACATTCTCACACACTCACAAACACTCTCACTCACACACTCACACACACTCACACAGTTACACACACACACTCACTCTCACACACATTCACACACACACACTCACACACACTCACACAAACATGCACTGACACACACACACTTACACACTAATACACATTATCACACACATACAGTCACTCACAACACACATTCACACACACACTCACACATTCACACACACACACTCACACACTCATAAACATTCTCACACACTCACCCACTCACACACACTCACACACTCACACACACTCTCACTCACACTCTCACTCACACACACTCTCACACACATTCACACACACACTCACACTCACACACACACACTCACTCACACACACTCTCACACACACATACACACATTCACACACATACACTCACATACACACACACAGACTCACACAATCATACAATTTCTCACACACTCACACACACACACACTCACATACACACACACAGACTCACACAATCATACAATTTCTCACACACTCACACACACACACACACTCACATACACTCACACTCACACATTCACAGACTCACACACATTCACACACACACACTCACACACATTCACTCACACACACACTCACACAAACATGCACTCACACACACAATCACACACACTCTCACTCACACACACACACACGCACTCACACACACATACAATTTCTCACACACTCACACACACTCTGACACACACTCACACACACACACTCACACACATTCACACACATTCATTCTCACACACATTCACACACACTCACACACTTTGACACACATGCATTCACACACACACACACCCACACTCACACACACACTCACACACACTCAATCACGCACTCACACACACACACTTATACACATTCTCACACACTGACACACACTCACACACTCACACTCACTCTCACACACATTCACACACACACTCACACAATCACGCACTCACACACACACAGTCACACACACACACTGACTCACACACACACTCACACACACTCACACTCACACACACTCACACACACTCACACACTCACACACACACATTCACACACACATTCACACACACACTCACTCTCACACACATTCAGACACACACACACACTCATACAGACTCACTCACACACTCACACTCAAACACACTCACACACTCACACACACACACTAACACACACACACTCACACACACTCACTCTCACACACATTCAGACACACTCACACACACACACACACACAAACACGGACTCACACACTCACACACACTCTCACACACTCACACACACACACGCACTCACACTCAAACACACTCACACACTCACACACACACTCACACACTCACACACTCACACACACACTCACACAAACACGCACTCACACACTCACACACACTCACACAAACACGCACTCACACACACACACTCACACACACATACGCACTCCCACACTCACACACATTCACACACACTCTCACACTCACACACTCACACTCAAACACACTCACACACACACGCACTCACACACACACATTCGCACACACACTCACTCTCACACACATTCAGACAGACACACTCACACACTCACTCACACACTCACACACACTCTCACACACTCACACACACACAAACACGCACTCACACACACATACGCACTCCCACACTCACACACATTCACACACACTCAAACACACTCACACACTCACACTCAAACACACTCACACACACACACACTCACACACACACATTCGCACACACACTCACTCTCACACACATTCAGACAGACACACTCACACACAAACACGCACTCACACACACACACTCTCACACACTCACACACACTCACACACTCTCACACTCACACACACTCTCACACACTCACACACTCACACACATACGCAACTCACACACTCACACACACTCTCACACACTCACACACACTCACACAAACACGCACTCACACACTCACACACACTCTCACACACTCACACACACTCACACAAACACGCACTCACACACTCACACACACTCTCACACTCTCACACTTACTCTCACACACACAGTCACACACACTCAGTTCTGATGGTTTCTCAGAACCCCTGACAGATACAATTATTCACAACAAGACGTGTAAATGCACTTGGACTTTCTATTACTTTCTCCCAGCAAATATTAGAAGAACCTTAACCTTTCCCCTGAATCATCTGCCCAGATGTCATACAAATGGATCCAATCAGGGCCGTGGGCAGAGGGAGCTTGAGACATCTGTCACTTGCTTCAGAAAGGACCATGTCACCCTGAGTTGCTTCCCCATGTGGGAGAATTTTATGTGAAATTAACAACTCTGAAAGAGAAATTATAAATAGATTTTTTGAATGTTCTTGAGTCCAAGTCACTCACCACTTAATTTATTCCCCAGAAGCCGGCATGTCGTGTCAGAAATTGAAGACTCGGTATCTGATGCGCTGATACACCCCACGTCTGACAAATGAGCCAAGAAAGAAAGAAAAGATGCAAAAACAACAGCAATCATGTAATTCTCAGGTTATTTGTCACAGGAGCTTATTTGTTTGCTTTCTTATATTCAGGAGCAGATCAACACCAAGGACAGTGACACAGTTTAAAACGAAGGCGATGGTCAGAAGTGAGGACGAGCCAGGGACAGCTCTCGTGAGCCCCAGATCAGCCAAGGTGCTTATTTCAGGGCCCGCGGGTGAGGTCAGGGATGGAGCCTTAGGAGAGGCAGGGCTGAGCGTCTCAGGGCCAGGCTGGCGCCGGGGACAAGGTGGCCATGACGGAGCAGGCCCTGTCTCTGCCCCTGGGCTGGAGGAAGCAGCCCCAGTGATGCTGGCTCTGACAGTTGTCTGCCCTGGAGTGTGCCCTCTCCTCTTCTGGGCCCCGCTGACTCTCCCCAAGGGGGGCTCCTCCGACCCACCCTGCTCCGAGGCGCCCTCTCACCTCCCCTTCACGGCATCCTCCGGATCCTGGCACTGCACCCCCTGTGGACTCCGGCTCCTCACGGCCAGCAGCTTGCAGGGTCCCACGTCCGCCAGCCTGCAAGGCACAGGGAGCAGCCTGGTCCCCAGGGAGGTCTGCTCTGATGGGGCAGGAAGTTGGTCTTGAACTACACCATCCCCATCTGATGCTGAGCTCCCTGTCTGTTCAGCAAGGTTCTTATTTCTTCAGAAAGTTGGTTTCCATTAAGCTGGATTAACCCTGCTGCTGTGTGTGCAGCGTGATATTTAGGAATGATTTTTGAGGTCCTTGGTGAACTAAACTCACAGGGCACCAAGGTGAGCCACATGCAAGCCCAGAACTGCCATCCTGACTTCATGCAGTTTCCATGGCGTGTTTGGAGACTGTTGAGGGTAGGGTAAAATCATAGACTCTGAGCCTGGTTTTCAACCCCATTTCTGTTCCTTCCTCGCTGTGTGACCTTATACAGCTTACCTGACCTCTCTGGGCTTCAGGCTCTTGGTAGATCTGCTGTGAGGATAGAAGGAGTTATGCCTGCAAAGAAGTCAGAACACCATCTGGCACCTTGAGCACCGTGCGTGTTTGCTGCTATTGACTGAGATCCCATGGCCCCACTTCTTATCGGCCTTGCTCTTCAGAGGACTCTCCGAAGTATCTGGAGACTACAGTGAAGATGGGCCTGTGGCTCAGTTCTCGGGAGAGCGTGGAGCCACATCTCAGGTTGCTGAGGAAGGGGCCAGATGTCCTGAAAAAGCCACGGGGCTCCACGTGGTCCATTTTCAATCGCATGCGTCGGTCACAGAAAAGGAGCCACACTGATTAAAACAGAAGAGAGAAATTCCGGTATTTCTGGTGCTTTCCTCCTTAGACGGTGAGGACAGGACAGTCGGGAGGGGAGAGGAGGATGTGGAAACAACACCCCCCGAGCTCTCAGCTGCAGCACCTGCCTCGGACACACGGTGTCCACCGCTGACAACACAGTGCCGAGCCATAATGAGCCCTCGGCGGTTCTCATCGGGGCCAGAGAGAAAGAAAGGAGGATTTGGATGAGGAAGGGCCTCAAAACACAGGGCCAAGTCAGGAAGGTCCCTGGCCTTCTAGGACAGAGACAGAGCTGGTGGCAAGTCAGCAGCTTTGGGCTCCTCCCAGGACCATCGGCCTCACCAGAACTGACATTGGTCCTGGCGGGGCTGCTACTCACCTGGGGCCTGGAGGCTTTGTCCTGCGCCCCGCCCCGTGGAGGAGCGTCTGCGAGATGGAGGGGCAGTCCTGCTCCCCCGTGACTCCTCGGGTGTCCCCGCCCCCACCTGCTCCTGGGCAACGTGGGGGACCCTAGGACAGCCCCTGCCACAAGAGAGGCAGCCCTCCCAGACTCCTGGTCCTGCCCTGGCAGCTCCTCCACTCCTGGGAGTAGCAGTCTCTTCTGAGACTATGGGATTTCACCGGGAGATTATTTCCTCCCAACAAGGACAACCGCAGCTTGGCTCTTCAGGATTTATTTATGGACAATAAAATAGCCTGCCCCCATAAAGAAATGCTCCTGGCAGCCACATGACGTGTCCAGCAGCGGAATGCAGAGCAGAAGTAAGTCTCCAGGAGGGCGTTCTGTTATCCCTCTACCTTTTAACGTCTGGGTATATTGTTTGCGTTGATGGTGAGGAATGTAAATGCACCATGATTCAGCAGGTCGCAGGAGCCGGAGGACAGTCAGAGGGCTCCGCAGAGGAAAGGGCTTGACAAAACAATAGCCCAGAGTCCGGGGATAAATATCACAGCAAACAGCTAATCTCTGGAGTGCGATTGATCCCCGGGTAATAAAGACTGAGCAGAAAGGTTTCCCTCAAAGGTGACCTGCATGATTCACCCTTAAAGTTTGACTGGATTCCCCTCTGCAAACCACCACCGGGTGAGGGGTCCGGCCCGATGCCCCTGTGTTTGCACGGGTCTGACCCAAAGCAATAGGACGCGGAGAGTTAAAGCAAGTCAAACCTCTCCTGGCCGCTACAGGCTGAGTCCCCGCGGCTCTGTTGTCCTCAGAGCGTTCCTTCCCCTCCAGTCTGGTGGGAGGCGTGGGATGTTTGAAACGGAAATGAGAACCCAGAGCGCGTCCGCTCAGGGGGTTCGCACAGCCTGGGACAGGGACCAGGAACCTGCATTCTAATGAACGACCAGGCAGGTGAATCAGTGCAGCAGACCACAGACCCTCCGTGAAAATGCTGCCTCGGAGGAGGCGGGGGCGGGGGAGCCGCCTTCATCTGCTCTTCCAGAATCTGAGCTCTGCCTCCTAGAGAGGGCAGAGGCCAAGAGGCCCGGCATTCAAGCGCTGGAAGGACCAGAGGGGCTGCAGCAAGCTGAGGATGACCTGAGGAGGGCAGATCCTCGGGGTTGAGCAGAAACTCGTGTCCATCGAGTCAGTGATGCCATCCAACCATCTCATCCTCTGTCATCCCCGTCTCCTCCTGCCTTCAATCTTTCCCAGCATCAGGGTCTTTTCTAATGAGTCAGCTCTTCGCATGAGGTGGCCAAAGTATTGGAGCTTCAGCTTCAACATCAGTCCTTCCAATGAACACTCAGGACTGATCTCCTTTAAGATGGACTGGTTGGATCTCCTTGCAGTCCAAGGAACTCTGAAGAGTCTTCTCCAACACCACAGTTCAAAAGCATCAGTTCTTCAGTGCTCAGCTTTCTTTATGGTACAGCTTTCACGTCCAAACATGACTGTTGGACAAACGGGATCACTGGTGATAATTTTCTGAAAGTGAGTGCGGCTCTGGGCAGCAGATGGGGGTCTGGTGCTCCGCCACCTGCAGAGCCCGTGTAGGGAGAGCCCCAGGGTGACAGCAGGGTGCCACCCCAAGCAGGGGCTCTTAGGGCTGGCCTCGTGCATGAGGTCCAGCTGCAGCTGGACGGGGCAGCTTGGACCCCACCCTAGGTCCCTCCAGAGGCCTCGCTTGCTCTTGGAGAAGGAGCTGCAGCCAGGGCGGGTGGCAGTTGGGTGATGCGGTCTGGGCAGGTCAGAGGCCTAGGCCCCATGTCCAGCTGCTGCTTGCTTTTCTTGGAATCACCTGGCAACTTGGCCAGAGGAGCCTGACGGTGCATGGAAGCTCTGCCTGGGAAGTTTGTGCTGCCTTCTCATCAGTGGGACAAACCTGGCCCTAGAGGACATCTGAACATCATTTTCCTGAGACCTGGCGGGTCTCTGCCAGGGCCCCTGGTGGAAAGGCTCCACGCAGGGTAGCCAGAGCAGCCAGCCAGGACCGACGTGCCTCCTCCTCTATCCCATCGCCCCAGGGTGCTGCTGAGGGGCTCTTAGTTGACGACCATGCCCTGACCGGAGGCACTCAGTCCCAAGGCTGTGTCGGAGGGCTGCCCAGGTGGGGAGTTGCTAGTGAGCCTCTATGGAGGTGCACGAAGTGGAGGCTTCCTAAGCCATTCATCACCTGATCCTCTTTGACTCGGCAGCTTGGGGTCGTGAGCACCATGGGGCTCCCAGTCTGCAGGGGGCTGGGCTCTTGGAGACCCCTGGGCTTGCTTTCCTGCTGGGAGATCCTGGAGGCTTGTGGACAAGAGCTGCAGGAAGACAGGGTTAGCCACGCACTTCGTCTACCCTGATGCAAAGCATGTGGTCACGTTAGAGAGCCAGCCAGCCCGTCAGGCTAACGCCTGACTAGTAATCCCTCTGAGTTATTACTGCGCCTGTGCTTCCAGATTTTTCAATGAAAGCGCTTCCGTTTTTAGACCCTTGTGCATTCCGACCTGCTACAGTGATCAGAAAACTTTCTATCATGTGGTATCTGCTTTATATGTGGTAACTGATTTTAAGGAAAAAAAAAGAAGGCTGTTTTTTCCTCCCAGTTGCATCATGAACAGCTGCCTGCTCGGTTGTCTTTACGTGTCTGTGGCTCCTGAAAGGAGAAGGAGTCAGCTGGAATCTGGGCTGCAGGCCTTGGAAAGGGAAGAAGGAAGTCGGGAAAAAAGGAAAAAGGGAAGGAAGAGGAAGGAAGGGGGGGAGAGGGGAGGGGAGGGAGGGGAAAGAAGGGGCAGAGAGACGGTGCGGAGGTTGCTGTTTGCTGTCACGTCCACCGTCGGCGAGCTCTTCAAAGCCGCCTGGCAGATCTCCACACTCGAAGACTCCAACCCCTGTGACGCTGGCCCAGTGGTGTTTAATGAAGGTCTGTCGTTGAACAAACAAGTTGGATTGTTCAGCAAATACTTAACAGGTTTTTCTCCACTTAGCTCTGTGCCAGCTGCCAGCTGTGATGTGAACAAAACTGCCTTGTCTGATTGACCTGGTACCGGATTCGTCCACCCCGGGATCTCTTCAATACAAGAAGACCCCAGCTTTGCGGGCAGAGCCTCTGTCATCTCAGACCAATGCCTGGTGGGGCCTCGATGATGTTCTGATGTTCCTTCAGAAGTGCCTGATTTGAGTAGAACGAGCGTTCATGGTGAGGCTGATGCTCAGATACATGTGTCTTCCCTCTGAGCAGGTAGGTTTCCTTGGAACCTCTCTGGTCCCCACGCTTGAGCAACAGTAATAGAGAGGAAACAGAAAGACAGTGCCAAACCCAGGAAACATGTTAATTCCCTGCGACTCGAGGGTACTGTGATTTTGCAAGTTAACTTTGATATTCTATTTCTCTCTGTCAAATATATCTGTGTATGTATGTGTCTGTACACGCACACACACAATCTCTGTCTGTCACAATGATCCTGAAAAGAAGGGCTTATCTGCCAGCTTGGACATGGAGTGAAAGAGCCACAGGCCTTCGTACAGAACTTAAGACCACAAAACCAGTATTCCAGGAGCCAGGGTGCAAGACGGGCAGCTGTTGGATGCAGAGGGAAATTTTCTTCACCACAACAGAAGCTGTGTCCCTGGGCACACTGGGGTTTTCAAAGGAGGGACCCCTGGGCCCTTATCCCAGAGCCCTGCTCGGGGAGAGGGGCCTTCACCAGGTGGGTGAGGGTCCAGCTCTGCCATCCCAGTGCTGATGCTCCTTTTCAGGATCACTGTGAGAAACAAAGTTGTGTGTGTGTGCGTGCATGCACACGTGTGTGTACACACACACACATACAGATATATTTGGCAGAGAGAAATAGAATAGCAATCACATGTTTGCTGGCTTTCAAAATCGCAGTGTCCTCAAGTGAAGCCGAGGGAAGGGTCCCTCCTCCGATTCCTGTCCAGAGGCAGAGGGTTAGTCTCAGGCCCAGCACCGGGCACCCCAGGCCTGACTTCGCTGTTTGAGAAGCCCCGGCCTGTTCCACAGGTCCATCTCCCGACCCCTATCCGCACTCTCCCCTGGGGTCTCTTACTGCCACGACCCCCAGGGCTGATGACTGCAGTGTGGTGACGCTGAGCCGGGGCTGGGCCTTTGGGTCCACTTGGCAGGCCGTGGAGGGAAAGGACAGTTACTCTGGTCCACAGCAGCCGTCAGAGTCCCAGGACCCTGTGTGAGCTGGGCCCTTCCCTCATCCTGACCCTGAGGTCGTGAGACCAAGCCCACCCCGTGATGGGGAGGCTGCGGTCAGGATGGAACCCGCCATCTGTTGGCCAGGAGTGGGTCCTGCCATGATGGATCTCCGTCGCCCACCCTGGTGGCACCTCCCCGCTGACCCCGGGCCCCAGACCCAAAGCGGATGTGTGCGGTAACAGACTGTTGGCCAGCATGCTGCCAGCAGAGCCTGGAGGGCTGCGCTTCCCAGCCTTCCTCCCCCTCTGCCTTTGCCATGTTCCCGCTGCCGCTGGAGGCACTGGAGGATGAGACGTGGATGGAAAGCAGGTCCCTTGGGGGTCTTTGACACCATCATAGACCCACTGTGCCACCCAAATTCCACACACGGTGTCCGAACAGTCGGCCAACCTGTGCGTTCAGGGGTTAAATAGGCATTTGTCGCTTCCTACCACTGAGTGTGGGGGATCTTTGTTACGCAGTGGGCCTGTGGCAGGAGATAACTGATGCGCCTGCAGTTCCACATGGACAGCTGAAAACCATGCCCAGGGTGCCTCTCCCAGGGGAGCCGGTTTGACCTAGGCCAGAGGAGCTGGGCTGGGAGAGACCTGCTTATGGGGGCACCGGAGGCGTCTCCCTGCCCAGGAGAGAGCTCAGAGAACACTGCTTATTAGAGAAGGAGACAGCCAGCTGTCTGTCCCAGGTTTCCTGGTGGGGACTAGAGAACTGCTCTTTCCTTTTTGTGGTTTGAATGATCACACCAAGCACTTTATGGGGAAAGAACAGCCAAAGGGTGGACATGCCTCCTCTCACGAAACGAGATGGGAGAAAACTGTACTCGCAGGGAAAGGACGAATCACAGCCACGAACACAGCGAAGGCAGAGCCTGGTTTTTCTTTCTGGAGGGGAGTGTCTAGTCTCACCACAAATGCAGCTGCGTGATTCGATAAGCTTTTCTAGTATGGTGATATAATAATCAATACTAAAAAGATAAAATGATGCATTTGGACAGTGATGAACCAGAGCAGGACAGCATTGGTGGAATTAAATTAAACAAAAATCTGAAGCAGAAGCAGACACTAACTTCCCATTATTCGAGCTATAGACAAATTCATTTCTGTAAACAGTTTTTAAAAAAGATTTCATCCTGTTTTTTTCAGGATCCCAATTACTCTTGAAAATGAGACAAGTCAGCAATTTAAAACGGCTTTCTTTTAACTATTCGGTGCCAAAGGGAAAGACAAAACCGGCTCTATCTGATGAGGAAACTTTTCATACACGACTGACCTTGAGTGAAACCTCCCACCGCGTGGGCCAGTGGTCACTCTTCCTTTCGTCCAGTGCGAGAGGGCTTCTCAGAATTGAGAAAAATATCACCGTAATCTTGCTTTTTCATAATCGAAATAGAGGGATGGAAAGAAAGTGCAAAGGAACATGTCTCATGGACACGGGGGCACAAACTGGAGTCCCATAGAGACAGCACCCCAGAGCATTCGGCTCCTCCAGGAGATTCATCAGGGGAAGAGGGGGCCCCACTGAACTTGAGATGAAGTTTTGGGGTGTCTGAATTCTCAGGGAGAACCTTGAGCCCTGCTTCCTTGCAAGCACGCTCTCCGGCAGGCCTGTGAACGGGGCTCCGTGGGCCCCAGGCTGCAGCGCCTGCCCCGGACTTGGTGTCTGCGGGGCCAAGACAGCCGGAGGGCTGGCGAGAGCCTCACTGTGGTCGCGCTTCCACCCCCGAGCCCACCAACCGTGCTTCACTGAGGCTGCAGAAGGAGCCCTGAGGTCTTCTGGCTGAACCTGACGACAACCACGGTCGGCTTCCCAGTGCCCCTTGGATCTGAGATTCTGTGGGTCCCGATCTTTGCCTCCATCCTTGCGTAAGGCCAGTCTCCCTGTTTTGTCTCAAATGTGCTGCAGGAGAACAATGGGCAGTGTCCTCAGCATCTCTCGATGAAGAGAATTATTCCAGGTATTCCTGCCCCAGCCCCGGACCTGTGAGCACTGAGTGGGGAGCCGCGGTCCCACCAGGCAAGAGGCTCAGACTCAGCCATTCATTTCTTATTCCTTCATCCAGGCAGCATCTCGTGAGGACCTGCTCTGTGCAGGCAGATGAGATAGGACTTCTGTCCTCAAGCATAAGAGAGAGTATGCAGCTGTGTCACCAAGACACGCAACGAGCTGTGGGAGGAGTGAGCGTGCGGTCAGAAGCCACGGAGGTGAGAGAATGCTTCACAGGTGAGGGTGTCTGACTCAGGCCTTGAAGCACAAGGAGGAGGAAAAATCGGCAGGTCAGCTTTCTCAGGCAGAGTTCACGTAAGGAAAAGACATTTGTTCCGTGGAAAAACGAGCAAGGGCCAATAATTCACAGCAGGAGATATACATACGGACACCAGCGAACAAACATCTTTTAAAAAATGATTCCGCTTCAGCAGGAATCCAATATATGTAAATTAAAACTACAAAAAGAGATGTCGTGTTGCCAGCCAGAGTCTAAGGATTTCGAAATGATAACATTCCACGAGAGCCTGAGATGAACTGACCACACTCTGACACCACGACTTCGCAGCACGTGTCATGAATTTTAACAGAGTGTGTACCCTTTGCATCTATAATCTGAAGGCAATGACTTATACACAGGGCAGTCATGCGGTACTGTGCACATTGGAAAAATTGGGAAGCCCTAAATATTCAACCACAGGAATATGGAACGCTCATAACATGGATGGTGAGGAGGCTGTTTAAAATCATGTTTGTAAGAAATGGTTAGTGACATGGAAAAATAATGATGGTATAAATAAAACTCACGTTACAAAATTACATAATGAATGTTATCATAGCCTCATAAAGTATGTACATCAGGGTGTATGCTTTCAGATGCAAGTAACAGTGTGTGACTTAGAGTGTCTTACACATAAGTTCATTATCATCCATAACAAGACATGTGGACGTAGATGGCCCCAGGATTAGTGAGCTGCACTTTTAAGCGCTTGACACTCCCCTCTTTCCCACTTGCCACTCTTACTGTCTTGGTCCCATCCTCAGGTTGGTCCCTCCTGCCGCCCACAAGATCACTGCAAGTAACACAAACTCACACAGCCGTGTCAAGAGGGGCCGAAACCGCAGTCATCTCTCTCTGCCTTCCTTTCCTCTCTCTCAAATATTTTGCATATCTGTAAAATCTGAAACGCATGTTTTCTTTTTTTAAACTCTCCTCTTTTAACCAAGCCCCCACTAGACCAGCCCTTGCAACCTTACATTTTACTGACTATGGTTCAAAGTGTCCATGCTGAAACTTATTTCTGGTGACGGGAATGGACAAAACAAATCTACCATTCCCTTTCTGATGCGGAGAGGAGTCATGGTTCCTAAGCATATTGCCACCCAGTATCTGAACAGGGTCGAGACTTTTGCCAGCAAAGGAATAACGGTGGCTTGGTAGACAGCCAGCAACTTCCCACAATACACTTGGAGTAAAATAAGTAATAATAACCCTAATTTAACAGCAATTATCTCTAGGTTATTGTAGACTTAGAGTTGAATTTCATTTTCTTCTTTGTGTGGCTGAATACTTACAAATACTTTCCATCAGCATGTATTTATTTTAAAGGCAGAGAGCAAACAAAAGATAATTTTACAAGACGTATTTATTTGAAGAAGTCTGAGTGCAATGTGAGATTTGGGTTGATTGTCTGTAATGAGTAATAGTTGCTGCTGCTGCTAAGTCACTTCAGTCGTGTCCGACTCTGTGTGACCCCACAGATGGAAGCCCACCAGGCTCCCCCGTCCCTGGGATTCTCCAGGCAAGAACACTGGAGTGGGTTGCCATTTCCTTCTCCAATGTGTGAAAGTGAAAAGTGAAAGTGAAGTCGCTCAATCGTGTCCGACCCTTAGCGACCCCACGGACTGCAGCCCACCAAGCTCCTCCATTCATGGGGTTTTCTAGGCAAGAGTACTGGAGTGGCTTGCCATTGCCTTCTCCGAATGAGTAATAGTTAGGATACATGTACTCACTGAAAATGGGTATTTTGGCAGCTGTGAGTAGATAAGGTGTGTATCTGTTACATATCTTAACTACTTAAGACAAAACTTACCTTGTCTTACTCCGTAAGGATTTCCATAGGATGGCAGAATGACAGGAGTCGGCGAGGGCCATGGATGTCAAGACTAGTTGCTTAAAAACATGAGCACAGAGAACCAGGATTTAGAGAAGTTTTTTTGAAAAAAGGCAAGATTATGTAAGGAAAACTTTGTGAAAGTCAATGTGCAAAAAGAGTCGAGGTCTAAGATTTTGACAATTGAATATATGTAATGCTTAGAAATACTATTAGATAATTGTAAATATAAATGCACTTAAATAAAACTAGAATGTGGTGAAGAAAAGCGTAAATTAATATGACTCTTATTCTACTTCCATCCATGACAGATTAGCTTATATGGCCTCACCTTCACTCCATTAACTAGAAAACGTAACAAAATATATAAACTAAGATTTTGGAGTCTGTCATTAACTGGCAACCTGAGAGTGCGTTCCCTGAGAGACGGTGAACTAGTGAGCTCTGTGTTCCCCTCCCCTTCTCCCTGAAGTCGTCTCCAGAGTATGACACAGAGAGTGGAAACCCACATGGTGCACAAAGACCTCACTCAGCTGAGGAACGGATCAGAGTTCAGCAAGGCTGTCGTGGACAGAATTCATGGAGCAGTTCACCAGACAGGAAGGAGCTGTACGGAGGAGCTCCAGAAGTTTCCATAGGATCCCCACTATATATTTGACTGAACATTAAGCTGTCCAGACACAGTGCAGAACTCTGCAAAGTTAGAGAAACGATAATGGCTGCATGGCTGTAAAATAAGCAATTCCCACAGCTTACACACAGAGGGACGATATTGACTGGCCAACCAAAGGAGGGTAGCCTTATTTAGCACCAGATCATTTATCAGAGACACAGGCGAAAACAACGGTATGTGGTGGAGCTCATTGCATGCAGTGGAGCGAAAAGGATGAAGACAACAGAAAGGGTAAAAGTGAGGATCGAAACAGACCAATCTAGGTTCCCACTTAAACGTGGCGTTGTGGATTAGTGAAGGCTGGCTCTCATAGTTAATTACACACACTTGCTACAGCTCCTACTGAAAAACAAACACGGAGGCTTTGCTAATAGGGTAGTAGGAGAGAAAAAATAAATACCAAAATTTCTCAATCAATTCAAAAGAATGGTGAAAAAAAAGCAAAATGGAAAAACATTAAAGAGGAACAGATAGAACAAATAGAAAATAAATAGCAAAATGGTGGCCTTAGGCCGACATATAGGCTTAACTGTATAAATGAGGACATTAAATGTAAATGGCCTAAATTAAAGTGAGAAGGCAGAGATCATTAGACCAGAAACAGATGCAACACAATTACATGATGTCTTCATGCCATGTACTTTAAATATAAAAAGGAAGAAACATTAAAAGGTAGGAAGATGATAGATTCTGCCACATTAATGTTACAGATACTGACTCATTAAGTAGTTCTATAAGTCACAAAGTGGCAGTGCAGATACTAGACAAAATTTTCAGAAAGAGGGTGTATTGTAGGAGAAAATTAACAAATTTTACAATGTTAAATGGATTAATTCATCAAGAAGACTTACTAGTTCTAAATGTGCATGCACCCAATAATAAAACCCCAAAGAATAAACACTAAGAATTTAGTGGAGAAATAGAGAAATCAATAGTGATTATTAGATACCTCTTAGCTCCTCTCTAAGTTATCTGAAAACAAGTAGGCATAAAATCAGTAAGGACATAGAAGTCTTGAACAAATCTTTCAGCCAAATAAATCTTGTATTCATTGAACACTTCACCCAAAATTTCTTTTCAAGTATACATGAAATGTTGAAACTAAATACGGGGCCAAACAAATAAAAATGCATTTAAAAGGACTGAAATCACACAAGTTATCTTCTCTGGGTAAACTAGAATTAAATTAGAAATAAATAATCTGGAAAATATCTAAGTATTTGAAAAATTGAAAATACTTAAAGTTCAATGTAAAAAACATGACTCAAAATTTGTAGGTTATAGGTAGAGCTGACATAGAGATTTAAATGCTTATATCAGAGAAGAAACAATTTTTTAATTAATAAAAACTACATTAAGAAGCTGAGAAAGATAAGGATATTAATAAATCAAAGTATGTAGAAGAAAGGGTATAATAGAGATAAGAGAAAAATCAATGAAATTTTTAAAATGGACAGAAAAGACAAAAATAAGTAGAAAGTGATAAAGTATCAACAAAATTGATGACTCTACTTAGATCTATTTTTTAAAAGCAGAAGAAATACAAGCTATTGAGATCAGGAGTGAAAGCAGTGATTTTACCTTAGATCCTATAGCTATTAATAGGATAGTAGATTCATGGGGTTGCGGAGAGTCAGACACGACTGAGCGACTGAACTGAACTGAACTGAACTGAAAGGGTTAGTAGGAACAATGTATTTCAATAAACATGAAAATATAAACGAAATGGCAAATTCCTTTAAAAGCAATATTGTGCCAAGAATGATACAAAATAAATATCTCTTACCTAGTAATGTAATTGAATTTATGTTTGAAATCTACTCACAGAGGGAACTGCAAACCAGATGGCATTAATGGTGAATTTTCTCATGTTTAGGGAAGACGTAATGCCAATATTACATGAGCTCCCTCAGAAAATAAAGCAGGGGGACACTTCCCAAGTCATTTATGAAAAAAGTTATAAGAAAAGGAAGCTACAAACCAATATTCCTCATGAATATAGATGTAAAAATCCTTAGCTAAATATTAGCAATTCAAATCAAGCAATATATAAAAGAATAATATATTATTATCAAGTGACGATTATTCTCAGAATGCAAGAGAGATTTTACATTAAAAATCAATCAATTTAATTCACCATATTATACGAATAATAAAAGCGACCTCAATATATGTGAAAAATGCATTTGACAGAACTCAGCATTCATCCCAGAGGAACGAGAAATAAATTCACAACAAACTGAATAGAAGGGAATTTCCTCACCCTGCTTGAGGGCATCTTAAATAAACTGTTGACCTTGTGTACTCTGGCCTCGCTAAATTCATTTGTAAGTTCTCTGATTTGGTGTCTTTGTGAAATTATTTTGGCTCTTCTGTTTATTTCTAATTGTCACGTGGTCACACCGTCTAATTTCGAGATTGTGCGTGTGTGTGCTCAGTCGCTCGGTCATGCCTGAGTCTGTGCGACCCCGTGGGCTGCAGCCCGCCCGGCCCCTCTGTCCACGGGGCTTCCCAGGCAGGAGCACTGGAGCGGGTGCCGTGTCCTCCTCCGGGGGGTCCTCCTGACCAGGGACTTGACTGGCATCTTCAGTGGCTCCTCCTTCAGGTGGATTCTTTGCTGCTGGGCCACCATGTGCTAAGTCAAGCTGACTCAGTGGAGAAGAGTCCTTTCAGAAACTGCTTCCAGCATAGGCAGGACCTCTGGGAATCCACTACTCCATGCAGGCAGGAAGAACGCTAAAGAACCGTCAGCACCAATTCTTTTCAGGGCTTTGTAAATGAACCCTAGGCTTGCAACAGTCTAAGGAGCATTTATTCAAGAAAAATGGCTGAATCTTAGACCCATATCCTGAACATTAATAACTCATACAACTCAATAAGAAGAAAATAAACATTCCAATAAGAAAAAAATGGGACAAAGATTTGGATACTTCAAGAAGAAAGTGTTGTTATACATATTGAACTATACACTTTAAATGAGTGCATTTTATTCTATGTAAGTTAAATCTCAGTGGAATTGATTTCAAATTTTATATTAAAAGCTCAGCAAAGCCAGTGCCCTGGGACAACCCAGAGGGATACAGTGGGGGATTCAGAATGTGGGGGACACATGTCCTGTGGCCCACATACCTGTGGTAGATTCATGCTGATGTATGGCAAAAAACCATCACAATATTGTAAAGTAATTATCCACCAATTAAAATAGATAAATTAATTTTAAAAAGCTTGGGAAGATATTTCAGGGAACGTTTGACAAAGCAATATATGTAAATGACCAATAAGCACCTGAAAAGATGCTCCACATCGTTAGTAAAGACCAAAGGCAAAACAAAGCTCCAGTGGGAAAGGGCTGCACACACAACTGGTGTGGATAAACTGAGCATAATAATGTCAGGAGAGAACAAGTGAAAGAAAAGCGAAGGGCGCTCAGTCGTGTCCGACTCTCTGTGACCCCATGGACGGTACAGCCCATGGAGTTCTCCAGGTCAGAATACTGGAGTGGGTAGCCTTTCCCTTCTCCAGGGGATCTTCCCAACCAAGGGATCAAACCCAGGGCTCCTGCATTGCAGGCGGATTCTTCACCCACTGAGCCACACGGGAAGCCCAAGAATACTGAAGTGGGTAGTGTATCCCTTCTCGAGCAGATCTTCCTGATCCAGGAATCGAACCGGGGTCTCCTGCATTGTAGGCGGATTCTTTACCAACTCAGCTATGAGGGAAGCCCCCAAGAGAAAACAAGAAGCAACTAAAACTTCCTATATTTCTGGGGAGATTGAATAAGGTACAACCATTCTGGAAAAGTTTGGCAGTTCATTAAAAAATTAAACATGCACTTTCACGTAACCCAGAAATTCCACTCATATATTACTGAAGAGGAATTCAATGTTGTGATAATTTCAGGTGTACAGCAAGATGATTCTGTTGAAAACACATACATTTCACATTATTGTCCATATCCTGTGCTATACCGGAAATCCTTCTCATTCACCTGTTTCATATACAGCAGTGTGCATGAACTCAGGAGACAGGAATTTAAGCAAACTCTGGGAAACAGCAGAGGACAGAGGGGCCTGGCGTGCTGCGGTCTGTGGGGTCGCAGAGTCAAACACGACTTAGCGATAAAGAGCGACAACAATTAATCCCAAACTCCTAACTTATCTGTCTTCTACCCTCTTTCCCCTTTTGTCACCATAAGTTTGTTTTCTATGTATGTGCCTGCTTCTGTCTCATAAATACGTTCATTTGTGTCATATTTTAGATCCCATATATGTGACATCATACAGTATTTGTCTTTATGTGACTTAATTCACTTAGTATGATCGTCTCTGGGTGCATCCATGTGGTCGCAAATGGCACTAATTCGTGCTTACTGATCTTGAGACAGCCAACCAACCAAAGCCTGGGTGTTGGAGCTTCCACTGTCCCCCTGCGCCCAGCACAAAGCAAGGTGTTTCCCCTCTCAGCCCATGTGCAAGACCAGCAAGGTGGCCTTCTCCGGCCCCAGTGGTGGTGTGTTCCTCACGTGACTGCCTGAAACGTGCCAGGACCAGAGAGCCCAAGGACATGGCTCAAGGTCACAGAGAAGACGCCTCAGGGTGCAGACCTTGGCAACTGACCGTGAAACATAGAGTGAGATGTCTCCCAAAGGGACATTCTCGTGTCTCCTGCCGTCAGCCCTATGTGTGTGATTGTCCACGTGAGCCTGCGCTGCAGCCGTGAACGCAGCTGACTCTAGACTTGTGTTTTTGCAGAGTAAATTCCCGTACAATGCTCTCTAAGCCTAAGATTATCAGTTGTTGTCTAAAACCTCTCTTCCTTCCTGAAGAGTAACAGGTTTTTAGCTGAGATGCCCTCCCCTCAGGTCTAAACATTGATTTTCCCAGAATCCCTTGCAGACAGCTATGGCAAAGTAACTAAACACTAAGCCATCAACTCTCAGTGGATCCGCAGTGCGCACTTGTTGACTGGTCTCCTGTCCTCTCTCATTCTGCTTATCCTCTAGCTAGAGCTCTCTCCGGAAACATCTGGGACAAAGCAGGAGGACTCGTTCCTGACCGGGCCCTGGACGGCTGCACGCAGCACTTATACAGGTACGAAAGCCAGCCCCCAACACCAGGGCTTAAACAAAACAGATGGGCCATCAGACAGATGTTTCTCTACTAGTTTGCTGAACTGTTGGTAGAAAAGTACGTGCCATTTTATTTCTTAGGATTATCTTAACCATGAAATAGTTCTATCAGGTGCACTTACAGAGAAAATCACCTATTTCTTTTCTTCTGGGGCCACCCCTGTGTATAAATGGAGAGGGGCTGGAGAAGAAAAGAAAGGGGACCCTACGGCCTCAGCACAGACTGCCACACGGGGCCAGGCAAGGAGTCCCTCAGTGTTCACTGAACACCGCATGTCCGTGGGGCCCCAGGACATGAAGATCCAGACTGTGTGCTCCTGGAAACGGGATTCAAAGGCCTCTGCCCAGAGGGGAAATTTACCCTGGCTTTGCATCGTCCTTACAACGCTCTAAGGCAAATGTTAGGATCTCTGTTCTGCTTCCCAGAGAAGACGGAGTTGCAGGTGTTTACTGCCTTGCTTGGTGTCACTCAGAAAGCATTTGAACTAGGATTTTAATCCCGAGAGTCAGGCTACAAAGCACAGGCTGTCCAGAAAGCCCGAGGCCTCCAGGAGCTCACCAGCTCGCTGAGGGTGGAGGAGAGGGTGGCAGAGCAGAGAGAGCCATGGGGCTGCAAAAAGGAAAGGAGGCTGACACAGAAGAAAAACAGATGCCTGACGACATTGGAACAAAACCATTTATGCATCAAAGGACGGACTCAGTAGGGTGAAAGGGCAGCCAGAGAATGGGAGAGAACACTTGCAAATCATGTGCTGACAAAGGGGTTAATATCCAGAATACATAAGGAACTCCTACAGTTAAACAACAGAAAACAAACAACCTGGTAAAAAAACGGACAGAGGGGATGAGTGAACATTTCTCCAAAGAAGATTAACAGAAAGGGCCAGAAAGCAGGTGAAAAGATGTTAAACTTCAGGGATCACTAGGGAAACACAAACCACAGGAGACGCCATTTCACACCCTGTAGGCTAGCTACTGCGGAAAAAGGAAGCAAAATAGAAGACAGGAAATGCTGGCGAAGACGTGGAGAAGCTGGAGTCCTTGTGCACTGCGGGGAATGCACAGCTGTGCGGCCGCAACGGAAAACGATATGATGATTCCTCAAAAAAAATTAAATTAATAAAAAGTAATTCCCCTTCCGGGTATATCGTCCAAAGAGTTGAAAAGCGGGGTCTCATATACTTATGTTCATAGGAACATTATTCACCATTAGCCAAAGTGGAAGCAATTCAAGTTCAACCACGGATGATGGATAAACAAAGTGTAGTCTTTACATACATAGAACATCATTTAGTGTTAAAAACAGCAGAGATTCTGACACATACTGCAGTATGGACTGACCTGGAAGGCATTACAGTAAGAGGAATAGCTGGTCACAAAAGGACACACGCTGTAGGATTCCACATCTATGAGGGTCCTGGAGTATTCCGATTCATAGAGACAGGAAGTGGATGGTGGTCTCCAGAGACTGGGAGATGGGAAATGGGATTTGTCCTTTAAGAAGCAGAGTCTCAGTTTTGCAGACTGAAGAGTTCTGGATGGAATGCTGGTGACGATTGCATAACCATGTGAGTGCACTAAATGCCATCAAAATTGACACTTGAAACATCTGAGATGATAAGGGGCTAGGTTTTGTGTATTTTGACATAGTTTTTAAAAATTAAAATGAAAGATCAAAAGAACGTAGTGGAAGTAAATGGACGCATAGGGCATCTTCCCCTACGGAAAGTTGAAGGAAGGAAAGAGAAAAACCTGGCTCAGACATGGAAGCATGAATGGGGGGGTGCAAGGAGTTGCTTTGGAAGCACTGAAGCTGGTGTGCATTTTGCCAAAGCGAGGATGGTCACTGGGTGGACACGTAACATTTCTCAGCGTCTGCCTCCCACCATCCGCCCCCCTAGAATATTCTAAATAACTTCTAACGATCCGCTTACCAAATGTCCTCTGAGCCTGAGGTTTCGCATGGCAACCCCTTCTTGGCAATTTGAGAGAAATGATGAAATAGTGTGTGGGCTGATGGTAATTAATGCCTCAGAAAAATTCTGTCCTTGGCATGAAATATGATTCCCTCCCCACGAGCGGAGGGAGTGTGGGCTTTGCTCGGTGCGGGCGGTGCGGCTGGGTGGTGGGTCTCTGATCCTTCGAGCCTTCCCGCCTGACACACAGAGCAACCCAGATGATCCCTTTTGGTTTTGAAATTGCCTGTCTGGATCCTTGATATTATTGCTGCAACAAAGCCAACTTATGTATGCTAGGAAGGGTTTTGTGGGAAGACTGACAGATTAGAAGAGGAACAGTGCTGTTTTATTTGCTTGTTGAAGGTATTTATTTTTTTAGAGATTTTGCACTTTCTTGTTCGTTTGTTTATATGTAACATTGTTTGGAGGTGGCAACGATGTGCACTTAACAAGTTGATTGCATCCCTACTCTTGTATTTCATAGAATGTGTTGACAGCATAAAGTTGTTTAATTCATTCATTCTCCTGTCCACCCATTAATCCATAAAGCATTGGTAGAACTGCCTGCTGTACATTGAGCTGGTCTGGGGGCTCGAAGTCCTTCCCGTTTGGGGAAGGATAATCAACATTACAATGTTCCACGACCACTGGTGCTAACACTACACGAGCATGGGAAAGACAGGGACTGCCTCGGTGTGCTAGGCCCACACGGAGGTGATTTTGAGGTGGACTTGCAGAGAGGGGCGCGTCCACATGGAGGGGATAGCGCGTCCCAGGAGCGGACAGCCTGGCCAGGTGGGCTGGGTGGGGCTCGCCCTTCGGGATTCTGTGGGTCTGCCCAGGCTCCGCCCTGTTTCTCCTCCCTCCTCCTCTGAGTTCTGGGCCAGATCACTGTCCTCTGCTTGCCTGTCATGTAGGTTCCTGGCTTCACACACAGCAGTGCATGCTTCTAGGGAGAAAGTCGTGTCCCGGGGAAGAAGTCTTTGGAAGAGGAGCAGAAGAAGAAACTCTGGCCCTGGAAGTCTCAGTGGAGCGCATCAGTTAGTCCGTCAGTTCAGTCGCTCAGTCGTGTCTGACTCTTTGCGACCCTTTGGACTGCAGGCCTCCCTGTCCATCACCAACTTCCGCAGCTTGCTCAAACTCATGTCCATTGAGTTGGTGATGCCGTTCATCCTCTGTCGTCCCTTTCTCCTCCTGCCTTCAATCTTCCCCGGCATCAGGGGCTTTTCCAGTGAGTCAATTCTTCACATCAGGTGGCCAAAGTATTGGAGCTTCAGCTTCAGCATCAGTCCTTCCAATGAACACCCAGGACTGATCTCCTTTAGGATGGACTGGTTGGATCTCCTTGCAGTCCAAGGGACTCGCAAGAGTCTTCTCCAGCACCACAGTTCAAAAGCATCAGTTCTTTGGCACTCAGATTTCTTTATGGTCCAACTCTCACATCGTACATGACAACTGGAAAAAACATAGTCTTGACTAGGCTGGCTTCAAACCCATTCTTCCTCTTGCGACTTCCGAGGCAGGTTTGTCCCGTTGTGACTGCACTGCATTCTCTGTGCTGAGACCTCTGGAGGACGGTGCCATCCTACCTAGGATGCTCTGTCCTGCTGCCCCCCACTCCTCCCTCGGCTGAGTCCTCCAGGAAGAATCTGTGGGATACCCTGTGCCCATCAGGAAGACTTGGCTGTGAAGCAACTGTCCTCTCACAGCAAGAGGCTGCTCTGGCCGCTTCAGGGCAACACACACCCCTCTGGGGTGGAACACATGGACGGCTGCAAGCGGGCTCCCTGTGTGAGGCCCCAGCTCCTCCCCCACCTCCCCCAGCTTCTGCCAAGCACAAGGAAGAGGGCCTGCTTTTGCATCTTTTATTCATAGGCCCTTCATGAAGCAGGCTCCCCAGGGGACGTCCACAACAGCATGAGTGATATTATTTAAAACCATCTTGCCACTTGATAGTAGAAGTGGAATCATTCTTATAGTGCAACTCATCAATCTCTAAGCATGACTTTGCAACGCCTTCCTAAGGAAGGTCAAGTTCGAATGAAATAACAGGAGCGGCATCCTCGGTGGACTTTTGCAGCCTCACGCTCTTCCTCAAGGTATCTGAACAAGGAAGTCTCCTTTCTGGATGTCATTCAAGGGAGGGCCCTTCCTCGGCAGCAGGGAGGCTGCCGGATAGTCCCTGAGAGTGAAGATGTTCTGTGAATGAACAGGATGGAAGAGGAAGAGGACAGGGCTGGACCCTCCTTCAGAGCAGGATGCTGAGTCAGTCAGGGCAGGGGCTTCACCATGGCAAACGGAGCATCGCAGCCCGGGTCGTGCTGGTTAAAATGAGCTGGAAACAGCAGACTGACAGCCGCTGGGATGGTGCTGACTCAGGTCAGAGTGCCCGGCCATGCCCGCCTCGTCATCAGAGTCAGCAACGGGAAGGTTGAGGGTCCTGTTTGCCAACCTCTGCTTGCTGGACACAGAGAGATGGGGCTTCCGTCAGGGAGGGAGGAAGCCAGGTTCTAAGGGACGGTCGCCAAGTGGTCTGTGTTGCTCCAGGTCACACACGTGCTGACACACTGGAGTGTGCGATAACTCCTGGACCGTCCCAAAGTCTCCCCAGGATGGCTCTGGTCTTGACAGTGAGTCTATGGATGTGGCTTCAAGGGTCTACTTTTTTTTTTTGCTATTTTCTTATTCTGTGACTTTGGATCTTGGTGTTGGGTGGAGGGATGTTTCCTCTTAAGGCATATTTGTCAATGTCTGGAGGCATTTTTTGATGAATATGACTTGGAGGGTTGCTACTGATACTCACTGGGGAGAAGCTAGAGAGAGATTCCTAACCATCCTGCAACGGCCGGGACAGCAAAGAGCGGTCACAGCATCACTGAGATACGGACTACATCACCCATTTGGAGTGTGCATCTCAGTGCTTTTTAGTGTATTCACAGATATGTGCAACGGTCACCTCATCAGGTTGAGAACATTTTCATCGCCTTAGAGGAGACCCCCAACTACTGAGCTATCCCTCCCATCCTTACATCTCCTCCAGGCTTAACCCGCCGCCAGTCTGCTTTCTGTCCTGACAGACTTGACTGGTTTGGATGTTTCGTGAAACTGAATCATGTTGTGTGTGACTGCTCATGACCGGCTCCCTTCACTTAGCGGTCCCCTTTATGGCTAAGGTCCCACTGTACAGATTTGCCACATTTTGTTTATTTATTCTTCAACTGATGGACATTCAACTTGTTTCTGCTTGCCTAGCTAATTTTTGACAATGGTACAAAAGTGACTCAAGGAAGGCAAGATATCCTTTTCCATAAATGGTGCAGGAGCAGTTGAAATAAAACAAGCAAAACAAACAAATAAGCATAAACCTTGATCAAAATCTCGAAGCTTATTCAAGCATTAATTCAAAGTGAATCTTGGACTCAACATAAAATAATAACAATGAAACTTTAAGAAAGAAAAAAATAAAGCACACCAGAACTAGGCACAGAATGCCGAGACTTGACTTGAAAAATATGACACAGAAGAGGGAAAAAATAATACAAATGAACTTAACAAAACTGAAATATTTTGCTCTATGGAAGATCTTGTTTAGAGGATGAAAAGACCAGGTAAATGCTAAAAGAAAATGCTTGCTAATTTCAACTGTCCAACAAAGGATTGTTATGCAAACCATATAAAGAATACTCATAACACAATCTTTAAAAATCCCATTAGAAAATGAGCAAAGATATGAGGAGACCTTTGAGGAAAGAGGATATGTGACGGCAAACCAGCACATGAAAGAAATTCAACAATATTATCATTTCAGAACATGCAAATTAAAACCAACAATTATACATCAATCAGGATGGACAATTATGTTTTTAAAGTAGCAGCACCAAATGCTGGTGGGGGTGAAGAGAAATCCGACTTCTTCCACAGGAATATAAAAAACGGTATAGGCACTATGGAAAACAACTTGATGGTTTCTTAAAAAGTTAAACTATTATATCACCCAGAAATTGAATTTCTGGATATTCATCTCAGGGGAATGCAAACATGTTTACATGAAAACATGTGCATGGATGTTTACAGATGCTTTATGCGTAATAGGCAAGAATGTGACAAAATCCAGATGGCCTTCCAAGGATAAATGGTTAAAGGAATTGTGATGTACCCACACCATGAGATACTTACCGTTCAGTTCAGTTCAGTTGCTCAGTCGCATCCGACTCTTTGCGACCCCATGAATCACAGCACGCCAGGCCTCCCTGTCCTTCACTGTCTCTCAGAGTTGCTCAAATGTCCACTGAGTCAGTGATACCGTCCTGTTCCTCTGGTTTCCCCTTTTCCCCGCCCTCAATCTTTCCAGCATCAGAATATTTTCCGATGAGTCAACTCTTTGCATCAGGGCCAAAGTATTGGAGCTTCAGCAGCAGCATCAGTCCTTCCAATGACTATTCAGGGTTGATGTCCTTTAGGATTGACTGGTTTGATCTCCTTGCAGTCCAAGGGACTCTCAATGTCTTCTCCAGCACCACAGTTAGAAAGCATCAATTCTTTAGCGCTCAGCTTTCTTTATGGTGCAATTCTCCCATCTGTACATGACTACTGGGAAAACCATAGCTTTGACTAGATGGACCTTTGTCAGCAAAATGATGTCTCTGCTTTTTAATAAGCTATCTGGGTTTGCCATAGCTTTTTTCCCAAGGGGCAAGTGTCTTTTAATTTTGTGGCTGCAGTCACTGTCCACAGTGATTTTGGAGCCCAAGAAAATGGAATCTGCTATTGTTTCCACGTTTCTTCCCATCTATTTGCCATGATGGGACCAGATGCCATGATCTTAGTTTTTTGAATGCTGAATTTTAAGTTAGCTTTTCACTCTCCTCTTTTACCTTCATCAACAGGCTCTTTAGCTCCTCTTAGCTTTCTCCCATTAATGTGGTATCATCTACATATCTGAGGATGTTGATATTTCTCCCAACAATCTTGATTCCAGCTTGTGCTTCATCCAGCCCAGCATTTGGCATGATGTACTCTGCATATATTGTCACCCTGCTTATTTAACTTATATGCAGAGTACATCATGAAGAACGTTGGGCTGGAAGATGCACAAGCTGGAATCAAGATTGCCAGGAGAAATATCAATAACCTCAGATATGCAGATGACACTACCCTTATGGCAGAAAGTGAAGAGGAACTAAAAAGCCTCTTGATAAAAGTGAAAGAGGAGAGTGAAAAAGTTGGCTTGAAGCTCAACATTCAGAAAACTAAGATCATGGCATCTGGTCCCATCACTTCATGGCAAATAGATGGGGAAACAGTGTCAGACTTTATTTTTTGGGGCTCCAAAATCACTGCAGATGATGATTGCAGCCATGAAATTAAAAGACGCTTACTCCTTGGAAGGAAAGTTATGACCAACCTAGATAGCATATTAAAAAGCAGAGACATTATTTTACCAACCAAGGTCCATCTAGTCAAGGCTATGGTTTTTCCAGTGGTCATGTATGGATGGGAGAGTTGGACTGTGAAGAAAGCTGAGCACTGAAGAATTGATGCTTTTCAGCTGTGGTGTTGGAGAAGACTCTTGAGAGTCCCTTGGACACCAAGGAGATCCAACCAGTCCATCCTAAAGGAGATCAATCCTGGGTGTTCATTGGAAGGACGGATGCTAAAGCTGAAACTCCAATACTTTGGCCACCTCATGCGAAGAGTTAACTCACTGGCAAAGACTCTGATGGTGGGAGGGATTGAGGGCAGGAGGAGAAGGGGACGACAGAGAATGAGATGGCTGGATGGCATCACTGACTCGATGGACATGAGTTTGAGTGAACTCCATCCAGGAGTTGGTGATGGACAGGGAGGCCTGGCATGCTGTGATTCATGGGGTCGCAAAGAGTCAGACACCACTGAACGAGTGAACTGAATTGAACTCTGCATAGAAATTAAATATGCAGGGTGACAATATACAGCTTTGATGTACTCCTTTCCCAACTTTGAACCAGTCCATTGTTCCATGTTTAGTTTTAACTGTTGCTTCTTGACCTGCACACAGGTTTCTTAGGTGGTAGGTAAGGTGCTCTGGTATTTTTACCTCTTTAAGAATTTTCCACAGTCTGTTGTGATCCACACAGTCAAAGGCTTTAGTGCAGTCAATGAAGCAGAAGTAGATGTTTTTTCTGTAATTCTCTTGCTTTTTCTATAATCCAATGGATGTTGGCAATTTGATCTCTCATTCCTCTGCCTTTTCTAAATCCACCAAACACTACTTAACTGTAAAGAAGAATGAACTCCCGACACTCACATCAACCTGGGCAAACCTCAAGAGAATCACATGGACAAAGATCAACCACGAAGGCCACAGGTCACATGGTTCCACTCCATAGCATTCCTAAAATTATAGAAATGGAGAGTAGATTTGTGTTTGCCCGGAGTTAAGGAAGAGCAGAGTCAGAGAAGGCAATGGCAAGCCACTCCAGTACTCTTGCCTAGAAAATCCCATGGATGGAGGAGCCTGGTAGGCTGCAGTCGGTGGGGTTGCTAAGGGTCGGACACGACTGAGCGACTTCACTTTCACTTTTCACTTTCACACATTGGAGAAGGAAATGGCAACCCACTCCAGTGTTCTTGCCTGGAGAATCCCAGGGACGGGGGAGCCTGGTGGGCTTCCGTCTATGGGGTCACACAGAGTCGGACACGACTGAAGTGACTTAGCAAAAAAATGGAAGAGCAGAGTAGCTCTGAAGTGGACGTGGCTGTCATCAGGTGACATCAGGGGTCCTTGGGGTGGTGGACAGATCTCTTGTCTGGAGTGTCTCTCTGTCAATATCCTGGCTGTGATGAGGTTCTACAGTTTTGCAAAATGTTATCTTTGGAGGGAACTGGATGAAAGTACAGAGTCTCTCTGTATTATTTCTTACAATTATGTGTCAACTGACAATTTCCTCAAACTAAAAGCTTAATCTTTAAAAGCATGAAACAAGTGGTTATAGAGCTTATCCTTCATAAGAGTCATTTGCTTACATTTTTAGGAGACAAATTTATGCAGAAACACAGGGATCCTAAGTGTAAATTCTGATGAGTTCTGATGTATGTTCACACCCAGGTAACCCCACCCGCTGGAGATACAGGACACCTCCATCATCCCAAAAGACTCTTCTGGGCCCACTCAAGTCAATCTCTGTCTCCATAGCAACCTGCATCCTAATTTCTGTCACTCTACATAATTTTCCCTGTTCTTGGAATTTGTAAAAAATGGACTTAGAAGTTTGTATTCTCTTACGTCTGATTTCTTTTACTCCATGTAACTTTTCTTTTGGTATTCATCTTAGAGGTATCAAAAATACACTATCTTACTGCTGAGTGGTAATCCATCATCTGAAAATGCTGCCATTTGCTTGCCCATTCTTCCTGTTGATGGACATTTGGGGTGTTTCCAGTTTGGGACCACGTTATAACAAAATCCGCTAAGACAGTTTGGGCAAGCCTATTACAGATGAATGTTTCTGCATAGTTCAGGTACATAGTCCAAAATGAGACTGTGGGTCACATGGAAAATAAGCTCCCAAAGTGGGGCTGGCCGGTAGAATCCTCCTCCGTAAAGCATGGATTCTGGTGACTCCACATCTTTGTGGTACTTGGTGTGGTCAGCTGGTCAGTTTTGTTTCTTTCTGTGTTAATTTTAGCCATCCTGGAGAGGTGTGATATGGTATCTCCCTTGGGTGTTAATCCACACTGTCTCTGATAATTACCGACATTCAGCAAATTTTCATGACCTTAATATTTAACTTGCATCAGTCATTTGAATCCCTGATTCTGTGAAACGACTAGTCCGGTTTCTTATTAGACTTACCCTTTTGTTGTTGATGTGTGTGTATAACGGACATCCTCTCTCTGTTCTGGATCCTTTATAAAATATGTGTGTTATTTATTTTTTTTCTACTCGTTTGTGGATTGTGCTTTCATTTTCCTGATGGTGTCTTTTGAAGAGCAAAAGCTTTAAAATCTGATGGAAACTAACCTACCCATTGTTTCTTTTCTGTTTCATGCTCCCTGTGTCCTCTTATAGTCAACTGTGAGGTTGGGGATAACGTGTTTCTTTCTAAAGAGCCTAATATTTTTGGATTTTACTTTTAGTTCTGTGATACATCTTGCATCAGATTTTATGTAATATGAGGTAGGGTTCTAATGCTTGTTTTGTGTTTTATACTTTTATCCAGTCGTTTCAATACCATTTGTTGAAAAGAATGTTGAAAAGTTCTCCCTATTTGAGAGTTTGTCATGCTTGACTATTCTCGCCTTTTACACTTATATATGTATCTTAGAATTAGCATATCAAGTATATATAAAGTGTATATTTTATATACCTATATCCTCACTTTTGATTATTTTGTTTGCATTAAAATTGTACATCATTTTGGGAAGAATGGAGTCTTCCTATCCATATATATGGTCTATCCACTTTTAAAGTTTTTTTTAAGATAAATATCTCAAGAAAGTTATACAATTTTAGCCATAAAGAAACTATACATTTTTTGTTGGATTACTCTTGGGAACCTCATCATTTTTGTTTCTATTTTAAATATTACATATTTCTAAATTATATGTTCCACTTGCATGCATTATGAAAATGCAAATAACTTTTATATATTGATTTTTCAAAACTTGCCAAACTCTATTTTTATTCTTTTAGTATTTGCTCTAGAAAATCTAACATGCATATTTAACTTAACAAAGTTAAAATTTAATAAGTATCTCTACTTCATCCCAGATTTACATGCTATTTCTGTGCAGTGCGTTGGTCCTAATTTAATTTTCACCCCCAGCAAGTACCATCAGGTGACGCAGGTCTGCACCCCGCCCGCACCCGCCACCTCTCTGCTCATTCTCCCTGCGGCCGACCTTGACCTTCCTCCCAGCGTCGTCACACATCTTCTTTCTCCAGAACCTCGTCGTGGCTTCCTGCAGTGAGAGTCTGTGGAGGAAGCATTCTTGGTTTGTTTCAGTTTTCACAAGTCTTGATTTTGCACTTGTTTTTGTATTCCCTAGATGTTGGGTATTGTGTTCCAAATTTATCGAAAAAGGTGAACTTTGTTATCACCTTTTAAATTTTTTCCATACACTTGCTGATTTCTATATTTGTCAAGCTGTCCTATTGGTTACTGAAAGAGGTGTGTTAAATTTTCTCAGTGAGTTTACTAATTCTGTCTACTTAAAAAAATTCTTCTGTTAAATATTTTTTATATTTTGAGGTTATGTTAATAGGTACATATACATTCCCAGATGGCTTCAGTGGTAAAGAAACTGCCTGCAATGCAGAAAACCTGGATTTGATTCCTGGGTGGGGAAGATCCCCTGGAGAAGGGAATGGCTACCCACCCCAGTATTCTTGCCTGGAGAATTCTGTGGAGAGGAGCCTGCAGCTCCCAAAGAGTCAGACAGACTGAGGGGCTAACACTTTATATTCTTATATCATTATATGCTGCTTCTCTTTAATCTCTGATCATGCTTCTTGTCTTCAAGTATACCTTGATGTCAGCTGACCAAAACCAGCTTTCTTTTGGCTACTGTTTATACACAGGGCTGTCCCTAGTGTCGGTGAGACCCTGGGCAAATATTTTATGTGGGGTAGTGTCTATAAAAATAATTTAAATTAAAAATATATTAGGGAAATTGGTCCTCTTGAGGTGCCGTGATTTATCCATCAAGATTCAGAATGGACAGAGAGGCAGGTTTGCTCTCCAATCAGCGTGAAGATGCTTGGTCCTTGGACGCACCACCTCTTTCTGCTCAGGTCCAGGAGTCTTATCTTTGTTACTTATTGCCAAGTGCACCATCCCTGGCCAATTCCTCATCTCTCAAAAGGAGGGAAAAGTGGCAATGCTGTTGTGCCTTGCAGTACGTGGCCCTGGGGACCTGGACCAGCCCGGGCCTCTCGATTCTGTGGTTTAACCGTGTGCATGCTGCCCTCTGCACCATCAGTCCAGAAACTGCTCCATCCGTCCCAGTGCCATGAACACTGGCTTCCACGAGCCGCACAGAGCTTGCCCCCCGGCTCCCGCGATGGTGACCACAGACACCAGTCTCCTTCCGAGCACACAGGGGATGCGCTGGGGTCTGCCACAAGTCCAGAAGCTGGGCCTTGCCACTTCTGTACATTCTGGAAAATGTGTGGCAATCATCTCTGAATATCATCTCTCCTTTCTTCCTGCTTTCTTTCTTCACCTCCTAGAACTCCTCCCGGACGCACATTAGCCATTTTGTCTCAGCCCCTGCTTCCCCCCACTTTTCCTCGAGTCTCCGGGTGATGCTTCCTCTCTCTCGTTCATTAATCTCTTCAGCTCTGTCTCATCTGCTTTTCAACCCACAAATTGTGCTTTAAACCTCAAACACTATGGCTTTCATTCTCTAAAAGGTTTATTAAATCAATTTACAAATTCACCTACTTGCCTTTTATAATCTCTTATTTTTTTAGAGGCAATTTTAGTACATTGCTTTAAAATATTTTTAAAAGCATACACTAACATATTTAAATGTCAACCACAACCTATTTCACGTTCTGTGTCCTGCGATTCTAACACTCTCCTCCTTTGGGTAGGATGCTTCTACTTTAATCTTTTTCCTGCAGACCTCCGTCCCTCTTCCCTCCTGTGCGTCTTGCTTTGCAATGTCCTTTAATCTTCTTCTATGTCATGTCTCTGTGGAGAAGGCAATGGCAAGCCACTCCAGTACTCTTGCCTAGAAAATCCCATGGATGGAGGAGCCTGGTAGGCTGCAGTCCGTGGGGTCGCTAAGGGTCGGACACGACTGAGCGACTTCACTTTCACTTTTCACTTTCACGCATTGGAGAAGGAAATGGCAACCCACTCCAGTGTTCTTGCCTGGAGAATCCCAGGGACAGGGGAGCCTAGTGGGCTTCCGTCTATGGGGTCGCACAGAGTTGGACACGACTGAAGTGACTTAGCAGCAGTAGCAGCATGTCATGTCTCTGGGCCTTTAATATGCCTTCTTCAAGAGGGTTTGTATTCCTTACTTCCTGGGGCCACCTCCCATCAGGGGCCACCTCCCATCAGGGACCGCTTTGAATATGTTTTTCCCATGTAGGAGAGTTGGTGGTTATAATTTACCCAAAGACGCATTCCCCACCAGCCAGCTGGGGTCCGTGACTCAACCAGCAAGTTTCTGACCTCCTCCTTTGCAGGAGAGGCCTCCTGGTTCCAGCCACACCTGGAGCCTCGGGCAGTCTGGTCCCCACAGTGGCAGCCCAAGGAAGCAGGAGCTCTTGGCTCTCCGGACACCGCGCGTGCAGGCCAGCTGGCGCCCTCAGTTCAGTCACGCTTCCGTTTAGTGCTGTTTTCAGCTCCCAGGGACCCCTCTTCCTTTCCTTTTCCCAAATCAGCCCTGCTTTTCGCCTTTTAAGCTGTCATCACGTGCTAGCGCTCGGTCCCTCAGTCGTGTCCGACTCCGTGCGACCCCGTGGGCTGTAGCCCGCCAGGCTCCTCTGTCCGTGGGATTCTCCAGGCAAGAATACTGGAGTGGGTTGCACGCCCTCCTCCAGGGGATCTTCCTGACCCAGGGATGGACCCTGCGTCTCTTAAGTCTCCTGTATTGGCAGGTGGGTTCTTTACCACTAGAGACCCCTGGGAAGGCCCGTACTTCTGTCTAAATGCTTTGTCCTAGAAACTGCGTTGCAAACGCAAGTCATTTGGCCAGCATGCAGAAGCACGCCGGTCTGCTGTGTTCCCGCTTCTGCAACACGATGCACGCTGTCTAGAGTCAGAGACTCGCCGGGCAGAGGGCAGGGGCTGTCACCATGCTGTGGACCCCGGAGTGCTCCAGGTACTCCCCTCCCCCAGGGAGTCTCCGGCACAGCCCGGGGCACCTGAAGCTGCTCCACCTGAAGCAGGAGGGCAGGGGGGTGGGGAGGTGGTCCTTGGACAGGCCCTGAGGGCCAGGGACCCGGGGGTGCCTTCTGGCGCCAGGTGGAGAAGGGGGACCGGACTGGCTCCCGAAGCTGGGTATGCGATGCGCCGCTGGTGCTGGGCGGGGTCACAGTGCTGGCCCAGGGAGATGCCTGCTCAGACCGTGGGAGGAGAGACAGGGGAAGGGCGGGGAGGGAGGGGCTTCGACAGGCAGAGGCAGCTGGCGTCCTGCGGGCAGGCCACCCGGGCTCAGACCTGTTCCTAGTCTCAGACCTTGGCGCTGAGCTGGCCCGTACCCCCACTCAGGCTAGTACCCTCGATGGTCAGAGGAGCCCCACACCTAGGCGCCGCGCGGCTGCACTATCACAGCCAGAGAAGGCGATGCTGCTGCAGGGCTGAGGGCACTTCCGCGGGCCCGACTGGCTCCGAAGCTGGGTGTGCGTGGCGCCGCTGGCACTGGGCGGGGTCACGGCGCTGGCCCAGGGAGATGCCTGCTCAGCTCCTCCCGGCCCTGCCCTTGCAGCCAGGCTCCACTTCAGGGAAACATTGACTTTCACAGATTCAGACGGTCACTCCAGCAGGAGAAAGAGCAGGAGCGGGAGGGAGCACGGGAGAAGGGGCGCCGCGCTCAGAACCGTGCAACGGGCTGGCCCTGTGGCCGGGCACAGCAGGCTCAGCGTGGGTCTGGGTCCCGCAGGACGGGGCCCCTCTCTCCTCCCCAAACCAGTCTGTCCCTCTGTAATTCATCTTGGTCTTTCTGATAGGGGAAAGAGCCCTGGGGTGTCTAAGGACCAGGAAGCCGGGCCCGCTGGAGGGCCCTTGGGTGCCCGGGGCAGCGGGGGGTGGTGTCCCCAGTGGGAACACGGCTCCCGGGCTCCTGAGCCCCGCCGCTGTCTGCATGTGGTGGGGTCTCCTCTCACATGGAGCCGAGGTGGCGGCAGCGTCCAGATGGAGCTGGGCTCTCAGCCTGGGCTTGCTTCTGCAGTGGATGAGCCTGCTGCCTGGTGGGGCGGACGGTGCTCTCCCCGGGAACAGGAAACAGAGCTTGGGGCGGGGGTGTTTGCCCCGGCCCTCCCTCAGGGCTGTTTTGTCTTAGCTCATGACCTTTGCCCTTCTCTCTGTGCCAAGCAACGTGCCGCTTCTGAGGCATCTGAGGCTGCAGACGGGTGGCCATGGCTGACTGGCCTGGCACCTGGTCCAAGGGCCCCAGGCAGCGGGTGGGCCTTCCAGAATTCAGGAGCCCAGAGCAAGGCAAGGTCTTGACCCAGTTTCGCTGGCTAGGAGTGCAGAGAGGCTGCCGTCCAATCAGCAAGTCACAGCAGGAAGGCCCCTCTACAGCACAGAATCCTCAGGCTCTGGCACATTTTGATTTTGGAATGGAATTCAGAAACTTTTGCAAACGAATGCAGGAAACATATGTGCCTCCCTAAGTCACAGGTTGAAAGCCAACCCTGCAGTGTACAGGTGCCTGGAGGCGGGGTTCTGGGAGATGAGCAGATGATATGCTTGTGGAAATGGAGCCCTAGGAGGGATCAGTGTCCTTGGCAGAGCCCCAGGGACCTTGCTGTCCTTCTGCCCTCCGCTGAGAGCTCACAGTGAGAAGATGGCTGTCCGCTGACCAGGAAGCCCGTCCCCACCAGATGCGGGATCTACCCGTCTGCATCTTGGCTTCCCAGCCTCCTGAACTTTGGCAAGTGAAGGCTTGTTGTGCAAGCCGCAAACCTGTGACAGTCTGCCGCCGCAGCTTGAGTTGCTGTGCTCCAGATAGTGGGGACACAGGCCTGACCAGGGCTGAGGTCAGGGACATGCTGTGGGACAAACTCAGTGAACGTGGGACGCGTGTACCTTATCCGCCTTCATCAGCCTCCGTGACATCCTGCACAGTGGGTTCTGCTGGCAAACGTCTCCAGAGGGTTTCCCGCACTTTGCCTCTGGCATATTCGTCCTAAGTTGATGTGGCCTACCTCTGGTTGCCACCGGGGGACACTGAGCTGAGGAAGGTGGGTGGACTTGTCCAGAATTACGTGGCCACTCAGGATACACGGGCTCAGACTGAGCTCAGAGACCTTACACCGTGTGAAATGCTGCCTTGATTCAAACCCTGCTCACCTGTGGACAACCTGGGTCCAAGGATGTCAGGGAGTTGGCCAGAAGTGCCAGGCGGTGGAGGAGACAGGATCCTTATGAGCTGGGCGTGGGGCCCCTGCCCCCAACACTTACGGACATCCCACGGAGTGGCTGAGGGCAGGATACAGGCTGCCACTTTGCCGGGCCAGCCCGCCCCGTCTGGTCTCCTGCTCACTCCAGGAAGCCCACAGAGCAGGCTGCTGAGCGGCACAATGGCCCAGCTGTTCTTCCACCAGTGTCCGCACAGAAGCTTCACTCCTGGGACACCCTGGTTTCATGGAGACACTTCTGTCTCACTACTTAGCTTTTTAAATAATCAAAACTCCTGCCCTGTCTGATTCTGAACAGAGAATAAGGTCAGAAGTTGGATGCCCCAGAGACTGGTCCCAGAGCAAGTCTATTTCACTCTATTCATTAATGAGTTGGAAGAGTTAGAGAAAAGGTTAAGTGGCAGAATTTGCTGAATTCAAAGAATTATTTAAGTTAACAGTTCAGGGAAGAAAAAACACAGACCATCTTCTGTGAACTTTTTTTTTTTCTTACCCTAAGAATATTTTATCAAGGTGAGAATTACAGAGAGCATTTTAAGCGTCTCCTCCTTTTTTCCTGTTGGGATATAACTCCCTGTTGAGGTCAGAGAATTGGGGTTTGAAGGATAATGACCACTGTGTTCAGAATGTCACCTCTCTGGAAGACCTGCTGCTTGGAGAAATCAAAGACTTTGGAGAACAGCGGTTTCACACCCTGCCAACAGGAAGGGAAGCAGGGTCAAGGCATGTGTGAGGTCAAGGCTGGACGAGTCATCCAGGCCTGAGCCCTAGTCTGTGAAGGACCCCATGTCCACCCGTCTCAGAGCTCTGAGCCCCGGCGCTCGGCTCCCACCGCAGCCTGCGTCAGGAGGTTCTTGGCCCACTGGCAGCTGGCCCAGCGAGCCTGCGTGGGGGGCTTGGCACCCCGGCACCGGGGTTGCTGCTCACAGACGGGCAGGGGCATCGTGATGCGCGGCGTTCTGGACAGCTCTGCTGCTGGAACGCCACGGAGGGCCCTCCGCCCAGGAATCTCGCTCTTCTAGAGCCTCTAAGGAAACAGCCCTGGCTGTGTGCTGGACGCAGGCCCGTGCTGTGGACTCACCACTGGTTTGACCCTGGCTGGAACTGCAAAGCACAGCCTCGCACCGAAGAGGCCGATTAGCCCGTGGAGGGAGGTCAACGCCTTCCAGACGCTAACTGCCAGAGCCTCTCACCTGCCCTGGCCAGGCCAGTCCAGCGGGGCTTCCCCGAACTCCCGTTGCCTAGTGCCCTGGATAACGCCCCCAAACAGTTAGACTGTGTTAGGAATGCTCTTGATAATCTATATTCTTCCCCAGTTCCCATCAAGCTGCTTCTCCTCCTGAACTACTCCCAATCAGCCGGGCTGCTGTAACACATCTCCCACTCCTGGCCCATCTTACGAGCCAGCGTGCGTCCCGGCCACTGTGTCATTAAGCTGAAGGACGGCCAGGGCACTCCCCATGGGGACATGGGTGACGGGAATTCCCTTGTTAAGAAGCCGGGGACAAGTGCTCAGTGTCAGACAGGTTGGAGCGGGGTTAACACTCTGGCTTCGTCTGGTGTGGAGTTGTCAAGCTTTGATGGAACAAAATGCAACTATACCCAAGCACAAACATCTGTGTCCAAATAGGAAGTCTGGGCATTTTCTGACTGGCGAAAGGCCCGCTTAGCATGTGTCATGATTGTTGTCCGGTTCCTAGTCGTCCAGCCTGTAGAGAAAATGTGAACGATTTCGTGTCTCCAGACCCTGCAAATCACACCAGGAGCTGTGAGTGCCGAGAAGCCAATGCATCATGTGGCCTGTGAGGTGGCATCACGGGGCCCGGCCGCGCGACTGTGGCCTGGGCGGAGCATGGCCACATCGCTGAGCTGTCTTTGCACCCGCCGGGGGCTCAGCAGTGACCTGGGCTGGACTTCACTCCAGCATGAGGAATCCTCTGGTCTAGTCCCTGGACTCTGGGAGCTTCTTACTAGGTATGGTGGAGAGAGGGGAGGACAGTGCTTGGTTCCTGCTGTCCAGGCCCCATTGAGCTGACCGGGGGTCAGTGTGGGCTTGAGAATGGCTCTGCAGAGGGTAGCAGCTGAGGGTCCGGGGGAGAGGCGCGATTTGGGAGGTCCACCTTGTCCTGGGCATCCTGGGAGTAAAACCTCAAATATCCACTGGGGAGGCGACTGATTTCAAGGGTTCCACGTGTCCCACACAGCATCTATGTACCCCAGTCATTGGGTAGGAAATTAGGTGGGTAGTTGGGTTTATAACCACAAAACGGACAGGCCGCTGAGTGGGGTGCACTGCTGACCCACCCCTGTCCGGACAGACTCCCCTCCCCTCCTGCTCGTCCTCCGCTGGCTGTCTGCTCTGCTGTGGATAACGGGGTTCCTCTGGGGATTCTCAACAATGTGAGGAACCTCTCATGCTGCGATGCTGAGTGAAAAATAAGGTTTAAAACTATTTGTTATAAAATGCAATTTAACATAAAATGTAATAAGGGGCACTGTGCTTAATAGACATGATTACGATAGAGATGAGTAGAAAAAAATATTCTGCGGAGGGAGGTCAACAAAAGGCTCATTTTCCGTTTTCCCCATGTGGGTTTGATTCATGATGCTTTTCCGTATTTTCCAGATAGTCTGCAGTACCACATTTATAATAAAAAGCAGTGATAAAACCCTTTAACAAACAAGCACACTCATGCCTGTCCAGGCGGCTCTGTGCTCGCACCTGCCTTCAGCCTCCCTCTGTGTTTCCCAGCGAGCACCATCTCCATCACTGGCCCCTGGTGGCCTCCTCTCCTGCTCTGTGCTTGCCTGGGGTGACCCCATCCGCATGTCCGGGCTCAGAGGCCAAAGACAGCCGTCCCTCTGCACCCTTCTACTGACTCGAGCTCTGCGTCTCCAGTCAAGGCTTTGCTCCTGACCCTAGACTGGAGTTTACAGGAACAACAGGTCCTGGGTGGGTCTCTCCAGGTGTCCCTTGGAGTGTCCCAAGCCGTCCTGCCTAGAGCAGTCTCTCCTCTTGAATGCTCGTCCCTAGGAATGGATGCTCAAGTCAGACTCCCGAGTTGAGCAGAACATAGGAAAAGCACTCTTCCACCAGCCCCTTCTCACCCGCGCTGAGCCAGGAATCAAACTGCCAATGGTCCGGAGTATGCCAGCCTCTGAGATGGTGGCTCACGTTTGTGGCTTCCATCCCGGGCCTCATCACATCACAGCTGACGAGCCTTCAGCATGGAAGGACTAGGCAGGATTAGCACTTGTTCTGGAAAGATGTTCTGGCAGTGTGAGCAGGTGGGTGGGGCAGGGTGCTGCCAAGGTGACAACTCAGTTCTCCACCCTCCCCTCCACCCCTTCCCCCTGAGGATTATTTTTAACTCTGTAGGCTTGGAGAAAGCACCTTCATATTTCTGTCTCTCTCTCTTTTGCAAGGAGTGGGGAGAGGTCTATTATATTTTACTTAGAGAAAGATTTTTTAAAAACTTGAAGATAAATCATTCTACAAGCTGCAAAATCTTACTCCACTGATTTCTCCCTAACACTCAACTGTATTTTTTGCCCTGCAAGGTAATAAGAAGTTCAGAGCTTATTAGCATATGAGGCTAATTCACACGTTTCCCGCGTGTGGGTCTCCTGTCTTCAGTCTGTCACAGATTAGCTGGAAATTTCTGCTGGTGCTGCCTGGATAATACAGGCAGACTGAAGGCTGCTTTTATTGGTTAGGGGAACTTGAGACTGCTGCTGCTGCTGCTAAGTCACTTCAGTCGTGTCCGACTCTGTGTGACCCCATAGACGGAAGCCCACCAGGCTCCCCCGTCCCTGGGATTCTCCAGGCAAGAACACTGGAGTGGGATGCCATTTCCTTCTCCAATGTGTGAAAGTGAAAAGGGAAAGTGAAGTCGCTCAGTCGTGTCCGACCCTTAGCGACCCCACAGACTGCAGCCCACCAGGCTCCTCCGTCCATGGGATTTTCTAGGCAAGAGTACTGGAGTGGCTTGCCATTGCCTTCTCCGAACTTGAGACTAGACTGTGTGTAAAACCCTTTGGAAGAGAATCTCTCAATGATTTTCAGAGGGAGAAATAGGGCCTGAGCTTAAGGGGTGCTAGCCCAGGACTGACCCCCTGGGTCACTGACAGGTATGTGCACCTGCCCACCAGTTTCGCAGGTCTACCTGGCATCCACCTGAGCGCCAGGACTTCCCTGGTGGCTCAGACGGTAAAGAATCCACCTGCAATGCAGGAGACCCAGGTTTGATCCCTGGATTGGGAAGATCCCCTTGAGAAGGAAAAGGCTACCCATTCCAGTATTCTTGCCTGGAGAAACCCACGGACAGAGGAGGCTGGTGGGCTGCAGTCCATGGGGCTGCAAAGAGCCAGACACGACTGAGCACCTAACACTTTCATTCTTCCACTTTTACCTGCACGGAGTCTTCACTCACAGATGGGTGGTGATTTCCAGTCCTGAAGGAGAACAGGGCTCCCTGCTTTACAAGAGTCCTCTTAAATACCCCTTGGAATGAGAGCATCGAGGAGGGGGCTTCTCCTATCCACGAGGGTGTCTGGTTGTTCCTGGGTTGAGTGGGGTGTGTGGGAAAACATTGAGATGAATGTGATTGAAACAGGAGCTGAAAGTAGGGGATAAGCCCATCTCCTGGTCCCCTGTCATTTCAATTAATTAACGAATTTGTGGAAATCGCTCTGCACCCGTGCTGTCCTCTGCCGTGTCCCCAGAACCCAGCATACAGCATGGAAGGCAAGGGGCTCGAGCGCTGTGATAAATGAATATAGTCAAGCCAATGGCAGGAAGCAGCAGAGGAGTTTGGGCTACTCTGAGGTCCTTTGAGTGAACTTACGTGTGATTTCCCAGCTCTTGTTCAGAGCCGAGCAGCTGCCCAAGGCATCCTGTGCTCAGGGCACCAAAAAGCCAGGCAGGGAATAAATATCGCCAGTTGACAAAAGCTGACTTTAGCAGAACCACTCCAAGGACAGGGCTGCATGGGAAGGGGTGGCACTCCCCCCAGGGTTCCTGCTGAAGCACCCCCAGATCACGGCTAACGCCTGCTTCCCGGAAGCGTGGCGTCTGTGCACATGGTTTTTTCTTTTGCTGAGAGCAGCACACAATCTGGGCACTGCCGGCCCCCAAACAGTGGAGAAAGGGTGGATAACTCCTATTCAAACGGGACACTTCAAGGGGTCCACATTGGCCTGCCCCAAGTCGCCGGCCCCAATTCCTTAGCCTGGCTGTGGCCACCAAGAACAAGACACCTACCAGGGGTGCGCATGAATTAAAGGCTTACACTGAATAGTAACAGGCTCCTAATCTGTGGAGCTTTCTGATGGTGGGTGAGAAAAAACAAAATCTTGCCAGGCCTTTTGCATCAAAGAGAGAAACTTGCTAATGGAAAAATGGTTCGAATGGAGGAGAACATGGAGATGCCAGTTATGTAAATTAGCATATGCCCTGATGGAGGAGAAACCATGCCAGGCCAGGAGGAAATTGAGCAAATTAGGAGAATGAGGAAACCACCCTGGAAGCAAATGGAAAGCACTCTGCGCGGTTAGCTTATCTTAGGAGGGAGGTCTGGGGACCCGCCTGGAGGTGAGGACTGCTGGTGTTTGGAGGCTCAGGTGTGTCCGTGGGTGTACCTGGGTGGGTGCGTGCGCTCCTGCTCAGGTCAGGATGGACCCTTCATGCCAGCTCTGAAAAGCATACTTCATAACACCTCCCTCTGCTTCAGGCTGCAGGAAGGCCCTTCACCAAATGCTCCTGAGAAGCACTGGGCTTGCACTGAGGCTGCGCTGAGCTTTCTCCGGCGCCCTAAGGAGTTCATTAGCACATGAAGTCTCCATACAGCTGTCTGCGCGAGCTGTCCAGAGCTGGGCTGGGTCTCAGGGCCGGCATCCCAGGGAGAGACCGCGCAGGACTCGGGTCCGCAGCAGGACGGAGGTCAGCAGGGGCGTGCGCCGTCTGGCGGCGACTGCGTGTGACCAGCGCTAAGCCAGGCTCCGCGGTGCAGGCCGAGCGAGGGTCCCCGCCGGAGGGGTGGTGGTCCCTTGGCCCCAGGCAGCGCAGGGCTGCACTGCGCAGGCCGCGTGCGGTGGGGAAAGGAGCCGCACAATTCTGGACCCAGTACAGTCCAGGGCCCGCTCACAACGGGCAGTCCCAGCGACCACCGGACGGCCTGTGCAAAGGCCCAGAGGCGACCTGCCCGGAGAGGGGCACCTGAGTGCTGAGGCACGGGGTAGGGATCGCTGGGCGGAGGGCCCGCTGAGGGCCTGGGAAAGTGTTTGGCAGATTCCCCAGAGAGAGGGAGGATCAACTACCCGTCCCCGGTGGCAACTGGTGCCCGCTCGGCGTCGGAGGCTGCATCCAGCTTACCCTCGGGGCCATCCGCGGTTGACCCCGATAAAGCCAGGCAGAGAGCGGTCCGCGCCAGCGCCCCCAGCCCCGCCCGGCGGCGGGACGTGCCAGGCTCCAGCGCCGCCACCTTGGCCTCCGCTCGCTGTTGCTGGTGGACTCCGGCTCCGGACCGGGCCGTGCGCGTCTTCCCAGGCGTGCGCTCCGTCCGCGAGAGCCGGAGGCCTCCGGTGACCACATCTGAGCCCGGGGCGCGATCCGCGGGATCCTGCCCAGGCGCGCCTTCAGCGCCCCGCGCCCCCGCCCGCTCCCCACCCTCTAAACCCTCCCCCGCCGCCGGCCGCGGGGGTCCAGGGGCGCGCGCCGGCCGGAGCCCGGGATCCAGGGACGCTGCGAGCCCGGCCCGGGGCCTGGGGGCGGCGGCGGCGCGGGGCTGCCGCGCTCGGAGAGGAGGGCGGCGGGCGGGAGGAGGGGCTCCCCGCGCGGGGCAGGGGCGGAGCGAGCGGCCGCGCCGCGGAACCAAGTGAGTTGGCTCCGGAGCCCGCGCCGCCGCCGGCCCGCACCTCGGGCGCCCGCCGCCCCCGCCGCCGCCGCCGCCGCCCGCGCGGGGATGTAGGATGCTGGTGGGCGCCAGGCTCCAGCGGCGGCGGCGGCAGCTGCAGCACCAGCCCCGCCGGCGGCAGCCTCTCCTTTGGCCGATGAATGCAGACCCGCCGCCGCCGCCGCCGCCGCCCTGGGTTTGGATGGTGCCCGGCTCGGCCGGGCTGCTCCGGCTGGGCGCGGGGGTCGCGCCCCCGCCCGTGCTGCTCGCCTCGGCGCAGCCCCCCGCCGGCCCGCTGCTCCCGGCGCTGCCCGCCTGGCAAGCCCCCGGCGAGCCCCTGCTGCCGCTGCTGCCGCTGCCCTCTGCGCCAGACCACGCCGCCGCCGCCGCCGCGCACCGCTACCCCGTGCTCCACGGGCAGGTAACGCGTCCCCGGCCCCGGCCCCGGGCTCGGGGTGGCCGGCGCCCCCCTGCCCCTGGGCGCCGCCCTCGCGCCACTCCGGCGGCCCCGGCCCCGAGGCGCGCACTCCCGCCTCCCGCGGTGGTCCTCCGGCCCCCAGCCCATCAGGGCGCAGCCTGGCAGCCATGCATGGGCAACAAAGTTCACGCTCCGACGTCCCGTTCCGCCTCTGGCAGCTTTTGCAAGTCTTTCTTCCCAGTCTCTCGCTGGGCAGTTTGGAGACCCGCGCCCCAAAACCAGAGTCGGGACCGCCCGCCCCAACTTTGGCCCCGGCCGGGGTCGCTGTCCAGAGCGCGGTCCTGAAGTCGGCGCCTCGAAAGCCCAGCGCTGCCGCTGCGGACTGTGGCCGACTTAGCGGATAGAAGTTAATACTTTTACAGCCTCTGCCAGGCTTGAAAAGCAAGCTGGGAATCAATAGCTATTTCTGATTCTGATCTAGTGTATTTTTTTTTCCATTTGAAAATAGACTCAGGACAATGCTTAAGGAAATTCAAACCAGTAGAAGCCTGCAGGAAAACACTGGCTTTAATACTGAGAAATGCTCCTGGGTGATTTCCATTCCCACCCTAGCCTGCCCGAGTCCACTAGATTAGCTATTGTCATATTACACTTTAGAGGAGTTTGGCGTTGCAAACCTGGAATTAAAAAGAGAAAGTGACTGTACCTTTGATTAATGGTGCAAAGGAGTAGGGCAAGCTGGTTTTGGCAAGATCCATTGTGTGCTATCTAACCATGCAGATGGATTTAAACCAGGGAATAGCATGTATTTTATTCCAATGATTATCATCAATAGCATATTCAAATGAGTGGATGACAGAATACACAACATCATTAATTTAATTCCAATATTATATTGTAAGCTTTTCTAAAAGATTTGGCTAACTCTTCCTAAATTGGTCTTTGGATATAATGATACATCACATATGTGGTAATGGATATGGTGTTTTGATGTGTGATGCAGCTCATGTTCATGTTGTATATGTATATAATTTTTAATAAGCATTGGTAGTTTTTCCTTCTCTCTCTTTTTTTTTTTTTTTTTTGCTATTTTGAAGGGGTTGTCATACCCAAGTGCTGCCACTAGAGGTATATAATGTCAAGGAACTACAATTTTTTTTTTTTTTTCTGTATGGAAAACTGCATTTTTTTTCTTGTGTAAATTTAAAACACAAAACCTTTCCCAAACAATATTAATCTTTAAAATATTTTGTGCTGCATATTTTCTGTTAAATAGCAGTATTTATCTTAGAAGAACATTTTCACATAACAGGAAATTAAAAAATGCTTTTATGATTTTAAAACAAATGCATATTGAAGCATTCCATATCATTGAACAATGAACCTATTCTCCATTGATAAAGATTCAGTTAATTTAATTAGAGAGACTGCTAAACTGTCTGCCCCCTTTCAGTATTTGCCGTCTTATTCTGCGCATTGGGATTTTTAGTTATGTGATAGTCTCACTCACATTTTCTTTGCCTTGGAATCTATTTGCATTTGTGGACCTTGGAAAACTTTGAATCTTAACCTCTTATTTTGGAAATGTTGCCAGTCCCTGTTTTTAAGGTGATGGGTATAATTACTATGAGATGTTGTATGGGAAAGAATATAATAGAGTATAGCTCTCTGCTTGCCTATGGAAAGAACTCGGGAATTATCACAGGACTGCCCTGCATTTTGCCTTCCACCGTGGTCTGTCTTGTTCTCAGGGCAGAAATTCACTTCTTACCACGTCCTCATGGTTTAGTGCTTTAGAAGTTCTTCCTAATGTTAGAGAATGCAGTTCTGTCAATGCACTGTGATGATCCGATACAGAAACTTTTACAAATTTTTAGAATTGTTGAGTATTTGTGGGGTTTGGGGACTGGAAAGAGGAAATTTTTCTCATAGCTAAATACATGCATTTTGAAATTCCCTTTTAAAGCAGCTGCCCCAGCATCTTTTGGCACGAAGCAGAGTTGACTAATGCCGGCTAACGAGCATGCCCTTCTCTTTCCTTGGGTTCCAGTGGCTGTTTGGTGGTCAATCCCCATCGATTGGACTGTTGCCCTCTTCCTCTGTGGAACTGCTGCCCATTTTCCCGCATGTCTGCACTTCCACTCTTCCACTTCCTGTTGGGAAAAGCTGGCTGGACAAAAGGATCCCTAACTGTAAGGTAAAAATGCAATTAGTTTGATTGGACAGATGGGCTACTCGTTGCTAAGTTGCTGGGTATTCCCATAACAGAAATCATGGTGTATTTCCCGTTTCTTATTGCAGTGGATCCACCATTAGGGCTAGAGAGAAACCTTTTCAGAATAAGACTGGCCTGTGCAAAAGCACCAGTAGATGGTGATGGTGGGGGATTTTGTTTTAGCTTAAAATATTTGGATTCCATAGAAAAATAGAAAAGTTCTACTTCTGAAGCAGAATCTACCTTTTGAATTTTTCAGTTTTTGAATTTGTGCCCATTGATCAGAATCCAGCCTTAAACATTATGTAACTCAGACATGCATTTAAAGGCATTTTCCTCACCACTGTTGCTCTGAGTGTTCATCTTTCCAATGGTTTATCTTGACTTTTGAATTCAAATATACTGGCCACACTTTGTTTACTTGAAAACCAAGGGAAAGCAGTACAGTGGCTTGTTCTCCCTCATGCTGCTTACCTCAGTGGGGCGACTCTCTCATCTGTTAACTGGCTGCTGAATGAACTAACCAAGTGAATAGCTGAAGACCAGGCCTAGAAAGTGATTGACATCAAAACCCCAAGCATCTAGAGTGCTTTTGAAGAGTCCCACCCCTAGAATCGTCAGGATTCGATGTCAGACAGGATAAGTATTTTACAATCTTCAGCTTTTATTTTGTGCATGGTCTTACATGTTATACTTGCTTTCTCTTTGGACAGATCTTTTTAAATAATTCCTTTGCTCTGGACTCAACGTGGATATATCCTGAGGAATCAAGGTTGTTTCATGGGCACCAAAAGCCTCAGCTATTAACAAACCAAGTAGCCGTGTCTCTGTCCAGACCAGCTCCTGCCTCCAGGCCTCTGCCCACAGTGGTGATAGCACCTCAGCCCCTACCAGGTTGGTGCCCAAACGGCAGTGACAACGTGCGGTTGGTTTTGTGTTTGTTTGCTTGGTTTAGCTACAGACTAGTTCTAGGTATGAAAACTATCTTTCTCATTTTAATGACATAATTCTTCCAGTAAAATATAATCCCTTTTCTGTGGTCAGGATTTCTTTTCATAAAGAAATTGAATTTGGATTTGATTATTCACTGTGTTTTTGGAGAACGGAATCTGTTTTAAGGTGGAGAGATGGCAGAAACAATTTGCACAGAATCACATTTTTGGTGTTCTGTTTTTAGAATGGGACCAAATCCTCTGTTGGTAGCTCTTAGGAGGGGCCCTAATTGATAGGCAACTCCTTTTAAAAGTGTTTCTTACGTAGGTAAAGGTTCACGGCTCTGTGGTCCAGAGGACACAGACACATGTAAGATTTGGGGGTGGGGTGGGGTGGGTGATACTGGCAATGGTCTATAAAATTGTGCTGCTTGGGAGATGGATTCGGTTCTATCTTTGGAGTCTAGTGACCTGAGAGAACATTTGTCCTGGAACAGACTCCCATGAAATAATCTCCGGTTGAAAGATGATATAATAAACCTATATAGTAACAAGAGAATAAAATCATCTTATGAATTTTTAAGTTGATTTTAAAAATCACCTTAACATATGATCATATTACAAAAGCAAATGTTACCCATGCCACAATTATCTTGCAACACCTTCCATTACAGGATATTTTATGACTTCAGAATTTCATTATCTTCCTTGTAATTTCCTACCTACCAAGATTGTCTCAGTGTGTAGCGCTAAGATTTAGTAATAAGGACATGTACCTGTGGGTAGTTCATTGCTGGTTTGGGAGACATATTTGTTTTCCTCCTTCTTTTTCTGCCTTATGAGTCTAATTTGCTCTGGGTGCTATATATCAATAAGTCAGAAAGAGCACTCAAGTCCAGTAAGTCCCCTGCATATGAGCAAGTTCAGTTTCGAGAGTGCATTCATAAGTCCAGCAAATTTAGTGTAGGTACCCAACTAACACAATGGGCTATATAGCACTGTGCTGTAATAGGTCTATAATATTTTCAGACAAATCATAGATAAAAAACAAGCAGAAAAAATAAAGAAAGCATTGTTAATCTCACAGTACAGTACCTTGAAAAGCACAGTCGTTCCAGTTGCCACACCACTGCTTTCAGCGTTGCTTCTGGACATCCTGCATTTGAAAGGAAGACATTGGACAACTGTATCCTACCCAGCTCTGTACAGCAAAGTCCACCAAAGCACGACCATTTGTAGAGGGTGCATGCATATGACAGTGTACGCCAGACACACGGGCTGACCCATCTGACTGGACCTGTGGACGCTTACGTCCACGGCTTTGAAAGTTCGCAGCTGAAGGGTCCTGTGTGGGGCCTTCCTGCATCGGTGTGTTCTCACCGGCCGGAGCTGTGGTTCTTGAATGAATAGTGCCTCTGTCCTCGTCACCATCTGTCTCCGAGTTACTCAGGTCTGAGCAAGCATCATATGTGCATGCATTTGTTTAATACTAAGGTGGGCACATTTCCTTCTAATTGAATGATGACAAGAGAGGATCAGAGAGCGTGTAATATACAAGCTCTCCAGGGCCTTAGATGTCTCTCTGGGACATGAAAGGAGAATATTTTACTTTCCCAGTGCATTGTCAAGGCTGTCACCAAAGTAATCAGCGCATATAGTTTAAAAAATAGTGAAATTAGTTCATTGTTCGAACAAAACCTTTGAGTGACCTTTCCTCCTGTCGGCTCACTCTTGAATATCATACTGACATTTACATTATACCTGAATTTTCTTAGAAAACCCATACTGTGGGAATGCTAAATATCTACTTAGTTGAAGAAGCTTCTGGCAAATTATCATAGCTTTTCTCTCACGGGGTATTTTTACTTGCCATTTTGTGGCACATATTTCACGCTTGAAGCGTATCTGTGTACATTTTACCTTCTGACATTTTGTGACGCGTGTTCAGTCATACAGTCACGTCCGACTCTTTGTCACCCCATGGACTTATGGGGACATGGACTCACATCACCCCATGTAGCCCAGCAGGCTGCTCTGTCCATGGAATTTCCCAGGCAACAATACTGGAGTGAGTTGCCATTTCCTCCTCCAGGGGATCTTCCTGCCACAGGATCAAATCTGCGTCTCCCGCATTGGCAGACAGATTCTTCACCACTAGCGCCACCTGGAAGCCCCTGACTTTTTTGACTAAGCTATATTAATGGGTGAAATAAAATAGTCACTTCTTACTAACACGGTCGATTGTAGAGTAACTGTCCACCTCATCTTCCATTTGTCAGATCTGTCCCTTGGATTCTTGGACTGTTTTTTGGAATTATGAACCATAAGACTGTAATATGGCTTACATATCTTTTGGGGAATAATGTATCTGTCATCAGAGCTATTTTACTAAGTCAAACGCTTTTGTTCTGAGATGGAAGTTTCTGAACTGATATATGGAAGTTTTGATTTTGTTCATACATTTCAGAATTCTTAGAGATTAGTAATCTGGAAAGAATGTGTTAAATGACCCTTAGTCTAAAGAATACATCTCTTTTCATGGGATTCTACAGGCAAGAATACTAGAGTGGGTTGCCATGGCCTTCTCCAGGGGATCTTCCTGACCCAGGGATCAAACTTAGGTCCAAGGTACTGCAGGCAGATTCTTTACCATTTGAGCTAACCAGGAAGCCCCAAAGAATACGTTTAGGGTGTTGTTTACATGTTACTGACTGCTTGACTGAGAACTTAGAAAGGGGAACAAGTAAAATTGGAAGGTAGTTAAAAGATATATTGTTTCAATTTTACTGTAATTTGTGAGAAAATATCAGATAACTTCATTAAAACATTTTACATGTAAATTTTCAGGTATGTTATTGAAAGTTACTGCTTTAAATTTTATACTTGATATAAATTGATAAATATAAATATTATTTTGTTTTATGTTATATAAATTTATACATTTATATATATAAGTTCAGTTCAGTCAGTCAGTCATGTTCAACTCTTTACGACCCCGAGGACTGCAGCATGCCAGGCTTCCCTGTCCAGCACCAACTCGCAGAGTTTGCTCAAACTCATGTCCATCGAGTAGGTGATGACATCCAACCATCTCATCTTCTGTCATCCGCTTCTCCTCCTGCCTTAAATCTTTCCCAGCATCAGGGTCTTTTCCAATGAGTTAGTTCTTCCCATCAGGTGGCCAAAGGATTGGAGTTTCAGCTTCAGCATCAGTCTTTCCAATGAATATCCTGGACTGATTTCCTTTAGGATGGACTGGTTGGATCTCCTTGCAATACAAGGGACTCTCAAGAGTCTTCTCCAACACCACAGTTCAAAAGCCTCAATTCTTCAGTGCTCAGCTTTCTTTATGGTCCAACTCTCACATCCATACATGACTACTGGAAAAGCCATAGCCTTGACTAGACGGACCTTTGTTGGCAAAGTAATGTCTCTGCTTTTTAATATGCTGTCTAGGTTGGTCATAACTTTCCTTCCAAGGAGTAAGTGTCTTTTAATTTCATGGCTGCAATCAGCATCTGCAGTGATTTTGGAGCCCAAAAAAATGAAGTCTGACACTGTTTCCACTGTTTCCCCATCTATTTCCCATGAAGTGATGGGACCGGATGCCATGATCTTAGTTTTCTGAATGTTGGGTTTTAACCCAAATTTTTCACGCTCCTCTTTTACTTTCATCAAGAGGCTTTTGAGTTCCTCTTCACTTTCTGCCATAAGGGTGGTGTTATCTGCATATCTGAGGTTATTGATATTTCTCCTGGCAATCTTGATTCCAGCTTGTGCTTCTTCCATTGCTATATTTTGCATGATGTACTCTGCATATAAGCAGGGTGACAATATACAGCCTTGACATGCTCCTTTCCCAATTTGGAACCAGTCTGTTGTTCCATGTCTGGTTCTAACTGTTGCTTCTTGACCTGCATACAGACATCTCAGGAGGCAGGCATATCATATTATATATAGTATATTAATATGTAATTAATGTATGAATATATTATGTAAGTGATATCTTATCTGTCTTATAAATTATGTTCAGTGTAAATGGCCTTAGGATCATAGATGTATTTTATTAATGCCCTTTAAATTCATCAAAAAAGTGCTGTTGGAACTCCAGGAGAGCCATGAGAGAGAGTCAGACCTGCCTTTTTTAAATGGGGCTCGCAGGCCCAGCGCGTTTTCCTTTCTTGGATGGAGAGTACCTTTGTGTAATGATCAGTCTTCACAATGGCAGTATGTACCATGAGCTCGAATGCTGTGACACTCGGAAGTGGCTTTTTCTGAATGAGCATGTGGTTTGTTGAAGTGAGTTAGAGGTTGGGGTGGGTAGGGATGTCGTGACCTCCGAGAATCCTGTTGATATCACGTTCTGCTGGTCTGTGGTTCGTTAAGCAGTAACTGTACCGCAATAGGGTCTTATATAATATTGGCATAACTTGAACGAATTGGGGTAAATCCTCTAAAACGAAATACGTATTTTGATGGAGTTCATTTTTATGTATCTACTAGACTGACGTGTTGAGAATAAAAGTGGTGATTTGCTGTTAGACGCAGACCTGAAGAGAGCCTGTTGGCCCCGAGAAGCGTGGAGTGGAGGTCGGTCGTGTTCCTGTGCATGCTCGTCAGAGGCTCCTCTTCTGTCGGCTGTGCAGGCATGGATGCTGCCAGATGCCCTCATGGCTCACGCTCTCCCAGGGCACGTGCAGTCGGTAGATGACCACCCAGCGCTGCGGTCCTGGGGGCTGTCTGCAGACGTGCGCGGGGGGGCTCAGGAGGTGATCAGGGAAGGTCTATGCGGGAGGGGCAGGGGTGGCAGATGTGCCTGAAACACAAAGGAGATCAGAGAACTTGGCCTGCAGCACGGGAGTGGAGCGGGCAGAGTCACGCAAACCCCTAGGGATGCTTCATCGGGCGGCAGGCCTTGGGAGGGGAGCAGTGGCATGGGGCAGCAGCGGCCCAGCTCGGGGCCTCTTCTTGCAAGAGGAATCCTAGTATTGGGTGGGACCTGCTGAGTCCTGGGCCCTCTCCAGGGTTTTGGGATTTTCCATCCTTCCTTGGCTCTGGAGCCGCGGTTTCTCCAGGCATGTGTGAGTCCATCCTCAGGAAGCAGAGCAGACAACGAGAAGGTAGCACATCCTTACTGAAAAATAAATGCCAGCGCACCAATGCATGCAACGCTCCAACTGTATTAGAAACTAAAGTCTCCGGTGAATGACTTAGTGGCTTTTTAAGGGATGATCCCTCATCACGGTGTGAATGGATTGCACTGAGAATTACTCTAGGTCTCAGAGGTCGATGCAGGAGGGGTCAGGTTGCCCGGGGCTGGCACAGGCTCGCCCTTCTCTTTAAAGGTCTCTGCGCTTGGGAGGCGGCCTCATCCCTTTGTCCCTGCTGCCAGCATCTCCCTTCTCCCATGCAGCACCGGGGCCCTCTTCCTTCCGGGGAGGAATGGACTTGCATCGCTTCTGAGGATGTGAGGTTTATCACAGCTGGAGACGGGAGCTTGACCAGCATGGACATGGTCCTTTCTGAAGAGTCTCTGCTCTTCACATCTAAAAATAAGGACTTCAGAGTCTTGCAAGCCATTCAGAAATACACCAACTCAGACTCAGAGTATCAAGCTGGAGAATGATAAACTCAGCTTCTGTGCAGTAAAGACACATGACGTGATAGTTTGCTGGAAACTGGAGATTTGTCTAAAAGTTGTCTATATCACATTGCCCTTCGGCTTGAGATCAAAGAGCCTGAGTCCACCTGGGGAAGTCTTGCTGGGGAAAAAAACACTGACTGTGACTTTCAATTGTGATCCACACAGTCAAAGGCTTTGGCATAGTCAATGAAGCAGAAATAGATGTTTTTCTGGAACTCTCTTGCTTTCCCCATGATCCAGCAGATGTTGGCAATTTGATCTCTGGTGCCTCTGCCTTTTCTAAAACCTGCTTGAACATCTGGAAGTTCACTGTTCACGTATTGCTGAAGCCTGGCTTGGAGAATTTTGAGCATGACTTTACTAGCATGTGAGATGAGTGCAATTGTGTGGTAGTTTGAGCATTCTTTGGCATTGCCTTTCTTTGGGATTGGAATGAAGACTGACCTCTTCCAGTCCTGTGGCCACTGCTGAGTTTTCCAAATCTGCTGGCATATTGAGTGCAGCACTTTCACAGCATCATCTTTCAAGACTTGAAATAGCTCAACTGGAATTCCATCACCTCCACTAGCTTTGTTAGTAGTGATGCTTTCTAAGGCCCACTTGACTTCACATTCCAGGATGTTTGGCTCTAGGTCAGTGATCACGTTATCGTGACTATCTTGGTCGTGAAGATCTTTTTTGTACAGTTCTTCTGTGTATTCTTGCCACCTCTTCTTAATATCTTCTGCTTCTGATAGGTCCATACCATTTCTGTCCTTTATCAAACCCATCTTTGCATGAAATGTTCCCTTGGAATCTCTAATTTTCTTGAAGAGGTCTCTTGTTTTTCCTATTCTGTTGTTTTCCTCTATTTCTTTGCATTGATCACTGAGGAAGTCTTTCTTATCTCTCCTTGCTATTCTTTGGAACTCTGCATTCAGATGCTTATATCTTTCCTTTTCTCCTTTGCTTTTCGCCTCTCTTCTTTTCACAGCTATTTGTAAGGCCTCCTCAGACAGCCATTTCGCTCTTTTGCATTTCTTTTCCATGGGGATGGTCTTGGTCCCTGTCTCCTGTACAATGTCACGAACCTCCGTCCAGAGTTCATCAGGCACTCTATCAATCAGATCTAGTCCCTTAAATCTATTTCTCACTTCCACTGTATAATCATAAGGGATTTGATTTAGGTCATATCTGAATGGTGTAGTGGTTTTCCCTACTTTCTTCAATTTAAGTCTGAATTTCGCAATAAGGAGTTCATGATCTGAGCCACAGTCAGCTCCTGGTCTTGTTTTCACTAACTGTATACAGCTTCTCCATGTTTGGTTGCAAAGAATATAATCAATCTGATTTCGGTGTTGACCATCTGGTGATGTCCATGTGTAGAGTCTTCTCTTGTGTTGTTGGAAGAGGGTGTTTGCTATGATCAGTGCATTCTCTTGACAAAACTCTATTAGCCTTTGCCCTGCTTCATTCCGTGCTCCAAGGCCAAATTTGCCTGTTACTGCAGGTGTTTCTTGACTTCCTACTTTTGCATTCTATTTCTGCTTCATTGACTATGCCAAAGCCTTTGTGTCAATCACAATAAACTGTGGAACATTCTGAAAAAGATGGGAATCCCAGACCACCTGACCTGCCTCTTGAGAAACCTGTATGCAGGTCAGGAAGCAACAGTTAGAACTGTACATGGAACAACAGACTGGTTCCAAATAGGAAAAGGTGTACGTCAAGGTTGTATATTGTCACCTTGCTTATTTAACGTATATGCAGAGTACATCATGAGGAACGCTGGGCTGGAAGAAGCACAAGCTGGAATCAAGATTGCTGGGAGAAATATCAATAACCTCAGATATGCAAATGACACTACCCTTATGGCAGAAAGTGAAGAGGAACTCAAAAGCCTCTTGATGAAAGTGAAAGAGGAGAGTGAAAAGGGTGACTTGAAGCTCAACATTCAGAAAACAAAGATCATGGCATCTGGTCCCATCACTTCATGGGAAATAGATGGAAAAACAGTGGAAACAGTGTCAGACTTTATTTTTGGGGGCTCCAAAATCACTGCAGATGCTGATTGCAGCCATGAAATTAAAAGACACTTGCTCCTTGGAAGGAAAGTTATGACCAACCTTGATAGTATATTAAAAAGCAGAGACATTACTTTGCCAACCAAGGTCTGTCTAGTCAAGGCAATGGTTTTTCCTGTGGTCATGTATGGATGTGAGAGTTGGACTGTGAAGAAAGCTGATCGCCGAAGAATCGATGCTTTTGAACTGTGGTGTTGGAGAAGACTCTTGAGAGTCCCTTATACTGCAAGGAGATCCAACCAGTCCATTCTAAAGGAGATCAATCCTGGATGTTCATTGGAGGGACTGATGCTAAAGCTGAAACTGCAATACTTTGGCCACCTCATGCGACGAGTTGACTCACTGGAAAGGACTCTGATGCTGGGAAAGGTTGGGGGCAGGAGAAGGGGACGACGGAGAATGAGATGGTGGATGGCATCACCGACTCTGTGGACAGAGTTTGAGTGAACTCCGGGAGTTAGTGATGGACAGGGAGGCCTGGCGTGCTGTGATTCATGGGGTCGCGGAGAGTCGGACACGACTGAGCGACTGAACTGAACTGAACTGTACTGAACTGTGACTTTCAAAGACGACTAGAGAGACGGAGAGACAGTGGGAGGCGCGGCGGCGCCCCGGTGGCTGAGGCATGGCAGCGCCCCGGGGGCTGCCCTGCTTCATGAGGGCACATTTACTCAAAGCATACAGGAGGAGGACAGGGCTGGGGAAAGGCTGCTGCACAGGGGCTTGTGAGCATTTTGTATAAATCAGTGCTTGGTTTAGCTTAATAGGAATTAAACAGTGGTATGCTAAGGCGCCTCAGTCGTGTCCGACTCTGCGCCATCCCATGGACAGCAGCCCACCAGGCTCCTCCATCCACAGGATTCTCCAGGCAAGAATACTGGAGTGGGTTGCCATTTCCCAGCAAAGCAATAAAAGAAGAATCAGCAGGGAGCGGGCGGAGGCATGAAGTCGCATGGAAAGATGGTTTGGATCAGGTGACAGAAGATGATATGAAAGGATTCTTCAGCACACTTAGCTACGGCAGTAAACAGAGGTGGGATCGTGACAAGGTGATGTGTGAGACAGAAAGCAAATAGCACATCAATATTGATTTGAACTCCTTTAAAAATAAATATAATGCAGCAGATGTATTAATGTGGCAAAACCATGTACCTGGCTCACTGTGTCTTGCTGAAGCTTATGGATGGAGAGCCACTCCCTACAGGAGACAGCTTCAGATCAGTGTGCAGCATGAGGTGTGATCCCCTGGTGGGGAAAACCTTAGAGAGTTAGGGGGGAAAAAACTTTGTGATCAAAGAAATGAATGCCCAACAAGAAGTCATCCATGTGTGTCAGCAAGGAAGAGGCATCCTGGACCGCGGATGGGCCACCTTCTCTCCTGCTCTCTCGCCTCAGGCTCCACTTGGTCTGACGTTAACGTCGCTGTCATCCCACATTTCTATTTTATCTTGTTCATTAGTGTTTTCCTTATATTTTCAACTTATTTTTTAATTGGAGGAAAGTTGCTTTAAAATATTGTGCTGTTTTTTGCCACACAGCAATTCGAATCAGTTGCAACTGTTTTAAGTTTAAGTCTGGTGTTGACAGGCACAGTTTCTGCTTTTGCCTTTTAAAGGTGGATACTTATATTGTACTTCTGCTGCTGCTAAGTCGCTTCAGTCGTGTCTGACTCTGTGCGACCCCATGGGCTGCACCCCACCAGGCTCCTCTGTCCATGGGATTCTCCAGCGAGGACTGGAGTGGGCTGCCATGCCTTCTCCGATATCATACTTCAGCATACTTACATTTGGCTTCCTAGTTTTGTATTTTTTCTGTCATGTTATTATTTCTGTTTCTCATGGTCTTTTGTTATTCCTTTATTTTAGTCTGTTTTTATTCTTTTGCTGTGCCTTGTATGTTTTGTTTCATTTTGTTTATTTGTGTTTTATATGGTGATTTGGAATATGTTCCTACCGATTCTGTTGTGTAAAGCAATTAACAGTAAGATTTAGAAAAAAAAAGCAGATTTGATTCTTTGTTTCCTCTAATTTTCAAATCATGACAACACTATCCCTTTAGAATTTTTTATAGAGTGAGAAAAATTTGGGAAACTTTTATATCATAAAAATTTATTTTTTTCTCTTAAGTTTCCTCTAACTGACAAATTAATCTAAAGCAACAGCTAAAAATGGGGTGATGACAGGTTCCAAAATATCTGTAATTGTCAACAGTTTTTTCAGTCATTTAAAATATACGTAAATATTTGTTAATTTGGTTAAGAAGTGAGTGAAAAATTTTCAGAAGTTTTTTCTCCCCAAACTAAAGCTGAGAAAAATAACTATAATCTGAATACACAACCTCAGACTATGTTGGTAACACTGGGAAGAGGAGTGAGAAATGTGAGGATACAAAGTGTTTCAAAGTCCCTCAAACGGAATAAAAGAAGCTGGAAAACCAGGACGCTGTCTGCACTGGAAGTCAGATAATGGGGTTACCCAAGACTGGCCCAGGCCAAGGGCTCCTGCCCCAGAGCCAGCCTTCCAGTGTCAGGGAAAGCACGGCTGTCTACCCCTGGCGCAGGGCGGGCGCGTGGAGCGACTTTCTTGTGCAGAAATCACCGGGAGTCGAGGAGGCACACATATTAATACAGACGCCCCAGCTCACTCTGGGAAAAGACGTTGTCGGGGCCTGCGCGGCACGGGGGCAGCTGTGGCAAAAGCACGCAAGCCAGGTCAGCACGCGGCGACCCTGACACAGCTCGTGCACTGATGCCTGGCAGAAGGAAAGGCGCGTGTTCCCGGGGCGAGGCCTACTTCCTCACTCTCTGCGCATGACATCTGCCCGCCAGTTCACTCAGTGTGGACTCTTCGTGACCCCCCGGACTGGAGCCCGCCAGGCTCCTCTGCCCATGGGATTCTCCAGGCAAGAATATGGAGTGGGTTCCCATGCCCTCCTCCAGGGGATCTTTCCAATCCAGGGATCAAACCCGCGTCTCTCCTGCATTCCTGGCAGGTTCTTTACCACTAGCGCCACCTGTGAAAATATGTGACATCTGGCTTTGCACAAAAAACTTACAAGACACACAAACCAGGAAATGAAAACAATGGTCAACAGACGAGATAAGCAGTAGAACCAGATCCTAAGATGACGTATTTTGAAACTATCAGTCAGGGACTTTGAACTTTGATTCACATATTTGTGAGTCCAATGGGAAAGGAGGGCACCATGGATGAAAAACAGAGAATTTCATCATTGAATGGAAAATATAAAAAAGCAAAGTGAAAATACTTGACAAATTAAACATGGTATCATAAATGAAGAATTATTTTGGTGGACTCATGAGCAGAGAATAGCAAGGAGCGATGAAAAGGCTTCTTAACTGGACAATGCAAGGAAATAGAAAAAAAAATAGAATGGGAAACACTAGAAATCTCTTCAAGAAAATTGGAGGTACTAAGGGAACATTTCATGCAAAGATGGGCACAATAAAAGACAGAAATGGTATGGACCTAACAGAAGCAGAAGAGATTAAGAAGAGCAGGCGAAAATGCACAGGAGAACTGTACGGAAAGTCTAATGGCCTGGGCAAACTTTGTGCCCACTTCGTATCTTAACATTTGTGCCCCCTAAACTTTAAGTGATGGTCAGTCACCTAGAGCCAGACATCCTGAAGTGTGAGGTCTCGTGGGCCTTAGGAAGCATTACTACAATTCTAGCTCAGCTATTTCAAATCCTAAAAGTTGATGCTGTCAAAGTGCTGCACTCAATATGCCAACAAACTCGGAAAACTCAGCAGTGGCCACAGGACTGGAAAAGGTCAGTTTTCATTCCAGTCCCAAAGAAAGGCAATGCCAAAGAATGTTCAAATTACCACACAATTTCACTCATTTCACATGCTAGCAACATTATGCTCACGATCCTGCAAGCTAGACTTTAACATTATGTGAAGTGAGAACTTCCAGATGTTCAAGCTGTATTTAGAAGAGGCAGAGAAACCAGAGATCAAATTGCCAACATCCATTGGAGCATAGAAAAAGCAAGGGAATTTCAGAAAATTTATCTACTTCTGCTTCATTGACTATGCTATAGCCTTTGACTGTATGGATCACAGCAAACAATGGAAAATTCTTCAAAAGATGAGAATACCAGACCACATTATCTGCCTCCTGAGAAATGTGTATGCAGGTCAAGAAGCAACAATCAGAACTGGACATGGAACAATGGACTGGTTCAAACTTGGGAAAGGAGTACATCAAGGCTGTATATTGACACCCTGCTTATTTAACTTAAATGCAGAGTACATCATGTGAAATGTTGGGCTGGATGAAGCACAAGCTGAAATCAAGATTGCCGGGAGAAATATCAATAACCTCAGATACGCAGATGACACCACCCTTATGGCAGAAAGCAAAGAGGAACTAAAGACCCTCTTGATGAAGGTAAAAGAAGCAAGTAAAACGTTGGCTTAAAACTCAACGTTCAAAAAACTAAAGTCATGGCGTCTGGTCCCACCACTTCATGTCAAATACATGGGGAAAACTTGGAAACAGTGACAGCTCATTTACTTGGGCTCCAGAATCACTGAGGATGGTGACTGCAGCCACAATATTAAAGGGCACTTGCTCCTTGGAAGAAAAGTTGAGACAAACCTAGATAACATATTAAAAAGCAAAGACATTACTTTGCCAACAGAGGTCCATCTAGTCAAAGCTATGGTTTTTCCAGTAGTCACATACGGACGTGAGAGTTGGACCATAAAGAAGGTTGAGTGCCAAGAAATTGATATTTTTGAACTGTGGTGCTGGAGAAGACTCTTGAGAGTCTCTTTGAAAACAAGGAGATCAAACCAGTCAACCCTAAAAGAAATCAGTCCTGAATACTCATTGGAAGGACAGATGCTGAAGTTGAAACTCCACTACTTTGGTCACCTGATGTGAAGAATTAACTCATTGGAAAAGACCCTGATGCTGGGAAAGATTGAAGGAAAGAGGAGAAGGGGACAACAGAGGAAGAGATGGTTGGATGGCATCACCGACGCGATGGACATGGATATGAGGAAGCTGCAGGAAACAGTGAAGGACTCGGAAGCCTGCCTGATGCAGTTCATGGGTTTGAAAATGCTCGGACGTGACTTAGGACTGAACAACACCAAAATTCCAGGACTTGATGATTTCACGAGAGAATTCTGCCAAACGTTTAGAGAAGAGTTAACACCATCTTTCTGAAACTATCCCAAAAATTTGCAGAGGAAGGAACATTTCCAAACTCATTCTATGGGGCCATTATTACCCTGACACTGAAAGCAAACAAAGATATCACACACACAAAGATTACAGTCCAGCATCATTGATGAACATAGATGTAAAAATCCTCAGCAAAATACTAGCAAACCAACTCCAACAATACATTAGAGGATCATACACCGCGATCTATTCACTGGAAGGAGTGATGCTGAAGCTGAAACTCCAATCCTTTGGCCGCCTGATGTGAAGAGCCGACTCACTGGAAAAGACCCTGATACTTGCAGAGACTGATGGCAGGAGGAGAAGGGGACGACAGAGGATGAGATGGTTGGACGGCATCACCGACGCGATGGACATGAGTCTGAGCAAGCTCCGGGAGTTGGTGATACGGGGGGGCCTGGCGTGCTGCAGCCCATGGGTCACAGAGAGTTGGACACGACTGAGTGACTGAATTAAGAAAGGAAAAAACCACGCTCCAAAAGCTGTAAGATGCTGATGAAAGATACTGAAGACCACACAGCAGGTGGAAAGGCATGCCGTGCTCTTGGTTGGAAGAATCAATATTGTTCAGATGTCCATCCTACCCATGGAAATCTACAGGTTCAGTGCAATCTCTGTCAAATCACCAGTGGCATTTTTCACAGAACTAAAACAAGAAATTTTAAAATTTGTACGGAAATGCAAAAGCCTCCACATAGCCAAAACAATCTTGAGAAAGAACAGAGCTCCTCAGGCAGGCTTATCCTGAGGTGTTTTATTCTCTTTGTTGTGATGGTAAGTGGGATTGTTTCCTTGATTTCTCTTTCTGAGTAAATATTTAAATGTAAGGTTGGACACTCTAAAATACTTAGTTTAAAACATAGGAAGAATACTCCTGGACACAAATCAGAGCAACGTCTTTTCTGATATACTTCCTAGAGTAATGAAAATAAAAACAAATCTAAATAAATGGAATCTAATTAAATTTAAGAACTTTTGCACAGCAAAGGAAACCATAAATCAAGCAAAAAACAACCTTCAGAATGGGAGCAAATATTTGCAAACAAAACAACTGACATGGGATTAGTCTCCAAAATATACAAATAGGTCATACCCTTCAATATAAAAAATAAGCCAATCAAAACTCGGCAGAAGATCTAAATAGACATTTTTCTAAAGAAGACCTACAGATCACCACAAAACACATGGAACGATGCTCAACATCACTAAGTATTAGAGAGACGCAAATCAAAACTACAGTGAGGTATCGCCTCACACTGGTCAGAACCTATAAACAATGAATAAGGAGAACAGGAAACCTTCCTGCACTGTCGGTGGGATGTGAACTGGCCCAGCCACTAAGGAGAGCGGAGTGGAGGCTCCTTAAAAACTGAAAATAGAACTACCTGTGACCCTACCGCCCCACTCCTGGACGTAAATCCAGAGAAAACCGTAACTCAAAAAGAAGCACGCACCCAAACGGCCATTGCAGTGTTATTCACGATGGCCAGGACATGGAAGAAACCTAAGTGTCCATCAGCAGAGGAGTGCCAGAAAAAGATCCGGTGCATAAGTACAGTGGACTGTTACTGAGCCATATAAAGGAACACAGTCATACCATTTGCAGCAGCGTGGATAGACCTAGAGACTTACACTCAGAGAAGTAAGCCAGACACAAAAAGACAGATGTCGTATGATATTGCTTACATGCAGGATCTACGGAAAGGGTACAAATGAGCTTCTTTACAAAGCAGAAGTGGAGTCAGAGATACAGAATGCAAAATTATGGTTCAGTTCAGTTCAGTCGCTCAGTCGTGTCCGACTCTCCGCGACCCCATGAATCACAGCACGCCAGGCCTCCCTGTCCATCACCAACTCCCGGAGTTCACTCAAACTCATGTCCACAGAGTCGGTGATGCCATCCAGCCATCTCATTCTCCGTCGTCCCCGTCTCCTCCCGCCCCCAACCTTTCCCAGCATCAGAGTCTTTTCCAGTGAGTCAACTCGTCGCATGAGGTGGCCAAAGTATTGCAGTTTCAGCTTTAAATGGCAACCCACTCCAGTGTTCTTGCCTGGAGAATCCCAGGGACAGGGGAGCCAGGTGGGCTTCTGTCTATGGGTCACACAGAGTCGGACACGACTGAAGTGACTTAGCAGTAGCAGCAGCCAGGGGATAAATGGGGGAGAGATAAATTGGGAGATTGGGATTGACATACACACACTATTGTATATAAAATAAATAATTAGTGGGGGCCTATGGTTTTTCCCGTGGTCATGTATGGATGTGAGAGTTGGACTATGAAGAAAGCTGATCGCCGAAGAATTGATGCTTTTGAACTGTGGTGCTGGAGAAGACTCTTGAGAGTCCCTTGGACTGCAAGGAGATCCAACCAGTCCATTCTAGAGGAGATCAATCCTGGGTGTTCATTGGAGGGACTGATGTTGAAGCTGAAACTCCAATACTTTGGCCACCTCATGGGTCAAGTTGACTCACTGGAAAAGAGTCTGATGCTAGGAGGGATTGGGGGTGGGAGGAGACGGGGACGACAGATAATGAGGTGGCTGGATGGCATCACCGACTTGATGGACATGAGTTTGGGTGAACTCCGGGAGTTGGTGATGGACAGGGAGGCCTGGTGTGCTGTGATTCATGGGGTCGCAAAGAGTCAGACACAACTGAGCGACTGAACTGAACTAATTACTGAACTGAATTGTATAGTTTAGGGGGCTTCCCAGGTGGCTCAGTGGTGAAGAACCCACTTGCCAGTGTAGGAGACATAAGAGACATGGGTTCGATCCCTGGGTCGGAAGATCCCCTGGAGGAAGACATGTCAACCCACTCGAGTATTCTTGCCTGAAGAATCCCCACGGACAGAGGAGCCTGGTGGACTCCAGTCCATGGGGTCGCAAAGAGTCAGACACGACTGAAGCAACTTAGCACACACATATGTGTGTACGCACAGCACAGGGAACTCTGTTCAACACTTTATAACGACCTGTTTGGGAAAAGAATCTCAAAGATAGAGGGGATATTGTTGCTGTTTAGTCGTAAATTGTGTCCAACTCTTTTGTGACCCCAAGGACTGGAGTCCTCCAGGCTCCTCTGTCCGTGGGATTTCCCAGGCAAGAATTCTGGATGTGAAACTCAGTCATGCCCAACTCTTTGTGACTCCATGGACTATACAGTCCATGGAATTCTCCAGGCCAGAATTCTGAAATGAGTTGTATTTTCCTTCTCCTTGGGATCTTCCTAACCCAGGGATTGAGCCCATGTCTCCTGCTTAGCAGGCAGATTCTTTACCACTGAGCAGCCTGGGAAGCCCAGAATAGATCCGCGTACGTCTGTAACTGATTCACTTTACGTATGTGCTGAGTCCCTTCAGTCGTGTCCGACTCTCGTGACCCCGTGGACGGCAGCCCGCCAGGCTCCTCTATTCATGGGATTGTCCAGGAAAGAATACTGGAGGGGGTTGCCACGCCTTCCTCCAGGGGATCTTCCCAACTGTACCGGAAACTAACACAGCATTGTAAATCAGCTGTTTTTTTTTAATTAATATAATTTCACTTAGTGATTCTCCTATGGCAAGTTAAATAAAGAACCAATATGTAGTCAATTTATAACAACATAAGGAAAAAAAAACCCCACAACTGCCCATGACTAAATGAGTGGTTAAGCCAGTTACGATGTATCAGTAAAAATGAGCACTCTTCATCCATTAGTAGAAGTGCTTTGGAAGATTAATCAGACCAAAGGAAAAGGTTTTGTTTTATTAATTTTCACAAGCGGATTGCAACCTCTATGAGCCAGATGATGCCAGTTTTGAGAGCAGTGCACGTACTCATTCACACACGTACTGATAAAAGATGGAAGGAAACTTCAGAAAATGTAATGCTTGTTTCTGGATGTTGGGATGAGGGGCCACTTTTATTTCCAGTGATGTAGTTTCTTTCATTTCTCACTTGCAATGAGCATGTATTACTTATGTAACACAGAAAGCCATAAAATGCATGAAAATGCTCCTTCTTTGTGCTGTTGAAAATGAGAATATTACATGCTGCTTGAGCCTCCCATTGGCTGCATCACTCTGATGGAACCATAATGGAGTCACATCCATCTGTTCCACAAAGAAATAGCCCCATATCAATGCAAAGCTTGATTGGTTTTTAACCACTCATTATATCTGGGGACCCTGATGCTGGAAAAGAGTGAAGGGAAACGGAGAAGGGGGTGACAGTAGATGAGACGGTTGGATGGCATCACCGACTCAATGGACACGAGTTTGAGCAAGCTCCGGGAGACAGTGGAGGACAGGGAAGCCAGGTGGGCTGCAGTCCATGGGGTTGGCAAGAGTCGGACAGGACTGAGTGACTGGACGGCAACAAATGCGTGTCTGGGGAAGGAGGCGTTCTCCATCTTGTGGCCACAGGGTCAGACGTCGGGAAGAACCACAGGAAGGGGTCTTTTGTTTCCTCCTTGGCGCTGCCCCGGGGAGCCTCAGGGTCCAGGCGAGCGCTGACCTTCCCTGACCACTGTTGTCCACACAGAGCAGCCGTCTGGACCGTCTGGTCTGCCTTCACCCAAGACTGTGTGTCCGGATGCCGGTGATGGGTGGATGTGGAGGAGTAATTGGAAATAGACTGGCCACGCCCGCTCAAGAATCAGCTCAACTTACTAGGAAATCAAACTGTGACGTCACTGCTGTCCCTCTGCCTCAGCTCTCAAACTGGGGGGCACCCCGAGCTCAGCGATTTCTGGAGAAAAAGGGATAAACAGATCATTTTTCAGGTTCCCAATTTTACTTAGAAAGTTGGGGGAGACACACTCCTTTCCTATCATGGAAATCAGATATTTCAGTAGAAGATAAAAAGGCATTTGACTCTTAGAGGTAACAGGAAGCCCTCACGGACACCTCAGGCCTGCGCTTCCCAGTTTGGGATCTGTCCTTCAGCCAGCTAATGTATTCACACCTTCCTCCGGCTGCTGAGAAATCGGTGGGGGAGAATGCGAGAAGTACTGTAGATTATGCCATCTGGGAGGAATCAGAATACCTGCGTGTGAGAAACAGTAATCCAAAGCCATCTTCTAATAGTCCTTCTGTTGTTTTCGTTTAGTCGCTCAGTCGTGTCTGACTCTCTGCAACCCCATGGACTGTAGCCCGCCAGGCTCCTCTGTCCATGGGATTCTCCAGGCAAGAGTGCTGGCGTGGGTTGCCATTGCCTTCTGCGCCGTTCTTGCCTGGACGCCCTCTGCAGCTGTGAGGCTTTGGGAGGGTTCTTTGACCTCTCTGAGCCTCAGCTCTCTCATCTGTAAAGCACCGTCATTTCTAGAGTTCGCTGCATCATTGTTGCATTGTTAGTGACCCACACAAACGGCGGGCGTCCTCAGCGCATCTCGGATGCCAGCTCCATCCCCACTGCTCTGCAGAGATGTTCCCTACACGATGCGTCTCCAGACGGGATGGAGGCAGGTGCCTTCTTGGCAATAATCAAGCATGGTCACTTTATCTTTTCTAGACTGTACTTCAAGGCCCCATTGGTATGAAAATTGGCTGTGCCCCCAGATCAAGTGGTAAATTATTCAGACATCAACTAAAATTGAGAGATGGCCAAGATAATGAAAAAACTAAATGAGATTTGTGCTTATCAACATGACTCATATCATTTTACAGAACTAGGAATTTGCATCCTGGTGATCACTTTTTCCCTTGAATTTACGGGTGGCATTTCACAAAGTCATGAATCAGTTTGTCGAGGCATGAGAGTGTCAGTAGCAGACACGACGCTGAATGGTGGTGTCAGTGCAGAGATGCCATTAACAGAGGAGGAAGGGAACGCCAGGTTGCACGCTAACCGTGTGTTTCTAGGTGAAGCGTGATTATTACCTTACCTTCCTGTCACTGGAAGCTTCTGGATGCCAGTACCCATTCTAAAGCAGTATCATCCATTGGAAATGCAGTGAGAATCACAGATGGAAACTAAACATTTCTGGTACTCATGTTTTAAAAAGTACCAGTTCAGTTCAGTTTGGTCGCTCAGTCATGTCCACTGACTCTTTGCAACCCACGGACAGCAGCACGCCAGGCTTCCCTGTCCATCACCAACTCCCACAGTTTGCTCACACTCATGTCCATAGAGTTGGTGATGCCATCCAACCATCTCATCCTCTGTCGTCCCCTTCTCCTCCTGCTTTCAATCTTTCCCAGCATCAGAGTCTTTTCAAATGAATCAGTTCTTTGTATCAGGTGCCCAAAGGATTGGAGTTTCAGCTTCAGCATCAGTCCTTCCAATTAATATTCAAGACTGATTTCCTTTAGGATGGATTGGTTGGATCTCCTTGCAGTCCAAGGGACTCTCAAGAGTCTTCTCCAACACCACAATTCAAAAGCATCAATTCTTTGGTGCTCAGCTTCACAGTCCAACTCCCACATCCACACATGACCACTGGAAAAACCATAGCCTTGACTAGACGGACCTTTGTTGGCAAAGTAATGTCTCTGATTTTTAATATGCTGTCTAGGTTTGTCATAGTTTTTCTTCCAAGGAGCAAGTGCCCTTTAATATTGTGGCTGCAGTCACCACTCTTTGTTATTTTGGAGCCCAAGAAATGAAATCTGTTGCTGTTTCACTTTTTCCCCGTGTATTTGCTATTAAGTGGTGGGACCAGATGTCATGAGTTTAGTTTCTGAATGTTGAGCTTTAAGCCAGGGTTTTCACTCTCTTCTTTCACCTTCATCAAGAGGCTCTTTAGTTCTTCACTTTTTGCCGTAAGGGTGGTGTCATCTGCATACCTGAGATTGTTGATACTTTTCCCAGCAATCTTGATTCTGGCTTGTGAGTCATCAAGCCTTGCATTTCTCATGATGTACTCTGCATTTAAGTTAAATAAGCAGGGTGAAAATATGCAACCTTGATGTACTCCTTTCCCAATTTTGAAGTTGGTCCATGTCCAGTTCTGACTGTTGCTTCTTGACCTGCATACAGATTTCTCAAGAGGCGGATCAGGTAGTCTAGTATTCCCATCTCTTGAAGAATTTTCCACACTTTATTGTGATCCACACAGTCAAAGGCTTTGGCATAGTCAATAAAGCAGAAGTAGATGTTTTTCTAGAACTCTCTTGCTTTTTTGCTGACCCAACAGATGTTGGCAATTTGATCTCTGGTTCCTTTGCTTTTTCTAAATCCAGCTTGAACATTTGGAAGTTCACAGTTCACGTACTGTTGAAGCCTTGCTTGGAGAATTTTGAGCATTACTTTACTAGCATGTGAGGTGAGTGCAATTGTGTGCTAATTTAAGCATTCTTTGGCATTACCTTTCTTTGGGATTGGAATGAAGACTGACCTTTTCCAGTTCTGTGGCCACTGCTGAGTTTTCCAAATTTGCTGGCATATTGAGTGCAGCACTTTCACAGCATCATCTTTCAGGATTTGAAAGAGCTCAACTGGAATTCTATCACCTCCACTAGCTTTGTTCGTCGTGATGCTTTCTAAGGCCTACTTGACTTCACATTCCAGGATGTTTGGCTTTAGGTGAGTGATCACGCCATCGTGATTATCTTCGTCATGAAGATCTTTTTTGTAAAGTTCTTCTGTATATTCTTGCCACCTCTTCTTCATATCTTCTGCTTCTGTTAGGTCCATACCATTTCTGTACTTTATCGAGCCCATCTTTGCATGACATGTTCCCTTGATATCTCTAATTATTTTGAAGAGATCTCTAGTCTTTCCTATTCTGTTGTTTTCCTCTATTTCTTTGCATTGATGGCTGAGGAAGGCTTTCTTATCTCTCCTTGCTATTCTTTGGAACGCTACATTCATATGCTTATATCTTTCCTTTTCTCCTTTGACTTTCACTTCTCTTCTTTTCACAGCTATTTGTAAGGCCTCCTCAGACAGCCATTTTGCCTTTTTGCATTTCTTTCTCTGGGGATGGTCTTGATCCCTGCCTCCTGTACAATGTCACGAATGTCCTTCCATAGTTCATTAGGGACTCTGTCTATCAGATCTAATCCCTTGAATCTACTGTTCACTTCCACTGTATAAACATGAGGGATTTGCTTTAGGTCATACCGGAAGGGTCTAGGGGTTTTCCCTACTTTCTTCAATTTCAGTCTGGATTTGGCAATAAGGAGTTCATGGTCTGAGCCACAGTCAGCTCCCAGTCTTGTTTTTGCTAACTGTATACAGCTTCTCCATCTTTGGCTGCAAAGAATATAATCAGTCTGATTTCGATGTTAGCTATCTGGTGATGTCCATGTGTAGAGTCTTCTCTTGTGTTGTTGGAAGAGGGTGTTTGCTATGACCAGTGCATTCTCTTGGCAAAACTCTATTAGCCTTTGCCCTGCTTCATTCCATACTCCAAGGCCAAGCTTGCCTGTTACTCCAGGGTTTTTTTGACTTGCTACTTTTGCATTCCAGTCTCCTGTAATGAAAAGGACATCTTTTTTAGGTATTAGTTCTAAAAGGTCTTGTAGGTCTTCAAAGAACCGTTCAACTTCGGCTTCTTCAGCATTACTCTTTGGAGCATAGGCTTGGATTACTGTGATATTGAATGGTTTGCCTTGGAAACGAGTGGAGATCATTCTGTCGTTTTTGAGATTGCATCCAAGTACTGCAATTAGGACTCTTTTGTTGACCATGATGGCTACTCCATTTCTTCTAAGGGATTCTTGCCCACAGTGGTAAATAAAATAGTCATCTGAGTTAGATTCATCCATTCCAGTCCATTTTAGTTCTCTGATTCCTAATATGTTGATGTTCACTCTTGCCATCTCCTGTTTGACCACTTCCAATTTACCTTGATTTGTGGACTTAAGATTCCAGGTTCCTATGCAATATTGCTCTTTGCAGCATCGGACTTTACTTCCATCCCCAGTCACATCCACAACTGGGTGTTGCTTTTGCTTTGGCTCCATCTCTTCATTCTTTCTGGAGTTATTTCTCCACTGATCTCCAGTAGCATATATAAAATGTAAAATTAATTTTAGTAATTTATCTATCCCAGTATATTTAGAACACTGTTATTTCCACATTAATGATAATCCATATAAAAGCATTAATGAGATGTTCACACTAATTTGTTTCATGTTGTCTTTGAAATCCAGTGTGTCTTCTACACTCAGCCCATCTCAAGTGTTCCATTGCTGTGTGACTGGAGTCCCAAATGGGATGGGACAGCGTGGGAAGGTTTATTTACTTATTTGTGACAATCTTGAAGATCTCTTTGTGAGTATATTTTAGCATGACCACTCAATGAGGTGTCCACGTATTATTTCAAAGAAATTTAATTAGTGCTCATGAATCTGTGACCTTATAAAAATAGTTGAAGCGTCCATTTTCCTATAACTAAAATATTTAAAAGTTGTAAACATATGGTGTTTATATGCAAAAGTGGCCTATTTTAATACATTTCATTTTCCCCAGCTTAAGAATACTTCATATTTGTTAGGTGTCGAAAAATCGGAAACTACCAAAATATAGATGGAACAGAAAAGTCCCCCACAGCTCCAGTACGTATATGCTTGCAGACATTGCTAATGTATTGACGCTTTGCCACACTTGATACACTATTGTAGCATCATTTTGTGCTCTCCTGTGACAATATTTTAAAACAGATTTCTTCATCACAGTTAAACTAGCAACTGTCATCTTTAATGAATTTTAAAAATCTGACTGATGAGTCAGAGTGTCAAGTTTTCACTGTCCAAGAATACTCCATAGGCAATTGAGCATCATTTCTTCATAATAATTTCTGAGACTTCTTATAGCTGTCTTAATCTAAGTCACTGAAGTTTTTCACTTGCTTTAAAGGATGCAAGACTTCCTTGCAGAACTACAGATGTGTTGATCGGGAAATGGATCTGTTTCTCCCTTTCCATCCTCGAGTGCATTAATTTTACTTCTAAAATTCTGTTCTTACCTTCACTGTCCCGAACTTTCTGTGCAGCTCCTAATGGAGGAGTGGCAGCAGGTGCTCTCGGGTCTCATTCCCAGCGGATGCGCCTGAATCCTTCCCCTCCAACATTGACGGGGATTGTAGAGTCTGTTAGCTGTCCACCAAAGAGCTTAGAAAACACATTCCAGTCCCAGTTTGCTAGTGAGGAGGTTTTGTTATCATAATCTAGAGACACCTGAGAAGACTGGTCAGCCCAGTGGCCCAGAACCGCTATCTCTCGAGCTGTATAATAAGAAATGCTCATTACAATATACATTGTTTTCTCAGATTACATACGCTTGTGGTCTGAAAGCCAAGAAAAGAGCTAGACCTTACCTGTCTCCTGAGAAATCTGTATGCAGGTCAAGAAGCAATAGTTGGAACCAGACATGGAACGATGGACTGGTTCAAAATCGGGAAAGGAGGGTATACGAGTAGCTGCGCTCCCCTGCTAGAACCTCCAAACAAGCTCTCAAGGTCCATTTGTAGGAGAACGTAGGGTAGTCAAGCTTCCAAGACTCCAGACACATCCAAATGAGGCGCTGCACGTGGCAGTCTGCCTTTCTGAAGAAAAAAGAAAAAGAAAAAGAAAAAAAGATAAAGAAAAAGAAAAAAAAAAGAAAAGAAAAAAAAAGGAAAAAAAAGAAAAAAAAATCGGGAAAGGAGTAAGTCAAGGCTGTATATTGTCATCCCGCTTGTTTAACTTCTGTGCAGAGTACATCATGACAAACGCTGGGCTGGATGAATCACAAGTTGGAATCAAGATTGCCAGGAAAAATATCCACAACCTAAGATATGCAGATGATACCACTCTAATTGCAGAAAGCAAAGAGGAACTAAAGAGCCTCTCAATGAGGGTGAAAGAGGGAGGAGAGTGAAAAAGCTGGCTTAAAGCTCAACACGCAAAAAACTAAGGTCATGGCACCTTGTCGCATCACTTCATGTCAAATAGATGGGGAAAAAGTAGAAACGGTAATTGATTTTATTTTGGGGGGCTCCAAAATCACTGGGGACAGTGACTGCAGTCATGAAGATACTTGCTCCTTGGGAGGAAAGCTATGACAAACAAAGATAACATATTAAAAAGCAGAGACATCACTTTGCCAACAAAGGTCCATCTTGTCAAAGCTAACATTTTTCCGGTAGTCATATATGGATGTGAGAGTTGGACCATTAAGAATGCTGAGCATGGAAGAATTGATGCTTTCAAATAGCAGTGCTGGAGAAAACTCTTGCGAGTCCCTTGGACAGCAAGGAGATCAAACCAGTCAATCCTAAAGGAAATCAACCTTGATTATTCATTGGGAGGACTGATGCTACAGCTGAAGCTCCAGCACTTTGGCCACCTAAACAAAGAGCCAACTCACTGGAAAGGATTTCCTGATGCTGGAAACGATTGAGGGCAGGAGGAGAAGAGGAGAGAGAAGATGAGATGGCTGGTTGGCATCACCAATTTAATGGACATGAGTCTGAGCAAAGTCCCAGAGACAGTGAAGGACAGGGAAACTTGGCTTGCTGTCACCCACGGGACAGAAAAGTTGGACACAGCTTAGCGATTGAACAACAACAAACTCTTCAAAAAAACTGTCAGGAATCTCAAAATATTGCGTGTGTCTCTAAAACTCCCTGTATTTCATGGCCACATTTTTTACAATTATATTTGTTGAATGCATGTAAATGTGCTTTCAGTAAGAATTCTGAGAAACTTGAAAGCTTAAGCTCTGAATATCTAGTTATTAGGTGCAGTTTAGGCAATGTAGATTTGGGTAAAATCTTTCTAGGTAGCTTTGTAAAAGGATGGTTTTTCTTTTTTTTTGGCAACATTTACTTTCAGTATTGAAGGTGGCAAGCAGGGGCAGACCAGGTGTTTTGTACAAACTTAGTGTGTGCTTTAAGGAAAAGAATGCAAAATCACCAGTAGGAATTAGGGCTGGAGCCTTGGGCGAGTTTGTTGAACAAAGGCCCTGGAGCTCTAGCCTCATCAGCCCAGGCAGCCCTGCCCTCAGGAAGAAGAGAAATGTGAGTGCTTCCCTGAGAATGAAGTCTTGAATTTTTCCTTGTGATAATAACCTGCTGGTCTTGAGTTTTATGTGTAGCTTCCTTGTTCCTCTGGCATCAACACAAACGCCTTTTATAGAAACAACATATTATTCACCCTTTTAAGGAAAATAAGTATTCATTTCAGGATGCATTATCCTCAGTAGAGGGGATTTTAATTGGAGATGAACCTTGACTCTCCTGACCTAATTGGCCTATTTGCATTCATTCCCCGCGATAGACAAACGGCTTGTAGATTTCCTTTCCCGTGTGGGCAACTTGGGGGAATGCACCAGAGACACTGCTGCGAGACCTCGCCCGTGATGGACACTGAGAAAGGTCCCCTGATTCAGGAAAAGGAAGACTGGATGCGCCTTGGGAAGCAGAGATGGGGTTCTAGCGCTTCTCACGGAAGGAGGGAGGCAGCTGACTGTGGGCAGAGAGGGGCCCTTGAGATCCTGAGAAAGAGGCGCGTGGACGTTGATGGGGGAGAAGGCGTCCTTGGAGGACCCCGCCACCTTGTAACTGCGGCGTTGTGCTGGACCCAGAAGGTCAGGACACGGATGTCGAGACTGGGGGGGACGGGCAGGGGCCACAGCGTCCGCGTGGATTCCGTGGATGACGAGCTGTCCCTTTTGGACGGGAGCCCTGACCTGGGTGCCTCTGGCTGCAGAGCCTCCGGTGACAAGTCCCAGCACTGCTGTCCTGGGCTGGTCACAGGTGCCTCTGCAAGGCTACGCAGGTGAACGTGTGGTTGTGTCCACATGAAGAGAATGGGTGTATGTGTGTTTGTGTGTGTGTGTGTGTGTGTACCTTCCTGCAGGCATGGTGTCACGTGTAGCTTAGTTTAAGGCTGCAAGCTGCTTCTGCTCCGCCCGGGGACCAAGGGAGGCTGTCTCATCTGGGGATGCCCAGTGGAAACTCCTGATGGAAGGAGGAGCTGCCCCCTAAGAGAGCGGCTTCCCCAGGAGATGAATGGCAGAGGAGTGATTGGAAGTGGGTTTGGACGCATTTGCTTTGAGGGTCACGGCTGCCTCAGACCCACAGCCCTGAATGCACACGTGTTTGATGCCTTCGGACCATGTAAGGCCAGCTTTCCTCACACAGTCGGGCAGGTCTGTTGAAGCCTGATCGTCCTCGGGGACACAGGATGACCTGCCTTCCTCCTGGGTCCATGTTGACCTCCCACATGTTTTGTTTGGAGTTTTCATGGATTCCAGGCTCACGCGGCCGTGGTCTTCTCTTTGCTTCAAGCACAGTAAACCTGCAGCTACCTCACCAAGTGGCACTTCTCCCAGGAACCCTTACTTTGCTCTTGGCTACAGGTCTTCTCTGGGGCTGCTTTAGGCCACGAGCAGTCTGGGCGAGGCGACAGGCTCCCCGGAACTCCTTAGCAGGATTGACGGTTACGGGTGAATACCCTGCACGAAGCATCCTATGCTCCTGCCCCCTGCCCCCTGCCTCCTTCCTTCCTTCTGCCCCTCCTCCTCTGCCCCTTCATAAAGCCAGCTCCTGTGCCGATGCCTCAGAATTGTAAGGAAGCTGATGGGCTTTTACTTGAGCGTGGACTGTGTACAGACGCCTTATAAGGCCCTTGCCGCGGATGGGCCTGAGCTTCCCGAACCCTCATGGCCTCTGTGGCTCAGGAGCAGCGTCTTCACCGCCCTGGGGGGCCCTTGTTTCCTGGGGAGGCTGGGCTGCTTTCTAGGGAGGCAGTGTTGAACCAGATCACGTGGGCTGCCGGGCTCCCTGGACCAGTCTCCGTGTGAGAGAAGAACCACTCCCTACTGTTCTTGCATCAGCAAGGATATCAGCGCCCCCCTACCTCGCAACCCTGATGGACACCTTGATTACACAAACTCATGTTTTCATCTCACCAGGGTGTCGGTTTTACCAGGACAGGCACCAGTGCCCCCTATTTGCTGAACCGTGGATTCCGCCCAACACATTTCAGGAGCAGCTGCCTATGACGAGAGCACTATCATAGTTTCTGTCCCAGAGGCTCCTGTCCTCAAACGCTGTGTGTCTTCACTGGGGGTATGGACGGAGCCCTGGTCTGGAGGCTGTCTCCTGGGAGTGCTGGGGTTCTGAGCAGTGGCGTGATCAGTGTGGATGTGACTCATGAAAGCCCCGTCCAGCAAGGGTCCATGAGACCCTCCGACCACCCTGTGATGGCCTCACACCGTCCCCTGGGGACTCAGGACAGCACCCACTGCTGGCGGGGCTGAAGGAAAGGTGGGTTGGTGTCTCCATTACGAGGCAGTCAATCATCTTAATTTCATAACGTAGAGACACACGAGCAAGCAGGAAAATCCCTGAAAACCGTCAGCTTGTTGATGGCATCGCCATCTAAATGTGTCTCTGTAGAGAGACGGGGCTGGGCATCATTCCTGGGCTTCACTGCTGCCGTGGGAGGTGACGGGACCCGTGAGCAGTGCCTTAAGTCCCTCCGCTGAGCATAATGAAGCGGCTGGTCAGCAGCTGCCGGGGGATGGGGAGGTCGTGTCGGTAAACGTCTCACCGAAGCCCTCCCCACCACGTTTGTTGCTGTGCAGACACACAGGCTGTGTTCTTTTCAAGGTCACCAAAACCTCGGGCTGCCGAGGAGGAACGGAATCCACCTGCTGTGATTTTCACAGGGAAATGCCTTTGTCTCCAGGCAAAAGGTTGTGTTTTTACCACTGCCACTGCATTCTGTAGAACATGGCACTCTTTCCAGGGACAGCTGCGTGCACCCTGGGACGCTCCATGGGACAGGTGTGGCCCACTCCCCTGAAGGTGACCCCTCTAGGAGTGAACTCAGGGGTTGGAGCATCTTGGACCCACTGAGATCACTCAACCGCTTCTGGAGTGAATCCTTCCGGAGACGAATGTTGCCTGGGAGCCACAGGGTTGCTGTGCATTTGTTCAGCGCCTGCTGTATCCACTGTACCTGGACATGTCCCGAGAACACTGTCCTGCCCTCAAGGAGGTTGTTAATGTGCGAGGTCGCGAGTGTTTCCATGGAAACTGAGGCTGGTGCGGGCTGTTGCTCTGCTGAGCCTGCCTGTGGGTCCAGCTCGGCCGGGGGCGTGGACTCGTCACAGTCCCTCCCCACGCCTTCCCCCGAGGGGGCTGGGAGTCCGAGGGGGAGGCTGGGCTGTCGGCCCCCTTAGGTGTCACTGTGCCTGTCCATCCATGGTTTGCTAATGAAGACGGTTGCTGCCCCTTCTCCTCCCCTGTTCTTCACTGATTGTTCACTACAGCAGTCAGGACGTTTAGATCACCCAGTATTAGCAGCAGTTTGTTCTTTGGGGCCGTGTAATTCATCTCTGACTTTAATAGTGAATATTCAAACTTGCACACCGAGTTACATGAAATCACAGAAACAGCAGTAAAATAAGGTGTCTACCCTGAGCACAAAGGTCGTGACTCTGCCCCTCTTAGCATGAGCTAACTCGTGTGGGCTTGCCGGTACCATCTGTGGTGGGGCCGGGCCGTTCAGCCCCGCCCCTGTCCCGGACTGTGATGCGGCTCCAAGGGTGTCTCTGCCCAGGTGCGTGGGCTTGTGCCCAGGGCGGGCAGGTGCTGGCTCACCAACCAGGTGGGCCCGGGGCACCGTCGGAGCGTGTGTCTTCAGTGTCCCCGACAGACACACGTCAAAGCCACACCTGCTCCTCTCCGTGTGGGAGGGGGCTCGGCTGGGAGGGGAAGGGGCCCGACTACTCCTGCCTGGGACTCAGTGCCAGCGTGGGGAGCGCCTTTCATCCCCCGGTCGGGGGCGAGGACCTGGAGGGGTCCTCAGTCACCCTGGGGCAGGGGGTCTCTGACACGGCGCGGCGTCTTCAGGGTCTGTGCCCACAGTCTGAGTGTGTCAGGGGCCAACGGGGCATCCCAGCACTGGGGCGCAAGCGGAAATGCGTGCTGATGTGCAGACGAAGGTGGAGCAAGACGAGTCCGGCGGCAGAGCCTCCCAGGGGAGGGCTGGTTCCTGAAGTCTTAAGGGAGACAAGCGGACTGCAGCCCTCCCTTTGCACCAGACGTGCCCGCCAAGACTGAGTTCTGTGGTAGAGGGAGGAGATTTGATGGGAAAGTCATCTTCCGAGTGTCTGAAATGAGGGAGTCAGAGAGGCGAGCAGCTGAGACGGGCTGAGCAGAAGTGAGCAGGAGCACTTGGGCGCCAGGCTTCTGTTATGCAGTTAAGTCGGATGGACCCCTAACCCGGCCGAGAGCCTCTGCCCTGGGGAGAACTGTCCTTTTGCACTTTGGGTTCATGTCCCAGGGATGGGGGAGCCTGGTGGGCTGCCGTCTATGGGGTCGCACAGAGTCGGACACAACTGCTTCCCGGGCGCCGTGAGCGGTGAAGAACCTGCCTGCCGACACAGAGGACATCAGAGGCACGGGCTCCGTCCCTGGGCTGGGGAGGTCCCCTGGAGAAGGAAGCAGAAACCCACCCCGGCGTTCGTGCCTGAGAAACCCCGTGGTCAGAGCAGCCTGGCGGGCTACAGTAAGTGAGGCTGCAAAGAGTCAGGCACGACCGGAGTGGCTTAGCTCACACACGCACTCAGCGTCAGCTTTCCTCAGTGGCCAAAGGATGGAGAAGCGGGGACTTGGTTCATAGGTGGACTTCTCACCCATGTGGTGAGGGATTTGATTTTAAGAGTAAAGACGGAGGGGTGGGGGCGTGAAGCTAATGATGAGGAGGGGATGCAGTGGTCTTCTGGGAAAGGCGGGGGCTCCAAGGGAGTGGGGAGCCTTCCCTGTTCATCTGTTTTTGGTTCTGTGATTTCTGGTCAAGGCTGTTGGCACCTGACCTTGAGCTGTTAATGTAGTAACGTCTGCAGAGAATGAGCTCAGCTTCATTCCCATCTTGGTTCCATCTGGTTTTTGTTTTTCTCTCCAAAAGAGAAGCTTTCTTTCTTAGTCTCCAGACCTGAACTTAAAGGTTCACCTTAGTTGCTATTGACTTCCCTGGTGGCTCAGATGGTAGAGTGTCTTGCTTAAAATGTGGGAGACCTGGGTTCGATCCCTGGGTTGGGAAGATACTCTGGAGAAAGGAATGGCAACCCACTCCAGTACTCTTGCCTGGAAGATCCCATGGACGGAGGAGCCTGGTGGGCTACAGTCCTTGGGGTTGCGAAGAGTCGGACACGACTGAGTGACTTCACTTCCACTCTCTTTAGTTCCTATTGGGGGGCAAGGGGGAAGGTTCTGAGGGAGGATCCAGGGTCAACTCTGCAACACTGGTGCGCCCCCCACGAGCAGACATCACCCTGCTCCGTGGGTCCAGAGGCTGGACTCTGCACCAAGTGTCCTTTTCGGAACTGAATGATCCTGTGGAGTATGGAGACATGGGTCCTTCCAGACATGCCGGTGCCCAGTCCGCCCTTTCCCGGGCCTCCGGGTCTCGGACCCCGAGGCTGGTGCACTGGCAGCCTGGCGGGGCAGTGAGGGGACGAGACTCCGAGGACAGTCACTCCTGTACGACAACACGCTCTTGTTCTTGACGCCAGACGGTGGGAAGTGGGAGATTCGAATGGAGGCTTTTCCTTCTGGGGCGCTCCTCACAGCAGACTGCCACCTGGGTGCTAGGAGCCCCCTGACCGCTGACTGTTGCTTGGGGGCAAATCCTGACATTATTTGCTTCTTTCCTGGAAAGATGGAGAAGAGAGCTTTCTGAGACCCTACCCCCCTTGTGGCCCCTCCATTGGGCTGGACCTGAGCACAGCAGGTCTCTGGGACCCCTGGGAGGCAGACACACACATCGGCAGTTGTGTCTAAAGAGGGCACGAAAGGGGGTGCTTGGGTCAAGGGCAGTGTCAGAGCCCCCCTCCGCGGCAGGAGGTGGTGTGTATGAGACCCTGTTCCTGCGGGTCTGCATGTAACTGGGGGCTGTGGGGAGCCGGGAGGAGCTGCCTGGGGAAGGTGTGATGCTCGCTCCACGGTGGTGGGCGGCAGGCAGTCCCAGCAAGGGGAGCGGAGTCCCCTCTGCACTCAGGTTACTAGGACGCCTGGGCCACAGTCTGGAGGAGGGAGCAGGGTGATGTCAGTGGCTGGACCGCAGGGTCACCCACTTGCCACCCCTGTGGGGTTCCGGCAAACACACTCCGTCATCACAGGGGTGCTGGCCAGGTGCTGGGTGGCAGAGAAGACAGACACGGCAGGCGTCCTGGGCAGCTCACACACAGTCAGAGCTGGTTCAGAGACAGACACTTTGGGGGCACCATGAGAGCGTCCTGAGAGCTTGGTGACTTTACAGCCCAGCTCCTGGGTTTGCTTCCTCAACACGTGGAAAACTTGACCAAAACCAGGAATTGGATGATTCCTTCAGAAAACAGCCAGAACGGCAAACGCCAAGAAAGGCAAATGCCAAGAAAGGCAAACAAAATCAAACACGGGCAGGGGCTGGTTGCTGGCTTGACCTATGGACACCAAGACCCATCGCTGCTCTTTCTAAAAGCAGCCGGGTAAAGGCCGACGAATTTCCTTATTCCCCGCAGCTAGAGGTCAGGGCCGGAGAAGGCAATGGCAAGCCACTCCAGTACTCTTGCCTAGAAAATCCCATGGACGGAGGAGCCTGGTAGGCTGCAGTCCATGGGGTCACTAAGAGTCAGGCACTACTGAGTGACTTCACTTTTCACTTTCACACATTAGAGAAGGAAATGGCAACCCACTCCAGTGTTCTTGCCTGGAGAATCCCAGGGATGGGGGAGCCTAGTGGGCTGCCATCTATGGGGTCGCACAGAGTTGGACATGACTGAAGCGACTTAGCAGCAGCAGCAGCAGAGGTCAGGGCGCAGGGACACACGCCCTCAGCAGACAGGCAGGAAGGAAGAGCCTGAGTTCTGGCTCTGTCCCCTTGTCCTTCCCTCTGCTCGCGTGTTAAAGCCACAGGTGTCACTGAAGGCCCCGACCCGCCTTCCGTGTGTGAACACAGGCGGAGCCCCGCACGTGGACAGCTGTGTGAAGTCGCCTCCTGACCACACACTTGTGTTTGCAGAAATAATTCCAGTTGGCAGATACCTCGCCCGGAGGATTCCACCGCAGCTGAGTCATATGCTAAACGAAGAAAGACACTGATGACCGTCTGTTCTTTGGGGACATGGCCGAGCGGAGAGCACAGCATCCCCTGTGTATCAGGCGAGCGTCCTCTTCATCAGAAGACCCGCCCCGTCCTGCTGTTTCTGCCGGACCCTCTGCCTCCCGTGGAAAGGGTCTTCCTTTCCACGGTGTCTTCAGCATCTGATGCTCCAGGCGAGGACTTCACCCTGCTCTTCTGGACGGTTACGGGAGTGAGATCTCTAGCGGCTTACGTACCCTGCAGCCCGCTGATGGTCAAAATTCTGGGGACCCTCCAGTGCCAGGGCTGGCCCTCCACAGCAGGGACATGGCGGGGATCTTCCAGCACTGCCACTCCCCTCTCCTCCCGCTGAACACGGCCACTGACGGAGACCCCGGGGCTGAGAGTCCAGGGCAGGCCTGAGAGGAAGAGAAAACCCAGGAGACCGGAGCAGACTGGGCCACCCAGCCCACGTGGACACCCCGGAGTGAACACGGCGCCTGATGGGCAGCTCAGCCTGGATGGTTCCAGAGCCCCTGCCTGTCCCGCCACCCCAGGGCCACCCGCCTTTCTCTTCCTATTTTTTCCTATTCAATCCTGGGAAAAGCAGACTCTAGCTGCTGGCTGGGCTCTGGGTTTGGAGGCCGGTGGGGGATAGGCCAGGGGTCAGGATGCCTGTGAGCACAGAGCCTATGCTCCGTGTCCTGCGAGGCCCCCTTCAGCGTGTCGTGACCCGAGGCCCCTGTGCGGACCGCAGGGTGGGCTCTGGCAGCTCAACGGAGACCCCCAGCCCGACGCTGCAGCCCGCCTGGGGGAGGGAGGGGCACGTGTTCAGCCGGAAGGGACCCAGCACCCGCCCTGCCCGGGGCAGACACGCCTGGCCCGGAGGTCAGTGCGGACTTTGGCCGGGGCCCCTGTGAGTCCCCTGAATCTCAGTGAGTCCCACACTCTGGCTGCAAACAAGGACCATGGAGGGTCTCCTGCGCGTGGCTCCCCTGGGGTTACTCAGAGCAGAGCGCAAGCAGTGCTTCTTCGCACCTTCAGCCCTCAGAGGGGGAGCCGGGGGGTGCCGGCCCTGATGGAAGTGGCAGAACGAGCCTGTGAGCCTGATCCATGTACCCGCGGCTGCCAGCTGCCTCCAACGGAAGCACACGGTTAATTACTGTTTTGCTTAAAACATTGATTTTTATAAGTCATCCTTATGGGAGAGCATTTCTGGCTTATCTCTTAGCTGGCTTAGCAGTTTTTTTTCTTATTTTTTTGGCTGGACCTCTTATCTCAGTTTATTTACTCAACTAAGGGATTCTCTGCAGTCCTTTGGGGAAAGCAAGTTATGATAACGACTTATCAGTCGACACAATTTATTGAGTGCCTGCTCGTCTTCCAAGGCTCGGCTCAGAGGTCTCTCCCGGGGAGCAGCTGGCTTCCCGGGGCCCGTCCGCCCCGCGCGCCTCCTGGCTGGGGCCCACGGGCAGTGTGTCCCTGCGGGCGATTCTCTTTTGCATCAGTGCCTCCCGTGGTCTCATCTTTCCAGCCTCCCGCTGCGTGCAGTCTGACAGGTGGAGACGCTCCATAAACACCTCCAGAGCCGCTCCCCTCCCAGCGCGCCTGCCTCTTCCAGCGGCCCGCCGGCTTGCGCTCACCCGTGCTCCGTGTCTCGGAGGTCGGGAACCGGGTCCTCCTCCCACACCCAGTACCTGGCTCTAGCATTGACATCGACACACGACGCCCCTGAGCAAGGCTGGAGCTGGGGGGAGCCTGGCGGCGACAAGATCCCTTCTTTCTGTCTCATCTCGTCCGCCAATTATGACAGTAATTTTGGCAACATTGATGATTAACTTTCTGTTTCCACTGATACTGTGCGGTCGATTTTGTGGTCTAACTAGTGACTGCGTTTTTATATGTACCCAAATGGATGCAAAGCAGGTGAAAAGCTGTTTTTCTGAGGTTTTTTGTTTTCTTTTTTTTTAAGACGCAGATAAGGTTCACTTTTTTTCCTCCTTTGGTTGAATCATCATTTTTGACAGCAAAATCATGCAAAGATAAAACTGTTCCCACATACCCATCTGTAAAATGCTCTTGCCTTGGCAACTGTTTAAGTCACTGTTAGTTACTTTCTCATCCTTTGCTTCAAGACCATCTTCATTTTGAACAAAAGATCCAGTTATTCAACAGATTCGAGAGTAGCCTACCAGCAAGGTCAGCGACTGTACCTTCGAGAATCGCAGTTCTTTGACGCCCTGTGTCTCAGCAGCAGACCTGACTCTGAACAGAGCCCAGGAGTTAAATTCCAGTGAGAGCACTGGTGGTAAAATGATAGGCAGGAGTCCCGAAGGAGGGAAGCTGAATTCACAAAGCAACATTTGCGTGAAGCCTCACTGTGTGTGGGCTTTCACAGGATTACTTTATTAGACTGAGCCTGCAGACCCCAAAATGCTCACCCTGCTTTGACCTGAGCGTCCGTCCTGGATGAGGCCCAAATGCAGAGAGTGGCTCTTCACACGGTTGTATAAGCGAGCTTAGTTACGCCGTGTGCCTAATCGCTCAGTCACGTCTGACTCCGTGTGACCCTCTGGACTGGAGCCCACCAGGCTCCTCTGACCACAGGCATTTTTTCAGGCAAGAATACTGTGGTCAGTTGCCATTTCCTTCTCCAGGGGATCTCCTTGACCCTGGGATTGAACTTGTATCTCCCGTGTTTCCAGCATTGCCGGTGGAATCTTTATCCACAGAGCTATTGACCAGGCAACCCCTGCCGTGACGGTGGCTGGTTAAGCGAATAGGCAAGTTTGTACAGTAGGTCCCTTGCTGGGAATACTAGGCTCTGCTTAATAACTGGGTTTAGGAGGGCCATTCAATGACGGGGAATGTGTTTATTCTAATGCCTGGTGGAAGAGCAGTGTGTGCAGGGTACTGGCGGCCCAGACCTTGCCCCTGGAAAATTCTGGTTGGCTGCAGGGCAGAAGGTCCAGTGTTCAGCTGGGGACACCATACAGACAATTTTTAGACACTTATTTTCTCCATTTTATACCTTTTTATAATGTGTTTTTATTAAGTAAGACAATATATATTGAACAGTGGGCTTTCCCTGCCTTTAAATCTGTGTGTGGCGGTGTGACACCGCTGCGCCCGCCGCAGTGTCTGAAAGCTGGGCGCTGACGCCAAGTGCAGGCCGGGGCTGGGGCGACACGAGCTCTTCATGGCTGGTGGGGGCGCAACACGGAGCAGCCGCTTTGCAAGACAGTCTGGCAGTTTCTTATAAAGCAAAGGGCAGTCTTACTGTGTGACCCAGCAGTCACACTCCTTGGTATTTACCCAAGTGAGTTGAGAACTCATATCCAAGCAAAAGCATGCACACAAATGTTTGCAACAATTTTACTCGTAATTTTAAATACTTAAAAACAACCAGGAAAGCTTGCAGTAGGTGAATGGCTGAACTGTGGTACATCCATACAATGGACTATTACTCAGTAATAAAAAGAAATGTGCTCTCTAGCCTTGAAAGGGCACAAGGGACTTTAAATACAAATAGACACACTTGGGAGATATAGCAGGTTTGGTTCCAGACCACTGCAGTAAAAGAAATATAGAAATAAAGCAATTTTTTGGCTTCCAAATGCATATAAACATTATCTTTGCATTATCCTACAGCCTGTTGAGTGTGCAATAGCATTATGTGTAAAACAGCATACATTCTTTAATCAAAAAATACCTTATTGCTAACAACTACTAACCATCATCTGAGCCTTCAGCGGGTTTTAGTCTTTTTGCTGGAGGAACTTGCGTGATGTTGACGGCTGTTGACCGATCAGGGTGATGTTGCTAAAGCTTGGGGTGGCTGCAGCAATTTCTTAAAATAATACAGCAATGAATTTGCCACATAAGTTTATTTCTTCTCAAGAATGATTTCTCTTTTGCCTGCAGTGTCATTTGATAGCATTTTACTCACAGCAGGTCTTCTTTCAAAACTTGAGTCAGTCCTCTCGAACCTTCTCACTGCTTTCTCAGCTAAGTTTGTGTAATAGTCAGCATATTTTGTTGTCATTTCAATAGTTTTTATAGCACCTTCACCAGGTGTAGATTCCGTCTCAAAGAACCCCTTTCTTTGCCGATCGTTAAGAGGCACCTCCTTGCTCCTCCACTACAATTTTAGCATGAACCTGCAGCAGCTCACTCCCACCTTCAGGCTGCACACCTCATTCTAGGTCTGCTGCTATCCCCACAACATCTGTAGTTACCTTCCCTGCTGCCCTCAAAGTCACCCATGGAGCTTGGAGCAGCTTCATCTAAACTCCTGTTAAGGCTGATGTTTTGGTCTCTTCCCAGGAATCTCAGATGCTCTTAAGGACATTTTGAATGGTGACTCCTTTGCAGAAGTCTTTCAACTGACTTTGCCCAGATCCACTGGAGAAATCACCATCTATGGCAGCTATAGCCTTATGAGGGGCTTTCCAGGTGGCTCAGTGGTAAAGAATTTACCTCTTGATGCAGAAGACGGGTTCAGTTCCTGTGTCAGCAAGATCCTCTGGAAGAAGAAATGGCAACCCACTCGAGTATTCTTGCCTGGGAAATCCCATTCATAGAGGAGCCTGGTGGCTACAGTCCATGGCGTTGCAAAGAACCAGACACAACTGAGCATGGAGCCGCAGCTTTATGAAATGTAATTCTTAAATAATAAGACTTAAAAGTCAAAGTGTCTCCTGTGTCCATGGGCTGTAGAATGGATGCTGCATTAGCAGGCATGAGAACATTAATGTCCTGTCTGTCTCCATCAGAGTTCCTGGGTGACCAGGTGCATTGTCAATGAGCAAGCAGTAATATTTTGAAATAAATCCGTTTTTTTTTTTTTTCCTGAGAAGTAGGTCTCAGCAGTGGGCTTCAAATGTTTAGTAAACCTGTTGTAAAGAGATGTGCTTTTGCTACCCTGTTCATAGGGCACAGGAGGGTAGATTTAGCATAATGCTTAAGGGCCCTGGGATTTTGGGAATGGTGAATATAGTGCCTTCAACTTAAGCCAAGAGAGCCAGCCTGCTCTTTGAAGCTTTGACTTCTCCTCTCTAGCTATGAAAGTCCTAGATGCCATCTTCTTCCAACAGAAGGCTGTTTTGTCTACATTGAAAATACATTGTTTGGTATAGTCATCTTCATGAGTTATCTTAGCTAGATCTTCTGAATAACTTGCCACAGCTTCCACAGCAACACTTTTAATTGCCTTCAGGAACGTTTGCTTTGCCTCCACACCTTGACTAATGGTGCCAGAGGCCTTGCTTTCCGCCCGTCTCAGCTTCCGACACGTCTTCCTCATTGTGTTCAGTCCTCTCTAGCTTGCGGAGATGAACGGGCCGCACACACAGGGTTTAGTTCTGCTTTTGACAGGACTTGTAGAACACACCGCACAGCGGTGACCCGCAACGCATGCTGTGGACGTCGGGCCATAACGTGTCAGTGTCGGTTCACGAGCGCAGCCCCCGACCCAAGTGGGCGATGAGAGGGAAGTGTGTGGGGATTCTCCGCGCTTTCTGCTCAGGTTGTCCGCAACTCTAAACCTGCTCTGTAAAAAATTAAAAAGTCCGTGAAAGCCTTCATAGTGCATTTGGGAAATGCTAAAAGACAGAAATGAAGAGAAACGCAGGAATCTGGCGCCCTGTGGTATTTAAAGTGTGAGACGTGCAGCTGTGTCCCCTGAGGCCAAGAACACACTTGGCATCTAATCAGCCAAGTGAAGACTGGTTGGCCAGCAACTATATAGAAGCGGAAAGTGAAAGTGAAGTCGCTCAGTCGTGTCCGACTCTTTGCGACCACGTAGACTGTAGCCTACCAGGCTCCTCTGTCCATGGGATTTTCCAGGCAATAGTACTGGAGTGGACTGCCATTTCCTTCTCCAATAGAAATGGAGATGACCGTGTAAGAGGCTTTGTTTACTGAACCTCATACTGTGAGCGGCAGCAAAGTGCCTTCTCTTTAAGGCAGGCTTGTCCTCTGGAGACCGTGACGCTGTGATGGCACACAGCTCTGTGCACAGGTGACATCTGGGCGGCTTGAAAGCTCATCACATGCATTTCAGGGACAGTGGCCAGGTCAGCGGCTTCCAAGAAAGGGGGTCACCACACCCTTGTTTTCTTGGTGCTCAAATGCCCCGTAATGAAATGGCATTGTCTGCAGTGGACGCCGGGCAGCCCGTGCTGACCTCCCTGTCTCCTCCCTCTGCAGGTGGTTGTCACAGCAGCCTTAAGCCCATGGGCAGTAGCCCCACCGTGGCCATCGCAGCCGCTGCTACAGCCGTGGTCTCCGTGGACCCCGAGGGGCTCGGGGGCCCATCCCCCTCCAGGGTGCAGCCCTGCCACTTGCTGACCCTGGCACCCATCAGAATGCCCTTGCGGACTACACCCTTCCCTGGTAAGTACCAGCCCGGTCTCTCAGAGCCATGGGCTGGCGAGAGTCCAAAGCATGGCAGCCCAGGTGGGGCCCTGCTGACCTCCAGGTCCGTGGTTTCCTGGGTTCTGGTGCTGGGAGCACTGGGGCGGAATTCCCAGGTGTGCTCATCCTCTGACCACGCTCATGGACCTCAGTCCCACTGACCAAGGCCGTGTGGGTCAGTGGGTCAACCTGGGCATTTTCTGCTGTGAAACAAAGTGTCAAGTTTCCGTTTGAAGAAACGAGGCTGGTCTTTACTTACTCTTCATGGGGAGTGATGCACATAACAGAGAAATACCTAATTGTCTGAGGCAGAACTTGGAAGAAAGCATAGGCAATGTGCTGGAAAAGAATTATGCATCCGAGTTAATGAAACGAAAAAGTACACAGCGCAGACTCGCCTGGGGCTCTCCCTGAGCCGTCCCTCCTGGGCTGGCCTAGGCCTTGTTTGAGCACCAGAGGTGGGTCCCCCCAGCACAGCAGGACCTGTGCAGGGGCCCACCAAAGCCCGTGGCTGAGCGCCAAGGGGGCCATCAAGGGCCTGAGTGCCCCCGTGCAGTGGGTCTGCTGTTCTAAGTCCTCGGGGCTGAGGCGGGGCTGGCAGACACTGGTGCTGTGAGCTGAGGTGCAGGATGAGGGTCTCAGGAAGGAGAGGGTTGAGGATGAGGGTGCTGGAGGGCCTGGTCCCAGACTGGTTGTCCTCAGCTTGCACACGCGTGCCCTCTCACTGTCACCAGCGGGTGTGTGCCCCAGCCGTCCTGGCGAGTGCATGCTTGGGTCTGTCCTTAAATGTCGCAAAAGCAGGGTTGATTTGGAGGACATTTAGTAAGTGCTGGAGTCTTGTGAGTTAGTACTATCTGTTGGAGTTCTAGTTTTTTACGTGATACAGTGAGACTTGGATAGAAACTCTGTGGGATTGTTAATCCTATGCCAGAGTCAATCCTAGAATTGTATACTAGTATTGTATCATTGTTTGTTTCATCGCTAAGTCGTGTCCAACTCTTTCCGACCTCGTGGACTGTAGCCCGCCAGGCTCCTCTGTCTGTGGGATTTCCCAGGCAAGAGTACTGGAGTGGGTTGCCATTTCCTTCTCCAGGGTTGTATCACTGATGGCTCTGTTATCAGCAACAGAGACACCACTGGATTGTCACACACACACACACACACACACGCATCTTTGTGCTGAAATAGAGATAACCTGGTTTCATTACTTTCACACACACACACATGCATCTTTGTGCTGAAATAGAGATAACCTGGTTTCATTACTTTCACACACACACACACACACACACACACGCATCTGTGTGCTGAAATAGAGATAACCTGGTTTCGTTACTTTCACACACACACACACACACATGCATCTTTGTGCTGAAATAGAGATAACCTGGTTTCATTACTTTCCAGCCTGGGAAATGTTACTGGTTTTCTGGTCGTGTTCCTAGTGTAAACGTTGTGGTCTTCTCAACACTGGGCCTGGGTGTGCATGCGTCTGTGTTAACTTGGTAAATTAGTTGGTCAATAGAAAGTCGCGTTCTCAAAAACACACAGTTATTTCGATTTCAGCGTGTCACTAAATATGCACTTAGGGTGTGATGGGGGAAATAAATAAAACACGAGGATAATCTCTTGTGTGGAACATGATTTACCGCTATGTCAAGGTTTTGGTTAAAATCCATCAGTCCATTGGCATTTATTAAGGATGACTTAGTTTTTTCTGAGCAAATTAATCTTAGAAAGAACCCCTGTGTTCCCCAGGGGCGGCTTCACTCTTCACGTCTCATGTGATTTATAAAGCGACATAACCATCAGGCGTCTTTTCGTGTTGGTATTTTATAAGGCTCTATAATCAAATTTGCCATCACGTGCGTTCAGTTAGACAAAGGCAGTACCGTGGATCTGTCTTGTAGAAGACTGCTGAAGCGGCTCTCAGAGCATGACGGGGCCACACTCAGCAGGTGACTGCTGAAATGGCCTCTGTGGTGCGGGCAGTGGGCCCTCTCTCCTGGAAACCCTGATCATCGCAGGGGCTGAACTGGGCCTTGTCTGGGCCGATGGCCCCAGCCTGGCGGGCGTCCTCTGGGCTCTTTGGCTGGCCCTAGCCATCAGTGGTACTTGCAGCTCTGCCAGGGCTGCCCCAGGAGTGGTTCTTGGGGAGGCAGGACTGCCCTCCTAGTCCGCTGCCCCCGCTCGCCCCTCCTGGCGTCAGCGGAAGGCATTTGAGAGGGGCTGCCCGTGCCCGTGGTGAAACCCTTCCCAGCGTTTCCCTGGGATGCTTTCTGGAAACAAAGACTTGAAAGAGACCGAGGGCAGATAGTGTGTCTGTCAGTGGGTTTTTAACCACTGTCAGCAGCCCATGGAATGAGATCCGGTGACACTGAAGAGCGGGCAGTCCTGACTCTCAGTGGAGGTCCATGCTTTCTGCTGGGAGACCCCTAACCCACTTGAGGTGGGTGGGGAGGAGGAGGGAGGGGGTTGGCAGGGAGGAGGGCTGGTGGGGGAGGCAACCAAGGGGATGAGCGGCATCACAAGCAAAGGTTTCAGAGCCTCAGAGAATCGCCTCCCATGAAGACTGCTCCATATTCAAATCGATTTTAATATTAATTCAATGGCTGTCGCGGGTCTCAGTTGTAGAGCGTGGGTCCTTCTCTGCGGCACCTGCGCTGTCTTTTGAATCAATTCTTTTGAACTGTGGTGCTGGAGAAGACTCTTGAGAGTCCCTTGGACTGCAAGGAGATCCAACCAGTCCATCCTAAAGGAGATCAATCCTGGGTGTTCATTGGGAGGACTGATCCTGAAGCTGAAGCTCCAATACTTTGGCCACCTGATGTGAAGAACTGACCCACTGGAAAAGACCCTGATGCTGGGAAGAATTGAAGACAGGAGGAGAAAGGGACGACAGAGGATGAGATGGCTGGATGGCATCACCAACTCGATGGACATGAGTTTGAACAAGCTCCCGGAGTTGGTGATGAACGGGGAGGCCTGGTGTGCTGTGGTCCATGGAGTCACAAAGAGTTGGACACGACTGAGCGACTGAACTGAACTGAACTGGGCTGTCTGGTTGTGGCTCTCAGGCTCCAGGGCACAGGAGCTCAGTACTTGCAGTGGTGGGCTTGGTTGCTCTACATTTTGTGAGATCTTAGTTCCCCAACCAGGGATCAGTCCTGCATTCCCTGCAGTGGAAGGTGGGTTCGTAACCACTGGACCACCAGGAAGTCACAAAAGCGTGTAAACTGCAGTGTGTCTACAGTTGAATAATCCTGTTTCTATTTAGAAGATAATTCCATTTTAGATAAATGATTTAGACTATTTTATTTATGCCCTTGGTTTGGTAATAAAAGCCTGATAACCTCAGGAGCCCTGTGTGGTTTAGCTGTATGACTCTCAACGGAGGGAATCTTACTCCCAGGGACCCTCACTGATGGCCAGAGGTACTCTTTGGTTGTTGAGACCTGGTGGTTGTTGCTGGTGTAGTGACCAGGGATTCAGCTACACATGTGACAGCCTGAGATAGCTCCCGTGGGAAGGATCATCTGGCCCCAGATGTTAGAGGTGCCTCCATGGAGGAGCCCTAGTTCATGGTCTAGACGTCCACCTACCTGGTGGAGATCAGGATCAGTGTGTGAAGAAGCTCCCTGGAGAGTTCTGATCCAGTAACTGAAGGACCCAAAAGAAGGCTTCGTGATTGAAAGAAGATGAGCCACGAGAACAGCTGAATTATATGCCTTTCTTGTGAGTTAGGATTTTGAATAAGATACCCTATTTAAAGAACCCCTTGACTGACTCCACATTCAGTTCAAAAGCAGAGCATTGCTGGCATGTGCAGCCAAGTTAGTCCTTGCCACGGCTCTGCTGGACAACCCCACGCACCCTGGGGTCTTCTACTGGCTCACGTCGGTCTGTGCAGTCGCTGGTCCCCTGCCCAGCCTGAGTCACCTGGTGGCAGAACGTGTTGTCCCCTCCCTGCCCAGCCTGAAGCACCATCCGAGACTAACCCTCCAGCAATTGCCTGGACCTCAGCGTCCGTTCTCCATGGGATGAATACAGACTTTCGCACTCGTTCCCGTGACTGCTTGATTTCTGACGCCATCTCTCTCATGCTTGCTCCTGAATCAGGGGCGAGGTGGGGGCAAGGGTAGGCAGCGGGCTCACCTGGAGAGGCCTCACTGGAGGGCACTCAGGCGTGGGTGGGCCGCTAGGTAAAGAGGGTCAGCAGACGGGGAGGGCTGCCCTTCCGTTCGCTTCCTTCCAGCGGGCGCTTTGCCTTGTTCCCAACTGTCCCTGAAGCCTTGGACTTTTCAGGTTATGGAAGGAACGTGTTCAGGGGAAAAGCATACCTTGTATCCTATTTTTTAGTTTTTAAGGAGAAGGTGGAGTTTGTCAGGGGAGAACTGAAGCCGTGCTGAAGGATCCGCTGGAAGGACCTGCTTCCTGGCCCTCCCCGGGGGGAGCCCTCTCCAGGGGGGCCCTTGGACCTGCACCCCCTCGACTGCCCCCTTGATGTTACAGCGGAGTGTGAGGGGGCACCCACCTTCGGGAGGGTAAAAGCACCATGCAATGCCAGCGTCTGCTCCTGTCTGATGAAACAAACAAGGTGATCCTTTCTAAGAACGACGGTAGCTATTTTTAAGACTTCATCCCCCATTTCGTGAGCGTTCAAGTGAAAGTGGCAGAGCGTGAGTGACCGCCATGGTCTCCGGTTCAGCAAGTGACTGGTGAACACAGCCGTTAAAAGTGCCATCTGCCTTGGAAGCCATTTACCACCTGTTCTTTTGCTTCCAGAGCCATTTCATGGTCTAAATTTAACATTTTGTCCTGCCACAGAACAGCTGGGAAGTGACTCTTCTTTTCTCTATCAGGAACTTACCAGCCAGGCTGTACAGCAAGGCAGCAAAGCCGCCAAGCCAGACCGTGCCCGTGGCCTCTGCGGAGCCGTCTGCTTGTCCCGTCAGCAGAACCCGCAGATGCTGAAGCAGGCTGTGTAACCACAGTAGCCCAGCCGTCTGGCCGTGCAGCCTCTTCTCTTTCTAACCGGAGTTGTTTCCTCCTCCACTCTAATCAAATGTGTCATAATACACATTAACATTTTAGAGGTTTGTAGAGACAGAAATACTGCTGCAGCATAATTGCTCACACCCCAGAGTGCCGGAGACTCAGCTGGCTTCTGTGAGAAAGACATATGTGTTTCTAATGGGGAGAATGAGCCACTTTTAGGAGAAAACTTATTGGATTTATGCAGACAAGAGAGGACTTTGTCTAGTTTGTTATCCACAAGTGAACTCATGTTATGGATGCAAGAAAAAACTCGTCCAGCAGGCGTTAGGACGTTTGGGCCACGTCGAGTGTAGAATTTTCTCAGTGGAGATCCCGGTGCGAACCCTTCCTGTCAACAAGCCGGCCCGTTTTAGGTTGTCCATCTAGGAAATTCCCCGGGACTTAGCTGGTGCCACCTTCCCTGAGGAGCTCCCACCGCTTGAGATGCGTGTGCCGTCTGCACTGTTAGCTCCAGTTCACTCTTCCTTTGAAAAGAATTGGCAATCCGGCCTGCACACAAAAACACGTCTATGCTTATGCCACGGATAAAGGACGCTGATACAATAGACCCCAGTATCTCCCTCTGAGCCCAAGAAACAGCCGTTTCTATACCCCTCCACCCCAGGAGCTGCGGCCCTCCCCAGGAATAGTTATCTCCTGAACAGGTGCCAGTCACTGCTGAGCTGTTTTTTTAGAAGCATGTTTACATAGAAGCGTTATGTCTAAACAATGTGTTTCAGAGTTGAGGCGCTTTCTGAATTGTACATGAATCTAATCATAGTCTGTGCAATCTTCCGTGGCTGCCTGTTTTGCTCACAGTGCTGTGGTGTTTTGTGGGTTTTTCCTGTAAAGGCCGTGCTGCTGCTGGAGCTGTAACGCAGCCACGGTCACTGCGGTGTCATGTTTGTCGGTCTGTGTGAACCCACACGAATTCTCTCTGCTGTGGGAGGTGTCGGGCACAGCTGCCCCCTTTCCTCTGGAAGCCTTTCCCTCTCCTTCTGAGAGTCCTTCCGGATCGGGAGGGGCATCTTTGCACAGATCTGTAGAGCCCAGCAGTGCAGGGCCTCTCTGCTGTGTCCCAAGTGCGCTTATCCTGCTGTTGCTGTTCAGTCGCTAAGTCACGCCTGACCCTGTGACCCCATGGACTGCAGCATGCCAAGCTCCTCTGTCCTTCACTGTCTCCAGGAGTTTGCTCAGATTCATGACCATCAGTTGGCCAAAGTATTGGAGCTTCAGCTTCAACATTAATCCCTCCAATGAATATTCAGAGTTGATTTCCTTCAGGATTGACTGGTTGGATCTCCTTGTCATCCAAGGGACTCTCAAGAGTCTTCTCCAACACCACAATTTGAAAGCATCAATTCTTCAGCGCTCAGCTTTCTTTATGGTCCAACTCTCACATCCATACATGACTGCTGGAAAAACCATAGCTTTGACTAGACGGACCTTTGTTGGCAAAGTGATGTCTCTGCTTTTTAACATGTTGTCTACTCTACTAGTTCTCCCTAATTCTTAAATTCTGCCCAACTTGCCCAGTTTCTGTGCCCTGCACCCCAGAGTCACCCTTGGTCCTCTTTCTGCCTGAGACCTTGCATCCATCCACTGACACCATAGTCCCTCCTAACCTGCTCCCCGAGTCTGACTTCCTTGTCCAGACGAACACGATCTCCCAGCTGAGCCTGCTGCCCCAGTTTCTCTGCTTCCACGCGTCCCTATCAGACACTCTGCTCACAGGAGTCAGCGTTCAGGTCTCAAATGTGCATGAGACCAAGCCCTCCCCTGCTCAGGAGGGGCTCCCATGGAGCTCAGCGCATGCCCCAGGCTTCTCCGCGGACTCTCTGGAGCCCCCGTTGTGACCGCAGCCTGTGCTTTTGCTGCTGCTCCTCCCAATCTCTGCTTTCCTGCTGAGCCTCAGACACCTCCAGCCTGGCTGCCTCGGGGCCTTTGCACCAGCTGTGGCCTGCTCGAGGCTCTCCTCTGTCATTCAGGCTCAGCTGAAATGCGCTCCTGCCCTCTCCTCCCAAAGGACCCTCAGGAATCATCCCCTCCTTGACTCACCTGTTCCCTTCCCCTGTAGCGTTTCTCATTGTCTGGAATTAGCTCTGGCTCTGTTTCTGGCTTCTTTCTCTCTGCTGCCCTCTGCCCACCGGATGGGAGACCCAGGCCAACAGACGAGTGAGCCTGGAACCCAGCCCCCTTTCCGAGGGCCTGCCCTTTCTTTCGTAGGCATCACCATCCGTGACACCTGCCCCCGGCCCCTCCCTGCTGCCACAGTTCACAGTCAGCCATAGAGACGCTGAGCTGGAACGTGTGGCCTGATGACCAGGGCTGTGGCCAGGCTCCTGGGGCTGCAGGGACGTTGACCAGCCCAGGCAGACAGGGCAGTGCTCACACACGTGATGCCTGTGATTCTGCTTCCTGGGGCAGGGAGGGGGGTGGGTGAGCTCTTCAGGGCCAGGGGGAGGGCCTGTCTAGAAGACAGCCCAGAAGAACTAAGATTAGCTTGGTCTACAGAAGGAAGAAGGAGCCCGACGGTTGTGGCTTTAATGGAGAGCATCCTTAAGAGGCTTGGTTGCTGTGTTAGGTCCTGTTGCTACAGTCAGGCACCAGAGCCGTGTCTTGGCAAGTTTGCTGTAATAAGAGCAGCAGCCCCTTCCTGGGCTGGGCCGTCTCTTCTGACCTGTGATGAGATTGCCTTGGAAACAGTATCCGGGCAAGTGGTGGAGGATGCGGGAGGGGACGCGGTGGCTAGATGTGCACTCACTGGAGACTGTGGTCCAGGAAGCCCCTGGGAGCATCCTCAGGCCCAAACAGAGCCCTCTGTTGGGTCAGCAAGATGAAGGCCATGCAGAGACTGTGCTTGGTGGGAGGGTGGGCCTGTGTTTATCAGGGAGGGAGCTGGCCTTCTGCACCTGGTGCCGAAACTTCTGCAGCCCATGGGGAGGTGGTTGAAAAAGTGTCCTCATGGAGCCTGGTCCTCTGGCAGCTCCAGCTGTGGAGAAGAGCTCAGGAAGGGCAAGGGCAAGGGCACCTCAAAGGCCAGTGTCCACACAGCCTGAGATGCTGGCTCACGTGAACAAAAAGTGAGCCTAGAGGAGAACATAGGCAAAACACTCTCTGATGTAAATCACAGCAATCCTCTATGACTCACCTCCAAGAGTAATGGAAATGAAAGCAAAAGTAAACAAACGGGACCTAAAAAAAAATGGGACATAATTAAACTTAAAAGCTTTTGCACAACGAAGGAAACTATAAGCAAGGTGAAAAGACAGTCTTCAGAATGGGAGAAAATAATAGCAAATGAAGCAACTGACAAAGAATTAATCTCAAAAATATACAAGCAGCTCATGCAGCTCAATACCAGAAAAATAAATGACCCAATCAAAAAATGGGCCAAAGACTAAACAGACATTTCTCCAAAGAAGACATACAGATGACTAACAAACACATGAAAAGATGCTCAACATCACTCATTATCAGAGAAATGCAAATCAAAACCACAATGAGGTACCATTTCACACCAGTCAGAATGGCTGCTATCCAAAAGTCTACAAGCAATAAATGCTGGAGAGGGTGTGGAGAAAAGGGAACCCTCTTACACTGTTGGTGGGAATGCAAACTAGTACAGCCACTATAGAGCTGAGAGAGTGCCTGATGAACTCTGGACGGAGATTCGTGACATTGTACAGGAGACAGGGATCAAGATCATCCCCAAGAAAAAGACATGCACAAAAGCAAAATGGCTGTCTGAGGAGGCCTTACAAATAGCTGTGAAAAGAAGAGAAGCGAAAAGCAAAGGAGAAAAGGAAAGATATACCCATTTGAATTCAGAGTTCCAAAGCACAGCAAGAAGAGATAAGAAAGCCTTTCTCAGTGATCAATGCAAAGAAATAGAGGAAAACAATAGAATGGGGAAGACTAGAGATCTCTTTAAAAAAACTGAAGATACCAAGGGAACATTTCATCCAAAGATAGGCACAATAAAGGACAGAAAAGTATGGACCTAACAGAAGCAGAAGATATTAAGAAGAGGTGGCAAGAATACACAGAAGAACTGTACAAAAAAGATCTTCACGACCCAGATGATCACGATGGTGTGATCACTCACCTAGAGCCAGACATCCTGGAATGTGAAGTCAAGTGGGCCTTAGGAAGCATCACCACAAACAAAGCTGGTGCAGGTGATGGAATTCCAGTTGAGCTATTTCAAATCCTGAAAGATGATGCTATGAAAGTTCGGCACTCAATATGCCAGCAAATTCACGCAGCAGTGTGGCCACAGGACTGGAAAAGGTAAGTTTTCATTCGAATCCCAAAGAAAGGCAACGCCAAAGAATGCTCAAACTACTGCACAATTGCACTCATTTTCACACGCTGGTAAAATAATGCTCAAAATTCTCTAAGCCAGGCTTCAGCAATACGTGAACCGTGAACTTCCAGATGTTCAAGCTGATTTTAGAAAAGGCAGAGGAACCAGAGATCAAATTGCCATTATCTGCTGGATCATTGAAACAGCAAGAGAGTTCCAGAAAAACATCTATTTCTGTTTTATTGACTATGCCAAATAGTCCATATTGACTTTGACTGTGTGGATCACAACAAAACTGTGGAAAATTCTTCAAGAGATGGGAATACCAGACCACCTGACCTGCCTCTTGAGAAAACTGTATGCAGGTCAGGAAGCAACAGTTAGAACTGGACTTGCAACAGCAGACTGGTTCCAAATAGGAAAAGGAGTACATCAAGGCTGTATATTGTCACCCTGCTTATTGAACTTATAGGCAGAGTCCATCATGAGGAACGCTGGGCTGGAAGAAGCACAAGCTGGAATCAAGATTGCCGGGAGAAATATCAATAACCTCAAATATGCAGACAACACCACCCTAATGGCAGAAAGCGAAGAGGAACTAAAGAGCCTCTTGATGAAAGTGAAAGAGGAGAGTGAAAAGGTTGGCTTAAAGCTCAACATTCAGAAAACTAAGATCATGGCATCTGGTCCCATCACTTCATGGGAAATAGATGGGGAAACAGTGGAAACAGTGGGAGACTTTATTTTTGGGGGGGGCTCCAAAATCACTGCAGATGGTGATTGCAGCCATGAAATTAAAAGACATTTACCCCTTGGAAGGAAAGTTATGACCAACCTAGACAGCATATTAAAAAGCAGAGACATTACTTTGCCAACAGTCTATGTATTTTCCAGTAGTCGTGTATGGATGTGAGAGTTGGACTATAAAGAAAGCTGAGTGTCGAAGAATTGATGCTTTTGAACTGTGGTGTTGGAGAAGACTTGAGAGTCCCTTGGACTGCAAGGAGATCCAAGCAGTCAATCCTGAAGAAAATCAACCCTGAATATTCATTGGAAGGACTAATCCTGAAGCTGAAGCTCCAATCCTTTGGCCACCTGATCTGAAGAGCTGACTCATTTGAAAAGACCCTGATGCTGGGAAAGACCCTGATGCTGGGAGGTGGGAGGTGGGTTCAGGATGGGGAACACATGTACACCCATGGTGGATTCACGTCAATGTATGGCAAAACCACTACAATATTGTAAAGTAATTAGCCTCCATTAATATAAAATAATTTAAAAAATAAAAAGTTTGATAAACTAAAAAAAAAATGAAATCAGCACTTAGGAACCTTTAGCTAAGGGTGGTCCAGGTTGTTGAAACGTCCTGTTGGTAGTTTGCAGCTTATGGATGCTGATGTTGAGGGCCACCTTCCTTAGTAAGCAGTGCGTGAGCGCCTCATTTCCTTGGGAGGTCAGCTCACAGCTGAGCCGTCGGCCGCTGCACAGAGCGGGAGGGGCCGGTGCTGCTGGGAAGCAGACCCCGGCAGCGCTGCTTCTACCACTGGCCCCCCATCCCCCGAGGTGCCTGAGGACGGCTGAGCTGGGCGCTGGGTTACGAGTCGCGTCTGAGGTGTGGTTCACCACCCTGGTGTCTCCTGGAGCATCTTGAGACGCTCAGGGCATCTTTCCATTGGGGTTGGGGGACTGCCCTGACCCAGGTTCTCAGCTGCTGGCCTGATGGCCCGTGCTGGCCTGCAAATATCAGAGTGGGAGGAGGGGGTGTGGCTTTCACAGCCCCCTAGACCAGCCGCTGGTGTGTGCAGGCGGCTGGTGGAGGCCAGGGTCGGGGACACCAGGACAGCCAACAAGGACTTGCGCTTCCACATTCTGACAGAGGACTGGGTATGTATTAGAGTTTCTTAATCAGAAAAGACCCTGATGCTGGGAAAGACTGAAGGCAGGGGGTGAGGGGGATGACAGAGGATGAGATGATTGGATGGCATTACCGACTCAATGGACATGAGTTTGAGCAAGCTCTGGGAGGTGGTAAAGGACAGGGAAGCCTGGCGTGCTACAGTCCACGGGGTCGCAAAGAGTCAGACACGACTGAGCGACTGAACAGCAGCAATAGTTCAATCATGTGCTCACGTGGAAGGAACACTTATGTGCATCTGAGGCTTTTCAAGAAAGAACCGAAATGGTAATGGTGGCCAGGTAGACAGAGGATGCTTCTTCTTCCGAAAAGGCCCCTAGTGTTTGCCCTCCCGGGAGAGGTGACTCTTGTCTGGGACGCGCAGATGCTGGGCTTGAAACAGCCCCATGGAGCTGGCTCTCAGCATCGCTGACATTTAAATGCTGCCTGGGCCTGGAGGATGGCTTTTCCCAGCCAGCTGTCTTCCTTTGTTTTCCCGTTTTTTAATTGGGATATTACATTCGCTAAGGTGACAGGGATGACCCACTCAGATCTACTCATGGTAATGGTCTCTGCAGGGGTGCAGCATGTAGGGAACATCTGAATTTTCTTTTTTAAAAAACATTTTATTGGGGTATAATTGATGTACAACGCTGTGCTAGCTCCAGATGTACAGCAAAGTGAGTCGGTTATAACATATACATGTTTCCACTCTTTTAGATTCTTTTCCTACAGAGGTCAGGCCATTACAGAGTATTAAGTAGAGTTCCCTTGTCCTCGTTGCTTATCTATTTTATATGTGTGAAGCAAAGTGAAATGAAGTGAAGTTGCTCAGTTGTGTCCGACTCTTTGCGACCCCATGGACTGTAGCCTACCACGTTCCTCCATCCATGGGATTTTCCAGGCAAGAGTACTGGAGGGGGTTGCCATTTCCTTCTCCAGAGGATCTTCCCAATCCAGGGGTCGAACCCGGGTCTCCCGCATTGCAGGCAGACGCTTTCCCATCTGAGCCACCAGGGAAGCCCACAGAGTACGGTGTATATGTTAACCTCAGCCCCCAGTTTATCCACCCCCTCACCCCTGGTAGCCACAAGCTGATTTTCTCTATCCGTGGCTGTTTCTATTTTGTAGATGGGTTCATTTGAACCCCCTTTATGAGTCCACACGTAAGTGATATCATCTGAAGTTTGCCTTTCTTTGACTTACTCCACTGGGTATGACAGTCTCTAGGTCCATCCATGTTACTGCAAGCAGCCCTATTTCTCTCTTCCTGTTTTCTTTTGCGCTCAATCCAAGCAGATCTTGCTTCTCACTCGGCTTGAATTGCTCTTATTGGGTCCACAACCTGGATTTTCCTAAATCCGAGTTCGTGTTTCGCGTCCTCCAATTACTGACCCTTTGTGGCATTTGATGAAGTGACTCGTCTTCACCTCCTGGCACGTCCTTGTTCCATTTGCCTCCCTGTCACCACGAGCCTGGTTATGCTGACTTCCTGGGTGCCACACTGCCCCGTGCCCACGCTGTGTGCCCCTGGTCACCCCCAACCCCCAAGGGCTCTGCCCTTGGCCCTCCCTTCTCAGTCTACGCGAGGTTTCTCCACCGTAGTCGTCCGAGCTGACAGCTACAACTTCCAATAAAACCACCTGCTCTTGTGGCTAAACTGCCACCTCCACAGTGTTAGCCCCAGTTTCTGCCTTCCACGTACCCCCGATTCCAGGCTTCTTCGTCCAGATGTCTACAGGAGGAGGGGCTGCGGGTCTCCTGGGTGGAGTGGCGGGAGAGGCGAGAGGACTCGGGGCAGCGGGCATCAGGCCTCTCAGTGGGAAGAGGGTGCTGGCCTTGGTGCCAGCGTCTGCTCCCGTGCAGGGAAGACCAGGAGGGGCTGTGGCCAGGCCTCTCGGGCCCTTCCCCTGGAATGAGTCATTACCTGTCACAGGTGAGGCTGGGAGTGCTGCTGAGGGGACCGGAAACCAGAGTGTCTGTATCCAGACCAGACGTGCCTGCCCTGTCCACATGCGCGAGTCCTCAGGTGTGTTTCAGTAACTGGCAAACCTGTGACTCTGGGGATTCTTTGGACCCAGGCTCCTGGGTGGTGGGTGTCGAGGGTGTTGGGAAGGGGCTCTGCATGCACATTTGGACACAGAGTCCTGACGATCCTGTCCCTGGAGCCTGTAACTCTGGGTACCAGCCAGTGGCTCCTGGCCTGCAGTGCTCAGAGCAGGACGAAGCCTGAGCTGGTCTCCTCCCTGCAGACATCCTGCCTGTGGGGCCGAAGGTGACCCTGGACTTCTCTGGACTGAGTCCCTTCCCTCTGCTCAAGTTCTGCCAAGCCCCTGGTGGCTCTGGCATACTCCGGTGGTCCCTGGGTTCTGCACAGGTGGGCACAGGCAGCCACGTGGCGGAGCACTCTGCAGGGAGACAATGGAGGGGGTGAGGAGGGTTTCACGGACCCCCAGCTTTCCCTCTGTCGCTGGTGTGGCCTCTGCCCAGCTGGCCCACTCTTCCTGTGGCCAGGCAGGGACTGCAGCCTATAGCGCTGCCCCATGCCATGTGGTCCCCACCCCCAGGCTCCGGCATCAGGTCCTGGCCAGGTGTGCTGACCTCTCCCCAGCGGCCTCTGCACCCGTTTCCAGCCCGCCCACCACACCCAGCCTTCCCTGCCTCTCTCGGGATGCCCAGGCTTCTCTTCATGGTGGTCCAGGCTGACACCTGCTCATCCTTGACACTCAGCTGGCATCACCCCCAGAAAGCCTCCCTGAGTGCAGGTGGGGAAACGTGTGTTCTGCTCGGGGACTGTCCACTGTCACTGGACTGTGAGCCCGCCGTGCGACCCTCCCTCCTGCCCGGCCCGGCCCGGCGCAGCCCCACGCCCAGGGCGGTCAACAGCGCTGTGGCCGGAATGAACCTCCCACACCGTGGTCGCAGCGCCCCCTCCCAGCAGTGATCCTGGGGGCGAAGACTTCAGAGGCTGGAGGAGTGCGATGCTCGTAGGGATGCTGATGGTCAGTGCCCTCAGCTCGCACACCAGGCCCCCACGGACACCTCTGCCTCTAGGCCAGCTTTCTAGCCCAGCCTTCCAGCTGTCCCCCATCGGCCCCCTGGCAACGGCTCCCTTAGCAGATGGAAGCGTTCAGTGCACATGTGTGCAGTTCCCGGTGCATCCCTGGCACCAGTGCAGACCTTGGACCAGCTCTGTGTTAGGACGTGATCCTATTAGCCCAGATTCATCACTCCAGCCACGTCGGGCGGCCCCACCTCTGGTGTGGACGCTGGAGAACTGGGTCCCAGAGGGTCCTGGTGTTCTGCGAGGCTGGTGTGTGCTGACTTTGTGTGCCCGCGGCTCCTGCCCTGGGAGAGCCGTGCCTTCGTGGGGAGAGGATGCAGACAGAGAAGCCTCCTTGGATGGAAGGGCACGCACTTTACGAGCGGCGTTACTGCAGGCACTTCGGAAGCTAAAGCCGATGTAAACCTCTCCTGGCTTTTTAAAAAATTTATTATTTTAAACCTATTAGCAAACTATGATGTTGGCTCTTATTTCCAAAAAGAATTAATCATAGACAAACTCAAAGAATCCCAAAGAGGTTAAGCAGGCAGCACTGCCTAATGGATTAAATGCTGTTAATTAATATCGCTCCCGCAGCCTCCTTTCACTTGCCTCTGTAATTATGTCTCACCAACACTGTTTCCAGTGTGTGTTGGTCACGGCGCCCTGCTCTACACGCCATTGGTAGAAGCACCAGGGAGGCCCCTTCCAGAAAGCGGGAGGTCCTGTCACTCTTTCATCAGGGCAAATCCATCACCGAGGGTTTCCCATTTCTCTGATGGGGCGGGTGGGGCTGAAATCAGGCTCATTTCCAGGGCCGGCCCTGGGCTCCGGGTGTGTTGGATGCTGCTAGCGTGTCCCTGTCTCTGGGGCTGGAGCCTGACTTTCTCAGGTGCCTCCGCAACAGCCCTGAGCGGGGTCTCTTTACCCTGGGTCCCCTGCAGGACCTGCCCTTTCCGAAACTACCACAGCTCCCCTTGTCCCCAGCACTGCCCCAAGGCCAGGTGTCCTGGGCAGGAAGACGCTGCGCCTCGGCTGTGCTCATGAGGCTGGAGTTGCTTCAGGCCTTTCCTGGTCCCCGCCCTCCAGGAGAGCAGCACTGCCATTCTAGGGGCAGCCGAGCAGGACCGGGGACCAGGGCCCTATAGTCCACAGTGCCGCTGAGGTCACGCAGACGACTCTGTCCAGAGAGAAGGCACATTCAGGTGAGCTGGCAGAAGCCCTCCCCAACTGGTCACCTTGACCAGAGCCCATTGAGGCTGTCCCCCCAAACTGGGACACCCCTACTCTGAAGTCCTGGCGGGACTAGCAGGGCCACAGTGTCCTGAATGAGCTGGCTGCTGGCTGATCTCCAACCAAGCCTTAATTTCAGTTGTGGCGCCTGGCCCCGCGCTGTCAATCTTGATGGCACTGCACTGCCGTGTTTCACCCATCACCGCTAAATAATCCTCGCAGGCTGCCTCCCTCAGGTACCCCAGCCTCCCTCTGACTTCACTTGGTTCACTCGTGGGGCTCCCGTTCTCCTGGACACGCACCCCGACCCCAGCTGAAGCCCGTGCCCGCTATAGGTCCTGGCACATCCAGCACTTCCGACCTGCGGCGTTTCCCGGGGCTCTCGTTCTGCGGGCTTTCACGTGTTTTCACTCACGCGTCGGTGCTTGTGAGGACAGAAGAAGAATGAGGGTCTCCTGCCCCAGGGCCTGGAACCCCCGCTCCAGAGGCGGCCTCGTTCCACGACTGCTACTTTTCAGTTCTGTGTTTTTGTCGGTTAGCTCTGCTGTTGGGACTAGACTGTTGATATTTTATTTCTTGATCTATTTTAGAAAATGGCTCTTCACATCAAATGGAAGGTGAGGGATTTTATTAACTGCATAATGGAAAAGGGACGTTTTGCTGACTAACCAACCGGTCCATGTGGCTTACAGGAATGACCACTTATCTAACTCGTGATATCGCAGGTCAGCCATGTGGACTAGGTCCAGGCAGGTTGTCCGTCCGCTGGTACAACATTCTTAACATTTTTGTGAGTTTTCTATGTGTCAGGTTCCACAAAAGCCACACCCACATTGTTGAGATAGACCTGTCAGTAATTATAGGGTTAGGCTTCTGTAGGGTTGTGCCTTTAAGATTTATTGGAAGCCTCTTTACCTAGCTGCTGGTGGCTCAGAGGTTAAAGCGTCTGCCTGCAATGCGGGAGACCTGGGTTCGATCCTGGGTCGGGAAGATCCCCTGGAGAAGGAAATGGCAACCCACTCCAGTATTCTTTCCGGGAGAATCCCAGGGACAGAGGATCCCGGGGGGCTAGGTCCACGGGGTTGTAAACAAGTTGGCCACAGCTGAGTGAGTAAACAAAGAACCCCCATAAATGGAAGTCTGATTGCCAAAGCTCTGCACAGTAACCGCTTTCATTTGGTCTTTGGTGGAGGCTCCACTTCACGTCGAGGCTGACTTACCAGCTGGGGGCCTGGAAGTGAGTGATGGTTTGCTTTCTCCAGCTGAGGCAGTCTCGGCTCCTCTCAGCCCCACGGGCAGGCTCCTCAGCTCTCCCCTCAGCGTGTCTTGCTGTCCTCACGTCTTGTCACCAGCAGACAAGGGGCTGACTGACAGTTGCAGCCTTTTGCCCGGAAATCATCTTCCAAGGTCAGTGACTGGGGTCGCCGAGTGTATTTTCCATCTCCCGAGTGACCACAGGCCATGGCCTTGCTGACTGTTTCGCCGCTGTCTAACAGGATCCAGCGTCCACTTTCCAAGCAGGCCTGATGCGAGTGTCGCGCTTTCCAGGTTTTGCTTTGGCAGCTCTTTCTGTAACTGTCACCTGCCGCCACGTAACCCACCACCCCAGCACCTAGTGACCGGAAGCCGCTGCCGTGCGTCCAGCGTGTGGGGCCCTGGGTCTGCAGCGGGGACCGTGCTCAGCCGGGCGGCTCTTCTGTTACTCCCGGCTGGTGCCTCGGGCGTCACTGTCAGCTGCCAGCGTGGCCCGTGGTGGCTGACCGAGGGTGGTGTCCCCCACACCTGTGTGTTGGCTTAATCAGGGAGGAGGGGGAGGATGGCCCGTGCCCCTCCTCCCTGAGGCTGCATATGCCGTGTGGGGGCTGAACCATGCGAGGGCGGCGGGAGAGGGCAAACCTCACCCGCAGGCAGTTTTCAAGCCTCTGCTTGTGACACTCTTGCTCCTGTGCTGCTGGGGACGCGGGGCTAGTGGTCAAGGCCAGGGCTGGGGTGGGCAGGTGTCCAAGGGGCTTGGGCAGAGGGAGGGATGAGCAAACAGGAGTCTGCCGTCTACAGCCACTCCCTTCTCCGAGCTCAGATGCACCGGCCCACACGATGATGCTTATACTGTCTTAGGCATTCCAGGCTAAATACTGTTTTTTTTAAAAAAACAAAACAAAACAAATACTTTTATTTTTAAAAAGCCATTGTTTCCTCTGTCTATATTTATATTTTTTATTTTTATTTTTTTTAATTTATTTATTTTAAATGGAGGTTAGTTACTTTACATTATTGTATTGGTTACAGGGAAATGAAGCACTCAGACCTGACTAATTCTTCTTCCCTAAGGTGGCGCGTCTCTTCCCTAATGCGAGGACTCTTTTTTTGTACAACACGAGGGTCTCGGCCTCTCCATCTCCTTGTCGGCCTCCCCAGTGCTAACCTGGGCAGCTACACTTTCACACGGTCAGTGGCACTCATGGCTATATTCCACAGGCACCACAGAGGTTTTCTGCATCATTCATAGCCTGGTTCTACAAGTTAAGCTGGTGAATGAACAGATTTTCAATGTGCCGATTTAATAGATGCTGTTTGGAGAGAGTCCCCCCAACTCAGGACTGCTGTTACCAGCAGAGGCAGACAGAGGTGTGACGCCTCTCTCATGGCTTAAAATCGTGCAGACGAAGCAGTGGCTCATCTTGTGATTTGGCTGATTGTCCTGCCATCTCTGTTTTTTCTCTCACACGTTGCCAGGATCTTTCTCAGATTCCTCGCTGTACTTTTCCCTTCCATTTCTCTTTCTCCCGGAAGCCCTTCTATCCTCAGAGCATCTGTCTTTCTGATTCACATCCTCCCAGGGGCTCCCTCCAGGCTCGGATGCTGGAGCTCCGTGTCGCCGCTCCGCTGGCCCTGAGCCACCGTCTCTTGAACTTAGAGTCTCCTCTCCTCTCCTCGTCCGCGGCCTTACTTTACTGGAGAATATCCTGAAATTATGTCCCAGATGCTTAAAATTCTCATTTGCCTTCAAACTTGGCTGATAGGTTGTCGAGTGAAGTCACATTTGCTTGGATTGTTTTTCCCTCAGAATTTTAAAGACGCTGCTGTAACATCACCTAAAATCTGAACTCTCAGAGGGAAAGGCACAATCCAGTTGGTGTTACTTTTTGGGTGTCTTGTGTTTTCCTTGTGGAAAGACACTATGGGGACACTATCACATTTATCTCTGATGTGTAGTAAACCTCTGATTTTAAAAAATTACGTTTTAAAAATGTTAATTTTGTGGAAAATTCTATCATTTTTTTCAACACATAGATTCATGCTCTTCTTTACCTCTGGAAAGTTCTCTTTGGTTTTATACAAACAAATACATGTGCTGTCAATATATGTTAAATGTTTTATCTTCATGCTATATTTATAGCTTATATATTACACAGAGTATAACATGGGCTTCCCTGGTGGCCCAGATGGTAAAGAATCTGCCTGCAATGCAGGACACCTGGGTTTGATCCCTGGGTCAGGAAGATTCCCCTGGAGAAGGGAATGGCTACCCACTCCAGGATTCGTGCCTGGAGAATTCCACGGTCAGAGGAGCCTGGCAGCCTACAGTCCACGGGGTCGCAAAGAGGCAGACATGACTGAGTGACTTTCATTCACTCCCTTTTAGTGTAATATAGTACCCTGTATAATATACAGTGTGGTGATGGCGTTTAGTTGCCAAGTTGTGTCATGGACCATAGCCCACTAGGTGCCTCTGTCCATAGACTTTTCCAGGCATGAATAGTGGAGTGGGTTGCCATTTCCTTCTCCAGGGAATCTTCCCAACCCCGGGATGGAACCAATGTCTCCTGCTTGGTGGCTGGATTCTTCACCAAGAGGCCACCTGGAAAGCAGTATAACATATGGTGTAAATGACTGGATATCATGTGCAGTGTAATAGGAACAGTCTGGCCTGTGTGTTCTCCCGCTCTGTGCTTTGCTCCTGCGTCCCTGTCACTGGCCTGCAGGCTCTCCCTCCAGTCTTCTTTTCTCCCATGTTTTCTGCTTCTTTGACTCTTTCCACACTTTGGGAGACTTTCTCATCTTTCATTTCCAAGTCTGTGGATTTTTTAAAGCTCCTGTCCGCACGTCAGAGCACGCTGTTGCATCCTCTGGGCACGTCTTCCTGTCCCGTCGGCTCATGCGGCGTCTTCCCCACCCTCCTTGGACACAGTCACGCGTCCCGCCCCGCTGTCAGCTCAGCCCAGCTCCCCGCCTCATCCTCCCCGAGCATCTTAGTCCATCTTTTCCTTGCAGCCGGCTCTCCCCGTGCCCCGCTCTTTCCCAGTTGAGGCTGCAGTTCTCCTCTGTGCTGGAGTAGCTGTGGCCGGAGCCTCTCCAGTCTCGGCCACAGGACCCGATGTCACGTCTCCTTCCCGGGGTCTCCAGGCTCCCCCGCCCCTCACCCCCTGAAACCGTGGACTCTCCCTGGTGGAGACCCCCCGGCCCGTCCTCTCATCCCCGCATCCTCGTGGTCCTTCTGCATCTGTATCTTGAGAGGGACGGGCAGCAGCACAGGCGCCTTCTCCGTAAGCACAGGGCGTCAGGGTGTGCAGTAGTCCTTGAGACATGTCCTCCCACGAGCCTCAGCTCCATCCGGGGGAGGCTGTGATTCTGTCATTGTCACCTGCCTGCACCCGGCCTCAGGAGTGACCTTCATTCACCCGTCCGTTCAGTCAGCAGATGCTCTTCGAGTTCTTGTTGCACCCAGTTCAGTTCAGTCCCTCAGTCGTGTCCGACTCTCCGCGACCCCATGAATCACAGCACGCCAGGCCGCCCTGTCCATCACCACCTTCCGGAGCTGCTCAAACTCATGTCCATCGAGTCGGTGATGCCATCCAGCCATCTCATCCTCTGTCGTCCCCTTCTCCTCCTGCCCCCAATCTTTCCCAGCATCATGGTCTCTTCCAATGAGTCAGCTCTCATCAGGTGGCCAAAGTATTGGAGTTTCAGCTTCAGCAACAGTGCTCCAAATGAACACCCAGGACTGATCTCCTTTAGGATGGACTGGTTGGATCTCCTGCAGTCCAAGGGCGTCTCAAGAGTCTTCTCTAACACCACAGTTCAAACCATCAGTTCTTCAGTGCTCACCTTTCTTTATAGTCCAACTCTCACATCCATACATGACTACTGGAAAAACCATAGCTTTGACTAGATAGACCTTTGTTGACAGAGTAATGTCTCTTCTTTTTAATATGCTGTCTAGGTTGAACATAACTTTTCTTCCAAGGAACAAGCGTCTTTTAATTTCAAGGCTGCAATCACCACTCGCAGTGATTTTGGAGCCCAAAAAATCAAGTCTCTCACTGTTTTCTTTGTTTTCCCATCTGTTTGCCATGCAGTGATGGGACCAGATGCCATGATCTTAGTTTTTTGAATGCTGAGTTTTAAGCCAAATTTTTCACTCTCCTCTTTTGCTTTCATCAAGAAGTTCTTTAGTTCTTCTTCACTTTCTGCCATAAGGCTGGTGTTATCTGCATATCTGAGGTTATTGATATTTCTCCCAGCAATCTTGATTCCAGCTTGTGCTTCCAACGTGGCGTTTTGCATGATGAACTCTGCATATAAGTTAAATAAGCACGGTGACAGTATACAGCCTTGACATACTCCTTTCCCTATTTGGAACCAGTCTGTTTTCCCATGTCCAGTTCTAACTGTTGCTTCTTGACCTGCATACAGATTTCTCAGGAGGCAGGTCAGGTGGCCTGGTATTCCCATCTCTTTCAGAATTTTCCAAAGTTTGTTGTGATCCACACAGTCAAAGGCTTTGGCATAGTCAATGAAGCAGAAATAGATGTTTTTCTGGAACTCTCTTGCTTTTTCTATGATCCAGTGGATATTGGCATTTTGATCTCTGGTTCCTCTGGCTTTTCTAAATCCAGCTTGAACAACTGGAAGTTCATAGTTCACATACTGTGAAGCCTGGATTGGAAAATTTTGAGCATTACTTGGAGAAGGAAATGGCAACACACTCCAGTACTCTTGCCTGGAAAATCCCATGGACAGAGGAACCTGGTAGGCTACAATCCATGGGATTCCAATGAGTCGGACACGACTGAGAGACTTCACTTCACTTCACTTTGCTAGCATGTGAGATGAGTGCAATTGTGCGGCAGTTTGAGCATTCTTCGGCATTGCTTTTCTTTGGAATTGGAATGAAGATTGACCTTTTCCAGTCCTGTGGCCACTGCTGAGTTTTCCACATTTGCTGGCGTATTGAGTGCAGCACTTTCACAGCATCGTCTTCCAGGATTTGAAATAGTTCAACTTTTGATACTGTTCTTCATTCAGTATCCTATCATTTTGCCCTTTGATACTGTTCATGGGGTTCTCAAGGCAAGCATACTGAAGTGGTTTGCCATTCCCTTCTCCAGTGGACCACATTCGGCAGTGGTCCATGTGATCAGATCGACTAGTTGCCTGTGATTATGATTTCAGTGTGTCTGCCCTCTGGTGCCCCCTCGCAATACCTACCGTCTTATTTGGGTTTTTCTTACCTTGGGTGTGGGATATCTCTTCACAGCTGCTCCAGCAAAGCGCAGCCGCTGCATCTTACCTTGGACGAGGGGTATCTCCTCAAGGCTGCCCCTCCTGACCTTGAACATGGAGTAGCTCCTCTCAGCCCTCCTGCCCGCGCAGCCACCGCCTATTGGACATGGGGTAGCTCCTCTCAGCCGCTGGCCCTGGCCTCAGGCATGGGGTAGCTCGGCCCGCTTCTTTGCGTGGTCGGTTGTGCTGGGGCCAGTGTCTCTTGCGTCCCGGGCTGGAAGAAGCACAAGCTGGAACCGAGAATGCTGGGAGAAATATCAATAACCTCAGATATGCAGATGACACCACCCTTATGGCAGAAAGTAAAGAGGAACTAAAAAGCCTCTTGAGGAAAGTGAAAGAGGAGAGTGAAAAGGTTGGCTTGAAGCTCAACATTCAGAAAACAAAGATCATGGCATCTGGTCCCATCACTTCATGGCAAATAGATGGGGAAACAGTGGAAACAGTGTCAGACTTTATTTTTTGGGGCTTCAAAATCACTGTGGATGCTGATTGCAGCCATGAAATTAACAGACACTTACTCCTTGGAAGGAAAGTTATGACCAGTCTAGATAGTATATTAAAAAGCAGAGACATTACTTTGCCAACAAAGGTCTGTCTAGTCAAGGCTATGGTTTTTCCCGTGGTCATGTATGGATGTGAGAGTTGGACTGTGAAGAAAGCTGAGCGCTGAAGAATTGATGCTTTTGAACTGTGGTGCTGGAGAAAACTCTTGAGAGTCCCTTGGATTGCAAGGAGATCCAACCAGTCCATCCTAAAGGAGATCAGTACTGGGTGTTCATTGGAAGTACTGATGCTAAAGCTGAAACTCCAATACTTTGGCCACCTCATGCGACGAGTTGACTCACTGGAAAAGACTCTGATGCTGGGAGGGATTGGGGATGGGAGGAGAAGGGGATGACAGAGAATGAGATGGCTGGATGGCATCACCAACTCGATGGACATGAGTTTGAGTGAACTCTGGAAGTTGGTGATAGACAGGGAGGCCTGGCATGCTGTGATTCATGGGGTCGCAGAGAGTCAGACACGACTGAGCAACTGAACTGAACTGAACTGAATAGCTTAGCTGGAATTCCATCACCTCTACTAGTTTTGTTCATAGTGATCCTTCCTAAGGCCCTCTTGACTTCACACTCCAGGATGTCTGGCTCTAGGTGAGTGATCACATCATTGTGGTTATCTGGGTCATGAAGATCTTTTTTGTACAGTTCTTCTGTGTGTTCTTGTCACCTCTTCTTAATATCTTCTGCTCTATTATGTCCATACCATTTCTGTCCTTTATTGAGCTCATCGTTGCATGAAATGTTCCCTTGGTATCTCTAATTTTCTTGAGGAGATCTCTAGTCTTTCCCATTCTATTGTTTTCCTCTATTTCTTTGCATTGATCACGGAGGAAGGCTTTCTTATTTCTCCTTGCTATTCTTTGAAACTCTGCATTCAAATGGGTATATCTTTCCTTTTCTCCCTTGCCTTTAGCTTCTTTTCTTTTCTCAGCTTTTGTAAGGCCTCCTCAGACAACTATTTTGCCTTTTTGCTTTTCTTTTTCTTGCAGATGGTCTTGATTGCTGCCTCCTGTACAGTGTCATGAACCTCTGTCCACAGTTCATCAGGCACTCTATCTATCAGATCTAGTCCCTTAAATCTATTTCTCACTTCCACTGTATAATCGTAAGGGATTTTATTTAGGTCATATCTGAATGGTCTAGTGGTTTTCCCTACTTTCTTCAATTTAAGTCTGAATTTGGCAATAAGGAGTTCATGATCTGAGCCACAGTCAGCTCCTGGTCTTGTTTCTGCTGACTGTATAGAGCTTCTCCATCTTTGGCTGCAAAGAATATAATCAATCTGATTTCGGTGTTGACCATCTGGTGATGTCCATGTGTAGAATCTTCTCTTGTGTTGTTGGAAGAGGGTGTTTGCTATGACCAGTGCATTATTTTATCAAAACTCTGTTAGTCTTTTCCCTGTTTGATTTTGTACTCAAAGACCAAATTTACCTGTTACTACAAGTGTTTCTTTAATTCCTGCTTTTTCATTCCAGTCCCCTATAATGAGAAGGACATCTTTTTTGGGGTGTTAGTTCTAGAAGGTCTTGTATGTCTTCATAGAACCGTTCAGCTTCAGCTTCTTCAGCATTAAAAGTTGGGGCATAGTTTCAGATTACCATGATATTGAATGGTTTACCTTGGAAACAAACAGAGAGCATTTTGTCGTTTTTGAGATTCCATTCAAGTACTGCATTTCAGACTCTTTTGTTGACCATGATGGCTACTCCATTTCTTCTAATGGGATTCTTGCCCACAGTAGTAGATATAATGGTCATCTGAGTTAAATTCACCCATTCCTGTCCATTTTAGTTCATTGATTCCTAACATGTCGATGTTCAGTCTTGCCATCTCCTGTCTGACCACTTCCAATTTGCCTTGATTCGTGGACCTAACATTCCAGGTTCCTATGCAATATTGCTCTTTACAGCTTCAGACCTTGCTTCCATCACCGGTCACATCCACAGCTGGGTGTTGTTTTTGCTTTGGCTCTGTCTCTTCATTCTTCCTGGAGTTATTTCTCCACTGATCTCCAGTAGCATATTGGGCACCTACCGACCTGGGGAGGTCATCTTTCAGTGTCATATCTTTTTGCCTTTTCATACTGTTCATGGAATTCTGAAGGCAAGAATGCTGAAGTGGTTTGCCATTCCCTTCTCTAGTGGACCGTGTTTTGTCAAAACTCTCCACCAAGACCCGTCCATCTTGAGTGGCCCTACACAGCCTGGCTCATCGTTTCATTGAGTCAGATAAGGCTCTGGTCCGTGTGATCAGCTTGGTTGGTTTTCTGTGATTATGGTTTTCATTCTGTCTGCCCTCTGAGGGATAAGGTCAAGAGGCTTATGGAAGCTTCCTGAGGGAGAGACTGACTGTGGGGGAAACTGGGTCTTATTCTGATGGGCAGGGCCGCGCTCAGAATCCAGTTTTCTGTTGATGGGCGGGCTGTGCTCCCTCCCCGTTGTTTTACCTGAGACCAAACTGTGGTGGCAGTAATGAAGACAGTGGAGCCCCCTCCCCAGGGTGCTGTGCGCGCAGTGTCCCCGGCCCTGCAGCAGGCCACCGCTGACCCACGCCTCTGCCAGAGACCCCTGGACAATCACAGGCAAGTCTGGGTCTGCACCCAGGGATGAGGCCAATGTATGAGGTTGTTGGTTTATGAAAAAGGCAAAACCTCTGCTCTCAGGAAGCTTCAGGGTTCGGAAGAGGAGGTAGAGAGAAAACAATAAACCAGCCCCTAGCTGTTCAGGAAATGAATGAAGGGCGGCAGTGTGGTCGCCCCTGTGCGCACCACAAAGAGGCCCCGCAGCCAGAGGGTGGGTGTGGGTGGGGGCCACATGGCGAGCCCCTGCCCCCACCCTGGCTCCCTGCACGCTCTCAGTCAGACCCGGCGTGGCAGGGGACTGTGTCCTCACCCACACAAGGCCACGTCTCTGCACAGAATTAAAGTCGAGGTATTGCTGGGCTTCTTGGGGCACCCCGTTGTGAGGTTGGCGGTCACCTCCCATCACAGGGACAGACAGCGGGTCCCATTTCCTGACCCTACCTGACCTCTGCGCGACGGGCTGGTATGGCAGTTCTCTGTGTTCTGGACACTTTATAACCTCTCCCCCACACCCAACGTTGTAGGGACCCTGCAGGGTCCCTGCAAATTCGGATGTGGCTGCAACCCTGTTTAGACAGGCTCCTGGGAGAAAGTCAAGAGACAGAATTTCTGCAGCGCAGGAGGCAATTTCCCCCTGGCGTGCGCGGCGTCTAGGGCTTCGAGGTCAATCCCATAAAGAGCCCTGTGCTCCTGCCGCTGTGCTGACCTCTCATTACTCTGGCTCAGCAGCTGGGCTCTGAGCAGCGGGGGTGTCTGGCAGTCTCTGCAAACAGAAATTGTTGACTGCGGTGTTTGGGAAAGATGTCTGATTATTAACTAAGTTGTTTCCACTGTTTGACCACTTGTCAAAATCTGCAAGAATCTTTCTTCCAAGGTAATAAACAAACAGATAACAAGGGAACATGTTCTTTGCTCGACGTGGCTTTACTTTGGGGAGATAAGAAGTGTGTTGACATTTAATTCTTGTTTTTATTCTGGCTGCCGCATACGTGTCTTCTGTGGCTGTCCCTCTGTCTGTCTGCCTATCTCTGGTGTCCGTATCAGCAAACAATTCAGGGATGGTTATTTATTTTTCATGTCTGATAAGGGCTGCATTCCAGTGAAGGTGTGGGACTGCATTTCAGTAGGGGGACTGCCGATATGGATCGTGTCTCTGGGGAGATCGTGCGTCTGTCCCTGCTCCGCTCTAAGCTGCATTGTGTTCCAGCCATGGGTCCCCCCATGGACTGCCCTTTGGGCAAAGGTCTCTATTTGCCCAATAGCAGAGGGAGGGGCACACGCCCTTTGGGGCCTTTGCTTTTATGTTCTCAGAGCTCGTGTGTGCAGTGGGCAAGGGCACTGGGACAGCAGGCACGTGTGCTGGTGCGTGGTGTTGGCCAGGGATGCCCTCGTGACCAGGAAAGTCAGCTAACCCCCGAGCCACCGCCCCAGGGTGCAGTGTCTATGGGCAGAGGGGCTCTGGGCCTGCAGTGCTGGACCCAGGCTGAAGCCAGCCCTCCTGCCTTTCTGCTCAGCCCTCGTAATGACGAGAGGACTAGACCATCTGGGGCCTGTTTCCAGCCCAAGGCCCAGCTTTTCTGGAGCAGTCTCCATCAGACTCCTGGGTGTGAGCTTCTGGTCCAGCTCTGGTTCTCACTGCATAAACCGATGCTGCAACTTTTAAGTGCAGTGTCATTTCCTGTTTCCCATGGAGTCTGGGGACCCTCGAGCCAGCAGCAGTGATAACATGGAGCAAGGTTTGGCGTGGACACATATGCAGCTCCCAGAAGCCTCTCCCTGAATGTGGCTCCTTCCCAATGTCTCCTGGGGGCCCTGCTCGCTGGCCTTGCCCTTCCAGCCCCAGCAGCAATGCCACCCTGCTGGTGAGTTTCTACACGTGCTGGTTTTGGGTGGTGTTGGAGGAGGGCCCACTCCGCCACAGAGTGCTGACTTGCTCCATTAGACCTTTTTTGTTGATGAAAGCTTGTACCTTTTGCAGAAGTGTTTCAAAATATCAGATCCAGGGAGCAACCAGTTCAAGCTGGACTGAAAGTGGAGCCACATACCCAGGTCCCAGCGTGGGCAGGGCTGGACTGAGGGGAATCTGACCCAGGCCCGGGTGGGGGTGGCTGCTGTGGTCAGGCTGGAAGGACGGCAGGATGGGCAGACTCTAACGTCACTAATGGTTCCATGATTTTCCAAAACACAAAGATGTATTTTGATGAAGATAAACTCATTTATTTCATCATGCTTGAGTTAGGAATGCTTTGAAATAGGACTTCAGGGGCAGGGGCACTGTACCTAATACTCTGATTTGAAAATGGATAAAGTACCCATTCAGAGAACACATGAATATAAGCAAATACAGCTCAGTTCTCACTACGTATGATGAAAGAGTCCTGGAATGTGCAAACCGCTGGTGTCACTGGGTGCAGCCCCGTTCCACCTGCAGGAAAATATGTAGAAGAGAAGCGATTCGGCCGGTGGAACCGTGGGGTTGATGTTCTTCTACTGTGCTGACCCCTTGACCTGCTGCTCATGCAAAGAGCGTGGGCAGCTCTCCCGTCACTGCAGGCGTGAGCACAGGTCTGGCCATTAGGGATCCACCACACTCTCCAGACTGACGTCTGCGGACGTTGGCTTGTTTCCATGTCTCAGAGTAAACCTTGAAACTGCCCGACCCACTGTCTGCGTTGGGAGCCCCACAGTCTCCACTTGAATGTGGGCTCAGCCAAGCAAGAAGAGGTCATACTTTCAATCCTCTGTTCGTTCAGCAGAGACTTATTTACTGCCCATCTGCCTCAAGTCAGTACAGAGGATGTGGAGTTAAGTGGTGTGGTCTCCGGCCTTGCCAAGAACACAGTTCTGCAAACGACAACCAGCGCCCACCACCACAAACCACCAGAGGCACCGCGTCAGGTCCACCTGGGAGATGGAACTGCTTCTTTTAGAAACCTTGACGCCCCCTGAGTACTCTGGGAGAAGGGGGGTCTATGCGTGTGCCTCCGAGGGTCTGTCTGCTCTTGCACTTCATCGGGAATGATGCAGCGAGATACTAAAGCAGTGGGTGCGCTACCTTATCTTCCTTTATTTCGTCACTCACTCACTTCAACAAAGACTCACGAAGCACTGCTCTGCGCACAGGACTGGCTTTGGCGTCTAGAAAAGGGTCAGGAAGATCCCACTCCAGTATTCTCACTTGGAAAATTCTAAGGACAGAGGATCCTGGCAGGTTACAGTGCATGGGGTCACAAGAGTTGGACACGACTTAGCGACTAATCCACCACCAAACCTTGAGGAAGAAAACGAAAAGCTTGAGAGGTGCAGCCCCAGCAGGTGAGGCAAACGACAGAAGGTAAGGTGTGACGGGGTCACCTGGGACATTGGAAAGTGACACCTTCATAGAAAACAAGCGGGCAGATGAGAAACGCAGGGGCAGAGGGGCCATCGCAGTGAAATGGGGGCAGGTGGGCTTCCTGAAGAGGTGGCCTTTTGGGCAAAGCTGGAAGGAGGTGAGGGGCTCAGCTGTGTGACTCTCTGGGGGAAGACTATTCCAGCAGAGGGGACGGCCATAGGGAGACCTAAGTCAGGAGTGAGTCTGATGCACTCCAGGACCATCAGGGAGGCTAAGAGAGGTGTGGTGGGAGATGGGGGTGGCAGATTGCAGGGAGCTGGGACACAGAGGAGTTTTAATATTTTTATTGAATTCAGACTTGTACTGCTCCCTGCACGACTGGCCAGTAAATGGAGAGAAAAGCTGTGGGGGCTGTGAATAGTGACTTTGTTCCAAAAGCCGGCAGACGGAGAAGATAATGGACTAAAGTCCCTGTGAACCATGTTCCCCAAGTGAGAATTGAGGCTTATACTAAAAAAGGAGCGGGCGTGGTTGGCTGTTGTAAATTTCTTGGTGTTGGAATCCCTTGTTCTTGCAGCTCTTCAGGAAGGTCAGGTCACAATGTTCCTGTAAACCCTCAACAAGACACACGCTATTCTCTGTTCAGCAACTTTTTACCTCTATGTGAATGGGGAAGTGTTATACTTTTAAAGGTCAGAGCCTTGAGAATGTATATTTCAGGCTGTCGGCAATGTTCTTAACTTGCCGCAAAACCCAATGGAACACAAAGCTTAAAGTAAAAGAAACACATCCAATATGCAGCTAGATTTGTCCTTCCCTGTTAGATGTTCAAGGCTTCCCACGTGGCACAGGGGTTACTGTGGCCAATGCGGAAGATGCAGGTTCAATTCCTGGGTTAGGAAGATCCCCTGGAGGAGGAAGTGGCAACCCACTCCCATATTCATGCCTGGAAAATTCTATGGACAGAGGAGCCTGGCGGGCTACAGTCCATGGAGTTGCAAAGAGCTGGACGTGACAGAGCATGCTCGTACACGCTATGTTTTCGAGACTGACTTTTCCTGCAAGTGAAGGGTGCCTCTGCCAGGCTGGGACCAGGGCCTGACACCACACTTCATAGTTAGGAAGTGCCACTTTGGCTTCCAAGAATAAACAGTGTCGGGGCAAAGGGCAAGGCACACATTCACCTGATCAAATGTCTTAGAACAGTGGACTGCCTGTTCACACCAAACTGTTGATCTGTGGAGAACACGAGGGACAGCTGGAGGTTCTGTCTGAACGAAGCTGGAGGGTCCTGGAGACGCTCACTCACCCGCTCGAGAGCCTTTCTTTGCGGAGTCTGGGCTCCTGGTGGATCCTCCTCACAGACACTGTTGCTTCTCTGCAGTGTCCTTATCCTGGGTCATCCCCCGCTGTGATCCAATACAGGGAGAGGGCTGATTAAAAGACTCACAGCTCTTCTACCCAGTGGGGGTGGCCGTGATTGAACAGATGTCACTTTTAAGCTACAAACAGGCTAAAAGCTATGCTGCTGTGACAGAAGGATGCAAACACCACCTTCAGAGGTGGTTCCCGGAGTTAACAGCTAACCCCTGACCCCCTTCAGTTCTGTCTACAAGCCAGGAAGACCTTGTTTCCTCAAAACTTCCACATTAGACGTTGTGATGATTTTTCACCATAGGCTTCATATTTCATTCCACAATTTTAGCAATTTGGTGTGCTTAACAGCTAGTGATAAATTGCAAAAATATTATTTATCATCGCAGTCATTCATGAAATTACATTAGTGAGATTAGCTTATTTTACTATGAAATGTATTTCCAACAGTGAACTTGCAAGGTACAGTGGATCTTTGGGATTCAGTAGATTAGGATTGATTGGAGCAGGAAATAATAAAAATAAAAATACCTGATGATCTGCTTCCAAGAATTTTTAAAGAATTAAATAATCTCGTATAAGTTTAATGGGAAGTACAGATTCTTTGTTTACCGCAATATATATGTATTTGATAGTTTCACATTCTATGTTTTAATGTGCTATTAAAAATGGATATAAATGACATAGAAAAATAGTGCTAACTGGGGAAAACATCTGGAGAGAAAAGAATCTAGTAAAGTGTAGAAATGAGAGAGAAAAGTCACAAAAAGCCAGAAAAGCTTGAATGCTTAATCTAAATTTTGCTTGTATGTGCACTGTGGTAAAGAACCCGCCTGCCAACACAGAGACGTAAGAGACGAGGGTTCAGTCCCCGGGTCAGGAAGGTCCCTGGAGGAGGAAATGGCAACCCACTCCAGGATTCTTGCCTGGAAAATCCCATGGACAGAAAAGCCTGGTGGGCTTCATTCCACAGGGTCGCAAAGAGTTGGACACAACTGAAGTGATTTAGCACTCACATAAATAGTATCTCTTACTGATAAAAAAAATATATAGTGTTATGAATAAAGGGATCAAAAGTTGAAATGCATAAGTTAATAAAAGTATAGAATAATAAAAAATAATAATCAAATAATAAAAAATAATCTAATAATCAAAAAATGGAAAATTTTTAACGAGATCTCAGTATTTTACTCCGGGACTCCTGCCTTCCCTTCTGTATTGTCTTACCTACTGCAGAAGAAGGTGATGGAAACAGAGGCTGTTGTTAGCAGAGTAAAGTACTTTCCTGAAAACATTCTGGGAAATTGTATCATTTCCTTAAAAGACATTGGTATCCTGTGACCCACACTTTCCCCTGGGGAAGTTAGTCGTCTCAGGACATAGGAAATTGACTCTCAGCAGAGCTGTGATTTTTGTGAGTTTTAAATCTGGCAGTAATTTATATCTGCAATAGCCTCGTGTGTATATATATAAAATTCTTTGAAATAACTCTTTCCTGTAACCTTTTGAAAAGCTGCCTACCAGTATTGCAGGGTGACCTGAAATGCCAAGTACACACAGTGCTTTTCAGATGCAAAGACTCGGACTGGAGGCTGGTGGGGAATGTCACGAAGTCGGTCTCCACCCTCGGACTCCGGTCTTGTGAGCTAGAAGCGGTCACTTGTGTGATGGAGCTGAGACGGAAGGGTTCCCAGGCACCCCTGATTGAGCAGCTCCCGGCAGACAGCGTTCTGTGCTCCTGCTCCCTGAGGGGTCAGCTCTGTTAGAACACACGGCTCTTCCTTGGCAATTCTCTGCACACTGAAATGTAAAAGAGAAAGAACAGAACTATTTTAAAGCTTTTTTTCAGGATTCATCAAGCAAAATGAGCTGTGGACCAAAGCACAGGAGCCGGATTCAGTCACACAGGCTTTCTCAAAGCCTCCTCTGGGAGGCGCATGTGTGCTTGTGCTGGGTTTAGGTACTTGAGGTGTATCAGTTAGCTAACCTCCCAGTGATGCTGTGTGACAAATAGCAAAATCCTGGTGTTGGGCAGCAGTAAGCGTCAGCTGGGCAGCTGCTCAGCAAGTTGAGAGGTTGCCTGGCAGTCATAGGACCAGGGGGTTCCTAGTAGGGTGACAGGTGCTCCCCATCACAAGGGTGCAGATGCTTGAGAGGGAGAAAAACCTGCTGGCACAGGTGCTTCAAGCCTGACTTGTACCTTTGCCAACGCGGTTGTATCATCACAGAGGGGGGCCCCCAGGGGAGCAGCTGGGTGACCCGGTCGCTTTCTACTGTAGGAGGTGCTTAGCGTCACCCACCCTAAAGTCAAGGCTGCCTTTCCCAGGCCTGCTGTGGTGTCCATGGTGACTACAGTGGAGGGCCTCCTCCCCTTGATACACACATGGTGGCCGAGTCCTCCTGGCCTGGCAGAAGTCCAGCTCCAGATCCGAGGGTCACGCCAACTGCGGTCCCCTGGACATGACCGTGGACTGGCAACACCTGCTGACTCTGTTTTCTTACTTTTGGTGGTGGCTCTTAGGGTCTGTTTCCTGCACCCCAAGCAGATGCAAGTGCTGGATTTTAACCCAGACCATGTCTCCCCCCACCCGAGTCCCCCCTGTGATGACACGGGGCACACTGTTCCCCTCGGCCCCTCACACTGACTGCCATGTGCCAGTCAACCTTCCCGGGGCTGCAGACCAGACCTCTCTCTGTGGCCAGGGAGCCCGACCGTGAGCTGCTCCCGGGGCCTCTGAGCTTCCCCCGGGGGGCTGGGAGCAGCTGCCATCCAGCAGGGCTGCTGACGACCAGTCCAGCCTGGGCTCTGTGGCCCGTGGAGCCGAGTGGCTTTGCTGAGACTCAGTGTACGCCCCCTGCAGTGGGGACCAGCAGTCTCACCAGCTGGCAGAATCTTTGTCTCTTTTGCAAAACGGTTGTTTTACTCGGTGCCTTGCCACCTGCTCAAGATTTGCTGCAGGTGAAAACCACCCAGACTCTGCTTCTGCAGCCGGTCCCCTCTGCGGAGCTGGGGTGGGGCTGATGGCCCGGGAGGAGGCAGGCGGGCAGGAGGGGCTCGCAGTGGCCATCAGGATCGAGGACGGAAGTCACATGTGCTTGGGAGGTAGTCCAAACGCATGAAAACGTGGGGGTCCTGTCTGACCTCAGTCCCGGGAACACGGCCGGTCCCGGTGGAAGCGTGGGGGCAGCCTCTGGGCTCCCCTGTAAACACACGCTGTGCACACACGTGCCCTCTGTCCACACACGTCTTCCTGTCAGTGCAACAGCGAGAGCCTGGCCTTGGTGTGTTTGGTGTCGGTGGCTCACGGAGGCGTCAGCTGCATCTCTCATCTGTGATTCCCTCGGGGCTCTAACGAGCAGGTCCGTTGCTGTTTATTGCTATGTTGCCTGTTTGCTGGTGTTCAGGGTAATAGGTCTTGGAATCCAAGGCCAAGGTCTAAATGCAGCCTGCCTGGGCTGCAGGCGCTTTCAGGAGGGTGGCCCTGGGGGACAGGGGACAGTAAGCGGGTGAGGACGTGCTCCTGGGGAGCCTCAGGCCCTGCCAGCTGCAGGCGGGAGCCTGCTGGGCCCCAGCGAGGACCTGAGGTGTGGGGGTGCGGCGGGGTGGGGCTGCGAACGTCCTGCCAGCTGAGCCCCGGTTTGGAGTTTTCTCAGGTCGAAGAGAAGGTTCTCAATTCGACTTTGAAGATGCTGGTGCTCAGATGAATACTCCACGAGCAGAGTTTCCCTTTCCTGTGAAAAAGTGAGGAATAAGGAACATTATTCATAAGTGATCAATGTCTTAGCGAGTATGACTGTCATCTTTTTGCAGTAATCACATTGCACCTCCTAGGCCGTGTGCTCGCATCTGTAACGTGCCCATCTATTCAGTCCTAAATGGCCAATTCAGAGACAGTCAGCCTGATGGATTCTGATGCGTTGGTTGGGCTGGTTGTTTGCTGAGCTGAGATCAGTTCAGAAAACCACAGGTTATCTATGATCAAGGACGTGCTGGTCCTTGGAGGTGTCACCGTCTTGGGTCTGGGTCAGGTGCATATGGAGGTGGGGTGGGAGCCCCTCCGGCACCAGCCCTGACACCGGGGGCCACGGCCCACCTGGGAGGGGGCATAGCCTGAGACTGCACGCGGGGTCGGCTCCATCCACCTGCACCCACAGCTCTTGACCCCAAGTGCCTTCTGCTTGTTGGTTTCCCGGTTCTGAGCCCCACCTGGGAGGGTGAGACGTGGGGGTGGTCTTTCCTAGAACGTTCTGCCTGGGGCACAGAGGTGGGTGCCCTCCAAGGCGACAGGGGCCCCATTTCCATCCCGGGTGGTGACATCTGGTTAAAGGAAAGCTCCCTGCCCGTGACCTGTGGCCACACCCATGGAAAGTTCTGGACAGCAGCCCTTTGAGGCAGTTGACTGTCTTCTGGGGCCTCCAGCCTGGCCATGGTGAGGAGACCAAAGGCAGGGGACCCACCTGGGGAAGCAGGTGAGCCCCCAGGAGGGGAAGGGGCACTTCCTCCCTGCCTGAGCCCTCCTGGGAGTCGTCACAGAGGCCAGCAGAAGTACGAATGCCCACATTCCGGCCTTTGTTTGGTTTTTGTGCTTTTATTTTGAAGCAGGAAATTGCAATTCCTTCCAAATTTTGCACAAACATTAAAAAACATCATTTTCTCTGTCCATATGCCCCTAGGCAAAAACAGGATTCCTCTTTGTTCAAAATGAACTGAGTTTTCACTGCCTGGGCTTTTAAACTTATAAACTATAATTATTTTTGATTACATGTATTTACTATGTGGCTAATTTACCTTGAATGCCTTGAAACTGAATTTGCGGATGTATTTTTCTCTCTCACAGCAGCTGTTGCATTGATTCTCACTTCCTCTAGTTGTCTGCTTAATAAGACCGCGCTTCAGCTCCTTAGCTGAGGAGTGGAGAACCTGCTCCTTCTGAATGCAAGTTTCCGTGGCCGTACGCTTAATTTTTATGGCCCTGAAGGAAAACTTGAAAATCCGGTCCTTTTCTGCATTTTTCACTCTTCTCTGAAAGGCGGTCACCTGTGTGGGACTGACTAGAACTCTGCCGAGTGCAAGAGTATCAGGCAAGTTAGGGACGTTTGTGTTGGGTCTAGAGCGTGTGATCTAAGGTGTGCATCCATCAAGTCATTTTGCCTCATTGCTGTCGTCCAGTCACTCACCTGTGTCCGAATCTCTGCGAGCCCGCGGACTGAAGCACGCCAGGCATCCCTGCCCATCACCAACTCCCGGAGCTTGCTCAAACTCTTGTCCATTGAGTTTGTCTCATCAAGATGATCTAAACCAAAGTCATGGCTTTTGAATCTGCACCGGTGAGGCCGACAACACTAATTTTCTCTAACTTTGGGTGTCGTTACACAAGCATTGATCACAGCATTACCCACGTGACGGCTGCTGGGGAATCTCCAGGGCTGTGCAGTGATGGGGGTCCTTATTCAGGTTTGTTGCGGGAATCACTTCTGTACTTAGGGGCTTCCCTGGTGGCTCAGATGATAAAGAATCTGCCTGCATAATCCCTGGGTTGGGAAGATTCCCTGGAGGAGCAAATGGCAGCCCACTCCAGTATTCTTGCCTGGAGAATCCCAGGGACAGAGGCACTTCTGTACAAGCTGTGAGATTTTAAGGTTTCCTTCTGACATATTGCTTTGGTTGTCAGCATTAAATGGCGGAGCCTAGTGGGCTTCTGTCTATGGGGTCACATAGAGTCGGACACGACTGAAGTGACTTAGCAGCAGCAGCAGCAGCAGGTCTTGGAATTAATCAAAAGATGCCCTTGTCTGGAATAGAAATAAATGTGAGTATCAAGAAGGCTGTGCTCTGAACTGGAGTCCTTGGAGCCATGACGTGAAGAACACGAGGGAAATAAGGTCTCCTGTGCTCTCCCCGCCCCCTGTTCCGACTGTACCTGTGAGGGTAGACAGGGTCTCCTGTGTTATCCCCATCCCTGTTCTGACTGTACCTGTGAGGGTAGATGCAGGGTCTCCTGTGTTATCCCCGCCCCTGTTCTGACTGTACCTGTGAGGGTAGACGCGGGGTCTCCTGTGTTATCCCTGCCCCTGTTCTGACTGTACCTGTGAGGGTAGATGCAGGGTCTCCTGTGTTATCCCTGCCCCTGTTCTGACTGTACCTGTGAGGGTTGATGTGGGGTCTCCTGTGTTCTCCCTGCCCCCTGATCTGACTGTATCTGTGAGGATAGACATGGGGTCTCCTGTGTTTTCCCTGCCCCCTGATCTGACTGTACCTGTGAGGGTAGATGCGGGGTCTCCTGTGTTCTCCCCACCCCCATTCTGACTGTACCTGTGAGGGTAGATTCAGGGTCTCCGGTGTTCTCCCCGCCCCCTGATCTGACTGTACCTGTGAGGGTAGACGTGGGGTCTCCTGTGTTCTCCCCGCCCCTGTTCTGACTGTACCTGTTGAGGGTAGATGCGGGGTCTCCTGTGTTCTCCCTGCCCCTGTTCTGACTGTACCTGTGAGAGTAGACGTGGGGTCTCCTGTGTTCTCCCCGCCCCCTGTTCTGACTTTACCTGTGTGGGTAGACGTGGGGTCTCCTGGGAGCCAGTCCTGTTGACTCCCACTGATGATTCGACCTGAGCAGCTCAGCCAGGTCAACTTCTGGGCTTTGCTGTTGGACCTTCGTGTCTGGGGTATGTGGTCCCGCACAGAAGCTCCATCCCCCACTATCAGTTCTGCTATCCCCGTGGTCTTTGTCCTTGGATAGGATATTAATAATATCAGGCGCCTGATATTTAATCAGGCACATGATTACTAATCAGAAATTAATAATATTCTGCACCAGGCAGAAGGAAGCCTGAGCTCTGGTGTCCAAAGTGAGCGAGCTGGAATCCTGGTGCTGCCAGCTTGGGTGCTGAGCAGGGGCTGTGCCCCTAGTGCCTCTGTGTATCCATCTATGAAATGGGATCCCAGGTTCCTGCTTGGTGACACACCAATGGCTTTAATGAGCAACAGTGCTCGGCGCATGACAGACTGCAGAGTGGGGTGGGTTAGTGTTATTGCAAACCATGTTGTCATCTCTCCAAGGCAGGATTACTGTGTCTAGCAATCGTAAAGCCCGTTCTACTTATTTCTGTCTCAGAATTCCTAAAGCAGAGGTGCCCTGATTAGGGTAGAAACTGTGATTTTATCAAGATTGGAACTTGCTAGACTTGCTTTTTCTTTTTGGTTATTTGTAGAGATTTGTACTGTTTTCTTTTCATCTGGGAGAGTTGGGGGAGGGACTTGGGACAGGGTGGCCAGGAGGAAATCCCCCGTTTTGTTTCCCCCCTGATATGGTACATGGTCGAGCCCCTGGTTTGGGCTGTTGCAGGATGTGGTTTTGAGGGGAAGGGTGTCTTTCTGTGCCCTCCGAGGACTAGGACCTGGGAGCCTGCGAGGGCACAGGTAGCAAGCAGTGAGCATCCCATGCCCGAGGTCAGGCCGTCTCTCCTGCAAGTTAGGGTCCCAGGAGATGGGGTGGCTGCACAGTGGGGCAGGGTGAGCCTTCTGCAGAGGGACCCCCGCTGCCTCCTGGAGGATGTGAAGGCCACAGGTGAGCAGCCACGCAGCCTCCTGTCTGGGGTGATGTGTCCCGGAGTCTGCGTGGAGTGTCTGCCCAGGGAAGTGGTCGGCTGTGGAAAAACAATGCATTTTGTAAAGAGGTTGAATCTGTTTTTAATGGATGATGATAGTACCTGTAAGTTTTAGCCTGTTTGGAAAATTTTACGAGTTTATTGCTTGTGATGCCGTGTGTATGTTATACACCGTTTAGAAATCTCCCACTTGGGGACGTGGCTGGAAGACCCCTCTTTCTCAGGCTGCCTTCTGCTGTGCAGGGGGGGTTTCTGGGGACACTGTTCTTTCTTCCTGGGCAGGGTCTCTCTCTGTGGCCTTTCCTGCCCTCTCCCTGGAGGATTGCTCCCCAGGGTGCCCCTTGGAGGTCTCTGAGGAGGATGACATTGAGAGAAGAGCCCCGCGGCTCTGAGTCCTGGTGTTATCATCTCGGAACTCGGTCTCCTTGCCACCTGTCTTCTCCTTAACCAGCAACAGCTTCTCAGAGTAGAAAATGCCTTTGCATGTACACAGCTAGACTAGTGTAGCATAAAAGGAGAAACACGGTGACATTTTGTAATTCACAGGAACTGTGTCCTTTGGGAATCCTTATAAATGCATAGAAATATAAAGTTGGCCTTACCAATGCAATTTGCTGCTAAAAAAGAGATGATTTCCTTGATAAAATTTTAAGACGCATTCTGCTCAAAATGTCTCTGAAAAGCATAGGTTTGAAAATTCTGAGAGTGTGCTTTCTCAGAAATCAGTTGTTGAATGTTGGAAGGATCATTTTCTTGGGCTGAATGCTTTCTAGAGGATTGGGTGGGAGGCTGGGTCTCAGTCATGGGGAGAAAACCACGGTTTAATTCACTCTCTTCTTCCTGGGAGACCAGGGACCCCATCCTCACCTGCTACCTGGAGACAGAAGCTGAGCTCTGCACCTGGGATGACCTGCCCACCACCCTTGGGTTCTGGAGTCAGTTTTCTGATGTCTGCAGAGAGGAGGCCGTTGTTCAAATGTCCTCTCTGTTCATTCTCTGACCGTCCAGGCCCACGGGGAACAGGCTCCCTGGCCAGTCACGCTTGGGCGGTTGATCAAGTCTAGGGCACCTGCCAGGGTTGCAGGGTCAGTTACAGAGCAACTAGTCAGCACTCGCTTCACCGAGTGCTAACTCAGCGCGTATCAAGCTCTTCCTCTGTGACGTGTGCTCTTTATACGTCTGGCCTCCTGTGGCCTCAGAACAAGCCCAGGGAAAGGCGCTGGTCTTGTCTCCAGTTTACAGAAGACGAAGCCGAGACCCAGGAAGCTTCTGGAGGAACCCCCAGGGGGGGAGTCCAGCACTGAAATCAGGGCGCCCAGGTTTGTGCTCCTGACCCTGATGCAGAGCATGCAGAGTGGGCCTGGGGAGCCGGGGGTTGAGAGCGGAAAGGATGGTGGGGGGCTCCGAGGGGGTCGCTGGAACTGCCGGGTTCTGTTCAGTGTTTTGCTTGTGTTTGGCCAGTGTCTCAGTGGAGTGAGAACCCGACACGTTTCCCAGGTCACAGAAGCAGGGTGGCAGCATCCAGACAGTGTGTGTGTGTGAGGGTGTGTCCTGTGCTCTGCTCTGTGTTGGGCAGTAGGACCTGCCCAGCAGGCAGAGCTCCACCAGGGCTGGGGTTCAGCCCACCCCCCAGGAGGGTCCCAGGGCGACAGAGGGCGATCTTTCAACCACAACATGAAGGTAACTATTGACTTTAATTTTGCCTTCCAGTTGTGACGTGGCAATGTCTTATGGTGACAAGTCTGGTTTAAATTGCTTCAGTTCAGTTGAGTTCAGTTCAGTCGCTCAGTCGTGTCCGACTCTCCGCGACCCCATGAATCACAGCACGCCAGGCCTCCCTGTCCATCACCAACTCCCAGAGTTCACTCAGACTCATGTCCACAGAGTTGGTGATGCCATCCAGCCATCTCATTCTCTGTCGTCCCCGTCTCCTCCCGCCCCCAATCCCTCCCAGCATCAGAGTCTTTTCCAGTGAGTCAACTCGTCGCATGAGGTGGCCAAAGTATTGCAGTTTCAGCTTTAGCATCAGTCCTTCCAATGAACACCCAGGATTGATCTCCTTTAGAATGGGCTGGTTGGATCTCCTTGCAGTCCAAGGGACTCTCAAGAGTCTTCTCCGGCACCACAGTTCAAAAGCATCAATTCTTCGGCGATCAGCTTTCTTAAATTTCTTAGTGTGGCATAAACAGGAGATTCCTAACTCCTGCAGCTGTGGCCTTGGGGAGCCGTCCATCAGAGGACCCTGTGCCCTGGAGGCTTCTGAGGAGTGGGGCTGGCTGGGAGAGCCTTCCTGGGGAAAGTGGGGACGTGGGCAGGGCAGAGAGGGAGCCGCCCCGGGGCCCGAGTGCCACACCCCGTGTAGCTTAGGGTCAGGGGCCACGGGCTGCAGGGCCGTCTTGAGCCAAGAGCCCCTCACCCCCCAGCACATATTTACTGAGCCCCCGCTGTGTGCCAGGCGCTGAGACCAGGCACAGGCGTCACCTGGGAGACGGTGAAACGTCCAGGCAGCCTGGGGAGGGTGGGGACCACTCAGACCAGAAATCTACCAACCGGACCCCTGTGCGCTGTCTGTGGGAGGAGGGCTGAGGATGGCCAGGGCCGCCGGAGTGTGGCCGGGGCTCAGCTGGCTGGGAGGGAGGAGTCGGGGTCTGAGGATGGGCGGAAGGAGTTGGGGTCTGAGGATAGGCAGGAGGAGTCGGGGTCTGAGGATGGGTGGGCGGGAGGAGTCAGAGTCTGAGGATGGACGGGAGGAGTCAGGGTCTGAGGATGGGCGGGCGGGAAGAGTCGGGGTTTGAGGATGGGCGGGAGGAGTCGGGGTCTGAGGATGGGCGGGCGGGAGGAGTCGGGGTCTGAGGATGAGCAGGAGGAGTCAGGGTCTGAAGATGGACGGCGGGAGGAGTCGGGCTCTGAGGATGGGTGGGAGGAATCAAGGTCTGAGAATGGGCGGGAGGAGTTGATCTCTGAGGATGGGTGGGTGGGAGGAGTCGGGGTCTGAGGATGGGCGGGCGGGAGGAGTCAGGGTCTGAGGATGGACGGGAGGAGTCAGGGTCTGAGGATGGGCGGGCAGGAGGAGTCAGGGTCTGAGGATGAGCGGGCGAGAGGAATCAGGGTCTGAGGATGGCTGGGCAGGAGGAGTCAGGGTCTGAGGATGGTTGGGCGGGAGGAGTCAGGGTCTGAGGATGGTTGGGCGGGAGGAGTCAGGGTCTGAGGATGGTTGGGCGGGAGGAGTCAGGGTCTGAGGATGGCTGGGTGGGAGGAGTCAGGGTCTGAGGATGGACGGGAGGAGTCGGGGTCTGAGGATGGGCGGGCGGGAGGAGTCAGGGTCTGAGGATGAGCGGGAGGAGTCGGGGTCTGAGGATGAGCGGGAAGTGTCGGGGGTCTGAGGATGAGCGGGAAGAGTCAGGGTCTGAGGATGAGTGGGAAGAGTCAGGGTCTGAGGATGAGCGGGAGGAGTCAGGGTCTGAGGATGGACGGCGGGAGGAGTCGGGCTCTGAGGATGGGTGGGAGGAGTCAGGGTCTGAGAATGGGCAGGAGGAGTTGAGCTCTGAGGATGGGTGGGCGGGAGGAGTTGGGGTCTGAGGATGGGCGGGAAGAGTCAGGGTCTGAGAATGAGCGGGAGGAGTTGGGCTCTGAGGATGGGAGGGTGGGAGGAGTCGGGGTCTGAGGATGGGTGGGTGGGAGGAGTCGGGGTCTGAGGATGGGAGGGCGGGAGGAGTCAGGGTCTGAGGATGGACGGGAGGAGTCAGGGTCTGAGGATGGGCGGGCGGGAAGAGTTGGGGTCTGAGGATGGGCGGGAGGAGTCGGGGTTTGAGGATGGACGGGAGGAGTCGGGGTCTGAGGATGGGCGGGCGGGAGGAGTCGGGGTCTGAGGATGAGCGGGAGGAGTCAGGGTCTGAGGATGGACGGTGGGAGGAGTCGGGCTCTGAGGATGGGTGGGAGGAGTCAGGGTCTGAGAATGGGCGGGAGGAGTTGAGCTCTGAGGATGGGTGGGCGGGAGGAGTCGGGGTCTGAGGATGGGCGGGAAGAGTCAGGGTCTGAGAATGAGCGGGAGGAGTTGGGCTCTGAGGATGGGTGGGTGGGAGGAGTCAGGGTCTGAGGATGGGTGGACGGGAGGAGTCGGGGTCTGAGGATGGGCGGGTGGGAGGAGTCAGGGTCTGAGGATGGACGGGAGGAGTCAGGGTCTGAGGATGGGCGGGTGGGAAGAGTTGGGGTCTGAGGATGGGCGGGAGGAGTCGGGGTCTGAGGATGGATGGGAGGAGTCGGGGTCTGAGCATGGAAGGACGCCCTCACTCAGGGACAAGGCTACCAGGGCAGCAGGGTCTCTGGCCACTCCTTAGGCATTCAGTGTGGCTGGAGCTCACCTGGGCCGCAAGGCGTGTGCGTGTGTCTGCGGAGGACAGCCTGCTGCCTTAGAAGGGATCTGGTCCATCTGAGACGGCGGAGTCCCTCCAATAACCCACTTGGCTTTACCTAAACGTCCCGCTACACTGACGGTCCCTCCAGCCCAGGGGCTCCTGGGGACACCCCCGCTCGTATTCCTGATGCGGCTTGATGGTCTCGTATACATGGAAGCAGTTGTAGTGTTTCTCCCAGAGCTGCTGTGGGACGGATGGAGTCTCCACGATGCTTGAGTGGAACCGGCGCTCGGTGTGTACGTGATGGCAAGATAGCCGACGGCCCTATTGGAGGCGTAGACAAACGGGCTCCAGGTTTTACAGGATTCGTCCAGCAGGTTTAAAGGAGAGTCCCATCGTGACGTGCAGGATGGCTAAGGGATAGACATTCTTGGAATCTACCTGAGAAAATTCACTGACATTTATAAACCAGTGAAAAGAAATAGAATCAGCACAATGGAAAGCATGCCCATACTGATAAACTCTTCCCTTGAGTCGAAATTCATGGAAACTGTCCCACAGCTCTGTCCACCCAGGGTTGAGGTGCTTCTCCCCAAAATCCTGTGCTTAGGAAGCAACACGAGAAGCAGGAGCTTCCCTGTGAATCGGGGTCTCGTTTCCCGACGGTGGACCCTCCTGACCTGAGCCGCCAGGGGCGGGGGACACAATGGGTCGGTGGCTGGTCACAGACTCAGGTGCGTTGCGGGGGCCGCGCGAGTGTGGGGTGTCTGCAGGGGGCTGTCTGCGAGCCAGCAGCTCTCACAGTCTCCCCGACCTCCCTCTCCCCACCTTGTTTGATGGCAGCTGGCCTTTGTGCTTTCGCGACGGGCTTCCAGACAAGAAGTGGTCCAGGCGATGGGCTGGCTCGTTTCTAAACCACTGATGCTTCAACTTCCTACATTCAGGGCATGAAAGCAACAGGTTGAAATGGGTGGTTTCCTCCTGGAGCGAGGAGACAGTTCCAGAAGAGGATTAAAGTTTAGCCAAGTTGAACCTTCTAGAGTTCTCATGTGAGAGCTTTGTCATGTGAAGTGTCGTGGCAGCTCCCAAGCCTTGCCAGGGTCACCGCGGACGGAGTGACTTTATTCCCAGTGTGACAGTGGGCGGCCAACAGGGTGACTGGCACATCCCCGGGTGCTGTACAAACAGCATCTCTAGCAATTTCATTTCTCTTAGATGTATTGAAAGTCACAGTAAAAGTTGCTCAGCCGTGTCCGACTCTTTGCAGCCCCATGGACTATGCAGTCCATAGACTTCTCCAGGCCAGAATACTGGAGTGGGTAGCCTTTCCCTTCTCCAGGGGATCTTCCCAACCCAGGATTCAAACCCAGGTCTCCCGCATTGCGGGTGGATTCTTTACCGGCTGAGCCACCAGAGAAGCAATGTTTTGGCACTTCCTAATGTGGCACTCACAGAACTTCACGAACAGATACAAGAGGCAGGTACGGTTACAGCGATGCCAGTCAGTGGGCCAGGGCACGCGCTCAGCAAGACAGGAAGGCTGAGAGCCGGGAGGGCGACTTGCGGGGAAAAGTCTGCTTCTGATTGTCCCAGCATTGCAGCCACCGGCTCTGCCTGCAGCTCATGCCCTGGGGATGGGCTACTTCATCCTTGATTAAGAAGCCAGCACCACCGGGGGTCAGATCAGAGCTGTCCCCTTCCCTCCCAGCTTTGCCACGTGGCCACCCTCCTGGCTTCCAGACACTCTAGCGCCCTCCCTGTCCGTGGGAAGGTTACACGCGGGGATGCCCTGCAGGCGGCAGGGCACCGGCCTTGTCTGTCTCAGAGCCAGACCCGCTTCCGTCCTGACTCCTTGCCCCTTCCCCCGTCTCCTTTGCCACCAGCCAGGGTCTCTGGAAAGCAGCGTCTTCCCCTTGCAGCCACGGGCAAAGGCACGTCCCTTCTAGGACAATGCATGTGGCACACCTCCCGTGGCCGACTCAAGGTTGGCACAAAGTGTGTCTTTTCATAAACACCACCAGTTGGTATTGCCCACCACGGTCATTGGAGCTGGAATCTCCTGCCCTGGGCTGACTGGCAATTTGTTTTCTTAGGAACGTTTTCTACTGATCTTCATGTGTCTGCTCTCAGTTCAGTTCAGTTCAGTTCATCTGCTCAGTCGTGTCCGACTCTTTGCGACCCCGTGGACTGCAGCACGCCAGGCCTCCCTGTCCATTGCCAACTCCCAGAGTTTACTCAAACTCAGGTCCATTGAGTTGGTGATGCCACCCAGCCATCTCATCCTCTGTTGTCCCCTTCTCCTCCTGCCTTCAATATTTCCCAGCATCAGGGTCTTTTCAAATGAGTCAGTTCTTCGCACCAGGTGGCCAAAGTATTGGAGTTTCAGCTTCAGCATCAGTCCTTCCAACAAATATGCAGGACTGATGTCCTTTAGGATGGACTGGTTGGATCTCCTTGCAGTCCCAGGGAGCCTGCTCTGCACCCAGTAAAATAGAAGAGAAAGTGACAGTCAGAGGAGCCAGCTCTCTGCCTGGAGGAGACTCTGTTTCCTTCTTTGTGACCCACGAGAACAACGTGATAAACCTACCTCCGAGTTTCCAAAAGAGGCTTGTGCCCGTTTTATCCCAGCGTTCTCAAAGCAAATGCTTGGAAGAAGCAAACTGCTGTCCAGACTGAAGCCCTTACCCTGTGACAAGCGCTGGCAGCCGCGGTCTGTGACAAGAGGTGGTGCGGAGCCTCCGAAGGCCAAGGCTTGGCGCTGCCGCGGCGGTGCCTGCAGCCTCCGGGAGCCCCGCTCTGCCCAGTCTCCGCGGCCCCCTCTCGTCCCGCAGCAGGCCGCCTCTGACGCTATGCATCCTTTGGGCTGTGTTTGCATGGTTCGGACAGGTTATCTGTGTCTGCCCCTTAATCAAGGGCAGGGGGACCGGGAACTGATTCACTGGTGACTGTTGACTGGATCTTGCCAACGTGGAACTGATTTTACTTAAAATGAAGCGATTCTGTTCCAGCCCAGCTCTGCCTTCAAGGCTGTTGCTGACACAGAGCCGGCAGCCTGGCCTCCGCGGTGACCGGAGGTTTGCTCAGCCCCGGGCGCTGCACCCACAGCAGGCCGGCCTCCTCTCTGCGCTTGGCTTGGCCCCTGATCTCCTGGGCCGTGTAGGTTTGTTGTGGGAAACGTGTCCGTGCCTCTCTGTAGCACACTTTGTCCTTTTCTTTGCAGCAGTTCTGGTTTCTGATCTTACCTTGGGCTTTGCACAGCTGGGGCGGTTTTTCTGTCTCTGCCTCTTGATCAAAGGCAGAGCGGCCAGGAACCGCCTCACTGCAGAGGTCACCTCTCCCGGCTCTCAGTGACTTCCCCTGAAGCCCTGGGGGGCCCACTTCCTCTCCTCCTCCGCAGCTCTCTGTCTGGCTGTGGCCAGCACCCCGCGCCCTCTCAGGGCTGGACTGGTGCCCTCAGACCCTGCGTCTGCCTCCCGCGCTCCTCACAGGAGGCCCCCCTGGCCCGGGTCTGCTCTGCGCCGCGGGACCCAGCGTCCCTCCGGCTGACACCCCTGATCTCTGCAGTGAACAGTCTCTGCGGGGCAGGAGGCTTGGGCTTTCCCCAGTTGTGTTTATTCCATTTCAGTCAAACTGGATTGGAATTAATATGTGCATTTATGTGTGAATATACATTTTAAGGTAATTTTCTCTCAGCAGTTAGTATGTTTATCTAGCAGCAACTTGAAAATAATCTTGTCTGATGACCTCTTCATTTCTGGCTCGAGGGGTGATGTGGACCCCACGTGGGGATCGTGGGACCTCAAATGGTAAAACTCCTGGGGCGTCTTAGGGCCTGGAGGTCTCCTCACGCCCGGATATCATTGGTGGGCCCGCAGCAGCATTGTTTCCAAGCAGCTGAGCAGGTCCCATCCCTCTGAGGCCATGTCGCACCCAGGAGGACCCGGGAGGGGCTGGGGGCGTGGCCTGGCTGACCCAAACCCCCGAACCTGCTCCTCATCGTCTGGAGGAGCTGACGGACCCAGCTCTGAGCCCCGGCTTCCATGTGAGCATGCCCATCACTAGGGCTACTGCGAACATTCAGTGAGATTTTTGCCAGGGCTCGTGCAGGGCACAGAAGGGGCAGCGTCAGGGCTCGGGCAGCGCAGGGCACAGGAGGGGCACCCCCGTGCTGTCTTCAGACTGCCTCTGTGTTGGAGTCCTTCCTTAGCTGGACGCAACGGGCCTGCCAACCCCCCACCCCTGAAACTAGTGTCGGGCACTCCCGGAGAAGCGAAGACAGAGCTGAGCTCTGTGGGAACCAGTGTCTTTGCCCTTCTGACACTTTGTGTTCAGTGAAGATGGAAGGTGTGGACCGTGAGCGCGGCCCTGAATGAAACAGCCCCACGCAGGCTCCATCCACGTCCAGACTGTTGACGCATCGGTTTCCTGAAAGAGGCCCTAATCTGGGAGCAGGGCTCGCCGCCCCACCCGCAGGCAGAGACCTGGGCAAAGGTGCTGGAGACTCGCCCTGGGAGGAGCTCAGGGAGGACAGAGGGGAGCCGTGAGCCTTGGGCTGTGGAGGCCTCCTGGAGCACTGGCTGACGGCACCCTGGGCTCAGAGAGGGATGTCTGAAGACGTGAGGGGGCTCTGGGCCTGAGGAGTTGGCTCTGTGAGGGAAGCTCAGGACCAGCCAAGCTGTGTGGCCTGTGAGCCAGGCCCTGGGAACCCCACCTCTCTCGCTTGGCAGACCCTAGCAGCCACATTCAGGGAAGACCACAAAACCTGTCTGTTTCTGCAAAAATAAAAAACAAAAAATCTGGGAACACACACCAAAAAAGCCCAACTCTGCAGGCAACAGGGTCGCTGGGTTTTGTTTGGTTAGTTTTGCATTAAAGCATGTCCCCCTCCTTACACACAGGGAACCTCTGCTCGGTTTGAGGCTCACAGCATCCTCGATGCAGGGCAGACCAGTGCCCGGGACGTCTTCTCAGGACCCAGGAAACTGGTCCTCCTGCTGTGCTTCCTCTCAGGGGACAGGCATCCCGTTTTCCTCCTTTTCGTCCCCAGAGCTCAGCATGCCAGCAGCCCTAAGCTTCTGCTGACCTAAGTTCTCACGTTCTTGTGTAAATTGCTCCTTGAATCAGGCATTTGTTCAGCAAATAGAGCAGAAAGCAGGATACGGCAATTGCGTTTGTTCAGGGCTTACCTGGAGCCAGGTGCCCTTCTAAGTGCTTTGCTTAAGTGAGTTCATCGAACCTTCCCAGTTGCCCTGGTCACGGCTCTGGGGTTTGTCCAGATCTGTAGGAAGGGACCAGATGCAGCCTGACCAGATGGACAGAGGGCGGCTGAGCCGGAGCCTGACTGAGGCTGCAGAGCTCCCGGAGTCTGAGCTCTTGGTTGCTGTCTGATATTTCACCAGGAATTTGAGGAACAGAATCGTACGTTATTCCTGTTCACTTGCTCAGTGTCTGACTTTGCGACCCCACAGACTGCAGCATGCCAGACCTCCCTGTCCATCACCAACATCCGGAGCTTGCTCAAACTCATATCCATTAGGTCGGTGATTCCATCCAACCATCTCTTCCTCTGTCGTCCCCTTCTCCTCCTGCCTTCAATCTTTCCCAGCATCAGGGTCTTTTCCAGTGAGTCATCTCTTTGCATCAGGTGGCCATAGGATTGGAGCTCCAGCTTCAGCATCAGTCCTTCCAATGAACACTCAGGACTGATCTCCTTTAGGCTGGACTGGTTGGATCTGTGTAAGTACCTTATAAGGTTAGTTCCTCAGTTGTATTCCACTCTTTGCAACCCCATGGACTCTAGCCCATCAGACTTCTCTGTCCATGGGATTCTTTAGGCAAGAATACTGGAGTGGGTAGCCATTCCCTTCTCCAGGGGATCTTCCTAGACCCAGGGATCAAACCTGGGTCTCACACATTGCAGGAAAATTCTTTACCACCTGAGTCACTAGGGAAGTCCAAATACTTTATAGAATGGATGCAAATGGCTGGTCCCAGTGAAGAATTATTTTATAATATAAGCTAGAACTCTAATTATATTTGTTGCGGTTTCTGAGTCTCTATAGAAATGTCCGGATCCCCAGCCTCCCAGCACCTCAGCATAGTCTAAATGCCGGTGCTGATTCTGCAGAGTCTGGGTGACCCTTCTTCCCACCATGGCATCTGACACAGTCCAGGTGTTGGGGCTGTGCTGGCCACAGGCAGGTGGTCCTACGTGGCCTCTGGGGGGGGGGCTGCAGCCACTCCTCAGCACCCCCGTTGCTGATGCCACTTCTGATGGAGGCTGATTAGGAAACGATTTTCTGGGCTGCCATATCACAAGAGTACAAAGGAGCATTGGGGGCTCATTAGTGACTAAAATGGACTTCCCAGGTGGCTCAGTGGTAAAGAACCTGCCCGCCATGCAGGCGATAAGGCTTTGATTCCTGGTCAGAAAGATCCCCTGGAGAAATAAATGTCAACCCACTCCAGTGTTCTTGCCTGGAGAAGTCCATGGACAGAGGAGCCTGGCAGGCTACAGTCTGTGGGGTTGCAGAGTTGGACACGACTCAGCGACTGAGCTCACATGCATGACGTGACTAAACTCTGCAAATGCATCAAGGGCTGAAGGTCGAACAGTGGGTGCAGGGGGATGGACTGGGAACCTTTCTGTAACCAGCGCTCCAGGGACGGGGCCCCTCGTGGGGCCCCTTTGTCACTTGTCATAGCCCATGTCACCCAGGCTTGCACCAACCGTCTCCTCTTAAACCATCCTAACTATTCACATCTTAGCAGTTTTCACCTTATTGTAAAATGAGCTTTTATTTGCATCTGTGGTTACTCACAGCCTTCACAAGTTAATTAGTTGTTTTATTAGCCATCAGTAAACAACAGGCCTAATTTAGTCGTTTCAGGTATAATTAAGAATCTTGGAATAGCAGACTTGTGTGTGTGCAAATTAGAGGGACCCAGAGACCCTTCAAAGAATTCTCTGTAATACACACTTGTCAAATTTGGAAACTTGCCTCTTTCATTTTCCATTCCTTTTTGGAGGCTAAATTTAATTATAGGTTCATTAGGTGAGGTCTAATAATTTTCATGTTACAGGTGGCATTTCTAAATGAATGAAAGTTCCCATCATGCATTTGGCTGGATGAATGAGTTTCCCATCATGCATCTGGGATACTCTTAATTTCAGGTCATGAATGTGGACACCGAGAAAGATTTTCAAGATCTTTTCTTTAAGACCTTGCAAGATAAACGGTGCCGTGTGTCTGAGAGCAATGCAGGGAGGGGACGGCTTTCTTGCCCAGTCTCTGAGTTAAGATGCTGTCAGCTGGCAGAGAGAGGGAACCAGGAAGCAGACGCAGCTTGGCTGACCTTGCTTGCACCTCAATGCATCACCCAGGGCTGAGACAGTCTCTTGTCCACCTGAGAGATGAGGATGGTGTGACCACACTACACCTTGAGCCTCGAAGCCTTTGGGCATCGTGCTTTTGGGTTTTGCTAGACTGAGGACCAAACCAAGAATTAAATTCAGCTGAGAGATTTTCAGCAGCAGGTAGAAATGTAAGCTTCCAGTCTGGAAATATAATTCTCTGTAAGCCAACTCTGGGTGCTACTGTGCTCCCTAAAATAATCTAGGCTTCCCTGGGGAAGCTTTGTGACAATCCCGCGAGAATGATAGTCACAGTGACAGCGTTTATCTCGCTTGCCTTGCGTGCCCACCGGGAGGCCACTGGCAGGTGTCACTGTGGTTGTCCTCCCAGATGAAGACGCCGAGGCCCAGAGAGGGTGTGCCTCTCCCCGGGGGCCACACAGCCAGAGGGGCAGAGCTGTTTCTCTGTGGAGTCCCCTCCCGGTGCTTCCCCAGGCAGCCCCGGCTCCCACAGACAGAACGCACGCCCCTAAGTGTGTTTGTGTGTGTGTGTGTGCACGGTGCCTTGCTGTTACATGCATCTTGTCATCTGTCATAATTTCATAACCTGGGAAAGAAACAAGGTCTGCGAGTGGTCATTTACAGCACAGAGCACAAAGATGGCTTTGCCCGGGACTAATGCCATGGACATTTCGGTCTATCTGAGACAGATGTTTCATAGTTCTGGCATAATCCTTTCAGTCAGAGAAATGGGTGCTGCCAGCCACTGGGTGTCCAGGCGGTAGCAGCGGTGAGTGGCCAGGTGGCCTGGCCCTTCCTGAAACAGGGCCCACTCTCACGCCTGAGTCCACGTCCAGAGGCATCTTCCTCATACTGTGTAATTCCTGCCCTGTGACTGAGCAGTTGGAAGCTCTGAGTGTTGTAACACAGGCTGCGTGCATGACAGAAGTCATTCATCGTCTTTCTGGCAGGCTCCCTCCGTTGGCTGAGACTTGGGCTGCAGCCTGGCATGCCTTCCCTGGGTCAGGGAGGTGGATGAAGGTGTCAGTGTGTCTCAAGATATAACATGTCATGGCAATTTGTGAGGCTCTACCCACTCCAGTACTCTCGCCTGGAGAATCCCATGGACGGAGGAGCCTGGTGGGCTACAGTCAATGAGGTCGCGAAGAGTCGGACGCGACTGAGTGACTTCACTTGCACTTTTCACTTTCATGCAGTAGAGAAGGAAATGGCAACCCACTCCAGTGTTCTCGCCTGGAGAATCCCAGGGACAGAGGAGCCTGGTGGGCTGCCGTCTATGGGGTCACACAGAGTCGGACACGACTGAGCGACTTGGCGGCAGCAGCAGCGGCAAGTCTAAGCCCTGAGCTCTGGGCCACATTCCACCTCCCAGGGGTCTCCCGTCATGCTGAACTTGCCCACACTGTGGGTCTTTGTCTTAAAGGGCTTTGCCTGGAAAATAAACTGCATCAAAATCCTAGCTCCTTTGCCAGTTTAATTTAGGCACTGAAAGTTGTGATCTGAACCAGCGCCTTTCCACCGGCCCGCTGGCCATCTGTGTGTTCTTTGGAAAAATGTCTAGTCAGGTCTTCTGTTCGTTTTTTTAACCAAGTTGTTCTTTCTTTGATGTTGAGTTGTATGAGCTGTTACATATATTTTGAATATTAAGCCCTTATCTGTCATATCATTTGCAAATATTTTCTCCCAGCACATAGATTGTCTTTTTGTTTATTGATGGTTTCTTTTGCTGTGCAAGCTTTTAAATTTAATTAGGTCCAATTTGTTTATTTTTGCTATTATTTCCTTTAACTTAGGCGACAGATTAAAAAAAAAAAAAGCTATTGCTGCATTTTATGTCAGTGTTCTGCATATGTTTTCCTCTCCAAGTTTCATAGTAGTGAGATTTGTGTTTAAGTCTTTAATCCATTTTGAGTTTATTTTTGTACGTAGTATTAAGAATGTTCCAATCTCATTCTTTTACATATAGTTGTTCAATTTTCCCAGCACCACTTATTGAAAAGACTCTATTTTCCCCATTATATATTCTTGCCTCCTTTGTTTTAGACCAATTGATCAAAAGTGTGTGAATTTATTTCTGGGTTCTCTATCGTGTTCCATTGATTTATATGTCTGTTTTTGTGCCAATACCATGCTGTTTTGATTCCTGTGGCTTTGTAGTCTGAGATCAGTCTGGAATCAGTCTGTAGTCTGAAACAGCCTGAAATCAGGAAGATTGAGTCCTCCAGCTCTGTTCTTTCTTCAAGTTGTCTGAGCTATTTGGGGTCTTTTGTGTTTCCATACAAATGTTATTATTTATTTATTCCATACAAATTTTTAAATTATTTGTTCTAATTCTTGAAAAAATGGTATTTTGACAGGGAATGCATTCAATCTATAGATTTTCTTGGGCTATTATGATAATTTTAACAATATTAGTTCTTCCAATAAAAGGACGTGATGTATCTTTTTGTGTTTGTGCTGTCCGCAGCTCCTCCCCTCAGCCTCGCCATTTTCTGAGCACAGGTTTTTTACCTCGTTGCGTCGGTCATGTCTGACTCTTTATGACCCTTCAGACTGTAGCCCGCCAGGTTCCTCTGTCCGTGGGATTTTTCAGGCAAGAGTTCCGGAGTGGGTTGCCATTTCCTCCTCCATTACCTCATTTAGGTAGGGCAATGGCAAGCCACTGCAGTGCTCTTGCCTAGAAAATCCCATGGATGGAGGACCCTGGTGGGCTGCAGTCCGTGGGGTCGCTATGGGTCGGACAGTTTTCACTTTCACTTTTCACTTTCACACATTGGAGAAGGAAATGGCAACCCACTCCAGTGTTCTTGCCTGGAGAATCCCAGGGACGGGGGAGCCTGGTGGACTTCCCTCTATGGGATCACACAGAGTCGGACACGACTGGAGTGACTTAGCAGCAGCAGCAGCAGCAGCATTCTTAGATTTTTTATTCTTTTTGATGTGATTGAGATGGGATTGTTTCCTTAGTTTCTCTTTATGGGGACTCACCACTGTCACTTCACTGCTTTATTTCACCTCAACACTGTCACCCCAAGACCTTCCTGGCTGAGGGTCGTGCTCTCTGAAACATGGAAGATGGTCCATGGAGCCCTCCCCTCCCCTCCAGACCTGGGCTCTGTTCCCGCAGTGGAGAGCCCCTGCTGTCCAGTCTCTAACTTCAGAATCCGGGAGGACCTCACTAAGGCCCTGAGCAGAAAGGGGAGGGGGGCTTTCCCAGAACACCTGGGGTTGTTGGATTGATGGACACTTGAAACATCGTAAGCAAGTAGGCGCTTCTCCAAGAGGGGCCTTCAGTTCATCCGCATGTCAACAATTACTGTGGCTCTCTGTGTCAGTTTGCGTGTAGGCTGATTTCCTTATAAAATGTCTCATTTTGCTGATGGACTGTGGCAGGTTGGGGTGGGGGTAACTGTCTCCCAGACTTCTGTTCTGCTTCTGTGTGTGTAGGGGTCCACAGATGAGCAGATGGCGCAGAGGGAGAGAGGCCGGCTGGGCGCAGGGGAGGCTCCATCGGGACCTGTCCTGTGTGCCCGTCGGGGCTCGTCTCCCGGGAGCCCCTTCCCTGTGGGCCTTGGTGGGGAGTGGGCTCTCTCCCCTGGGCACCCTGACGGCGTCTGCCTGTGTCAGCATCCCAGGCACTCCCTTCTTTCTCCCTGACCCCTCCCTGACCCTGCGACTCTGTGCTGAGTCTCTGGTCATGGGTCAGTCCCCGGGAACTGTGTTGAGTGATAGTCAAATGTGCATGGTGGTGCTCAGGGGGACTCAGGAGGCTCCACGGAGGAGAGGCACGAGGCCAAGTGGGTGTTCAGAACTGGCTCTGCTGATTCCACTCTCCCTGCTGGGAAGCCGGCCGCTGTCCAGAGGACCAGAACGCCTCTAACTTGGTTACAGGATCCTGCAACACCAGCAAGAGTTGAGGGTGCCCAAGAGAGGGACCTGGATGGGCGTCCAGACCACGGGCCAAAGGGGAGTCAAGAGTGGCCTTCTAGCATTCCTGCAATCATGGTCTGGCACTAGAGCGGAGGCGTCAGGCTGAGATGAGGAGAACAGAACTGGTTACCACGGGACAGTGTCAGTGCCCTACTGAGTGGTTTCTGGGTCAGACACCATGGTCCTGGAGTCAGAGGCCTGGGGCTCAGGATTAAGCTTTACCATGGAAAAGCTGTATGATCCTAGGAAGCCATCTTTAGCTGTCTCTTCTTCGGTTTCTTTACTGTAAAATGTGGATATTTATAGTGCAGAAGGTAGAAGGAAGAATTAAATTAAATGCTATCTGTGAGGATAATTAATGCAGGGCCTTGCACACAGTAGGGCTCCACACATGTTAGGAGTCATAGCGAAGATGGGAACAGCAGCTGCTGTGGTGGTGACGGTGGTGATGATGGTGGTGGAGCTGGTAGCAAACGTGTCGGTGAATGATGAGTGTCAGTTTAGCTAGAAGTGCTGTGTTTAAGAGAGATATCCCTGTGACGGTTTGGGTCCAGAACACCAGGAGGGGAATTGCAGCAGGAAGCCCTCATCATGCCTTGGGGCCTGATGGCATGGTAAGACAGAGCTGTGGGTCCCTGCATGTCAGGTGGCTGGACTGTGTCCTGATGTGGGGCAGCTGGTCTAATGCTGGTCCTACCTGCTGGGGTCCTGAGGGCCCGTGATGGCCCAGAATGGCCCTTGGCCCCACCAGGCCAGCCTGGTTCTTTCACTTGCAGCAGGAGGGCTCTAGGGCCTCTGGCATTGAGCGCTGAGCCATGCTGTCCTGACGGCCCATACTGCCCACCCAGTGTCCCTGGGGGCCTCGCTGGCCTGACTGCATTGCACTGCCTACAGAGTATCCCTTGCCAGTCTCCCTTGCTCCGCTGTGGACCCTTTGCTGGCATCCTCAGAGCATGGATGTGAACCCTGCAGGCAGAGTCCGAAAACAAGCATCAGAGGGTCCCCAAGTGGGACTGAATCAGAAGAGGAGATTGAATGCAACGTCTCCAGACATTTTATTTTGATTAAAACATTAAAGTGCATGGCAGCTCTTCATGGAAATTGTAAATCTTTACTGGAGGAAAATGAGAAAACAGGAAGGATGTGGAATAATGGCTTGGGGTTGCCCAGGCTTCGACGCCTACTTGATTTTACTTGGGAAGCTGGGTATTGCTGCTCCCAAATTAATTTTCAGAAAATGAATTATTGACTGCAGATTTAATTTATTCCTAATAAGTGGAATATGTGTGTAACCTGAGGCAAAGCCAGAAGGACTAAGCAGTGGATGTGTTGAGGGGTCCCCGAGGGGAGGAGTCCGAGACCCCAGCCCCAGGACAGATCTGCTGGGCTCCTCCTGACCCGGAATTTCATCCTGATGTTCCCAGGGCTAAGCGTGTTCTTAGCGACCTCAGTGTCAGAGTCGGCAGAGTTGGGACGCCCACTGCATGGCTTCTCTTTCTGTTGTGTCCCCCTTGGCTTTGACCATTTTGCTATCTCTGTGCTGGAGGGCACTTTGCAGGGAGGGTCCTTCCAGAGGAGGCCCCGGCGACGGCAGGGACTAAACTGAGGTGGGCATGTTCTCCGCTCTGCTGAGGGGTGGGGTCGGGGTTGGGGGTGGCAAGGAGCCGGGAGGCAGTGGTGTGGACACTCCCCGTGAAGCCAGAGCCCCGGGGTGGGGGGAGCACATCCCTCAGCATCAGTGTCCAAATCTGCAGAATGGGCACAGGAAGAGCTCCCAGTGCCTCGAAATGATGGCCAAAGGAGACAGAGGGTGTCAGGGTGCCTGGGCCTGTGTTACACTGAGTTTCAGATCAGGCCTTCTATTTTTCTCCTGCTAATCTTTATCCCACTGACGCACCTTACAAAAATACATGTCTGATATCTAGGAAAAGAAAAACATTTATCTAGTTTTCAAAATTCTCCCTTTTGTTAGTCTGGCCAGCCCAGTGAAGTCATGGCAGTTTCATCTACAGCCTGCCCCATGAATGCTGAATTTCCAGGCACACGATGTATTTGGGATCCAGCTCTCTGAGGCTCTGTATTGCTAAGACTGTGATGTATCACACAGTGGTGTCTCTAAAGCATGTATCTGAAAATTAATATTAAAACATCAAATATTCTTTCCATTTAAAATGAACTCAATACTTACATTCATTTAGATTAATTTATGTAGATTAAAATATTTTATTTCACAACTTCTTTTAATAAATATTCGGATAACGATGGCATACGATAATGATTGTAATGCGGTCCACAGTGCCCGTCATTGTGATGGGGGGACAGATGGGGGTGGCTGGCTGCCAGAACCTGCAGAATTTGAGTGATTATTCGGAGAAGGTTGGCAGGCCTTGCAAGTGGTAGGGATTATTTTTTTTCTAAGTACATTTATCTAGAACATTTACGTCTGTGATAATAGAATTGTTTTATTCATCATGCCGTGTGCATGTAAAATGTCTTTTTCTCCAAGTCCTCACGGTGATTTCTTAATGATTTTTAAACAGAGCTCCTGCTTTGGAAAATAATTAGAGGATGCAGGCGTGCACTTTCCCCTGCTGTTGCACTAGAAATCATCAGTACATTTGGTTTTCATTTGTGTGTGGATGGCCCGCAGCTTCCCGGGTTTCCTCATATTCGGTAAGGACGGGCTGAGACGGTGGGTTTGCTGCCACCAGAGTGTCTTACCCCCTCCCAAGCAGCGGTCGGGCAGGGACAGGTGACCCGGCACCCACCCCGACGACGGAGCTCTGTCTGCTGAGATGTTACCTCCACAGATGTCGGCTCAGAGCTGGGGCTGGAGCCCATGGTCTCTGCTGAGCTGGTGGATGTGGACCCGGCCAGAGCCGGGGGCCCTTGCTGAGGAAGGCCAGCCCTGCAGACCCTCCCAGACGTGAGGGCCAGGTGACTCAGGTAATGGCGCTGGCAGAGCCTGGCTCGGACAGGGAGCTTTGCCAATTGCAGTAAGCTGGGGGTCCCCCTGCAGGAGGGGCACTGGCTTAGGGGGTCCCTCGTGGAGGAGCGGTGTCGGGTGGGGCCTCAGAGGAGGGTGGTGGAGGAATACCAGGCTTGCTGACCCGCGGGGCACAGGGTGACTCAGATGACGGGGCTGATGGTGGCTGATGCGGTCCAGCCCTGCCCTCTCGCAGCCCCCAGGGTCCTGGGGGCTTAGTCAGGCTTGTCCAGGTCTTACTTAGAGGTGACTCGTGACCACGTGAGGAGGCCAGTGCTACTGGAGGACTTGTTGTTGAGCCCAGCGCCTTCAAAGTGGCCCCTGCGAGAGAGCGGGCAGGCCCAGGAGATGGGTCAGGACTGCGGGTCGACTGGTCCTGGTGGCTTGGGTGAGGGCCGGCCCCACCATCTGGGCCGGCCCCGGGGTGATGGCAGCAGGGGAGACAGGGTCCCTGGAGGCAGATGGGCAGGTGGTTGTGGGGTGTAGACTCTGGATCAGCTGTGCGCACAGAAAGGCACGGTCCAGACCCAGCAACTCCAGGGCAGCTTGCTAGGTCGGCCCTGTGACCCAGGGGTGCAGAGCAGATCCTGGAACCAGAGGGAACAGGGCGGGCAGCGCAGGTCTGTGGGGGCAGGCCTGCAGGGGATCAGGCCCCGGCGGGGATCACAGCGGCTCTCCCCGCCGCCCCAGCCCCGAAGCTGCCTGGCCAGGCATTTGGAGGTCGAGGCTGATGCTGGTGTCCTTTCTTCCTTCCTTGGATCCCTGCCGAGACCCGCTCAGGGGTTCTGGACGCCTCGGTTGTTCACAGCTGACCTGCTGCTGGGCCTGCAGAGTCCGTGTCGGAGGTCGGTCACAGGGAGCCCCCGCCGTCTGCAGGGGCAGGGCCCGCCTCCGGGGCAGGACGCCCTCCCCCACTCCACGTGACCCTCTTCTGCGTCTTTACTTTTCTCCCGTCTGTGTCCTTAAACCCCCAGCAGCCAGGACAGGGCACAGCGGATGCCGCAGAGGGCAGACGGCCGCGGGCCAAGCAGACGGGCCCTCTGTGAACAAGTCTGGGTGGAGGAACCAAGCTGAACCCCGTGTCCAGGGCCCTGTACCGCCTGCCCCGCCCTGAGGGGCCCCTCCGTGAGCAACCCACTTGCAGATTTAAGCTGCTTTGGGGCACTCAGGGGATGTCACTCCACCAGGGAAGCTGGCACCGCTGCCTGGGGCAGAGTTTGAAGCGGGGCCCCACGTGTTGGGTTCAGAGGGTGGGAACCTCGCCATGAATAACCGGGTGGCGCTTTCTGGGCTCTGCTGACAGCCAGCCAGGGTGGGGAGCCTGCTGCTGCGGTCACACACCGGGACGGAGCACCCCTCGATGGGTCCTGGACCAGGTCTGGAGAGGGGCACTGAGGAAGCTGCCAGCCATGGGCGCCACCCAGAGCTCTCCGGAGTTAGGAGCAGGAGAGGACTGGGGAGACCATCTGCTTCCTGGCCCTTCCCGGGCCCCGGGGGGGTGAAGAGATGTCCCAGACCCTGCTGTGCGCCCCCTCCCTGAAGCCACCCATCCTGTTCCCACGTTCCTAGTCCTCTGCGTGGTGAAGCCAGGCCCTGAGCTGCCTCTGGGGAGGTCTGTGGCCGGGGCTGCCCCAGATTCCCCTCTGTCCCTTGCTGGTCTCAGCCCCGCTTCCAGGCCCCGTAAGCAGCAGGGACTTTCACTGGTTGGGGTACAGCTGCCTCCCCACACCTGGCCACTGGCCATGATTTCAGGTGCCAGGGCCCCTCTCTGTGTGGACTGAGCTCCCCACCACCTGCTTCACAGTCCGCTTTCCAGATCCTGGTACCTGCCTGAAAGGTCGCTGTTCTGCCCTTTGTCCTGTTCCCTGCCAGGGCCTGCCTGACCCAGGTTGGCAGAGCGCCCGGGAGGCCGGCTCAGAGCCCCCTGAGACTGTGGTCGGTCACCACGCCTGTGTCCGTCCCCCTGGAGGCCCACGTTGCTCCTCGTCGCCTCACTCCACTGGGCGACCGCTCCTGGCCCGCAGACCGGCCGTTCTGGTGGGGACCCCTCAGCCTTCCCAGTGCGGACCCTCCCTCGGGGTTGGTGCCCGAGGCTCCGTTCAAGCGCTGTCTGTGCTTTATTTTTTTCTAGAATCTGACCCGCCAGCTGGTTTCCCAGACCAGGAATCTTGAGGGTGGGTTCAGGGCTCTGCAGCACGCCCCCCAGCTCTGTCTGCAGAGATCCCTGTGGCCCCGCAGGCCCCGCAGAGGCTCGGCGGGGTGGGCTGTTGGGACGAGGTCCGCCGCCGGGCCCAGAGCCGCGTCTGCCCGCCGCCTGGAGCTGGCCCTGCCTCTGGGCCGCCGCGCCGTGCCTCGGGAGCACCAGGCTGGGCCTGCGGGACCTGTGTCCCCGGCAAGGACCCCGGGGGTTGGTGCCGCGTTCCCAGGAAGCAGTGTCCCCTGCAGCCGAGGCCACCGAGGAGTCTTCATTCTTTTTCCAAACGAAAGTTCAGCCTTTGACAGCGTCTCAGGGCGCGGCGGGCGGGAAGGGGCTGTTCCGCAGACAAAGGCCTCTCAGGCACTAACTCCCGCCTGATGTAGCTTCGGCGCGGACGCCGGGCCTGAGCCTCTCGCTGTCTCCTTTTCTCTCCCTGTTTGATTTTACTGCCATTTTTGACATTAGGAGAAATTGAAAACCTGTTTAGATTTCCTAGCTCCTCATCTGAGAGGTAAGGGACACCGCCGGTCGCCAGGATGGGTTTAATTTACGCCGCGCGAGGAGACCTTCCTTCCCTTTCTAATTACGCCGCTTCCCATGAAAGATCTGCTGGGATGAACGGATAAAGTGCTAAGAGGAAATGTTCTTTCCCTTTTTAAGGAACCACTTATCAGGCGCAGAAGGCAATCAAGCCAGGTGTGATGAGCTCGGACGGAGGGAGGAGGGTCTGGTTGTGAAACGACTGATGAGCTCGGATGGAGGGAGGAGGGTCTGGTTGTGAAACGACTGATGAGCTCGGATGGAGGGAGGAGGGTCTGGTCATGAAACGGCTGGTGGATGTGACTCGACCGGTTCTCGGCGTGGCTGCAGGAGCAGCGAAGGGGCAGGGCTGGGGGTCAGTCCCGGAGGGAGAGACCAGGTCCTGAATGCGGGCAGGCCGAGCCCTGGGCTCGTGGACCTGACCCTGGAATCCAGGAATCCCCGGCCTCGAGGAGAACCTCTCCCTGCACCTGCAGGTGAAACCAGGAGGCGGGCAGCTTCCGGCCCCAGGTTCCGTCTCAGTTCAGAGGACCGAGCAGCGGGCACACCTTTGACTGGCTCGGTGTTTTCATTCCTGACCATTCTCCTGTGCAAACCCCTCGATGGTTTCAGTCTGTACTGAATTAGAAGCGGGAACCACCCTTGTAGCCTCTTCTAAGAAGAAACCTATTTCGGGAGGATTGTGGGGGTGAATGCTGCTGTTGTTGTTTTGCTCAGTCACGTTGGACCTTTTGTGACCCCGTGGACTGCAGCATGCCAGGCCTCCCTGTCCTTCACTTATATCCAGGAGTTTGCTCGAACCCATGTCCATCGAGTCGGTGATGCCATCCAGCCATCTCATCCTCTGTCGTCCCCGTCTCCTCCCACCTTCAATCTTTCCCAGCATCAAGGTCTTTTCCAATGAGTCAGCCCTTCACATCAGGTGGCCAAAGTATTAGAGTTTCAGCCTCAGCATCAGTCCTTCCAATAAACACCCAGGATTGATCTCCTTTAGGATGGACTGGTTGGATCTCCTTGCAGTCCAAGGGACTCTCAAGAGTCTTCTCCAGCACCACAGTTCAAAAGCATCAATTCTTTGGTGCTCAGCTTTCTTTATGGTCCAACTCTCACATCCATACATGACTACTAGAGCCCTCTGGACTGTGTAAAAAGATGGAAGTGAATAGCGTCCCCCCAGATTTTTGTCTATCAGGAACCCCAGAATGTGACTTACTTGGGAAAGCAGGTTTTTGTAGATGTCATTAGCTCAGGATTTTGAAATGGGGTCATCTTGGATCAGGATGAACTCTAAGCCCAGTGACTGGTGTCCTCCTGAGAGAAGGAGGGATGCACAGAAACCTTGGGAACAAGGCCCGGTGAAGACAGAGGCAGAGGCTGGAGTGATGCAGCCACAAGCCAAGGATGCCTGGAGCCACCAGGAGCTGGAAGAGGCAGGAAGGAACGTCCCCTAGAACCTCAGCAGGAGCTCAGCTGACACCTTGACTTCGGACTTTTGGCCTCCAGACTGTGAGGTAATGAATTCATGGTGCTTAAACCAGTTCTTGACAAACCTATGCAATGTATTAAAAAGCAAAGTCGTCACTTTGCTGACAAAGGTCCATACAGTCAAGGCTATGCTCTTTCCGGTGGTCATGTGCAGACGATGAGAGATGGACCGTAAAGAAGACAGAACTTCTGAGAGTCCCTGGACTACAAGGAGATCAAAGCCATCCATCTTAAAGGAAATCAACCCTGAGTGTTCATTGGAAGGACTGATGCTGAAGCTGAAGCTCCAATACTTTGGCCACCTGATGCGAAGTACTGGCTCACTGGAAAAGACCCTGATGCTGGGAGGGATTGAAGGCAGGAGGAGAAGGGGATGACAGAGAATGAGATGTTTGGATGGCATCACTGATTCAATGGACATGAACTTGGGCAAATTCCGGAAGATGGCAAGAGACAGGGAGTCCTGGCATGCTGCAGTCCATGGGGTTGTGAAGAGTTGGACACGACTTGACAACTGAATAATAACAAAGCAGTTCAGGGTAATTAATCTTAGCAGCCCCAGAACACTAAAATGTTCTCAACAATGTGACTTTTTTTTTTTTTAAGGGGAGGATGTGTGATGCATGTGACATAGCATAGACTTCAGGACCACCCCCTCCTTAGACGTCTGCCCCTCCCACCCATTCCTGCCATCTCTCCCTGGCTGCGCTGCTGTTTATTTAGGGATTCTTCGAGTCCACCCACTGACACAGAGGCCAGTTGAGAAAGGCAGGTGGAAAACATCCCCCAAGAGAGGCCTCTCTGTGAAGGCCTCTGCTCTGAAAACAGAACTCCCCTGTCACACTGCAGTCCATGGGTTTTCTGTAGCCTCCAGAGGAAGAATGTTCCAGCAATGTCCTTCAGCTTGAGGACATAGGCATTTGGTTTACACCAGCAAGCTCTGAGCTCTACTGGCGGTGTGGACTGGCTGGCATTTGACAGACAGGACTCCCCACTTTAGAAAGGGCTGGACGGGTGCTTGCTGGTGTGTGGGGAGGGTCGGACCCTCGTAGCCCATTTCTCAGCCATGCATATGAAGGTTAAGAGGACAAGTTGCTTGACTGGGGTTTCAGAGCCTGCTGGTGGTGGCTCTGGGTTATGATCAATGTTCCTTCCGGAATCCTACCTGGGCCACCCCCTTCATGTCCATCCAGAACACACTCAAGTTTGCACAGGCCGCAGACAAGAGAGAGCTTGTCATCAGTGCTTCGGAGCAGAGCCTGGGAGGCAGGCTGACCCTGCTGCCCCGACCAGGGCCCAGTGGCACCTTCTTCCTGCACAGAGGCTGGTATGCACCCTGCAGACCAAGAGACTTCTGTCATCAGAAGCTTGGCAACAGCATCAGTAGCCGATGATGGTGCCATGACATTGGAAATGAATGAAATTCAACTGAGAAGCCAAGTAGGGCTGGACATCCTTAGCTACATGCAAATGGCCAACTTCATCAAAATATTCCACTTATCTCTATGATGGACTGGAATCCACTTTGGGTGTCTCACACCCAAAGGTCAAATGACCAAATTAAAATGACAGTGATTAGGGCAAACTTTATAGTTTATCATCTCCTACAAAATACATGAACTATGAACTTCCAGATGTCAAGCTGGATTCAGAAAAGGAACCAGAGATCAAATTGCCAACATCCGCTGGATAATCGAAAAAGCAAGAGAATTCCAGAAAAACATCTATTTCTGCTTTATTTACTACACCAAAGCCTTTGACTGTGTGGATCACAACAAACTGTGGAAAATTCTTCAAGAGATGGGGATACCAGACCACCTTACCTGCCTCCTGAGAAATCTGTATGCAGGTCAAGAAGCAATACTTAGAACTGGACATGGAACAATTGCTGCTGCTGCTGCTAAGTCACTTCAGTCGTATCCGACTCTGTGTGGCCCCACAGACGGAAACCCACCAGGCTCCCCCGTCCCTGGGATTCTCCAGACAAGAACACTGGAGTGGGTTGCCATTTCCTTCTCCAATGTGTGAAAGTGAAAAGTGAAAGTGAAGTCGCTCAGTCATGTCCGACCCTTAGCAACCCCACGGACTGCAGCCTACCAGGCTCCTCCAACAGACTGGTTCCAAATCAGGAAAGGAGTACGTCAAGGCTGTATATTGTCACCCTGCTTATTTAACTTATATGCAGAGTACATCATGTGAAATGTTGGGCTGGATGAAGCACAAGCTGAAATCAAGATTGCCGGGAGAAACATCAATAACCTCAGATATGCAGATGACACCACCCTTATGGCAGAAAGCGAAGAAGAGCCAAAGAGCCTCTTGATGAAAGTGAAAGAGAAAAGTGAAAAATTGGGGCTAAAGCTCAACATTCAGAAAACTAAGATCATGGCATCTGGTCCCATCACTTAATGGCAAATAGATAGGGAAACAATGGAAATAGTGAGAGACTTTATTATTTTGGGCTCCAAAATCACTTCAGATGGTGACTGCAGCCATGAAATTAAAAGATGCTTGCTCTTTGGAAGAAAACCTATAACCGAACTAGACAGCATATTAAAAAGCAGAGACATTACTTTGCCAACAAAGTTCCATCTAGTCAAGGTTATGGTTTTTCCAGTGGTCATGTATGGAAGTGAGAGTTGGACTGTGAAGAAAGCTGAGCGCCAAAGAATTGATGCTTTTGAACTGTGGTGTTGGAGAAGACTCTTGAGAGTCCCTTGGACTGCAAGGAGATCCAAGCAGTCAATCCTAAAGGAAGTCAGTCCTGAATATTCATTGGAAAGAGTGATGCTGAAGCTGAAACTCCAATACTTTGGTCACCTGATGTGAAGAGCTAACACATTGGAAAAGACCATGATTCTGGGAAAGATTGAAGGTGGGAGGAGAAGGTGACGACAGAGGCTGAGATGGTTGGTTGTCATTGTCAACTCAACGGACATGAGTTTGAGCAAGCTCTGGGAGTTGGTGATGGACAGGGAGGCCTGGCATGCTGCAGTCCATAGGGTCACAAAGTGCTGGACATGACAGAGCAACTGAACCGAACTGAACAAAAGTAGCCACTGCATCCCTGAGCCAGCGTTCCAGGGCTGTGAACCTGCAACCTGCATCACCCTGAAGCCACTGGCTGAGCTGAGGGCGTGGTGTTGATGCCCAGGGACCCCGTCCTGACATTCACAGGGAGGACCCGAATGGGGGAGCCCCAGAGGCTTATGAGTGCTGAGGCCTAGGAGCCTTGGCGTGTGGGCACCGTGCAGGCGGGCTTGTGATGCCAGCCCCCTTCTTGGGCTGAGACCTGGCGTGCCCCCACCTCACCCTTGGCTGTGCTGTGTGGACACGCCAGCTGTCCACTCGAGCTTGCTGCCACCCCCTGCCAGGGCAGAGCTGTAGCTGGATCGTGGCTGCTGGGCAGGACTGTGTTTCCCTGGTTCCTGAGTCAAGGTGGCCAGCGGTGGTCCGCAGACCGGTTCTGACCAGCCGACTGGCCGAGCAATGAGGTCAGTTCCCGGCAGAGCGACCGAGAAGAGGACCTGCCTTCTCCGCTCTCACCCCCACCTGCCTTTCACGCTGACTCCCCCGAGATGCTGAGCATTGTAGGGAGGGACCATGTCCCTGAGTCACTGGTTCTTACACGGGATGACTAATCTCCAGCCTGAATGGGTGGACACCAGGGGTGTGTTCATGGCAGAGTTCACAAGGCATTTTCTTAAGGTAGAAACACCTTCACGTGCCTGGGGTCAGCTGGGGTGTTCCACTGGAAACAGTTCATATGACAAAAGAGCAGTCTGGGGACTTCGTGTCATCAGCCTCATCAAACACTCCCTCCCTCACCGAGGTGAGCCAGTCTGAGGCAGACCCGCCTCCCACACGGCTGCGCTGGGAGGGGCTGCGGGGAGTCGAGTGCGTGCGTCTCTGAGGCTGGAGATGAGGCTGGCGCATCAGTCACAGATGCGGCTCCGGCTCCTTGAGAGGCCGCCACAGTCATTCACGCTCTTCGAGGGCTGTTCACGGGGGTTCTTGAGTTGAGAAGCGGCACTCCCAGGGACGTCGTGGTAAACCAAGCAGACACACATCTGTGTGGTCTTTGCTCCCTCCCGCCGATGGCAGGGAACCTGAAGAACCTCTCCACCCCAAATTGCCACTGAGGAGGGTGGTTATTTGATTAATACAAGTTGTCAGACAATCTTAAGCAGAGCTGTGTGTCTCTGTAGACTGGAAACTTAGTTATTTAAATGTCTACTTTTTTTTCCTAATTAAAGAGTAGATCTAATCAGATTCTATTTGTGAATAGATTCTATTTAAACACAGAAGCAGTTTAGAAGTGTATAGATCCTGCTCCTCTCAGCCTTCCTGTTTTCCTAAAGGCGACTTCTATTGGCAGTTTGGTGTGATAATCAAATGCTTCCTACTCCTTTCGGTGTTCACGTGTTTTCATAAAAATATGAAGGCTATTTTAAAACTAGCGTGGGGTCGTGTAGCGCAAGTATTTCTGACTTTATACTTAGCCATGTACCTTGAAGACCAAAATATGGTGACATAGAAAGAATTTCCAGTCTTAGCTGCTCCTGTAGAGGGTATCCTGTAGTTTGAGCATAAACATATTTACTTGTTGGACATTAGGCTGTTTCTAAGTGGGACCATTACCAAAAGCTCTCAGTGAGTGTTTTCGACACACTTTTTCATACAGATGGTAAAGCAGCATGTGTATTTGGTGATAATGTAATTTACTACAATGTTTCTGAAAAGAAAAGGAGGTTGCTAAAAACTGAGACTCAATATTTCCAAACCAGTGAGCCCCACGGTTCCAGTCCTGGGACTCTGTCTTAAGACACCCTGTCATCAGGAACCTGACAGTGGCTGCAGCCCGTTGGAGCGGGGTGAACCCACCAGCCCTGCATAGCCGTGGGGCTCGGGAGGGATCTTGGACCTGATTCCTTCGTCTGGAAAGAAGGCTGATGTGACACTGCCCCCCAGAGGCCACCCTAGGACGGGGGTGAGCGCTGGCAAGGCTCCTCGGCAAGCTTAGCGGTGACCCCAAGCTTGTGTGTGCTCTTTGTCACTCAGCCGTGTCCGAGTTTTTTGCGACCCCAAAGACTGTAGCCCGGCAGTCTCCTCTGTCCATGGGATTCTCCAGGCAAGAATACTGGAGTGGGTAGCTTTTCCCTTCTCCAAGGGATCTCCCCAACCCAGGGATCGAACCGGGGTCTCCCGCATTGCAGGTGGATTCTTTACTGTCTGAGCCACCGGTTGAGCATCATGCAGGCCCCCAGCAAAGGGTGCATCCGGACACCCACAGAACACGGTTGCCAACAGGAACTTGAGAATGGAGCCTCAGTGCCCAGCAGTGGGGGCTGAGAACACAGCTGTCTGTCTTTCTGCCGAAAGATGAAGCAGCCTTTAAAGCCATGCCCGCCAGGAGCTCTGGGTAGCAGGGAGAACACATGCTAAGAAGAGCAGGCACCTCCAGAGTCTCTGTGACGGTTTGCAGAGACATGAAGGAAGCGGAGCTCCAGGGTCCCCCCTCCAGGATCTATCCAAGGCCCCGGGAGCTCCTGGCACCGCGTCCACGTGACCACATGTTCTTCATGTGCCATCTGCCAAGGTGTCGGACTCTGTCCCCCCTGACTGCTGTCTGTCCCTGTCTCCCCTCTCCACCACCACCCATCCCTCCTGCAGGGAAGGAGCTTGGGGCTCATTTAGTCCCCAAGCGCAGGAGGTAGTTTCTGAGCATCTCTGCCCGCTTCTAGCAAAGCAGTGCCAGTAACACCCAGTGGGCATGACTCCAGGGGATCTGCTGCGTCTTGCTCCCCTCAGCCTGTGTCGTGAAATGAGGATGCAGGACCAGGGAATGTCTGATGGTGCTTGATGCCGCCAGGACACGTGAGGACCAGGCTGGAAGTGTGCAGAGCTGGTCAGGGGAAAATGCATCCAGTCATTGCCTGTGTAAGAGTGAGATAAGAGTTCATTTCTCAAAAACAACTAATCAAATACAAATCCTCCCTGGTCCAATTATATTTTATAACAGAACATGTAAATGTAACGACGGTAATGCCGCAAAGCAGAATTGACCTGAACACTTGTGCCCCTGGGCAGGGACAGTGCCCCTGGCCAGCCTGACTGCAGGCCCAGAAGGCAGCTTCAGGTGTGGTGGCTATTATCAATGATGTTACAGCAAAATGCGTTTACATTTCTATTTTTCTACAGAGCAATGCGATGATGTTTCAAAATTATCATACGAGGAAGTGTCTGAGAGGGATACAGCTCAAAAATGTAGGCGCGAAGAGAATTTTAGAAGTATGAAAGTCTGTCGATATAAATATGTAGTTTTTTCTTGATTTGGTGAAATATGCATACATATATTTTTAAATTTTCAAAATGTGTTTTCTCTCTTCATCTGAAGTAAAGGTTCGTGTTTGTATCTAATTGGTTTTTGTAACTGTGTGTTATTTTTCTTAACAAGGGCCCGGCACTCTGCACAGGCTTGCTACCCTTGGTCATCTCGCTTGGGTAGGTGTGTCCATCAGTAAAGATTGGAAAGTAAACAGAACACTCGCGACGTTGTAGTTTTGTTTCCTAACACTGGATGACGCATGCTTTTATTTTTTGTTTTATTTTGCATTTTGTTCCTTGACAAACTTTCTGCGATTTGTGTCAGAATACATGGGTGTGGGGAGAAGGGAACCCCTGTGTGATGCTTGGGAAGAGGGAACCAAGTGGGTGCCCACGGGAAGCTGTGATGAGACTTCCGTTCCCTGGTGCTGAAGGGCCACGAGGGCCGTGCCGAGTGCAGAGAGGGAGGTGGGGACAGGAAGTGCCCCGTGGGCAGCTTCTCACTGCATCTCCGCTTCTCAGGAGCAGCCCCCTGCTCTTTTACTGTCTGTTGCCTAGTTCCTTCTTTCTCCCTCTCTTTTGGGGGCCGGCCAGGGCTCTGCCTAAGTGCCTCCTGAGTGTCTCTGGGATCAACAATCCACATTTCCCTGGGTTTATTAAGTGGGGACTGGCTGCTGCGCGGCCGTCGTAGAGACACTTGCTGTCTAGGTTGGTCATAGCTTTTCTTCCAAGGGGCATGTGTCTTTAGACAGGATAATATATACATATACATATTGTATGATATATATATATATATAGTTCCCTAGAGCTTATTTATGTTTTCTGTTATTTTTTGATAGCGTGCCGTTCTTGCTTCATGAATGAAGTACCTTCTTCAGTCCCTTTAAGGACTATATGAACATGAACAGACCCTAGACGGGATGTCTTGCCTTTTCCCTCTCCTTCCATGAGATCCACTGTCGCTGTTTGTCTTGTGTCTAAGCTGACGTTGTTCTTTCTCGCTGCGGACTGGCTTGGGTGTCCGCGATCCTGGGCTACCCACTCACACTGTAGAGTCAGCCAGTGGAAGAGTAAGTCCTGGCCGTGATCTCCTGTCTTCCTGCACAGACCCTGCTTTCACTTGAGATTGCGTGCAGCTGCCCCAGGAGCCCACCCTGTGGTCACGGGCTCCTTGGATGACCGCTGTGGAGGACTTTGCTCTGGGATGGAAACCCCCACAGCAGTTGCCTCGCTCTTGCCAAGTATAATGTCCACTTCCTTATTTATCTGCTGATTTGTTTCTCTTTGGTTTGATTGCTCTGCCCATGGAAGGGGACAGATTGACAAACCCACTTGTCTCCTCCCACGGATAGCTGTTCATTCATCTGTGTGGACATTTAGTCAGCCGTTCAACATTTATTAAGTGTCTATTTTGTGCCAATCACACAGTTGGTTGAAAGTAGGTTTAAAGATTAAAAGGCATGGCTCCTGTTTTCAGGGAGCTCACAGCTATGAAATGAGTCATTTAAAAGTGACTTATGGGGATAGAAATATGCATCCCATATTTTAAAACCAGGAGGCCATGAGGTCTTTTCTCTGGGTGGCAGTCTGCGTGCAGGCTTGGCAGAAGGGGCAGTCGTGCTCACCGCTGTGGAGGAAAGAAGAACTTTTTCAGGTAGAGAGGGAAGTGGGTTCCAGCAAACAGAAGCCTTCACTGCAGAGGCGCAAGCACAGGGTCCATGGTGATCTGGAGAAGCCCATGGCCCAGCCGGGAGCAGAGAGAGGGACAGTCCAAGTGGGGAGGCGACAGGGACCAAAGGACTCAGGTGGCGCCTGCTGAACACCAGCCTGCATGTGGGTGCGTGGATCTTACCTCACGGGGTCCATCTGCCAGGAAGGAGAGTTGCATTGGCCAATGATCTTAGTACGGAGACGGGGAACGGACAGAGCGCAGGGCAGAGCAGGGATGCTCCGCTCGACGCGGAGTCATGGACGGCACTGGCGAGGACGAACTCCGAATCCCCGTGCCAGAGGGCTGGGGAGTCACCACAGACACAGCGGAGACGTGGGACTGTGTCCTGTGCGCGTCAGGGCAGGAGGAGTCCTGGAGAACAGGACATGACCAGGGAGGAATGGATGGATTCTGTCCTGCGGAGGAGAGGGTGCCGTTGAAAGGCGTGGGTGTCCAAACTCAGATTTACAGCAGAAACGCTGGCTTCTGGACCAATCATTCTGATTCCCGCTGATCAGGTTACCATCAGGTGGTAACCAGCCCCTTAGACCTGGGGAAGGGTAAGCCTAAGATAAGTGTCCTCCGTTTGAGTGTTTTCGAAACCAGGGGTCTCTTTCTAGCAGACGCTTCATGGCAAGTGTAGGACTGACTGTTTTGTTTAGTTTTTAATACCTTTCAAACAGAGAGTCATTGAGACTGCAAGGCCCTTAGAAAACATCTACCCTGCCCTCAGCCAGAGCCAGCCCGTACCCAGCAGATTGGGCAGGGCACGGCTGCGATGGACCACCTCCTCCTCACCACTCCAAGCACCTGCCCTTGTCACAGAAGTATGTTTAGTATGTTTGCGTGCGGGGATGGGCCGGCTCTTTGATGACCTCGGCAGAGGAATTACTCTCTCAGGTGGTGGGTGGTTTGCTCTGAAGATGAACCAGATCGGATTGTACAGCTGCCATGACATCAACCCTTGAGTGCAGTGCTGTTTTTTCCCTCAGCAGCACACAGACCAGTGGTCCCTAGCCTGTATCTTTGTTAAAGGTTATGTTTGCCTTAAACTAATTAAAGCCATTTGTATCAAATGACTGGAATAACTTACCGTTTGAAAATAAAGAAAATAACTGAAAGGAGTTGGTTCCAAAAAAAAAAGTCCGAGTTAATTTCATCCACTGACATAGAGCTGCACTATTAATTTTATTACTCCTAAATGTGAAAATAAATCAGCTTGGTGAGGACAGCATGCTCGTGTAGATTCGTCTGCAGAAGTCTGGCCGTCTCACCAGGAAGCTCTTCGGAGACTACCCTGCCCACATGTGCTGGAGCGGCAGGCATGCAAATCCAAGGCGACCGCGGTCAGACTGTGCAGTCTGCACAGCCCTCTCAGGACCCCCTTTGGCTTTAGTCCTGCAGGGTGGTCAGACACATAAGAACACCTCTGTGTGTTGGGCGCGTACCCTGTGAATATCTGTTTGTTTCGATCACGCCAGTGGGTTACGTTAAGGTGGATTTATCACACATCATGATTTATATCTAAGAGAATTTTAAGAAATAGATGTCAATTCCTTTTAAATGATACACTTAATGAGGTGCTCCTGGTGCCAGGCCTCCAGCTAGATGCAGGGGACAGAAGCCACTCAGCAAGGCTCACTGTCTTTACGGTGACAGACCCTCGTGTGTGCTCCCCTCGCTTCTATACGAGGACAGTGAAAGGCGAACTTTTTTAAGAGGTATTTGGCAGTTCTTCAGGCCCCTTTCCCTGTATCTACTCACCCTGGAGACTCAGGGACCTGTAAAAGGGTCTAGAATGTTCAGCACATGACTTGGTTTAAAGCCTAGAAATGTGCGTGCACACACACACAGCGTGCACACACACACAGTGTGCACACTCACGCACACACTCCACGCACACACTCCACGCACACACTCCACGCACACACACTCCACGCACACACTCCACGCACACCGCACACACACTACAGATGCACTTAGATTCACTGCTGCATTGGAACAGTTTTGGCGTCTGTGTCCTGATTTGCAGCTACATCTTAATGTGAGCTCTGATGCTTGGGGAGGAATGAATGGTCTTTCCTGTTTATTTGCAAAGGGCTGTCAAGTGTTTCCCTTACAAGGTTCAGGATAGAATGATTTCTGCAATTTTTCAAAGATCCAGCAAGAAGAGCAGGCATTTTGCACTTGGATCCGGGGCTGAGTTTGCACACGTGGGAAGCAGGGATGCAGTGAGACCCCGGTCCTGACTCATGGGGTCCCTCCTGGTCTCCGTCTGGGCTGGGTCCTCGCTGCTTGCTCAGCGGCAGGCAGACCCTGTGCAGTAGAGGAGGCTGGTTTAGGAGGATTTTGCCTCAGTCATCACTCAGATCCTGTTGCAGGAGTAGCTGCCTTGCAGACACTGTGCTCAGATTATTCAGTATCTCTGTCCACAGCCAGAAGCTTGCATAGGGTGCTGCTACGGACTGAACGATCCTACCCACTGCTTCCCAAATTCATATGCCCTAACCCTCCGTGTGGTCAGATCTGGAGCTGGAGCCTTTGGGAGGTCATTGGGTTTAGATGAGGTCATGTGGGTGGGGCCCTGATGGTGAGGTTAGTGCCCTGATAGAGACGCAGAGCAGTCTCTCTGCCATAGAAGGACACTTGGAGAAGGCAGTGTCTACAGGCTGGAAGGAGACCGCTCGTCAAAACCCCATAGAGCCGGCACCTGACCCTGGGCTTCCCGCCTCCAGAACGGCGTCTGTGCATTTTGTTATGGCAGCCTCAGCCGACTAAGATATTAGTTTTCCATTTCTGCTGGAAAAGTTGAGACTCGAAGGAGGTGAGAGACTGTCCCCATATTTCAGGCCTAGTAAGCAACCCTGCTGGGTTTCTATTCCCAGGCCAGTCTGGTTCCTGGCCCCATCCCTGTGCTAAGCCCAGCCCCAGCCTGGCGCCCCCAGGACACGGTGGCTGCTGCCGTTCCTCTCTGATTCCTGAGCTCCCCGGATCAGGAGAAACGAGACGGTGCTCCCTACCTGAGCCCCGCTACAGCTGCCTCCTCCCAGACTGGGGCTCCATGCCAGGGGTGGGCTCAGCCCCGGCCAGAAACCCGGAGGGTATGTCCCAACCACGTGGACCAGGTAGATTCCCGGGAAGAGGAGGCTGGTTCAGTTCCAGGGTGGCCATGTGCTCGGGGAGGCCATGCCATCCTCTCCTGAACCCCAAAGTTCCCCACAGTGAGCATCCCCATGGCAGCTGTGTCAGCCCGGAGGCCCAGACACACCGCTCTCTTACGGGACGGACATCACTAACAGTAGAATAAGCTTGCTGATCATAAATCCTATTCTGCAAATGGGGGTCTCGCAAATCTCCCTTTTATATTACAATTGCTTTAATACTGAATGTTTCCATAAGTGTTCCTATTTGATACAAGTGAATGATGTCATTTAGAATACGAATATATTTAATCATGAGTTTCTCTTCCATGTATAACTCTTCTTTATAAAGGTTATATAAAAAGGTACTTTGAGAATGGCTTAAAATCTGAAGCCATGAATACTCATGTCAAAATAACCAAGGTGTTAAATACGATATTTGAACTCTAAGACTCTTAACTTTTAATTTTACCCACTGTCAAAATGCTCTTAAGAGAACTGCCGGTCTCTCTTGAGACTTTTTTTTTCTATGAAATAATAGTAACAGGAGCTAGTCGCCTTGAAAAACTTCAATGTGAAAATAAAATGTAACCATTTTGCTCCACGTGTAAAGTCCTCTATCATATGCCATATATAGCGCAGCGCCTATAGCTTTATTTACACTGGCAGCTCCGTGTGTCGACGTCCTTATATTTTCGGCGCTCACTGCTCCCTGTTTTGACCCCCGCAGGGTCAGCTGGTGTCACGCTGGCCTGAGTGGCCTCGCTCCCCCTCGGGCCCTGCCTCTACTCACCTGCCCTGGTGCCTGGGCCCGTGTCGGGTCCTGGATGTGTCTGCCTCAGCTCTGGGACTTGCTCCTCCTTGTCTCCATCGGCTGTTTCTGCCCTGCTGCCCCCACTCCATCCACCTCTGGACCCTTTCTCCACCTGTGGAGTCAGCTGCCAGCCCCAGAGGGGCCTGTGCTGTCCTGTCCTCGCCCAGGCACCCTGGCCGCAGGGCTGGTTGGTGCCTGATGCCCGCAGCTCGCCTGGCTTCGCCTGCCTCTCCTTCCCTGCTAACCCCCTCCTGCCTCCTGCTACCTTGGAGCAGGGCCATGCTTGCCACACGCTTTGGGCCACAAAATGAAGAAACGATTGTGAGCCGTGGGGAGCTCTGCTGTCACCCGGAGCAGAAATGAGAATGTGGGGCGTCTGAACCGCCGGCCGCCGCCTCTCTGTGGTCAGAACAGAACCTTCTGCTGGGGAATCAGGGTTTCCGGGCGCTTCCCACGGAAGGACCCACCCTGATCAGCAGCGTGACAACACCACCGCCATGTGAGCACTGTTCTCAGCACCGGGAGGTGCTGCTGAGGTTCTACTCAGCTGCTGTGGGTTAGCGATCGGCAACCTTTCCATTAACCCCCAAACCCAAATCAAGCCAAAATCTGTGGTCCTGTTGAATGACCCTGGATTGGAAGACATTTCTGGGAGGCCCCGTCTCCCAGCCCTCCGTGGCGGTCCTGTTGCTGGAGGTTGGGGGGGGGGGGTTGCTCGAACTTCCCAGGTTCCTGGGGCTGGGCTGGCTTGGACTCCTGGCTGTTGTGAGGTTGGAGATTCCCGGTAAGGGGGGGCCCGGGGGACCTGGGGAACGGTGGCCTATGGGGCAGGGCAGACCAAGCTCCTCTCCAGTCACTCTGACCAGCAGAGTTTGAATGCCTCTGCTCAGTCCATCCCTGAACAGAGAGGGAAGTTTACAACTAAATGATACCAGTTTCAACGTTTCTATAACTGGAGCCAGTCGAGAAAGCAGAGAGGTTCCTTCCAAGCTGCGCACAGGTGCAGCTTCTGCCCAGGTGGCCCCGGGACCCTGCCCCCTGATGGGGCCTAGCTCAGTCTGCCCCTGCCCCACCATGGGGGCGGGCAGGAGGGATAGTGACCAGAGCCACCCTGGCCCCCCAGGGCGGGACGCGTGCCTGGTGTCCCCGTGAGACGGAACCACAGAGCCCCCTTGGTGAGGACCACGCGGGAGTGTGTCCCCGGGGCACTGAAGCCAGTGGCAGGGAGCTCATGTTGCTGCTCAGTGCTCCAGTCTTTGCAACAGGGAGACCCGCGCTTTTGGGGAGGCTGCTTTCTCATTAACCAGTTAACCTGCAGCTCTTTGGAGGGGTCATTGGAGTCCCGTGTCTTGATCCTTCTCTTTAACTTGACAGAAGAGAGAGCGAGCAAGTGTGGAAACCAGACAGGCCACAGCGTTTACACGAGGCAGATGCTGGTCCCCAGGGCCCAGAGCCACTGAGGGGGCGGGGAGGCTGCCCGGGCCGTGTGCTTCCCTGGAGCCCCCGGCAGCGGAGACCGCAGGTCTCGGGGGGTCCACCCCTAGGTTCTCAATCAAGGCCAGTCCCCCAACGGCAAGGGGTCCTGTCCCCCAAGGGCAAGGGGTCCTGTCCCCCAGGGTGGGGGAGCCCCGCCTGGAATCACGCTCAGCCCTGAGGGGCGCTTTAGATGAGCCCCTGGGAGTCCTGAGACACTCCTCATTGTGTCTGTCGAAGTTCAGCTGACGGAACAAGAGCCAGTCACCCTCAGACCTCGTCATCCTGTCTGAAACCACGTTGAGGACCTCAGCCAGGGGGCTTTCTCGTTTCCTGCCCCTGCGTGGGAGACTCGCCCTGAGCTCCTGGGAGCATCACCCGGGCCATTGTCTAATCTGAAATTCATCCTCCCATTGAAACAGGGAGGCTCAGCGTGCAGGGGCAGGCGGCAGCGTTCTCAGGGGCCCAGAGATGACCGAGGTCCACACCAGCCAGGGGGCTGGGGCACGTTCAGCCATTGTGACTCCACTACGTCAGAGCCCCTCCCCTGTGACCTCAGGCCCCTGTGGGAGCCGCGGAACACGTGAGGCAGCTAGAAAAAGCCTCAGGACGAAAGAGCGGGAAGATTTAATAACTGCCCGGGAAGGTAGAGGCTGCTTAGATAAAAAACGGCAGCATGCCAGGTCGTGTTGTTGGAGGCAGAGATAAGTGGAAACAGACTGTAAACTGCAGCAGAGGGCTCAGGGGCCGCAAGGCTCCAGTCCGGGCATGCAAGCCTGGTTACAGACAGGAGGGACTGTGGTGTGGGTCGGGAACGTCGGACTTCAGTGGAGACGGGAGATGTCCCAGAGAAGGGCGTCGTGGGGAGTGCTGGCCCGGGACCCCTCCCTCCCGCCTTTCACCTGCCCACCTGCTGACCCTGGTCCCAAGCCCGCTGCTGGGTGCCAGCCCCAGAGTGGCTGCTTGCGGCGGCCTCGGGAGGCTTGCAGGATGTGGGGCACAGCACACACCTGCCCCTGACGTGCCTACAGGTGCCAGTGCCCAAGCAGGCGATGACCCAGCGCACTCACTGCCGGGCGGGCTCCGCGACCTCCCCGGGGGAGGTGCAGGGGCGGGCGGGCGCTTTCCGTCTTTCAGCGCCTGTAATCCCCTGCCGCCTTGAAAGGTGGGCGTTGCTGAAGCAGCTCAGCCTGGGACTGTGGAATGGATTTACGCTTTTCGGAAAAGGGTGAATGCTGCCCTTTGGCCGCACGCTCTACCTGGGCTGGAGAGACGTGTCCTGAGCGACGCTGTGCAGCTGCAGGGGCATCTCTCACCTCCCCCCCACGCCCCCTCCCACCCCACCTCCTCCTCCGCCCAGCCGTCTCCTCTTCTCCTGGGCCGCATCTGCGGGGAGGTCCTCGCTGGCTCACCACACGTCTGACGAAGGGCACAGAAGCTTTTTCATCTCTTAGAGAAATCGTCTCATTTCACGCGTGTCTTTTGCCTCTGATACCCCTGCCTAGGAATGATGATGATCAGAACTTTGAGCATGTGTTGGAAACAGCGCCTGTCCTTGGAGTCCCTGCAGCTCCGTCATCCATTCATCCACTGAACACACGTTTACTGAGGTCAGGGGGGTGGACTGGGTGGCCGGTCCTCTAAAGCATCCCTGGACCACACTGTCCCGGGTGCCAACTTCCTCTGGGCCTGCTCCCTGGGGTCGGCGCTCTCCAGGGACCTTGGGAGCAGCTCTCTGGGCTGGCACAGCATGGAGCCAGCTTCCATCCCAGCCCTGACGTTCCCCCTGCGCTGGGAGACCCGTGTCCAGGTGAGGCAGATGCTGCGCCCTTAAATGGGGCAGGAGCGCGCTGACCGTCAGCGTCCAACAGCTTGCTGAGCTGCAGGCGGCTCCCCTCAAATCCGTCCTAACGTGGCTCAGTCGGTCACTTCAGTCGCTCAGTCGTGTCTGACTCCTTGTGACCCATGGACTGCAGCACGCCAGGCCTCCCTGTCCATCACCAACTCCTGGATCTTGCTCAAACTCATGCCCATCGAGTCGGTGATGCTGTCATGTAACCTGGCTGCCCATGGTCTAAAGCGGCCTGCCTTCACGAGAGGGCCGGGCTGCCTCAGACTCTAGGCGTCCGCTGAGGATGACCCGTCCTGTCCACGCCCTTCTGTCCATTGGTGACATCAGACCCCTGTTAAATCAGCCAGGCCAGCGGCAGGATCCAGATGCTCTGGTCTGGAGTCCTGGGTGGGGCCCGGGGGATGGAGACAGGCTCAGTGTGGTCGCTTTGCGGGAGAGAAAACAGCCAGGTTACAGGGGTGGGGCCACGTGGCAGTGTTGTGACCCTTTCTGTGAAGGAAGCTAAGTTCTCCTGAGAGTGTTTTAAAACCCTTTGTTCCTGCAAAGGGAAACCCAGGGTGTTACTAACGGGTTAGAAAATGAATTCTCTCTGCAGCTTGTCAGCTCTGAGAAATCACCGCCTATGAAAAATGCAGGAGGACTCAGAAATGATTTGCCACTTACCTGAAAATGATCTTCAGTTACAGCAGAGGCGGGGAGGCCTTGGCCAGCCTTTGCTGAGGGGCGGAGCGTTTGTGAGCCTGAAGCAGGTTCCCGCAGCCTCGGGCTACATCCACTGACCTTTGGGGCCTCGGCTTTCTCCAGAGCCTGGGGTCCTGGCCTCAGGTCGCCCTGCAGGCCCCTGAGCGGGCTTGAGAGCATCACTCGGGGCGCCTCTACTGGCCCGTGTCTTTCCTTTACCCCCAATTTGCTCTGGTCTCTCAGAGAAAACTGACAAACTCTAGCCCTGCCAGGACCCTTGTCATGGGCATGTGTCCTCGTGAGGCGGTGAGACGCCCTCCTGTCCACTGACCGTGCTGGTGGTGGACGGCCCCAGCTAGGCTCCCAGGGCCCCGGGATTTGACTCGCAGCCTCAGGTCTCCGGCTGTCGGCCTGTCTGTGGTGACCCCAATATGTGGGCCTGAGAAAAGGAGCAGAAGGACAGGATCCCCAGGACCCTGGCCTTGGCCAGATCTGAGCCCACGCTGACCAGCAGCCCGGAAATCTGCCCTGGAAGACGCGGTCCCGGGAGTTCAGCCTCCGCCTCCTCCTTGCAGGGTCCGAGCTGGGAAACCCTCAGGGCTCCCAAGGGGGCAGCTTGGAGGGATGAGGGGGCTGGAGGGACGTGCTGCCTTTGCCCGCCTGCAGCCCCCGTCCTCGCCAGGCCAGCCCAGCACCCTGCCCCCCCCATGGCGCTCCTGTTGGCCAGCTCTCCGTCTCTGGGCTCTCTCTGTGTCTCTCGTGCCTCTGTGGGCCCCCCAGGGCCTGCAGCTCTTGCTAAGGTGCCACCTGGGCGGCAGTAAAGCTGGACTTCGGCCAGGTTCCCAGGGGCCGTGGCTTTTCTGGAGGAGGAGATCTGAGGGTCAGTGCCCCTCCAGCCTCTCTCAGGACCACACGCAGCAGACCTGAGCTCGTCCCTTTTAGCTTCTTCAGCAAGAGTCCCATCTCTCCCTTTATTTCATTATCATATTCTTCAAAGGAGTCCAATGCCTCTAAAACTGGCAAATGATTTTGGCCCTCCCCAGTGGTTTATTTTGCAACCTGGAAAACGGCTTCTCTTGTCTGAGTTACTTTGATATAAAATGAGGTGATTGTTTCCACTCTGCTCAAGCATCGCAGAGATTATTTTTAAGACGATGTTACAGGGAGACAGGATTCAAGATTAGAATTCCATTCATTATTCTCCTTGAGACATTTCCCTGAGCGGGTGATGCCCTGTTGGTTCTCAGAGGTGAGAACACTCGTGTGTGGAAGTGGGGCCTTTAGATCGTGGCAAACACAAAAGCTGGGGCCTGTGATGCCGGGATTGCCGCCTGGCACCCCACGTCCTACAGAGGCTTCTCCAGGAGTGGTGGTTACCTCTGTTTCTAAGCACAACCCCCACTGCAGGGACCAGTCCGTCGCTTCCAACCTCTGTAGGCAGAAGCCAGTGTCCATGTGGGGTTTAGTGGTATGGACAGGTTTTGTCAACCATCCCACCAAGGCCTGTTTCTGCAACGACCAGGGAACTCAAGCCATCCTGGTGCCCCTGCAACTTCACGGGCACCCCCAGGAAGTCACTGCCAGGGCCATGCAGTGCAGACCATCTGTAGATCGTGGGTCCCCTCCATCTAAGGGAGGTTCCCCACTGATTGCAAATGGGTCAGAGGAGGCTGGTTCCCAGGGAACAACCCGTCAAAAGTCACTCTTGGTTTTCAGGACAGAAAAGGTGTATCCTTCATTCTCCTCCTTGGGGTTAATCCACTTCCTTTCTCCCCAGCAGGAAACCAAGTTCCCAGTTGGCATCTTCTGTTTCTTGTGATATTCTGCAGACAGTTTCAGATGTCCTGTTGACTTTCAGAATCCCAGAATCTACTGGCATTGCGGGAGACCCGGGTTCCATCCCTGGGTCAGGAAGACTCTCTGGAGGAGGAAATGGCAACCCACTCCAGTATTCTTGCCTGGGGAATCCCATGGACAGAGGAGCCTGGTGGGCTATAGTGCATGGGGTCACAGAGAGTCGGACACGACTGAGCAACTCACACACACACACGCATACACACACGCTTGAGGAAGCAGACCAAGAGAGGACAAAGTGTATTGGATTAAAACGAGATTTAAGTTCAGAATCACCTTTTGAATTAGAAGAGGCTGACTACTTTCATTTATCTTTGGTAAGTTAGATAATTTTGACTTGTCTGCAGTGTTTCTTCATTTTGGAAATTAAAAGAGCAATCTTTAAATGTGTTAAAGAATCCTCGTGCTTTACCCAGTAGAAGCAGCCTTGGCTGAAGTGCCAACTACAGTCACTGTCCCGTCGTGACATCAATCATTCGTCTTCGGTCTGAGGCCTGACACCAGGTTATGACCGACACCTCTGAGTCCTCATGTCTCTGATTCTCTAAGGGAACAGGTGGCTTTGAGGGGACTACTGAGCAACAGGTGACATGCTGGTGACCCCTGAGTTCAGGTGAGGGCACAGGGAGCCCGCCTGGCTCTTCTTTTAGGGAGGCGAGGTTGATTGATTCTTGAGCTGTCTTGCCCACGAGAAGGAACAGACAACCACCCCTGTCCACCTTCCCAGGGCTATTGTGTATCCCCTGCTGTCACCCTCATCAACTCCCACAGCATTTTTTTCTTTTTATTTCATTCTTTTCTAGAAAGGTCTTTTTTTTCCTGATCTTTGGGCCTAGCCATGTGGCATGTAAGATCTTCGGTCCCCAGGCAGGGATCAAACTGGAGTCCCCTGCGTTGGGAGCGCAGAGTCTCAAGCACGGGCCCGCCGGAGAAGGCCCCTGCAGCACGCTGAGGGGTATCTCACTTCTCACCTTCTTCTCCCCACTTGTCCCCAGCGCAGCCAGGGTTGTGCTGGGTTCTCTGCAAGGACTGAATGTGTGTGTCACGCGTATCATGCTGGTTCTCGCACAGTCACCCTTTCTCCTTCCTGGCTTCCACACAACCTGCCCAGGCCTTCTTGTCACTCAGCCCGGCCGGGAGGAAAAGCAAACTGCGGACCGTCTGAGAGTTCTTCAACCCTCAGAGCTGGGCTGGATCAATAGACCAACTGCCCTGAAGATAGGACCACCCTGCCTCCCTCACAGCGTGGAAATGTATCATGGGCACCCCTAAGCTGGTCAGGGTCTTATGACTTGTTGATTTTCCTCCATAAACTAGTTTTCTTTGATACCTGAGGGGGTGTTTGATGGTGACACCATTGGGTTTGTGCAGAGGTCAAAGCACAGGGGGGTGAAGCAGGTCAGAGGGAGCCGGAGTGGCCCTTGGGGAGCCGTTGCATCAGCCCTTCCAGGATGAACGGGGAGACGCAGGCTTTACAGGGGGCTCTGGGCCCCGGCCCAGCCACACAGCGAGGGGGCTTCAGAGTGATGATCAGGACCGTCTTCTTGAAGAAGCCGTCCTGTGACCAGCGCCAGGCATGCAGCCCAAACGCCGGATTTGAAGAACCAGTTTCTTTACAGGGATCAAGTGTTTTCAGTTCTGTTCAGTTCAGTCCCTCAGTTGTGTCCGACTCTGTGTGACCCCATGGACTGCAGCACGCCAGGCCTCCCTGTCCATCACCAACTCCCAGAGTCCACCCAAAGCCATGTTCATTGAGTCAGTGATGCCATCCAACCATCTCATCCTCTGGCTTCCCCTTCTCCTCCTGCCTTCAGTCTTTCCCAGCATCAGGGTCTTTTCAAATGAGTCAGTTCTTCACATCAGGTGGCCAAAGGATTGGAGTTTCAGCTTCAACATCATTCCTTCCAATGAACACCGAGGACTGATCTCCTTTAGGATGGATTGGTTGGATCTCCTTGCAGTCCAAGGGACTCTCAAGAGTCTTCTCCCACACCACAGTTCAAAAGCATCAAGTGTTTTCAATAAATGAAAAAAGAACCATCAGCTTCCTCGCACGTTTTTTACAGCGTGTATCATTGGCCCGAGACGAGAAGCTGCTCCCCACATTTCAGGGGTGCCTGATCGCTTTGTTTTCTGTCTGGAGCCCCCAGCGCCCCTCCCCCGTCATCTGGGAACCCCGTGCTTAGGTGTGAACAGCCGTCTGCTTGTCTGGAGCCCCCAGTGCCCCTCCCCCGTCATCTGGGAACCCCGTGCTTAGGTGGGAACAGCCGTCTGCTTGTCTGGAGCCCCCAGCGCCCCTCCCCCGTCATCTGGGAACCCCGTGCTTAGGTGTGAACAGCCGTCTGCTTGTCTGGAGCCCCCAGCGCCCCTCCCCCGTCATCTGGGAACCCCGTGCTTAGGTGTGAACAGCCGTCTGCTTGTCTGGAGCCCCCAGCGCCCCTCCCCCGTCATCTGGGAACCCCGTGCTTAGGTGTGAACAGCCGTCTGCTTGTCTGGAGCCCCCAGCGCCCCTCCCCCGTCATCTGGGAACCCCGTGCTTAGGTGTGAACAGCCGTCTGCTTGTCTGGAGCCCCCAGCGCCCCTCCCCCGTCATCTGGGAACCCCGTGCTTAGGTGTGAACAGCCGTCTGCTTGTTCCCGTTCATGCCTCAGGCCCCGGCCCAGCCATTAGAAATCGGAGCCCAGGCTTGTGACCAGACTGCTCCACCTCCTTGCAAGTTCAAGCTCTCCTCTTCCTTCCTGGGCCCTTGCTGGGGGGCGTTCAGCTGCTTCCTGCTCTCTGACCTCCTTCACAGAGCAGGGGTCAAGGGCCCCAGGTCCTTCAGGAGGCTCTGGGGAGGTTCTCCAGCGGAGATCTCCAGGGCAAAGCAGGGCGCCGTGTTCCCGGCTCCTTTCCTCAGGAGAGCTGCTCTGGTGGGGTCTCCAGATGCTGCTTTCCACGGCCGCCTCCTCGGGGGTCCCCCTGGCAGAGGCCTGGCGCAGACGTCTGTCCGAGGTCACCCGCACCCAGACGTCACTGCAACCCCCGTCCGCCCACCCTGGGCCCCAGCTCCCCGCTCTATTCCTCAGCCACAGAGTGAGGACCACTGGGCTCCAGGGCTGCCCCCCGGTGGCCTCCTGCAAACCCGCCCCCGCCGCGCACAGAGCCTTTGGCCGGCGGGATCGGGACCTGAGCTGAAGCTGCCGGGGCTCCCTGACTCTCAGCTGCGTTATCTGTCAGCGCCTGCGGGAGGCCTGGGGCCAGGGCATCGCGAATCTGCTGTTGACCCAATGGGACTTTATGGCTCTTTCCACCCGCAGAGGAGCATCTTGTTGCTGGGAGCTCCAGGGGTAGAACTCTGGGGTCTGCAGTCCCGAAGGGGCCCCACGTGGAGGAGAGGAGCAAGCAGCCACGGAAGGCAGTATGGGCCGGGCGGCTGTGCCGTGGGCATCGATGAAGCCTACGTTAACTCGGGCACGTGGTCCCACACGCAGCATAACACGTGGGAGACACAGCCGTGGGAGTCTGTTCTCTGGGCCACTCTCGTCTCTTCCTCTGATTTTTCAAGCAGAGCTTCAGTGTCACCCAGTTAGTGACCACCGTCCTACATCACCCCCCTCTATCGGCTCCTCTGTCTTTTGTGGGGGGCGAGATCTGTTTCGCAGACACAGAAGTGGGTGGGTCAGGACTATCCAATCTGGAGCCAGCCTCCTGGCCCCACTCAGCCCTTCGTGTCTCGACAAGAAGCGGGCTTTGGCAGAGGGGCTCATTCTCACAGGTTCTGGAAGCTGCCAGGTAGCTCCGCTCATCACATGAAGGATGATGAAGTAAAGCCCCGCTGCCCTCCAGGGAGGAGCATGGTGTGGAATGTGGTCTGTTGACTCAGATTGGGTTTATGGTTCAGGGAAGAGAGGGGAGCTCCTTCCCCCAGTCCGGGGGTGAAATGGCCCTGTAGGTGGTGTCTCCAGGCCGAAGCAGGCCTCTGGGTGGTGGCCCCGGCGGCCTGGGAGGCGAGTGGTTGGCACTGGCCACCCTTGTGCGAATGGAGAGTGTGGTCTAGGCTCCACACACACTTGGTGTGGCGATGCGAGGGCAGCAGGAGGCCCACGAAGTGAGGTCCGAGGTCCTCACTTGGTCTGTTTGCCCCCAGCCTGAGCTCAGGGCTCCCAAGCAGCCAGGACCAGCTGACTGGCCCTGGGTCAGAGCCTGCAGGCCCGACCGCCCTTTAGAACGACATCATGGACAAGGGGCCTGGCTGTGCCCAGGGGCAACTCTGTCCATCCAGCCCTGCCTGTGACAGAAGGAGGCCAGGCCTCGAGGGTAGCTCCCGCCTGCTTTGGCCTTGTCCAGACGAAGCTCCTCTGTGCGGACTGGAAGTTTGGTCCTGGTCCAGAGCTGACCTGAAGGCCCCAAGGCAGCTCTGAGGTCAGCTGTTAGTGCCCGCAGGGAGGTGCTTCCTTACCCAGGGCTCTGGAGAGGCTGCCCTGGAGCCTGGACCCAGCTCTGCAGCCATTAGGAGACCAATATCTATGCCCACTGTGGTCACCACGGCCGGGCTCCATGCGGGCATGCTCACACATGCACACACACACATATACACTCATGCACACACACACATATACACACACATATATATACACACATGCGTGCACACATGCACACACACATATACACACATGCACACACACATATATACACACATGCACACACACATGCACACACATATATGCACACATGCACATACATATATACACACATGCGTGCACACATGCACACACATATATACACACATGCACACACACACATGCACACACATATATGCACACATGCACACACATATATATACACACGTGTGCACACATGCACACGCATATATATACACACATGCACACACACATGCACACACATATATGCACACATGCACACACATATATATACACACATGCGTGCACACATACACACACATATATACACACATGCACACACACATGCACACACATATATGCACACATGCACACACACATATATACACACATGCACACACATATATGCACACATGCACACACATATATGCACACATGCACACATATATACACACATATATGCACACATGCGCACACATATATATACACACATGCACACACACATGCACACACATATATGCACACATGCACACACATATACACTCATGCACACACACATATACACACATGCACACACATATATATACACACATATACACACACATGCACACACACATATACACACACATGCACACACATATATGCACACATGCACACACATGCCCTCACACACACACATGCACACTCACGTGCACACATTGATCCCCTGTGTCCTTCCTTCCTCCATCCTACTGGGCAGGAACCACCCTGGGACCCCCAGACGTGTTGCACAAACGGAGCTCCAGGTCACGCAACCCTTTCTGGACCCTTCCAGGGTCCCCTCGGTGGATGTATCTCTTTGTGAGGCTGGTTTGTGGTTGGGTGGCTTGGAGTTTCCACTCATCCTTGGTCCTAACCGCGTGGTTAACCTTGCCGCCCGTCACTGCCTACAGACGTCTAAGGCTGCACAACGTCTTAGAATAAGATGAAGCCTGTTTTCAGATCCAGCCTCAGGCTTTTGGCACTTTCCACTTCCTCCGTCAGACAGTTCCTGTCTGCACAGTCGAAGCACTGAAAAGGCTGCCTGTGGAGCCAGAGCCTGTGTTAGTGACCGACGAACAATGGCGACCAGGGTGTGAGCAGCGTGGACCCCATTCCTGCTTGGGATCGGGGACCAGGGTGGCCCATCACAGCCGCTGATAGAGCCTGTTGGCTCTGCTGCCCACACTGGCCCCTGGTCCTTGTCAGAGAAGCCTGGGTCCTGTCCATTGTGGCCCACATGGCCTGGTCCAGCGTGCGTGGCCAACCGCTCCATGGCCAGTGCTGTGCAGGCTCAGATGGGGTTGCCAGACTGGACGCAGAGCCCTGGTGGAGGCTCAGTCAGCACAGCGTGGTTAGAGAGCCTGGATGGCACAGCCTCCTGCGGGACGCACTGTATGCGCCACCACTTAGAATTCCCAAGGCTGCTGTTTGTCCCTTTTCGGTTTTACAAACTGAGGTGACAAATGGATGCTAACGATGGCTGTTTTGGTCCCACAGATAAAAGCAGAGAGTGCAGCCGGGCGCCCTGCCCTCCAGCCCTGCTGCTGCATGCAGAGAAAAAGAGCCCGGCGGGGGATGGAGAGGACAAGGTTGGTGGCTGCGAGACGCGAAACCCCCGGCTGGGGGTCCTGGGGGCCCGCACACCCTTCCCCCCATTTCCCACCTGACTCTCAGCAGTGGCACTTTGCAGTTCCCTCTGTGGTGCCAGGCCGCTGCCAGCTGGACCGCTGCAGAACCCAGTAGAAGGGAGGGGCGTCCGGGAGCTAAGCAGGAGCAGCCTGGCCCTCCCGTCTGCATCCAGTCCGGAGCTCGCTGGCAGGCTCTGCTCAGAGGGGCTTGGGTGGTGACTCTGGATTCTCACGTGTACTGTCCCCCGTCTCAGAAGGCGTGTACACACACGCGGCCAGTCTGTGCAGCTGGACACCCCTTGGGCGAAGCTGTGATCTGCACTTGGTTTCACTGTTACAGGAAAACCAATGCACGCCTGTGTGTTCTGAACACAGAATCTCAGGTGCTTCCTGATAAAGTGACATTTTATAGATTGACCGAGAATGTGTTGAGTGCATTTCCTTTCCCACGAATCACCAAGAAATCAACTTTTACTGCTGCCTTTGAAAGTCACAAATGGCACATAACATGCTCTGATCGTCAAATACCCTGCTGGCCTCTGGTCTGACCATCTGATACCCTGGCGGCCCCTGGTCTGATCCGTCAGACACCCTGGCGGCCCCTGGTCTGATCCATCAGACACCCTGGCGGCCCCTGGTCTGATCCATCAGACACCCTGGCGGCCCCTGGTCTGATCCATCAGACACCCTGGTGGCCCCTGGTCGGCCCCAGGATCGTGTGAACATTCTCCATCCCTGTGCTGTTTCTGCCTTGTCTCTGCCTCGGCCTGTTAGGTGCCCCCGTTCCTGTGGCCGTCCTGCCCGTTCCCTGTCAGCGACATCCCTGGGCACCCTCACCTGTGGTCCCCACCATCCCCTCCATCATTAGTGCTGGGGCTAGATGCTGTAAATGAATCACGAGCAACAGGGCAAATGAATCTCTTGCTTCCCGGTGAAGGATTTCTCTCTATGAGGTGAACACTCGTGCCAGAATTACACATTTATTAAGCAGATCGTCTTTCTTCTGCTTTAACTACTTTCTTTATCTCTGCGCTCTGTGCGTCTAATTCACTTTTATTACTTCAGTGCGGAGGGGAATTTTATGCCATGATTAGCCATTTTTATCACCAACAGGAAATCATAGCCAGCGTGCTGCACCAGAAGACGACCTTGGTAATTAGCGGTGGAGAATCCCAGCATCGCCGAACTTAAGTCTTAGTATCCATCACAAATCATGTCCCACCGTATTTCCCTGAAAAAAATTATCAGGGGGATCTACTACTCAGAGGCCCCTCATTGGATTTCATTGTTCAATTAGCTTCATAATGAAAATCTCCCCTCGTTTTCCTAATTGGATTAGTAATATAAAGTCTGGTCTTAACATACCCTTATATTTTTAACACAACTGTTTCTGAATACACCGTGTTATGTTCATTATTTATCCTGAACTTATTTTCTCATAGGAAACTAAGACTAATTAATTAACTAAGACACTCCAATACTTTGGCCACCTCATGCGACGAGTTGACTCACTGGAAAAGACTCTGATGCTGGGAGGGATTGGGGACGGGAGGAGAAGGGGACGACAGAGAATGAGATGGCTGGATGGCATCACCGACTCTGTGGACATGAGTTTGAGTGAACTCCGGGAGTTGGTGATGGACAGGGAGGCCTGGCATGCTGTGATTCATGGGGTCGCGGAGAGTCGGACACGACTGAGCGACTGAACTGAACTGAAGACTAAACTAATTTTTACTACCCCAAAATTCTAAAAAAAAGTTGTTCGTGAACTTGTGAATTAGGAATAATCATATAAATTCCAAACCGTTTATTCCATGGGATTGCCTGTCACAGTGAATGAAGGGCATCAGGCAGACCCCAGTAAGATGTCAGGATGGTCAAGTGTGAAAGAGCCCACCCCTCAAGTCCTGGATCTTCCTTGTCTCATGTTTAATGAGTGCGATTCCCAGTGGCCACTCTGGACCTGGTCCGCTGACCTTTGCATCCCAGGCCTCCCTGCTCGTCCTCTGGCTGGCCCTGCTGACACTGGCCATTCACTCCTGGTGATGCGGGCCCTGCTAGGGCGTGAGCAGGAGGAGGTCTCCCTTCATTGCCTGTGATTTTACTGTAGTTTCAAGTGACTTCTTTGGGGTTTATTGCACCCGCATAGCTGGACCCTGGTGATCTTTTAACTTCATAATTGAATCTTACATTTCAGTGCCGTCATAACCCAGCACTCTCCTCACTAACAACTGTTCGAAAGGAAGCTGGGATGTGCGAATGAGCTGTGGTCCCACTGTGGCCCTCGGGGGCCCTGGACAAGCATCTGGGCTTTCGATGCAATGGCCCTGTCCCTGCGCAGCCGCCCACCAGCGGTGCCCCACAGGGCGCGGCGCCTTGGCATCCCGGGAGTTTGGTCATTCCGACAACCGGCTAACCAGGTCCTTACCTACACTACCTCATAAAGTGCTGACACTGATGGTGGTAGAAAAAGATTCTCAGCTTTCAGAATGACATTTACTTTTTCTCAATGAATCTAGAGCTTTAATTGCCCAGTGGACATGGGTTTGGGTGGACTCCGGGAGTTGCTGATGGACAGGGAGGCCTGGCGTGCTGCGGTTCATGGGGTCGCAGAGAGTCGGACACGACTGAGCGACTGAACTGAACTGAACTGAACTGAACGTCCTCAGCTCGGAACCTGGTTGCTGTTTGGAACAATCCACTAGGACCTTGTAATCTTACCGATTTTCCGAGAGAAAGAAAACATGGTCCTTTTATATTATCCTAAACTTGAGATTGAAATAATGAAAACAGCTGGTAGAAGGAAAGAGATGTGTCCTTGCCACTAGAATTTATTGTGTCCACTGTGGTTTCATTTTTCTCTTAGAGCTGCTCAAAATTTGAGATAGCACTGACTTCTTAAAAGAATTTTCTCATGGTAATTTTTCAGTTCCACCTTTAGAAGTTTGGTTCTGTTTCCTTTTGTTTAAGGGCTTCCCTGGTGGCTCTGATGGTAAAGAATCTGCCTGCAGTCGGGAGACCTGGGTTCAATCTGTGGGTAGGGTAGATCCCCTGGAGAAGGGAATGACACCCGCTCCAGTATTCTTGCCTGGAGAATCCCATGGACAGAGGAGCCTGGCAAGCTACAGTTCATGGGGTCACAAAGAGCTGGACACAACTGAGCGACTAACACTTTCACGTTTCACTTTCTCTTTGTTTAACAAAATCCGATGTCTCTTGTATATCCGTGCAGCTAAAGAAGTCAGTCTGAATCTGGGATTCACGTTTATGTTGTTGTTATAATTGCCTGTGTTTTCTAATCTCAGAAAAACTTTTATTTCTGTCCAGATTCTATCCATAATAAGCAATGGTCAGGTGTCTTAGCTGTAGTGTGTGTTTTTTTTTAACTTTAGGAAACAAATCTTCATTCCTTCTGGGGGATGTCATGTTCAGACATTCTTTTCTACGTGAAGACAGGGACCCCAGTGTATCGCAGTCAGATGCACCCTGTGAAATAGGCCGTGAACTCTGCCCCCAGGTGGATACTCCAGAAGTGGGGGGTGTTCTTGCAGTGACAGGACACTGCACGGACACGGGCTTGTCACTTCCCCTGCCTGCCAGGGCCGAGCCGGGCCATCCCAGCCTTCCGGGGCCCTCGCTGCTCGGAGGGTTTCCGCCACTGGAGACTGGGCTCGGCGGCCCTGTGAGCCTGTTTCCAGAGGCGAGTCCAGGGGGGTTTCTCCCCCAGACGCCGGGCCGTTCAGAAGCGATCTCTCGGCGGCTCTGCCTGTGTCTGTCTCTGCAGAAGCAGGCAGCCAAGCCAATTTGAGATAATTAGAGGGAGGCCTTACTCTAGGTCGCTCAACACGTCAGCAGTGCCATGAATTCTAAAGTCTCACGTGACCCCCAGGCCCGCGCGCTGGCTCTGCTGAGCCGGTCATTACCTAATAGCCGCTGTGGGCAGGTCTGTCTGCAGGAGACTAGTTAGTCTTTACTTGGTTGCCTCTAATTGAAAAGGAGTGTTTCAATTTGTTTTAAAGTACTTTCCTGCTCTCTCTATTCACAGGAGCCTCCGGCGATCCTGGTGACCAGCGAGGACAGCACCCCCAAAGGCTCGAAACCCGTGGCCTCCACCCCGGTGCCGGGATCCCCCTGGTAAGACACCCCGAGCCTGGGAGCTGGGGAGACAGCCCTGTCTGACCCAGCGCTTGTTGTCTCCACCGAAGAGAAACGCATGCCCTGTGGGTAATGCTGTTTTACACAAAGCAATTTGCAGCTCCTGGAGGGTAGAGTTCCACACCGTTGTCACCATCTGCCAAAAGAAAAATAGCATTTAAGTGATAAGCTATCCTGCTCCAATATATTTGCAAATATGCATTAAAGTATGAAGGCCGTTGCGTATTGATCTGAGCAAGGCCGTGTCTGGAGAGACAGCGGCATGCCTTGCACTTCAGAGGCCTTTCCGAGGACTCCAGGAAAAGCGTAACCGAGGAGCTGTTAATTAAAGACGTGCCTGCTCTCTGCAGCTGCCCTGTGAGGATTCCTGTTCTCTGCGCCTCCGCACTCAAAGCGCCTTCCGCGAGGGAGCCGCCGACTCTGGTTTTCAAAAATGTCCTTTTATAATGGAGTAATTTAGAAGCAGGGAAAAAAAGGTTATTATAGTAAAATTAGTTTTAAAGCCTGCAGATTAGACTGCAGGACATGGTTGGGAGGAACAGCTGGTTTAGAGAATAGGAAAAGAGCCACTTAACGTGCCGTCGAAGTAGCAGCGCAGCTGACTGCGGGCCCCGGCGTGGCGTCTGCCCTGCGTGATGTCCTGAGTGGATCCCAGCATCCACCTGCTCACCACGGGAGGCCCTGCTCTTAACTGGGCAGACGGGGCCCCTCTTCTCTGCTCAGTGGCTGGGTCACAGGCGCCCGAGGGCCTCCCATCCTTCAGCACTAGTGCTCAGTGAGATGGGGACGCCTCGCAGGCCCAGGGCCCCCGATGGTGACACCTAACGATGCAGTGTTTCCAGCGCTGAGAGTGTCCTGCCATTCAAGTCGGGTCTGATGCCAGCTCCTGGGTTAGCGCAGACCCCACGGGCCAAGGGCTGAGTCCCAGCCCCCTGTCTCTGCACATCTCCCCGGCTGATTGCAAGTCCCGGGCTCCCACAACCTCCCATCAGGTTTGAAAATTTGCTAGAATGACTCACAGGATGTAGGAGAGTGACTCACTTGTGATGACATCTGTATTATACAGGGCACAGCCCAGGGACAGCCGGATGGCAGAGAGGCGAGGGCAGGCTGTGGGGCCGGGGTCTCCGGGTCCCACGCCCTCCTGGGGCTGCCACCCCCCACCCAGGATGTCAGAGAGGTCAGCACACTGCAGCCCTCTGAACCCAAAGGAAGCTTTCTGAATGCTTTATTACTAGGCCTGTCCTCCCCGGCTCCTGGAGGCTGGGGGTGGGGCCAGAAGACCAACCCTCTGATCAGGCGGTCGGTCTTTCTGGGACCAGCCCCCACCCTCCGTGGTCACACATGGAGGCGCATCAGTCACCATGTCGTCATCCTGAACTCGCGTGAGGTCAGGGGGCTCCTTATGAGTAAAAACGACGCCCCAGTCGCTCAGCTAATTCAAAGGGTTTTAGGAGCTTGGTGCCAGGAACTGAATGGGGGATAAAACAGATTTAAACTATTGTTTTTTTGTGATGCCAGAGACGCTGTCTGGGGTCTTCTGGAACCAAACTCTCTCGCGTGTGTTTCTAAGGCAAGCACACTTGACTGCAGATCATATGAGGGGTTGCAGTAATTCAGCGAGGTGTGTGACCCTGTCACACTGCGAACTCGATGCTGCCCCGGGAGTTGTAATTGAGTAGGAGACCTGACCTTGAGCCCTAGAGACTTCTAACTGTGGAGGCTGCAGTTTCAACTTCTCGGTGACACTGTGTTTGAGGGCAGAGTGCTCATGGGATCCTGGGGTCGCGGCATCCTCGGGGGCCACTCCCCCAGCCCGCAGGTCTTCGGTTTGGATGAATCACAGATAAGCTTTCAAGCCCAAGTGGCGGCCATGCAGGGCGCTGTCCTCCCTTGGGAAAGGGGGCGTCAGGGCTGCAGGAGGCACCGTGCCTGGAGCTTTCCAAGGAGGCGTTGGGCCTGCCGGCTGAGCCCAGGTGGCTTTCTCATCTCTGCTCACCTCTCTCCGAGCCTCCCTGACTCAGTGCCACCTGAGCGAGACTGTCTGGGCTCCCTGAGCATTCCGGGGTGAAGGGTACCGGCGTTCAAACACCCCCACGCCTGGGAGGTTACGTCTGAGTGCGCCCTGAAAAGTGCCAGAGGGACCAGGATCTTGCAGTGGGTGGGGAGCCGGGGGCGCGGACACAGCGCCAGCCTTGGCTTCTGTGGCCTCCCAGCTTCTCAACTGGGAGCGGCTACGTGTGGCGTTTGGTCTGACGTGTGCTTAACCTTAGTGTCACACCCACGGAAACAGGGACAACACACCCTGGGATGACAGCAGTCTGCCTCCAGGAAGGGCTCCTCTGGCCTGGGGGCCGCACCTGCTGTACCCAGTGAGCTCAAATCACCTACCACCTGCCTGTCCACAGGCTGGGCCAGTCGTCAGCCCAAGCCCCAGGGCACCCAGGTTCTTGGGAAGCAAAGAGGTCCTCCAGGGGTGGGGGCGGCTGGTTTCTCCACACGCGTCCCCGCCGGCCACTCCCCCACAGGCCAGGACGCCTGAGGTCCCCACGCGTGTGAGGGCTAGCCCAGACGGAGAACGTGTGGGCGCCTGCTGCCGTTAGCTCTTGGAGAAGCAGGAACCCGCGGCGGGGTGGCCTCCTGCTTATGAGGCAGGGAGATGGGGGCAGGGGACCGGGTCTGTGAGACGTGAGCCCAGGGACCCCGCAGGCCCCTGGGTGCCGTCGGAAGCTGGGGTGACCCGAGGTGTGGGCAAGGCTGCCAAGGAGCTGGGAGGCATGCACCCCGTGAGTGTCCACTCGTCACGGCCGCGTGCTAAGCACCTCTCGCATCTCAGATCTGCCTGTTCGCCCCTGGACAGGCAGCCTCTCCGCGGAGGCCCCCAGTGGCCCACTCCTGCAGGGACCCCCGCTCTGGCCCTCATTAGGCCAGGCAGGGGAGCCGGTGCTCGGGGGCCCCTGCGGTCAGAAGCCCCTGCCGTGATGAAGCTGGACTGTGACGGAGGTGACAGCAGAGAACGTGGCGCCATGACTGTCCGAGAAGGCAAGTGCCCCTGGACGCCCCGGCCCGTGGTCCAGGTGGAGTTGCCCAGAAGGTGTTTGCTTCACTTCCTGCCCATGGGAGGCTGGCTCTCACATCAGAGGTCGCCGGGAACCCTAGGAGCTCCGTGCAGAATGAGGCTATAACCAGATTCACATTTCTGAGCATAAACCACCATGTCCCAGGAGGAAGAGGGGAGAGCTGTTTCCACCCTCTTTTCCTCTTCATGTCTGCGCGCCCCACAGTGACTCACCCGACCTGCCCCGTGGGGCCGGGGCTGCTCAGTCCTCCCAGGTCAGCCCCTTCCTGGGGACAAAGGTGGGCAGAGAGCACAGGACACAGCGGGCAGAGACCTCAGCCCTGCGGCTGTGACCCAGGGCACACAGGTCCACCCTGCGGGTGGGACTGTGCTCCTGGGACAGCGCACACGGGACAGGCGCCCGGAGGAGAGAGGGACCCGGGTGTGTCTTCCCGTGTGCAGGAGGCAGGGCGGAGGCACGGAGACCCCCCCGCTGCGCTGAGCTGGACACTTGGAGAGAGAAGCGGAAGTGCCTTCCCTCTTGCGGAGCCGTGAACGCTGGGGTGTGCTATGTCAAGGCGGTGGGGGATCATTTTGTATGGCAAGCCAGCAGTCCCCGTTTCCATTTGCTAAAACGGGTCTTCGTGCTCCAGGGCTGCTAAGTGTGGATGTTTTGTACCAGACTTAACGAAGTCTGGCACGCTAATTGTACCCTCTGGGACTTGGGGACAGCTAAAGAGGAGAGGGAACATGGCAGCCATCCAGAAATTATACACTGTGATTAAGCCAGAGGAATGTATACGTGTTGCTTAAAATGTGCACAAACGGTACATGGAATTAATTCTGCATCGTACAGCTGGCTCGGTCCGGTGGAGACCAGGCGTGACCAGCGGGCAGATTTCTCCTGGGGGATCACGTTTGTTTACCTGCTGCCAGGCGTCCCTGTGGCACAGAAAGTGGGCTCTTTGTATTCTGGGTGTGAGCGTGTGCGTGTTAATTGTTGTCGCTCCTCTGTCTCCGGGGTAACAATCCTCCATTAAGTCTCTAATTGGCTCCGCTCTCCCATCACTGGAGAGGCTGGGTGGTGGTGGCAGTGGGGGTTAGGGCTGCTCCCTGCAGGGCGGTCCAGGCACTGGGTCTCTCCAAGAGGAGGGTGTGGTGTGACTATCCGTCTACGCAGCTCCCGGCGCTGACGGAATCAGTGCGTCCCGGAGGCAGCAAACCTACAGCACAGCCCCATCCCGCATCTGGGGAGAACCAAGTCAATTCCGGTCGACGTGAAGCTTCTTTCTTAAAGCCGGGCTTGGAGCCAGAGGGGAGGGAGCCCAGGAGCTCAGTGGGATGATGACCTGAGCCCGACTGGGCCTCCCGTCAGGAGGACCTTTTGGAGCCCGCATGTCTTTGCGTCTGAGTATATCCACTTCTTGGGAAGGATACCTGTCCAGGTGCGCGGTCTGGGGAGGTGACGGCTGTCAGCAGCTATGTCAGCAGCTACTGGGGCTGAAACCTGTCCACTCTTCTCCCACCAGGAGCATGGCTCAGGGCCCCCCACCCCACCAGGGGCTGTGACAGCTTCACTCACCTGCTTCCAGCTGCTTCTTATTCTCCAGGCCGCCCCCCTTCCCATGTCAACCAGAACCTTCTCAGGCCAGGCAGAATCATGGCTCCAGGACCCCAGGACACCTCCCAGAGCCAGTGGGGAGACGGGGTTGGCTGAAGCTGGCCTCACACAGGCTTTGGGGTGCTGGCTGGGGGCTTCCTCTGCACCCCCACTGCACCCACGGGAGCATGAGCCCCTCCCTGCCTCTGTCATCGAGGCTGCCAGCCCCTCGGTAACTCTGGCTGAAGTGTCCCGTCCCCTGGGGGTGGATGTACACGCCCCAGACTTCCCCATGTGGGCAAATCCCCGCTGACCCGCTCTCTCAGTGAACTCATCACTCCCCGGGCCTTCAGTAGCCGTGATGGTGCCACGTTTGGTGGGACCAGGTCTCGTCTTTGAAAACCCCAAAGTGAGGTCTTTAGGGAGGACGTGAGGGTGTGTGTCCTGCTGGAAACTCTCCTGGGAGTTTAGATTCTACTCTGTCCTTCCTCCCCTTTGGGGTCTGCCCTGGGTCGGGGTCCCCAGAAGCAGCACTTTGGACAGGCTCCCGGTGCCTGGAGATACTGAGGAGTGGCTCCAAGGGAAGGGGCAGAGGAGGGCGGGCGGGGGGCGGGGGAGGCGGTGGTTGGGGGAAGGGCTGGCTAAAAGGCTGTGGTCTCAGCAGGCGGCCAATCCCCATGGATTTGCCCCGTGCCCTTGACCCCACTGGGCTGCTAGGGGAGCAATCCCAGGGCAGGCATGGTCTCCAGGTGCAGTAGTGAACCTCTGAGCACAGCCACCCTGAGCCCAGACAGAGCCGCTCAGGAGCCGGGGATGGTGTCCCTGCCCATAAGGTTGATCCACATGGCAGGGCGTTAACGTGACCACGCCTGGGGTCCTGGACCAAACTGGAAGATCAACAGAAAATAATAGAAGATAGAATAGAAGTTAGAAGGGACTTAAGAAGTCATCTGGGACTAGACCTGCGTTCACCAATCTGCTTTTATAAATGAGGACACTGAGTCCACAGCAGTTCGATCACTGTTTGAGGTGCTGAGACACACAGAGGCAGAGCCATCCTGGAAGGCAGGGCTCCACAGCCCTGGGCTCCTGAGTATCCCCCCAATGATTCTAGAGGAGGGAACAGACCAGTCAGCCATGACGCTGAGGCCACTGGGGGTGGGGCTGTGATGCCCAGATCACTGGTGTGCTTGTGTGTGTGTGCACACGTGTGTGAGTGTGTGTACATACACAAGTGTATGCATGTGTGTCAATGCATGTGTGTGCACACATCTGAGTGTGTGTGCATGCGCATTTATGCACAAGTGTATATGCATGTGTGTGCACACACGTGTGTGCATGTGTGTGCATGTGTGTGTGTGCATGTGTGTGTGTGCATGTGTTTGTGTGTTTGTGTGAATGCCTGTGTGTGCATGTGTGTGCATGTGTGTGTGCATGTGTTTGTGTGTTTGTGTGAATGCCTGTGTGTGCGAGTGTGTGCACACGTGTGAGTGTGTGCATGTATGTGTGTGTGCATGTGTTTGTGTGTGTGAATGCCTGTGCGTGCGGGCACACATGTGCGAGTGTGTGCATGTGTGTGCACACCTGTGAGTGTGTGTGCATGTACATTTATGCACAAGTGTGTATGCGTGTGTTTGTGTGAGTGCGTGTGTTTGTGTGTGTGCGTGTGTCTGTGTGAATGTGTGGCGTGCACACATGTGCGAGTGTGTGTGTGTGGGTGTGTGGGTGGAGGGGTCCCCGGCACAGGATGACTTCCTGCCAGAACAGCCGTGCCTGTCAGGTGTGTCTGCTGTAGAGGTTCACTGTACCACAGGTGCCGTCAGGGGTCCCAGGGGTCACACAGCAGCTACTAAATGTTTAAATAGACAGACAGGGATGCAGCGAGTCAGAGATGCACCTAGACTTTCCCACTCAGGCCAAGTGCAGTCAAACAGTGAAAAGATACCATCCCGACTGTCACAAACCCACCTACTCGCTGCCAGGAGCTTTGGTCTTAGAACTATTTTCCCAGCTGCAGCCTGGCCAAAAAAGGCGTTAGAAGCCTGTGTGTGGGCAGTGACCAGCCGCCTGCGCGCATTAGACAAGACTGTGGGTGCCCTCCGTGTGGGAGGGTGCCCAGGACTGGGTTTCCCTCTGCTCTGCTGCGGGTCTGCTGGCTTCTTACTTGACATCGCCTGCATTCCTATCTAGCTGAAGCTGCACACAGCCTGCATTCACACCAGGCAAACTTCCCCCCACCCCGCCCCACAGTGCCCAGATAACCCAGGTGGGCTACTCGTGGTGCTAACATGTGCTGAGTGTTGCCAGGAGCGCAGACCCCAGACCCAGCAGGAGGCGCTCCATCACCCTCCAGAGCGTCTGAGAGGGAGAGGGCTATGCTCCCAGCAGGGCTTATGGTCCCTGCTGGCCCAGAATTCTGTGTGAGAACTCACACAGTGGCAGGATTGTACATAATGTACAGAACCGCATAATTACCTGCAGCTTTATACACAGTAAAAGCTTCTTAAGCCAGACGACTTCTGCACTAGCAGGCAGGCAGCTTCCTCCAGGCGTGAGGTCACCTGTCTTCTGTCCGGGTCCGCTGGGGGCAGCAGACAGATCCGTCCATCAGGCAGGGACCTTGTCCAGCTTGCCAATCCTGCCCCTCAGGTCTAGCCCTTGCTGGCCGGTCATCCAGTCTCTAGTAAAGGCTGACACTCACGTTTGCCTCAATTTTCCCGCAGTGATGGGCATGTTAGAATAACACAAATGTCTACTCAGGCCCCACCTACACGGATGATGAAATGGAGATCACTGTCTCAAGGTCACCTGAAGGTCATGAGCATGCCTAGAGCTGGAGGGTGCAGCCACTGAGAAGGCAGGTCATGGCCTTCTACCTGGATGACCAGGCCGGCAGGGGCCTATACAGTGTGGGGGTCTAGGTTACTGCTGGCCGGATGCAGACCCTGATGCTGGCACCCAGGATGGGGAGGGGTCAAGGGTGAGGTCTACGGGTCATCAACCTATGGAAACTCACATCTAACAACTCTGGAGGTCAGAATCCAACCCCATGGGGTGAATCCAGGTGGGGAGGAGGGGGCTGATTCCCTCCCAAGGCTCAGGGGAGACTCTGCTCTAGATTTTCCAGCTTCCAGAGACATCAGCATCCACAGCCCCTTCCTCCAACATCAAGGCTAGAGTGGAGCATCCTCCGATCTCTGTCTCCACCCACCCACCCTGTGTGTGTGTGTGTGTGTGTGTGTGTGTGTGTCTGTCTGTCTGTCTGTCTTCTGCCATCTTCCCATCCCCTTCTCTGACTGACTCCCCAGCCTCCCTCTTCCCTTATGAGGACCCTTCTGATGACACTGAACCTGCCTGGACAGCCCAGCCTACTCCCTCCATCTCAAGACAGGAACTTAATCACACCTGAAAAGTCCCTTTGGCCCTGTAAGGTAACATTCAGAGGTTCTTGGGAGTAGGATGTAGGCCTCTTTGGGGTCGTTATCTGGCTCACCACTCCCATGAACCTGGCCTAGCTGTGGGGTAAATCAGACAGACCATCTAAAGGTCATTGCTATGCAGGGATCTGGTCTGCACAGAGTTTCAGAACGTGAGGCTCAGCCCCTGCGCTGAGCCTTCTGTCTGGCCCATGGGAAGTGGCTGGCTGGTCTGAGCACAGAGGCTCAAGGGTGGGAGTGATTTTCTCTGTGGGAAGCAGACTGGTGTGTGTTGTCCAGATCCAGAGAGCGGGCAGGCAACCAGGTGTGTCTGATGGTAAGGTAGGAGCTTGTGGTCGGGAGGCCAGGCACTGCCCAGAAGTGTCCCCAATCCCTCGAGAATTCAATGACCAGAGGGTTTCAGTCCACGGGGACTAGTCCTGCCCATTCTTGCAGCTTCTGAGGAGGCTGGGGAGAGTCCTGGAGCTTCCCGGGCCCTCAGAGGTCACTGTAGGAATCTGAGTTCCCGGGAGGGAAGAGGCCTAACCCAAGAAGAATCTTCTGGAAGGGCCAGACCAGAGGCAGGACAGAGGTCATTTCTCTGCACCATCACGAGAGTGGTCACAGGACGCAGCCTGAGGGCACTCCAGTGGCCTTGACCGGCTGTTGCTGGGGCACACTGAGGCCGGGTCTGAGTTCCTGTGTGCGTTCCCACATCGCAGACTCACTCCGTGGGAAGGGAGCTCTTCCTCTGGTTTTTCTTTTCTTACTGTTTTTCCTTTTGTAATCTTTCCTGCTCTCTGATAACCTTGCACAGAGATGAAGTCTTAAAATTCTGTATTATTCCTTTTGGAGATTTTAGTTTCCTACATGTGAAAATGCAAAGCTAATTCTTTGCTCTTCTGAAAAGAAAGCAGGACACCAGGGCTGAGGCTGCTAATTCCAGGAGCCAGTTTGCTGGTTCTTAGCTGGAGAGGGATGGGCTGTGGCCTCCGTGTGCTCCATGAACCCTGCTGCTCAGTCAGTGTCCAATCGGGGAAGTTTATCAGGAACCAAGGTCTATGTTACCTGGTCCTTGGACCCAGGGCAGAGTGGGGATCCAACTGAAAGGAGAGCTGGCCTTCGGGAAGAGCTCAGACCTCCTGGGACCCAGTTAAGCCGCCCAGTTCTCTGAACTTTGCTGTCCTTACCAGTGAAGGAAGGTCAGGTCTCCATCTGCCTGTGAATCAGCTGCGAGAATGTATGGGAAACATCTGAGGATCACCTGCGAAGCCGGACATCGCTGTTGCTATTCATTCTTTGTAAAATATTACTTTTGTGAATGTGTGGATTTCAGCCCCAAAGGGCGTTTTGGGTTTGGAACCATGCCTGCACTAACCTGTCTGCGAATGCAGGAAACATAAGCGACTCGGGTTTGATCCCTGGGTCAGGAAGTTTCCCTGGAGGAGGGCATGGCAACCCACCCCAGTTTTCGTGCCCGGAGAATCCCATGGACAGAGGAGCCTGGCGGGCTACAGGTCATGGGATCGCAGAGAGTCAGACACGACTGATGGACTTAGAACATGCGTGCCTTTGAGGGAGACTAAGAGCAGTTTCTCAATTTGCACAGGTGTGTGGTCTGGACGGGCGACGACCGAGTTTTCTTCTTCAACCCGACGATGCAGTTGTCCGTCTGGGAGAAGCCGATGGACTTGCGGAACCGCGGGGACCTCAACAGGATCATCGAAGACCCGCCCCACAAGCGCAAGCTGGAGGCGGCCGCAAGTAACTAACACGGGCGGGCCCTGGGAACCCACCTGCGGGAGAGTCTAGAGGATGCATCCCCGAGCGCGAGAGGAGAGCACCGTTCTCCTGGTGATGCTGGCAGTTGATTTTGAAGGACTTGTGGTCCCTGTTTCAGAATTTAGTCATTAAGTTTTTATGACACTTTCTGCAGAAACTTTGATCCTTCCACGGGATCGGTTCTGGCTTTCTCTTTGCATCACGTAAAGTTACGGACCCAGAGGAGGTTATCCTTCAGCCACTGGCAGCTTCCTTTCCAGCTCAGATATTAGCCTGCATTTAACCTTTTCTCTTACTTTTAAAAAGTTGTTTTCTAGTATCAAATTAATGGGTATTGGTTAAGCATTCTAGAAAATGCAAACCAGCCTCACCATGTAAACTCATCCACGGCGATCACTTTGACTTACTAGTTTTGTTGATGGCCAAAATCTTGGCCTTCTCTGCGCACTGAAGCCAGATGAACACTACAGAGAGAGAGTTTGGAGGAAAAGCAACGGTGGCCTTAATTCTCACCTGGCTGAGAGGGGAGAGCAGTAGGCTCACGCCTCCAGAACTGAGTCCCCCTCCATGGGGAACCTGTTCTTGTTCAGTGTGTCAGTCACGTCCAGCTCTTTGCAATCCCATGGACTGCAGTTCGCCAGGCCTCCCTGTCTTTCACTGTCTCCCAGAGGCTGCTCACACCACGTCCATCGAGTCGGTGAGGCCGTCCACCCATCTCGTCCTCTGCCGCCCCCTCTCCTCCTGCCCTCAGTCTTTCCCAGCATCAGCCTTTTCCAGTGAGTCAGCCCTTGTATCGTGAGGAGTCTAAGGGCTTATATAAGATGAGGGCTCACAGTCAGGAGTCAGTGATGACGAGCAGAGCTGTGAGGACCTTGATTTCTTCCTCTTGCATTGTTCCAAAGGCAGTCATAGGCTGGTGTCAGCAACCCAGCAATTGAGTCTGTCAGTTCCATGGCTCTGCAGCCTTCTTTCTGATATGTGACTACAAGGGGAAGAGTGTTTGAGGGTAAACACCAGATACAGGATGTATTTAGCATAGAGTCAAAGGAAATAGGTGTGAAGTGTAGCTCCTGCAGAGTTAAGGTGCAGAAAAGCAAACTTAGTTACAGACATGCAGAGTTAGAAGCAGTTAAAGTAAAAAAAAAAAAAACTAGGAATGCTCAGGCCTACTCAGCGTTCTCTTTATCATTTCCATTCTCAGGAAAAGTGAAAGTCTTTAAGTCCTGTCTGACTCTTTGCAACCCCATGGACTGTAGCCTGTCAGGCTCCTCTGACCATGAAATTCTCCAGGCCAGAATACTGGAGTAGGTAGCCGTTCTTTTCTTGAGGGGACTTTCCCATCCCAGGATCAAGCCCAGGTCTCCCACATTGCAGCCAGATTCTTTAGTCTGAGTCACAAGGGAAACTTGTGAGAATGAGAAAAAATGAGAAAAAACTCATTCCATTTCTTTCCTTTTTAATGCAATAGTTTCTTTGCTCTTTCTTTCCCATCATCTGGTTTTTGCTCCAGATGTTGTATGACTGCCCCTTGAGCCTACATGTCGTAATTGGTAACAGGTAACCTTCTCCATCACGCACCCATTCCAGAGCTTTGTAGGAAGTCCATCCACTCTTTGAAGGATGCTTGAATTCACTGAAGTGCATACGGAGAAGGGAAAAGATCCTTCCCAGCTGCAGAGGAGTCCAATGCGTGGCAGAGAGACAGCTGTTCAGAAGTTGCCCCAGCAAATCTCGTTTTCCCAAGAGTCAGAACAGAACACTTCCATGTGTTCAGAAAGGATCCCTCCGATTAGGTCTCATACAATTTTTATCAGCTGTGTTGGGAAAGGTGCACTCCCTGAGCATGTGGGTTGGAACAGTCTTGGCTTCACTGAGGTCTTGAGATCAGGGTTTACCCTGACTGACCCGACGAGCTTGGCTGAAAGGCCAGGAAATGGAATCTTGATGCCTGGAGTGAGCGTTTGCTTTAGCTTTGGAGTGGTTTATTAGGCTTGCAGTGTTTTTGAGTCCATCTCAAGTGACGCTAACACAGATAACAGGATCAGCCTACACTTTTAGCTGGATCCAGAAGCATTTGAATGGAACTTTAGGAGAAAGTGTCTTAAAAGCTTCCTCAACATTTTGATCAGTGCTAAGGGACATGGCTTGAAGCTCAACATTCAGAAAACAAAGATCATGGCATCTGGTCCCATCACTTCATGGGAAATAGATGGAAAAACAGTGGAAACAGTGTCAGACTTTATTTTTTGGGGCTCCAAAATCACTGCAGATGCTGACTGCAGCCATGAAATTAAAAGACGCTTACTCCTTGGAAGGAAAGTTATGACCAACCTTGATAGCATATTAAAGAGCAGAGACATTACTTTGCCAACCAAGGTCCGTCTAGTCAAGGCTATGGTTTTTCCAGTGGTCATGTATGGATGTGAGAGTTGGACTGTGAAGAAAGCTGATCGCCGAAGAATTGATGCTTTTGGACTGTGGTGTTGGAGAATACTCTTGAGAGTCCCGTGGACTGCAAGGAGATCCAACCAGTCCATTCTAAAGGAGATCAATCCTGGGTGTTCATTGGAAGGACTGATGCTAAAGCTGAAACTGCAATACTTTGGCCACCTCATGCGACGAGTTGACTCACTGGAAAAGAGTCTGATGCTGGGAAAGGTTGGGGACGGGAGGAGAAGGGGATGACCGAGAATGAGATGGCTGGATGGCATCACTGACTCTGTGGACATGAGTTTGAGTGAACTCCGGGAGTTGGTGATGGACAGGGAGGCCTGGCGTGCTGTGATTCATGGGGTCGCGGAGAGTCGGACACGACTGAGCGACTGAACTGAACTGAACTGAACTGAAGGGACATGGACAGATTGCTCTTGCAAAGCTGGCAGCAGTCTGCTAAGATGGAGTGATTGATACCGATAACACTGTCAACTGAAAAAGTACACCCCACCTAAAAGTTGAGAGTTAAGTCTTATTCGGCATAAAGTTTTAGGACTTCAAGCCCAGGAAACAGCATCTCAAGTGCCCTTGAGAGGACTGTTCTGAGCAAGCCAGGGGAGGAGCCAAATTACACAGACGTTTTACAAAAAAGATCAGGGAGTCTGAACACCCACAGATTATTGTTAGCTGAAGAAAACCAGCTATCCCAAAGTAAGGAATTTAGTGCCTTTCCATGTATGGGAAAGCGCAAGAGTGTGGGCTCAGCGAAACCGCTCCTTCCATGTGCGCCTCGGCTTGTCTGTGGCCGTGCCCTGCGTTTCCACACCCTGAATGCCCCTGGGGCTTACTGTGGGGAGCTGCTGTAGTCTGACGGCTGCTAGGTCCTGGGTATCCTCCTGGGCATTCTCCTCCCTGAGTGCCCTCAGGGCTCACCGGCTCACACTGGAGGGCTGCGGTCACTGGTCACTACGGCATCCTTGTTTACGGGTGTGGCAGGGAGTGCTCCATCTCCCAGTACATTCCCCTCTCTCAAGATAATGAGTGCACCGCCCCCCCCAGAGCATCAGCTCGAGTCAGCTGGTTCTGAGGAGGGAATGTTCTAGGTGCACACCTCAGTCTGTAACACCAAGCTGTTCTCAGGGACAGTGAGAACTGGGCGTGTGATTTTGCTTCCTCCTTTGACTGAGGCATCCGTTATCTAAAAGGATGCTTTGTGAGCTGAATGAAGGCTTGAAACAAAACCCCTCACACACAGACACCCGGCCTCCAACATCCTCACTCGGGGACAGGAGAGACCATCACCACCTGTGGGGCCGGTGTTCGAGACCTGCCAACCCCTCGAGGACATTCAGGTGCAGTTTGTCCGGAGGGCACTTATTTGCAAACAATATAGGCAGTCTCCTGGCTCCTTCCTGCAGCTTGCTTTCTCAGAGATAATTGGGTGCTGTTTCTTTTTTTTTTTCTCCGAGGCTGGCAGGGATGAGAGAAGATGGAACTCATTAGCAGTCAGGACACAGTGGTTCACCTGTTTTTCTGCTCTGGACCAAGTCGAACCAGGGCTGCGAGAGCAGAGAGGGGTGAGCAGGGTCCTCCCCCGCCCTGAGTCCTCTGCCCTTTCCTGGATTCTGAGGTGGAGGACAGTGTTAGAAGATTAACAAGCATGTTAGAAAAGTGAAGAGTTTCTTTGAGCAAAAATCGATTTCGATCCTGAAGCCCCAAACTGGAAGTGGTTGGAGCCTGGGAAGGCTGGCCTGGTGCAGGCGCAGAGCAGGGGAATCAGCTGCCGGGCACCAGGGAGGCCCACCTCCTGCCCAGCTGGCCCTCCTCAGCGTCGCCACTGACCGGTAACCCTGAGGCTTTTACTGCCTCAGATGTCTGTCCAATGGCCTCCTTGTATAATTAATTACAACAAGGACCTGAATTATCTGGGTCATAGATCAGGGCTCCATTTCAATCTGCTGGCCTGAATCTCATTTTGCACTTAAAAAGGTGGAGAATGGAGCCTTAAATCTAACAAACAGAACTGGAAATACCCGATTCTTGTAGGCTTCACACATCAGGGTATTTTGTCTGCCACCATTGTAATGGTGACCCCCGAACCACTCTATCCAGATAGATGTGTGATTATAAATTTACAAGCAGCTACGAAATGAGCTTTAACCTCACTCTTATTAAAAGAGGAAGACCTGCCTGAAGCCGCCTCAGTGTCTTTAACCTGTGTCTTCAGCTCAGTTCAGCTGCTCAGTTGTGTCCGACTCTCCGCGACCCCATGAATCACAGCATGCCAGGCCTCCCTGTCCATCACCAACTCCCGGAGTTCACTCAAACTCATGTCCACAGAGTCGGTGATGCCATCCAGCCATCTCATTCTCTGTCGTCCCCTTCTCCTCCCGCCCCCAACCTTTCCCAGCATCAGAGTCTTTTCCAGTGAGTCAACTCGTCGCATGAGGTGGCCAAAGTATTGCAGTTTCAGCTTTAGCATCAGTCCCTCCAATGAACACCCAGGACTGATCTCCTTTAGAATGGACTGGTTGGATCTCCTTGCAGCTTAAAGACATGCAAATGACCTCAATTCTCAACTTCCAGTTTCAGAGCAGGAATTGACATTTAAATGGATAACTTCTAATTTCCTAAGATCCACTCACTGAAAATATTCTGTTTGCAGCAAAACAGGACAGGGAGTATTTCTGGAAGACTAATTAGTAACGATCAGGAAGAGTTGATGACCTCAGGCCAAAAGCAAGGTGAATTTTTCCCTGGCTGGTCACCTGTCATGACTCATCTAATGTTCTGACCCTAATTATTATAAGAATCAGCTCTAGGGAAGATTGTTCTTGGTATAGAATTTTGTTTTTCACATTGTGTTGGACTATGAGTCATTATAGATTTAAATATTAAAACCCGTTTCTTGTCTGAAATGGAACCATTAAACATTCCAATTGATATTCATTATTTTTCAAGAGGCAAATAGAATTTGACAAAATACTGCCACATTTAGGGCTTCCCTGGTGGCTCAGCTGGTAAAGAATCCATCTGCAGTATCGGTGTCCTGGGTTCAGCCCCTGGGTTGGGAAGATCCCCTGGAGAATGGAACGGCTACCCACTCCAGCATTCTGGCCTGGGGAACTCCATGGACTGTATAATCCATAGGATCACAGAGTCAGACATGACTTTTCTGCCACATTTAACTGCAGTAGGTTTGGAGGGGTGTGTGTGTGTGTGTATTTTGTGGGCATACTAGGAATATCAGCATGGAAGGGGGAGTCAATATTGTCAGGCAACTTTGGGAAAAGCGTGCAGCACTGCCAGAAGGGCTAAGCCCTAAACAGATAAAGACAAGGTCCCCTTTTCTCCATTCTGTTTTGCTTGCTGAGAGGTTGAGCTGAAGGCCTGAATGATTTCCTGGTCATCCTACAGTGCATCCAGACCCTCGCGGCTCCAGCAGACAGGCTGTTAGTTGGGAACAATGCCTGCTGAGGTGTGAGTGAGAAGCAGCAGCCTTCACCCCGCGCCCGCCCCAGGCCCTGACGTTCGGGGCGGCTACAGGCTCTGCCTTGTGGAGGATGTCCCACTCACGTTTGTTTTCCCACCAGTTTCAGCATTTCTCAAACCTCTTAGAGGCTCAGTTCTGCCAACTGTGTTTACCTGCAGCACCAGAGACCTCTCTTCAGGGCAATGGGTAGTGGAGACTGAAGTGAAATGAAGAGTCGTGAGTTATGTTTTTCTCGGGGACCTCACTGAGGACTGTAGCCAGGGAGAGAGCCTCTCGGAGCACTCTGAGGAGCTGCTCCGAAAGGTGTTAACTTAAAAAAAAAAAAGCGCAATGTGAGAGTTGTGAGTCAAGTTTTATTTGGGGTGAAATGAAGACTGCAGCCCAGGAGACAGCATCTTGGATAGCTCTGAGAGACAGCTCCAAAGAGTCGGGGCGGGTCAGTATATACGTGATTTTGGTGGAGGGGAGTCCATGCAATCAAGCACATATTTTTGCAGAAGATTTCTACTAGTCTCATGAGGGTTACTGCTAGTCACGCGGGGCAGTCATCACCGTGAAGGATTTTATAGATATGAGGAGGTTCAAGAACGGGGCTCATAAAATCAGCTCCTGAAAACATCTAGCTATCGAAAGCCTGTCCTGCCAGTTCTCCAGAGCACAGAGGGCCTTGCTCCTGCTCTCCACCCCGAGCTCATTCCAGGGGGTGCTGAAGGTTGGCTGCTGCAGCAGCGCCTGATGTAATTTTTGTAGAGGTGGACGGCAGGTGCCAGTTTGTGGGTAACCGAGGTAAGGGAGGTGGTGGTGGTTTAGTTGCTAAGTCGTGTCCAACTCTTGCGACCCCAGGGACTGTAGCCAACCAGGCTCCTCAGTCCATGGGATTCTCCAGGCAAGAATACTGGAGTGGGTTGCCATTTCCTTCTCCAGAGGTAAGGAAGGAGCCAGGATATACAGGGGGTTTTGCTGAGAAAAAAAAAAAAATGAATTGAACCCAAAAGATTACAGCTAGTCACAAAAAAACAGACATCTCAAGTAAACGATTTTAGTGCTTTTCTGTGTGCGGGAAGGTGCAAGAGTCGGACTCACCAACATCACTCCTGATACGTGCACCTTCACTGTCTAGGACCAGTGTCCTGCTTTTCTCTGTCCTGACGTCCCCTCAAGGCTCAGTGTCAGGACTGTGACTCATGGCTTGTTGGCAGGCAACGTTCTTTCTTTACTGAGGTGGCAAGTGACCTCTTTTTGTCCACAATAGAAATTTTCCTGCCTTCTGGCCCCTGCTGCCTCATCACCTGCCCCATTCAGGATGGGGATCCCGTCCCTTCTGCCGGGAGTTTGGTGCAGGCTGGTAAGATGTACCAGAGGGCGATCAGATAAAACGTCTGTGAGTCTGTCCTCTAGGGTGGGGAGGCAGACAAGGCAGAGGACGATCTCCCAGCTTCTCTCCCCTGCCTTCTGTCTCCCGTGGGACCTCCCAGAGGCTAAGTAGGACAGGATGCTGGTGTGGAGTGGGGCAGGGGACCTGCCTGGGCAGGAGGGGGAGAGTGCCCTGGGGGGAAGGGACCGCTTGGTTCCTCCATGCCTGCCACCACCCCAGGAGCTAGGCACCATCCGCCGTATCGGCCCCCTGTTGCTGCTGTAACAGATGATCGCAAGATTAGTGGCTTAAACCAACCCCAACTTGCTGCTTTCCTGTCCCGGAGGGCAGAAGCCCAACTGAAGTCTCGCTGGCGGGTCTGAGCTGCGTCTCTCCAGGGTCTCTAGGGCAGAACTCACTTCCTGTGTCTTCCCGTCCAGGAGGCCTCTGGTTTCTGGGGCCCCAAGGTTGGTTAGGGGCTTCACCCCTGTGGTGCAACCGAAGACATTTACAGTGGCTCAGCTGGAAAAGAAGCCGCCTGCAGTTGGGAAGATCTGCTGGAGAAGGGAAAGTCTGCCCACTCCAGTATTCTGGCCTGGAGAGTTCCAGGATTGTGTAGCCACGGGGTTGCAAAGAGTCGGACACGACTGAGCGGCTTTCACTTTCACTTTCTTTTCCAGGGTTTGGGTGTGGACCTCTTTGGAGGCCATTGGTCTGCAATCCTCTGTCTTTATACCTATTTTGACAGTAGAGGGAATTGAAGAAAGCAGATCAATTGACCTGCTCAAGGTCACACTTCTGTCGAGTGGAGGACCAGGGATTTCCACCGTGGAGGTCTGACTCCAGATCTAAGGAGGGCCAGCCTGTCCAGATGTCTTATGAGCATTAGATTAAAAAGGACTCTGGCAAGCATTTTGCGTCCTGCTTGACGCAGAAAAGTTGGGTGCGGGGGGCCAGGCACTTCCACCCTGCTTTGTCCCGACCCGTAAGAGACCCGGCAGGATGTCACTTGGCTTCAGTTCTCTGTAAACATTTCAGCTGTTTATACTCAAGGCAGGTGTACACTGACAATGCCTTTCCTTTCACCAAGAAGGTCAGGAAGCCATGCCCGTGAGTAAACACAGCTGTGACCTGTGAAAGGTCGCTTTCCCGAGTGCTGTTTGCCAGGAACAACGCATCGCTCTCCACGCCACGGGGGCCAGGTGGCCGGTGCTCAGCGAGGCCCGGGGCTGCTACAATGCAGATGATGGTTGTTCCCCAGAGTCAAGGATGAGCATCACCGCTCGTCCACAAGACTCTGGCAGGCGAGAGGGGCTCTCCCCACGCAGGTCACCTGGCCTCTCTTTGGGAGGAACCCCGGCCATCACCTGCCCCATGTTCCGTCCACACCCTGACACCACCGGGTGGCCCCACCGCGCCCTCCTCTGCACAAAGAATGAACCAGGCTTCTTGTTTTGTTAACGCCATTATCAGATCGGCACCCACTCTGATCAGTCCTTGTAACAGGACCCAGCGTAAAGCAGGTAAGTGTAGACAGGTCATCCCTGCAGAGAATCCCTCACTGACAGAATTTACCAGGTACCCTGTGATGCAAAGATGGGCACAATAAAGGACAGAAATGGTGTGGACCTAACAGAAGCAGAAGAGATTAAGAAGAGGTGGCAAGAATGCACAGAAGAACTGTACAAAAAAGATCTTCACGACCCAGATAAGCACGATGGTGTGATCACTCACCTAGAATGTGAAGTCAACAGTGAAAGTGAAAGTGAAGTCACTCAGTCGAGTCCAACTCTTCGCGACCCCATGGACTGTAGCCTACCAGGCTCCCCTGTCCGTGGGATTCTCCAGGCAAGAGTACTGGAGTGGGTTGCCATTGCCTTCTCCAGGGGATCTTCCCGACCCAGGGATCGAACCCGGGTCTCCCTCATTGCAGGCAGACGCTTTGCCATCTGAGCCCAAGTGGACCTTAAAAAACATCACTATGAACAAAGCTAGTGGAGTTGATGGAATTCCAGTTGAGCTATTTCAAATCCTGGAAGATGATGCTGTGAAAGTGCTGCACTCAATATGCCAACAAATTTGGAAAACTCAGCAGTGGCCACAGGACTGGAAAAGGTCAGTTTTCATTCCAACCCCAAAGAAAGGCAATGCCAAAGAATGTTCAAACTATTGCACAATTACACTCCTCTCACACGCAAGTAAAGTCATGCTCAAAATTCTACAAGCCAGACTTCAACAGTACATGAATTGTGAACTTCCAGATGTTCAAGCTGGATTTAGAAAAGGTAGAGCAACCAGAGATCAAATTGCCAACATCTGCTGAATCATCGAAAAAGCGAGAAAGTTCCAGAAAAACATCTATTTCTGCTTTATTGACTATGCCAAAGCCTTTGACTGTGTGGATCACAACAAACTGGAAAATTCTTCAAGAGATGGTGATACCAGACCACCTGACATGCCTCCTGAGAAATCTGTATGCAGGTCAAGAAGCACCAGTTAGAACTGGACATGGAACAACAGACTGGTTCCAAATCAGGAAAGGAGTATGTCAAGGCTGTATATTATCACTCTGCTTATTTAACTTATATGTGGAGTACATCATGAGAAATGCTGGACTAGATGAAGCACAAGCTGGAATCAAGATTATCAGAAGAAGTATCAGTAACCTCAGATATGCAGGTGACACCACCCTCATGGCAGAAAGTGAAGAGGAACTAAAAAGCCTCTTGATGAAAGTGAAAGAGGAGAGTGAAAAAGTTGGCTTAAAGTTCAACATTCAGAAAACTAAGATCATGGCATCTGGTCCCATTACTTCATGGCAGATAGATGGGGAAACAGTGGAAACAGTGAGAGACTTTATTATTTTGGGCTCCAAGATGGTGACTGCAGCCATGAAATTAAAAGATGCTTGCTCCTTGGAGGAAAAGTTATGACCAACCTAGATAGCTTAATAAAAAAACAGAGACAGTACTTTGCCAATAAAGGTCGATCTAGTCAAAGCTATGGCTTTTCCAGTGGTCATGTATGGATGTGAGAGTTGAACTATAAAGGAAGCTGAGCGCTGAAGAATTGATGCTTTTGAACCGTGGTGTTGGAGAAGACTCTTGAGAGTCCCTTGGACTGCAAAGAGATCCAACCAGTCAATCTTAAAGGAAATCAACCCTCAATATTCATTGGAAGGACTGATGCTGAAGCTAAAGTTGCAACACTTTGGCCACCTATTGCGAATAATTGACTCATTTGAAAAGACCCTGATGCTGGGAAAGATTGAGGGTTAGGAGGAGAATGGAACAACAGAGGATGAGATGGTTGGATGGCATCACCGACTCAATGGACATGAGTTTGAGTGAACTCTGGGAGTTGGTGATGGACAGGGAGGCCTGGTGTGCTGCAGTCTGTGGGTCGCAAAGAGTTGGACACGCTGAGCGACTGAACTGAACTGTGATGGGAAGGAAGATTGCGGAGCCTGGCGTGCAGGCCCCGTGGGGCTCCGTAACGCTCTGTAATGACGCTTTGTAAACCCTCGCTTTCAGTTTGCTGGATGGGCAGGGCCAAGGCTTGTTCAGGTTTCTAGATGCCCCTGAATCAGTGCCGATAAAGGGGTTATGTCCGTCCCGGCCTTCCAGGCCCAGGACATAGGAGAGACCGGAATAGCACCTTTCGAAGCAGTTTGCCTCAGAAACTAGTGCTTCACACTTCCCTGCTCACTGGCTCTGGATGAGGGCAGCCACTGTAAAGGAATGGAAGACATGTTTCTCAGAGGTTGAGAATACCTCTGACTTCGTGCTTCAACTTCCCTGTACATTCAGCACCTTTTCAAAAATGGATGTGCCCTTCCTTGCCCGTTAAATGCACAAAACAATATATTGTGAAGATAGGTAGATGTTTGCAGGTATGCGTGTTCTTAGTAGAATGGCTGAGGAGCTGACCTGCTCCACTTTCTGCTTCTCATCACTGTGGGTATCTTTTTGGCAACCCCTGGTATTCTGAGGGCTTCCCAGTTTGCACCAGTGGTAAAGAAATCTGCCTGCAATGCAAGAGATCCTGGCTCACTCCCTAGGTCGGGAAGATCCCTGGAGGAGGACATGGCAACCCACTCCAGTACTCTCGCCCAGGAACCCCATGGACAGAGGAGCCTGGTGGGCTACAGCCCATGGGGTCGCAGAGTCAGACACGACTAAAGCGACTGAGCACGTGTTCTGAGCCCTTCCCTTCGCATCCCTGCCCACCTTGACCAGACGCCGACATCTCCACCAGGTCTTTCCAGCTGCTCCAGGTCATTGGTTTTTCATGCACACACAGAATACTGATAAGAATACCTTCGTACACTTATATTTATCTTGGGAGCATTTATGAGTACTTTCGTTGTATAAATTCATATTATTGGAATTGCCAGGTCGAAAGGTACATGCATTTTACATTGTGACAGATATTGTTAAATCTTCCTCCAAAAAGATGGACCGGTTCACACGCCCGCTAATAGATTCTGCTACCCTCATGAGCACTGCAGATCATCCACCCTTGAGCTTTTAAAACCATTCATTGTGTCCACTGGCATTTCTGAAACTAGGAGAGAAATTCAGCCTGGTGATTGGCCATTTGTTTTGTTGTGCATTCTTACGAAGTGTGTGTTGTCCTTCTCATCGAATTATGTGACTGGGGGGCCATACAGGGTGTGTGGGGAAAGGGCGTGGGTGAGAAGGAGCGAGCCTCTCCCCTCCTGTCAGCTTTGCTCTCATGAAGGTCTTTCTCGAGACCCCTGGTTCTCAATAGGGCCGGGGGTGGGGCTCTCTGTCCCTGGGGGGGAGTTTGGGTGGTTTCTGGAGACTTGTGGCTGTCAGTACTGGCAGAGGTGCCAGGCGTCCGGGGGTAGAGACCAGAGATGCCACTCAGCACCCTGTGACGCACAGGCCGCCCTGTCATCCAGCCCACATGTCCCTGGTGCCAGGGCTTGGGGGCCCTGCTCTGGGCTCAGGCTCCCGCCAGGGGAGTTTCCCAGGTGCCCTGACTGTGCTGCGCTGGGCAGGGCAGGCTCTGGCGTGGACAGGCCGTCGGTGGGAAGAGGCCGCCAGAATGCAGGGTCTGGGTGGACTGGGCTCGCTGGGCACCTCTAGGGTGTGACCCACATCTCTTCCCGTCTTGCTTCAGCCCCACACCGGGCACTGAGAGCCGGCCGGAGAATGGATGGGGCCGAAGCTGGAGGCATTATTGGGATTGCAGACAGGGCTCCTGGAGAGCTGTTGGGTTTTATGGAAAGAAAAGGAGTGGAGGGCTTCTCCGCAGAGGATATTCATATTTCCCCCGTAAACGCCACATTCATTGCGAACTCGCTGCAGAGCCTCCTCAGGAAGGACGTGGGTTCGAGCCTCGCGGTGCGGGCGGCGGCGGCCCAGCCCTGCCCCTGGGCCCGCCGGGGACGTGCTTCCGAGAAAGCAGCTTCCTGGGACAATGGGCGCAGAACGAAAAGCAGGCGAGCAGGCAGTTGTGATGCCGGGAGTGTCTGGGCATCGTTCAGCCTGTCAGGACCGAAATAATAACGCTCCCGAACCATCTTTATACTCATTTTTCCTCTTTCCTTTCGGAGACAAATATGAAACACCCAAGCACCTTTTGACTTTTTCATTCCGAAAGCTCATCAAACACTTACAGGGCCAGCCTCTTCAGGGTGTAAGGAGGGGACCTGCTTCAAAATCAGTCTGGCTCTTAGAGAGCAGACACGCAGACAGCAGCCGTCCGCAGGCCGCATGCAGAGAGCCCAGGTCCTTCACTGTCCGAGTCAGAGGGGGAGCCTGGGCCTGTGGTTCAAGCGAAGGGACGCAGAGGCAGCTTGGACAGAAGGGCCGGTCCAGGCCCGCCTCCTGCGAGGGGTGGGGTCAGCTGGACGCACCCCTCGCCCACCCTTCTGGAGGGTCTGGCAGCCTCTCCATGGCCCGCAGCTAGAGATGACTTTTCTGTGCACAAAAGCAGCACAGATTTCTCTCCTGCTGAAGTACGGAAGGAGTGTACCCGCTGGCAGAGTTACAGGGCTGAGGGCCAGCTTTAAGGGAAACCCCCTAGTATAGTTATTATAGTTACAGGGCTGAGGTCCAGATTTAAGGGAAACCCCCTCGCATAGTTATTATAGTTACAGGGCTGAGGGCCAGCTTTAAGGGAAACCCCCTAGTATAGTTATTATCGTTACAGGGCTGAGGGCCAGCTTTAAGGGAAACCTGCTAGTATAGTTATTATAGTTACAGGACTGAAGTCCATCTTTAAGGGAAACCCACTAGTATAGTTATTATAGTTACAGGACTGAAGTCCATCTTTAAGGGAAACCCACTAGTATAGTTATTATAGTTACAGGGCTGAGGGCCAGCTTTAAGGGAAACCTGCTAGTATAGTTATTATAGTTACAGGACTGAAGTCCATCTTTAAGGGAAACCCACTAGTATAGCTATAGGACTGAGGTCCATTGTTAAGGGAAATCCGTTTTCCTAATTTCAAGCTGAGTCAGCTGGGAGCGCTGCTTCCCGGTGGCTTGCGAAAGCCACGAGCTCCGTATTGACCGTGCGGACCTGACTTTCTTTCAGCCGAGCCCAGCGATGGATCGAGTTCTGAGGACGGCAGGGAAGACCCAGACGTGAAAACCAAGAGGAATCGGTAAGTGACCGCGTCCGTCCCCACACGGCTTTCCTTGAGAAAGAAAAGGATCATTTGCCTCTCTTGACTGAGCCAGGAATGGGTCCAACCCCAAACAGAGGGCGGGGGTTCCTGGCCACTCTGGGGGCCCCAGGTCTACACTGGACGGTGCCCCCTCCGCGGCCTCCCTGGGGCCATGCTCAGCCCTGGCCTTGCTTCTGGGGCCCTGAGGAGTGACAGAGCCATCGAGGTCCTGCGTGGGGCCGTGTGCTGGGCGAGGGGTGGGCTGGGGGTCCTGCCGCTCTGGGTCAGAGGGCCGGCGCTGTGGCTTGCCGGCTTTGAGGCTTTGGGCAAAGTAGCTCCACCAGGCCTCCATTCAGTAACTCCACTCGGGTTGATTCTCAGCTCAAATCAGACGTGTCATCAGTGAAGCGCCTGCCGCCTGGGTGAGGCCCGATGACGAGCAGTGGCGCCCGGAGAACACGCTCTCTGCCCAAGTTTGCTTGTTGCGACCTGTTGCTGGCACAGCACAGAAGGGAGGAGGTCAGCCTCCCCTCAAGCCAGGGGTGCCTGTTCCCCCTTTGGCCCTCCTGGAAGGCCCGTCTGTGGCCCTTCCCTACTCACTTCCAGGCAAAGGGGTAAAATTCGAGGCCTGTGAGTCTGAGTTCCTGGAAGGGCAGGTGGATGAAAGGCACGGGGCAGGGAGGTTGAGGGGCATCGAAAGGGGCCTACAAGACCACTTCCTGAGCAGACGTGGTGCCGATGCCCCTGCAGAACGGCCCGCATCCCATCCAGCGGCACGTCCAGTCCTGTCCCGGGGTCCAAGCACCCGCTCCCGTCGGGGGACAGCCCAGGCCAGGGCAGGAACCCCAGAGCAGCTGTCAGGCTGTTCGCACTGTGTGCCTTCTCTTTTAAAATGTGCCCGAGATGAGGTAAGACTTTTGCAACAACATACGTGCGCGGCAATGAAGGGAGACGCAATCTCGACCCGGAAGCGGTGCCGGTTCTCAGCTCTTCTGTCCTTACCCTGTGGTTTCCTGGGGAAGGACGGTGGGAGAGGGAGGCGGAGAGGACGCCCCTGCTGGGGAGGAGGGCTGGCAGCCTGGGGCCAGGGCTGGACTGGCAACTGGGGCTTCCCTGGAGGCTCAGTGGAAAGAAACTGCCTGTCAACCAGAGACAGACGCGGGTTCCATCCCTGGGTCGGGAAGATCCCTGGAGAAGGAAGCGGCAACCCGCCCCAGTGTTCTCGCCTGGAGAACCCCCTGGACAGAGCAGCCTGGGGCTACAGGCCACGGGGCCGCAGAGTTGGGCACGACCGGCTGGCGAAATAACAGAGGGTTCCTGCTCCTGTTGTGGCGATACCTTTGGCCTTCCCCACGAGCACCCCTCACACAATGGTTTTGCTGACCAAGTGCAGGTCTATGGTCACGTCAACTGATGCCAAACAGACGCCACAGAAGTTTCTGAGAGCAGTCCAGGGCAGGGGAAGCAGTGTCCTACCCAGGTCTGGGGGCAGCCCGGGGGGGAGGCAGGGCCTCCTTCTCCAGCTGACGGAGATCGGGGGCTGCAGCTTGGCTGGACTGTGTGGTGCTGGGGCAAGGCTGACCCCACCCACCCCACAGGCCTCTGTGTTCTTGCGCCCCCAAGTCCTGTCCTTGCGGTGACAGTTACTGGGGAGACAGAGGCCACAGAGGACGGACACCGAGCGCCTTCGCCGGCGTCAAGGGCTCCACGGACAGGAATCAAGTTGTGATTGCTTCATTGTTGCTCTCAGACCCTGCGGCAGCTGCGTGCGTCTGCTATCTTGACTAAGTGCGCATGATTTTACAAACAAGACAAGCTTCCTGAGGCAGGAGAGAAATAGCAACCTTGCCGTCGTGGGATGCTCTTAAACTCTCGCAGGAGGGAGGACTCACTGAGCCCCGGGGAACCGGGCCTACATTCTCCAGTTCTCTTCGTTTGTCTACGGGACTGGCCCCAGATTCTGCACAACTGGCTTTTAAGTAGCGTCAAAGCGTTCATCTCGGTTTTCATCGGCTCGGTGACTTCTTCCATGACTGAGCACTGACTCTGAAGCCATCACAGGTGTTTTCGTGGAGTTTTGGCCACCGTGGGTCCCCAAACCCGCTGGGCCCACAGGTTCCGTGTGTGAGGGCAGCGCCCAGACACCCGGCTCCCTCCGCAATTCAGGGCTCACTTTCCGGGTTGCTCTGCTCTGTTCTGCCTCTGAGATTCGGGAGGAAAAGGCTTCAGGGGATGTTCTGGGCTGGACTCAGAATCTGGAATGTTCTGAGAGCCCTGATCCTTCACTTCTGGGCTGCTTTACGCAAACTGCGCTCACTCTGGGGGAAGTTTCGCCCTTGTGGGGCTTTTTCTGAAGCTCCCTCCCCACCAGGCCTGCTCCGTGCGTGGCTCAGAGCTCGTCCCCCGTGCGGGCTGACCCCCGCATCACCCTAACCTTGGTCCCTTTGGGGAAGGTCATTGCCAGTATGCCCAAGGACTCTCAAGCGTCTGTCTGCTTTTGTGCATTTTTATTTAGTAGATGCTGGCCTAAATAGTAAGAGGCCAGGCTCCAGAGAACCTGCCGGAATCAGTCCATTTGACCTTCCCTTTTATATGTGTGATGTCATTTCTCTCATCAAAAAGCACGTAAATGCTCCTGCCCAGTATGACTCCAGCTGCCATATCCTTGCCTCTAAAGTACGAGGCAGGTTTTGAACCTGCTGCCTGCTCCCTGCATCCTTTGTACATCCTGGCCTCGTTGATGTACATTTTGGACATTCTTATGCAAATGGGACTAAATCAGCTGTGTCTATAATTCAGATCCAAATGATACTTTTCCTAACATTCCCTGAGAAGAGAAATATGTCACAGTGACAAGCTTTCAAATTACCCAAATATTTTCAGCTACCGGTGAGTGCTGTTTCAGATGGCATGTTATTTACTGTTTAATGGGATGTGTTTGTGATGCACAATTGTGCTCCTTCCCTGGGACTGGAAAATTGATTGTTTGTGTCTCCTCTTTGTGTGCAGTGCCCTGGAGGTTCTGCTGGTTTCCCACGTGAAGGCTGTTTATAGTTCAGACCTGCTTTTCAAATGCACTATTTAAAGAACTTAGAATTTATTTCAAATAATTGAGTTGAATTATTTGAAGGATTCAGCAAAAGTATGTCATTTGGTTTAAAAACTAGAGTGAGATCATCCACAAAACATGTAGGAGAAGAAATCGCCGGTGGTATGCCTGTCTTCCAGCCCCTTCTCCATGTGCCAGGTTTTGCCAGTTGCTGAGCCAAGGGATTCCTGCTAAATTAATGGTTTTCCATAGCAGGACAGGGTGAAATTGCTCATGTGAGTTTTCAAATATCATCAGCCCCACAGCTCTGGAAGTTTATTTATGTTTTTATGCCATTTGGTATAGAAGTGTTTTTCTATAAGTGACCCAAAGAAATCTTGGCTGGAAACGTTCTTTTCTTTTTTTTTAATTGATCTACTTATTTATCGCTGGCTGTGCTGGGTCTGCACTGCTAGACACGGGCTTTCTCTACTTGCAGCCAGAGGGGCTTCTCTCTGGCTGTGGTGCGGGCGTCTCGTTGCAGCGGCTTCTCGTGTTGTGGAGCCCAGGCTCTAGGCACACGGGCGTCAGGAGGTGCAGCTCCCAGAGTCTGGAGCACAGGTTCAGGAACTGGTGCACAGGCTTGGCTGTTCCTCTGCACGAGGGATCTTCCTGGACCAGGGTTTGAACCCGAGGCTTCTGCATTGGCAGACAAATTCTTAACCTCTGGACCACCAGGGAATCCCAGAACCCTGGTTTTTGTGGTAGTTTGTAAACTCTGAGGACACCCAGTTGATGGCCTTGGAGGTAAGAAGCAAAGTTGACCTTGTAGAGTAAAACCTGAACATCAAACAGGCGCTTCCATGGGGTCATCTGCAGCCGCATCTGGAGACTGAAGAGCGTGAAGTTAGCAAGAAGTTTTCTTGGGGTCATTTTTCTGTTTTCCGCAAATATACCCTCCGTTATGCTCCTCTTCACAAACCAAGATGGCCAAGGCACACCCATAGCATGTTCCCTGGACTGAGCTGCAATTCTGCATCCTGCCCTGGGTCAGAGAGCCTCCATGTAGGGTGAAAGAAGCAACATCATCACCCCAAAGACAGGACAAGACAAAAGGATTCGGAGTCTGGAGGGCACGCAGCCGCTACCCCGAGTCTGTCCCCAGATCAAGCCCACACCTAGAGAGAGTCAACTGCACGAGAGAGAGAAGGAAACACTCTCTTTACACTCAGACAGCTGCTGCCCCCACCCCACCCCACCCCAGTGCAAGGGCGATGGGCAGCGAGTGTGGGCAGCAAGGAAAGGCCAGTGTGCAGAACCCTGACTTTATACGAACCATGAGTTGAGCCCTTTCACTTCCATATACGTGGGTTTCCAGAATCCCCAAAAAATTAGCTACTGAGAACATGCGGGGCATGGCTTCTCTGCAATGCTATAAGGTGGTGCCAGAAAATACGTGACTCCAAATTAAGATTGCTGTAAAACTATATCTTTAAAGCATCCAAGAAGACAAGAGAATGAGCTGCACTCCAATGAGAGTGTGGAGTCTGGTTTTCTTCAGAAGATGCGACACTGTGCATCTCTTTGTGGCCTCAGACTTGCATGGAAAATGAGTTAATATTCACTCACCTACACTGACCTACCTGTAATGCAGAAGACCCAGCTTCGATCCCTGGATCTGGAAGATCCCATGGAGAAGGGCATAGCTACCCACTCCGGTATTCTTGCCTGAAGAATCCCAAGGACAGAGGAGCCTGGCGGGCTACAGTCCATGGGGTCGCAAAGAGTCAAACACGAGTGAGCACACATGCATCTGAAGCTCCCGCCTTGAACACAGGTCATGAGTTTAGTCAACTAGTTGCTTCTCTATGGAGCCCTGCAGTTTTGTGAACAGTCTGTGCCCTGAGTCTTTAGGGCCTCCTACCTGGGCTGATGGACACTCCATGGATGCCTGGCTACGAGAAAATTGTGTGCATGTAGGTCATTTGTCATGAGATTTTAGTTTGTCCTTTCAGATTGAAGCATCAATATTCCCTGGCATTTATTTCCTCCCCAAAAAAGGATTATGAAACTTGTGGATTTCTGAGAGGGAGGCCAGGCGTCAGCATAAATCCTGAGACCCATACATCACCCCCTCGCTTACTATAGCAGGTGCCGTTTCTTGGAGTTTGAGTGAATGCGTCGAGTTCCCCCAGTTTCTAGGAAGCTTTCACCCACATGGAGATAAAGCTGAAATCTGACCACCAGGAGACCACTCTGGAATCAGTTCTAACAGAGCTCTTGACCTTGGGCTCCGTCACAGGTCCTTCATCAGATCTCCCAGCCCGCCTCTCACTCCCTTTGACCCTGGTGTTCAGTAAGCACTTGGCCTTCAGTGGTTGTCACGAATTCCCCTGTTGCAGGCATGACGAGAGTAGCAGGACATTCCCAGGGCCCTTGCTTGCTCGCAGCAGACGCGTGGATCTGAGATGAAGTCAGGGTCTGTCTTCCCTTGCCGGACGGGGTCGGGGGGGCGGCTGTTGCAGAATCTTCTCCTTCGGGGGCTCCATTCAGCAGTCGAGAGCACACCCAAATGCTCCTGGAGGAGTAAGCGTGCAGTCATCTAGGAGAGTCTCTCCTCTTGTCTCCCATGAGGAAGAACGTATTTCCCCTCTTTATGGTAATTCATGGTTTGAAAAAAAAGAACATGAAGTCGCTCAGTCATGTCCGACTCTTTGCGACCCCATGTTCTGTAGCCCACCAGGCTCCTCCATCCACGGGATTTTCCAGGCAAGAATACAGGAGTGGGTTGCCATTTCCTTCTCCAGGAGATCTTCCCGACCCAGGAATTGAACCCAGGCCTCCCGCATTGTAGGCACACACTTTACCATCTGAGCCACCAGGGAAGTCTCTTAAACTATAAATTCATAGTTCTGTTCAAGCCTGTGAGGCCTCCTGCTGGAACGTGAGCTCAGCTTCACGAGGCAGGCAAAGGAGGTGGCCTTTGCAGCGATGGGAAGGAGGCAGTGTGTCTGGACCTAAAGAGGCTGCAGCACAGTGGGAGACGCAGTGTCTGCGCCAGGAGGGGCTGGAGAGACAGGCGAGTGGAGGGGAAAGGCAGCCGGCACAGCCAACAGGCCCAGCGGCGACGATTCCTGCTAAAGCAAACACCCTCAGGTGATCAGTGGGGCTGGTCTGTGGCTCTGAGTCCATCCAGCTGTTAGACATGCGCTGCGGAAGGCCCAGCCCAGAGCAAATGGCCCCAAACGCCCGATGAGGAAGACAGTTTATTTGCCCGTTTTTAACTTTTCACTATGGAAAGTTCTATGTAACAACAGAACAGGATATTCAAACCTCCCATGTACGCATTTCCCAGTTTCAGCAGCCGTCTCAAGGCCAGTAGTATTCATCTTCAGTTCTCGTTACCCCGCAACTTGGAATATTTTGAAGCAAACCCCAGTTATTGTATAAATTTTATTTGTAAATATATCAGGACACATGACTAAACTATAAGGACGTTTTAAAGGCAATCATAGTCACACCTAAAAAATAAATGGCAAGTATTACCAAACAACTTACTGTTATCAAATAGCTTCTCAGACAGTGCTCAGATTTCCTTGACTGTTTTATTTTAAAACTTTATTTTTCAAGTCAAGTCAAAATTGTCTGTGACTCTCTCCTAAAATTATTTTAGTCTGTGGGTTTGTTCCCTTTTGCTCCAGCTTTTTTTTTAAAAGACATCAGAATTTAAGACATAAGAACTTAATTTTTAAAGACATCAGAGACTGTGGAATCTCCATAGTCCGGACCTCATCTCGTGGGCGTCACTGGATCTCCAAGGTGTGCTTTAACTGGGTCTTCTGACCTGACAGGTTCTGTGACTCTATAGCAGATCTGGGGGTTGTATCAGCTCCAAGTTTGATCAGTATTTGGGCAAGAATCCTTCACGGTCGTATTGAGTCCCTTCTGTCAAGAGGCATCTGATGTCTGATCCTCTGTCTTTTGTAATGTGAGCAGGTGACTTGCCCTCATCCTTTCTTTCTAAAAGGACTTTTTCATGCTAATGTTTCAGTTATATTATCTCATTTGCATTTAGCACCTCGACAGCTTTTATAAAGAAAAACATACCTTCATAAACCGTTTGGTTCCCTTGAGGTGTACTTCAAATAGAAAACCCAAAGTAAATTATTGATTCCTTCCCTTTAATTTTTGGAGAACAAAATGGCAACCCATTTTGAATACTCCTATATTCTTGCCTGGAGAATTCCATGGACAGAAGAACATGATGGGCTACAGTCCATGGGGTCACAAAGAGTCAGACACGACTGAGCACTTTATCACTCACAGCCTTTAATACTGATTCTCAAAATACTGTGTCGTTTCTCTAGCGCCGTCCATGATGACAGATTTATTATCAGTTCCTAGATCTGCACATAGTTGGTATGTTTCGATCCATTTTCGCTTTTAATTTTAGCCTTTAAGAGACAGAGTGTATCTCTGTCCTGGTGATTCTTAGGTGATTATCCCAGGTAGGATGTGGACCTTTTCAAAACGTAGGTGTGCATCTGTTCTGCATGAAGGCATTTCCCTTGCATTATTTTTAACGTTTGTTCTATTTCATTGCTCTGAGTTTCCATGTTGGTGATGCCAAGTACACTGCTTGGCTCTCAAAGTGTTTCTTCCCCTTTTATTTCCAATTTCTTGGATCTCTGGGATGTCTTTCCTATCTTTCTTTGGTCCAATATCCCTTTCCCCACTGAATTTCTCTGTTCTGATATGTGCTGCTGTTTCATAGCATCCACCCTCTTCTTTGAAAACTTTAGCTCCTGTTCAGAGAATCAGCTAAAGTCTCATCGGAGTGTGGGGCTGTCCTCCCACTTCAGACTGTGTGCACGTCTAGGCCGCGGTCTCCTCCTGTTCTCTTGCTGACCTGACGTGGGGCAAGACGGTGGCCGTTGCTGTAGCTCCAGGTGGACTGGACTGGTTGCAGGAGGAGGGTGATCCGGGCCGGCCTTGCTGGTTCTGGACCCTGGCGCCTCCTCTCGTGCCGTCACGCTGTGTGAACGTGCCCTCTGCTTCCTCATGTCCCCTGGGCCGCTTCTTCCCTTTCCTTGGTATCTTATCTAAAGATTATTAAGATTATGCTCACATCTGTTTCTCTGAGTTCATCCTTGGTTTTATCCTGCAAGGGGCACCCTGCCTGCTGACCCCCGTAGGTCACCTTGGCCCCTCGCAGTCGGTAGCCCAGAGGCCCCTCCAGCTCCAGTGTCCCTGCTCTCAGAAGTCACAGCCAGCGGCTGCCCCAGGACATCACAGGCTCCGGGGACGGGCCTCGGCCACCCCTCGCCCACTTCCCTGGGCAGCCACGGATGCCCTGAGGGTCCTTGGTGGCATGGTCTGGCATTGCCCACTTACAGTGTAGGTTCTGGGGACCCCTCACCCCGTAATTTGTGAGGACATTGTCTGCAGGCTTCTTGTTCTGGCATCTCTGCCTACTTTTGTGTGAGGACTTGGATAGATTAAAAAGCATCCTTCACTGCATTTCACATCATGAGGTCTGTTTGGTCTTCAGCCTCAGGACAGGAACCCCTTAGTGTCCTGTGTCATATGACGGATGCGCTCGGGCCGTCACGTTTCCTCCAGGGCCCCCAAAGGTGATTCTGGCTCCAGCCAGTGTGGGCGGGAGGGTGGTCTGGGTTTCGCTGTTGTGACAGAAGTGATGCAACAGCCTCTGTGAGATGCACCCCAAACCCTCAGCCTGAGGGCACCCCGGCCGGTTCTCAGGGCTGAGTGTGTGGTGACCTCACGGATGCAGCTAGAATCTGCCTACAAAAGGCATGGTGGGACGGACACTAGTGGGGCCTGGCATCGTCTCCCGTCACCTGTCGGGTGACATGGCTGGTGCTCTGAGGCCGCCAGTGTGAGTCCCCAGACGAGGGAGGTGGCCACACAGGGTCCGGGACCTGCCTGAGGACCTCTAGTCACCAGGCGGTCCTCTCAGCTTTAGCCGACAAGCCCTCAAGATGAGCACGCAGGGCCCGCAGTCGGGCTGGGGGCAGACGTGGGGTCAGGGCCTCACCAGCAGCACGGTCGCCTTTCTCTGGACCCTGGGAGCCTGTCCCTGGTGCTCCCAGGGGCTCCTCCCCACCCCAGAGGGGCCACCTCCCAGCACGGAGACGTGCCTCCCCAGGCGGCCACCCCGGGAAGGAACCCTGGCCTCTGAGACCAAGCGCGCCTGCTGCTGGCACCCCTCCATCCCTCCAAAGGCCCCGCTGACCAGGCTTCGGGGAGGTGGGGGTCGGGGGGTCAGCTCACTTCCTCATCCCCCCCTCCACCTGTGTCACTCCTGGCTCACAGCGCTCTGAGCACGCGGACAGAAAGGCTGGGTGAGTGTGCTCACCTCCGTGGAAGGGCTGCTGGGCCTCCGGAGAGCAGAGAGCAGCTCCGTGACCCCCAGATCCCCTTCCGGGCTGTGTCACTGCATCGGAGGTCATGAGGTGGGACCAGGGCAGGACAAGCAGGGCTGAGGGGAGCAGGGCAGGGGCGGGCACGAGGGGGTTGGCCAGGCGGTCAGCGGTCAGCGGTTAGACAGAGCAGGGGGCAGTGAGCCCCGGCTGGAGAAGGAGTCCCTGAGGTCTGAAACAGCCCAGGCTGCAGCCTGGAGGCCTCGGCCTGCTCCTCCAAGGGGTTCTGTGTCTCTGCCCATATCAGGGCCCCATCCCTGCCCATGTCAGGGCCTCGTCCCTGCCCATCTTAGAGCCTCACCTCTGGCCATCTTAGAGCCCCGTCTCTGCCCACATCAGGGCCCCATCTCTCCCACGTCAGAGCCCTGTCCCTGAACACTGGGAAGCAGGGCTCCTCCATCAGGCCGGGGACAGTGCTTCCTGCTCAGCTCCCGTGGCTCCCTGACTGGGGTGAGAGCCCAGATGTGCCCTTGGCCATGACTCCACCCTGGGGAGGCATCCTCCTCAATGCCACCATTGGCTTTGAGTCTGGACCTCCAACGTAAATGAGCAGTGCCAGATGAGCTGGTGCCCTGCACCCCAGCCCAGCGGGGGGCCTGGAGACCACCTGGCTGATGGCCCAGTCTTCCGACAGCAGCCAAAGGCACCCTCCCACACTACAACAGCGAGGCTAAAAACTAGAGAACCAGATCTTTCCAAGTTGGCCTCATCCGAAGACCATTTGTTACAAGCCACATGACAGAGTGTCTGAGGCCCCACAAGGCAGAGATTCACAGAAACTTTGATTCCTGCAGAATTTTATATCATGTCTCATACCGGAGTTACAGCCTGGCAGCATTTTGATGATAAATTCCTAGCCCTGTTTGCCAGAGGAAAGAACAGATTCTCCCCATCGATTAAATTAAATAAAAGATGAGATGTCATCCGGCTGAACAGAAGGCTGGAACCCAGCCTGGGGAAGGGTTGGTGTGGATCATCGGAAGCGCCAAAGACAATGAAGGTGAAGTATCACCGTTACTGTCATCACCGCTATGGTCACGGACCCGTCGCTGGCGTGTCAGCAGCAGCATCACGATCCCCACTGTGTCACCCCATCCTCAGCACCACCACCCCCATCATCGTGATCAGCATCACTGTTGTCAGACCTGTCACTGCGCTGAGGAGTCCACAGGCCTCATCTCAGTCCTCCCAGCCGCACGATGAGCCTCCCAGGGTTGTGAGAAGGATTAAACGCGGTGGCGCAGGTGAAGTGGGAGGAGAGTTTGACTGTGTCTTCAGCAAAGACCAGGCGTCCTCTGACGGGGCCGCCGGGTCTCTGGGCCGCGCCGCGCTCCTTGTCTCTGTCCTTTGCTTCAGGCAGCGCCTGGCATCTGGCACCCCACCTGGAATAACGAATAATCATAAAAAGCACTCCAAGGAAATGGGCGTTGAAGAGTTGTTTTGCGTCCAGGAATCATTTCGGAAGACATGAGCCTGTGGGTCTCAGCTCCTCGGGATCTTGAGGTTAAATAACCACATGTCCCGGTTCCGTGCCCTGGCGGGGAACTCATGTCAGCTGCCAGGGACCTGGACGCCACCCTGGCAGACCCGCTGGCCAGGCACGGGGAGGGGCAGAGGAGCGAGTCAGGGATTTGGGCAGCAGGAGCCGCAGGACTCGCTACCCTTAACCCTTCGGGTCTTGAGGCAACAAGCGCCAGATGGTGGCTGTGGCAGGAGCACGCACAGACCCTGCCGGCCAGGGCTTTCCAGACCTCTTGGGCACGGTGGCCATCCTGCCCCACTCATCAGCAGCAGGAAAGGGAGGTTGTCACCTGTAGGGAGAGGCTGGTGGGACCCGCCAGAGGCATCTGCTTTTGGCATTTCCTGCTGCACATTTTTATGAACAAATTGGACAGAGGTGCAGGAGGCCGGCTTATCACATCTATGGGGACTGCAAAATTGGGAGACAGAGCTAGTAAACTGCCGGCAGAATGGAGACATTTAAATATTTCAGCAGGACTGAAAAACAGGCTCACATTAGCACCACAGATGGAGGCGTGTCGGGATCTTCCTGTTCAAACCGTTTTTCCAAAGACGTGGTCCAGCGTGCTCCCATCATCTGCCCCGACTTTGCAGCGAGGGTGCTGAGTCAGTGGGCAGGGCCTTAGACCTGGGGAAGCGCACGCCTCCACTGTGCGCCTGCTGCGAGGACCGTGCCGCCTTCTGAGTCAAGCTCTCCCGCCCCCTCGCCTTCCCTCCTTCCTTCTTTCCTCCCTTCTCTCTCTCCTCACCTCCCCTCGAGACTGGACAGTAAAAACAAACAAACAAACCACTTTCCTTTGAACTGTAACAGGCAGCGGGTCCGTGGCCATAATTTCTTCGCCAAGGTGACCATTCTAACACAGGGATGGCCGCGCTGAACCTTTCAGGAGGCGGAAGAGGCGAGTCTGTGTGTCCAAGAACTGGCCTCCAGGCAGGGACAGAAGTGCCAAGGCCAGTGGCCCGAGTCCCTCAGTCCCAGATAAACACAGGAAGTCCGTCGTTTGCAAAAGAACTTGCTGCCTGTAGAATCCTGCTGTACCCCGTCTGGTCTCGAGCATTGGCCAGAAGCATGTGCTGCCCTGGGCTCATGGGCAGGGGCAGAAAGCCCTGGCACACGTCTCATGGGCAGTTCAGCTGCTGGAGCTCAGAGGCGGTTCTGGAGGAGGGGTGGGATGGGAGCAGGAGCTGGGCAGAGCTCAGGGCAGGGCTTGGCCCCACTGATGTCTCCCAAGGGGGTGCAGGAGGCAGGGGACATGTCCCTCCCCTTGCAATGAGGAGACCCCAGCCCTGCAGTGGTCCCCACCCCCACAGGCACCCCAGGGCTCGGGTACCCAGCTGGGCCCCTGGGGACAACGCCTCTCACCCTCCATATGATGTTGACTTTACTCTTTTTCAGTATTAGGATTTACTTTTAGTACCGAGTTTTTCAGACTTAGGATGTAAAAGATATTTTTAGCCAAGTTTGCCTTGCTTTTGATTGACTCTAATTGAACCGATTGCTTTGCAGTCTGGAAGGCGTCCAGTGGTTCTGAACAAAATATTTTGTGGAAAAAGCTGTAATCCGTGATCATCACATGTTCCTATTAATCTTGTTTCGAGTTACAACAATGCGAGACTTGTTTCCACACTTCTATTTTTAACTAATGAAAATTTATTACAAAGAAATCCTAATTATACCCTTTGGAGTGTGATACAATGGCAAATCCACTGGCAATTTTCTTTTTTCAAAATTCCACATAATGGCCTAAGAAGCGGAGAATGTAAGTCCTCCTGAAATCGTTGGCCTATGAACAAGATTCCCTAACGGGCTGAGTGAGCAGCTTGTTTTTCTTTGCACGTCTTGTGTGAGGTTGGATTAAGCCATGTTATAACCCTGCTGCGTGGCAACCCCTGTTAGATGCGGCACATGGCTTGTATGGTCCACGTCCCCAGCACGTCCCCAACTGCTACCCTGCGGGTCTGCACGGCACCTGGTCAGAGCTGGAGAAGCTACAGGCTTGGTGGGCGTCAGGAAGTGAGACTGTCCTGGCTGGGTAGTTAAATGACTGTATGGCCTTCATGGGAGCTTCCCAGGTGGCAAAGAACCCACCTGCCAACGCAGGAGGAGACGCCAGAGACTCGAGTTCCATTCCCGCGTTGGGAAGATCCCCAGGAGGAGGGCATGGTCACCCACTGCAGTGTTCTTGCCTGGAGAACCCCACAGACAGAGGAGCCTGCTGGGCTCTGGCCCATAGGGTCACAGAGAGTTGGGCTTGACTGAAGTGACTTAGCACGCAGCACCCATGACCTGGATGGCTGTCTCCTCCTCCCCAAATGCGGGGACAGAGACACGCCCAGACCACCCTGTGCATTGCCCTGGCCTCTGTTCCTGAGTGCTGGGAGCACCTTCCGAGTGGTGACAACCACAGATGTCTGCAGACGCTGCCACAGGTGCCCCGGTAACAGATCTCCTGGGGAGCCCTGTCATGACCTGCATCAGGAAACCCGGACGTGCGTGGTGTAAGTGCCTTTGTCCCCGCAACTCCTGGCGTGCAGCAGGCTTTTGAAATGCACGTACCCTGCTGTTCCGGACCTGCAAGCGACCAGGACGCGGTCCAGAGTGCAGGAGGCAGGAAGTCACGGTGCCCCACAGCGGGCTTCTCTTTAGGACTTCTGGGAAGGGGGCCTCTGAGCAGGTTTGCACTGGCCTGTTGACGTCGCTGCCTGCAGTCCTGGTCCTGGAGCGTGGGGGAGTTGTTGTTCCGTCACTAGGTCGTCCAACTCTGTGTGATCCCGTGGACGGCAGCACACCAGGCCTCCCCGTCCTTCACCATCTCCTGGAGCTTGCTCAAACTCATGTCCATTGAGTCGGTGATGCCATCCAACCATCTCATCCTCTGCCGCCTCCTTCTCCCGCTTTCAATCTTTTCCAGCATCTGAGTCTTTTCTAATGAGTCAGCTCTTCGCATGAGGTGGCCAAAGTATTGGGGTTTCAGCTTCAGCATCAGTCCTTCCAATGAATATTCAGGGCTGATTTCCTTTAGGATGGACCGGTTGGATCTCCTTGCAGTCCAAGGGACTCTCTTGAGTCTTCTCCAACACCACAGTTCAAAAGCATCAGTTCTTCAGCGATCGGCCTTTTCTATGGTCCACCTCTCACATGCATTCATAACTACTGGAAAAATCATATCTTTGACTATGCAGACCTTTGTCAACAAAGTGATGTCTGTGCTCTTTAATATGTTGTCTAGGTTTGTCACAGATTATCTTGCAAGGAGCGTCTTTTAATTTTGTGGCTGTCCCCACAGAGGGGTCTGGGTGTCACAGCAAGGATGCCCTCTGGGCAGTGGGGGTCCAGTCGGCACCTTAGGAGAGGGAAGGAGGTTGGCTGAGGGCGAGGTGCTGGGCAGACCACTCCCAGGCAGGGCACGTCAGGGGCAGGAGGGAAGGAGTGGGCGTAACAGTGTGTGTTGGGTCAGATGCTTTCTTCCAGCAGCGAGCATCAAGGTGCGGTAGAGGGAGGTTTCCAGGTGCTTCCAACGCGAGGAGTAGAACCAGGAGGAACTCCGTCAGATGGGCAGTTAAACAAATGATGCGAGTTACCAGGTCACTGATTCGTGAGAGGGGGCCCTCTCTCCTTCCTCTGGGCCGCCTCGCCTGGCCCCTCACTGTGCCCACGCTGGGCCCTGCTTCCTCCCTGTGGCTACCCCTGGGCTCACAGCCACCTAGCTCTCCCTGTCCTTTGCGGAGTCCCCAGGGTGTGGTCCTGTCTCACTGCCACCACTAAACCCTCCCTTTTGGGCTGAACCCCCAAACAATGCTTTCTGCCTTCTGGGTGTAGATAGAATAATTTCCCCATGGCTGTCTTCCATGCCTTTGTCCAAAGTCAAGTCATCTCTAAAAGCCGAAGTGGAACCAGGTTCAAGATGCAGCAACTGGCTCAAGTGACTGATTGGCTCCGTTCGCTCGGGTGACAGTGGCCTCTGGTGGGGAAGCTTCGGGGCCACTCGGCCTCCTTCCCAGGCCGTTCTGAGTGCTCTCAACCCTCAGGCCCCACCGAGGTCTCCCTCTGGCTGTGCTATCCTGTCAGGGCGTCGGTCTCCACTTTCTGCCCCAAATGCAGCAAAGCAGTTTGCATCCCAAGAGCCAAGTCTCATCTGAGCTGGGCTTTGCAAAGTGTTCAAAGACTCTGCTCCTTCCAGGGGCCACGGAGGCTTGGAAAGTTCATGGTGAGAATCATGCGGGTCTCCAAGGCCTTGGCTGACTCTCTGTATCTTGTGCCCTAAAGGACGGAAGGCCACATGAGTCCCGGGCCCGCGGAGGCAGAGAGACAGGAAGTGGACGCCAAGACAGCCCTGCCCCAGATCCTTCTGCCGCTGGAGGAGCGAGCGGCCCACTTCCGGGACATGCTTCTGGAGAGAGGGGTAAGGGGGCGCCACGGTGGCCGCTGCGGTGGGGGTGGGGGCGAACCGGCCGTCGCCCCCCAGGACCACGTCCCCTTCCGCACCGAGCTGTGGACAGGCTGCGTGCAGGACATTCAGGGGCCAAAAGACATGCACAGGGACCAGTCCTAGGAGGGCGGGAGGCTTTGGAGGGTGTGATGCGTCACGAGGCGGTGCTTGCCACCTATCCGCAGATGTGGCTGAGAGGTGAGCAGGTGTGGATCTCCCGGAAGGGACTGTCCCCAGGATGCAGCGCTGGTTTGTGTCGATGGCCTTCCTGCAGGAGCCCAGCCAGCTTCTGACGTCCAACCCTACAGGAGACGTGCCCTGTGGTGACCTCACTCAGGGAGGGGCTCGCACCCCTCGGGGTCAGCCCAGTGGGTTTCGTGCAGGTGGGATGTCTTAGCGGTGTTGAGTTCTGAAGCTCCTTTGAATTGAAGGGGGACAAGCATTTTATAATTGAATCTCCTTCCAATGACTTTTATTTCCTGTTTTGGCCTTTGGGTATAAAATGAGCCTGATACAGTAGTTCAGCCCAGTTGGATTCCTTCGTAAGATGAGCCCGAACACAGAAGGCAGTGATAGGAGCTGGTGTGTAAATATAATTATAGTGAGCACTCTAAGTGGCCTTGGGAATGCAACAGCAAATTCCCTCTGCAGTCAGCACCCAGGACAGGCTGCCTCCTGAGAGGCTCCTCCCAGAGCAGGTGCGGAGGGGAGGGTGGTCTGCGGAGACCCCGACTCCCCCCGGGAGAGTCTGAGCAGGGCTGGCACCTTGGCGGGCGGGGCCCGAGGGCTCCCCAGAGCTGAGCCGGTGTGAGCTCTTGAAGAATTAGGAGTGAGAAGGAGATTATCTCAGCCGCCCTCCGAGGGGCCCCTCGTCTCCTCTGCACCATGAATTTTAATGCATGCGTCGCTTTATCTGTCTGGAGACACACTCAAAAGTAAAATACAGCCCTCGGCGCGGGGACCTGGGGGAGAAGTAGGCTTGTGATCTCAGAGTGGCAATGCCATGTGTTCAGTGTGAATTCACGAGGACACCTAGGGACATGTGAACTCACACGCACAGGACCCGTCCCTGGTGTGGACAGAGGGCAGCTTGTTTTAAAAATATGATTTTCAGAGTGATATTTACTAGGCTAAAGTGCTATTTAAAAAAGAATCCCTCCCCATGCAGCTTTCTTCTTTCTTTCTCAATGTAGAGGTTATTTCATCACAAAATCCTGTAGGATAGGATGGCCTTGGAAGCAGATGATGCTCTTGTGAGGGATGGATCTCTGTGTGTGTGTGTGTGTGTGCGTGCGCTGTGTGTAGAGGTGTGTGTGTGCTGTGAGTGTGTACATGTATGTGTCTGTGTGTCTCTTTGTGTGTGCTATGAGTGTATACACATGTGTGTGCTGTGAGTGTATACACATGTGTCTCTCTCTGTTCTGTGAGTGTATACACGTGTGTCTCTGTTCTGTGAGTGTGTATACGTGTGTCTCTCTGTGTGTTCTGTGAGTGTGTACATGCATGTCTCTCTGTGTGTTCTGTGAGTGTATATGTGTGTGTCTCTGTGTGCTGTGAGTGTACCTGTGTCTCTGTGTTCTATGAGTGTGTATACGTGTGTCTCTCTGTGTGTGTGTTGTGAGTGTATACGTGTGCGTGTCTGTCTGTGGTGTGTGCTCCCTACTGGGCCCACCGCAGACCCCACGTGGCTGATGGGCAGGGCTCCCCCAAGCCCTCCCCTCACTCCCCGCTCGGCCCTCATTGCCCTGTTCTCAGCCTCCCCACATCAACAGCAAAGACGTGACCTCTCCCCTGGCTAAGGAGAGGAGGCCAGGAACAGGGGCCAGAGTGCCAGGCTCTGGCCGCCCCGGCCCGCTGCTCCCACACTGGAGAAGTGGGTCCACCGTCGAGTCCCAGGTACCCCAGGAGGATGGAGCCGGCCGGGTTTAGACGCCGTCACTGCCACCCAAAGGGGCTGCTTGCTTCATGGCCACCGGGCCAGCCGCAGGGTCCTGGAGGCTTGTGCCCAGTGTCCCCGCCGGTCTGGCCCTGAGCTGCCTCACTCGCCCTGCCCTCCTTGCACTCTTGACAGGCGGTCTCTCTCCCGGGAGACCCTCTGAGCCCCGCCTCCCCGGCTCCCCAGCTGACACATGGTGCCTCACGGCCACTATGCATGCCTTCCTCTTTGCCGAGTCCCTGTGCGGGGTCCTGGAGGCAGGGGACTCTCTGATGCCCCACTGGGCTCCTCGAGCCTGGCTTCAGGCACTGGCTCCCAGGGGCGCTCAGTGACCTCCTGGGATTCCCTTCACGTCCAGGCCCTGGTCTTGCTGCATGTGCCCTGGGCCGGCCCGGCGCTGACCAGAGAGTGGGCCCATGGAGCCTGGATGAGGGGGTTTGTCTCCTGGAGCAACTGTTCTTCCTGTTTCTTTCTCCTCCGCTCCTGTGGCCCCAAAGCATTTGCAGGATAAGACATCACTCACGATAAAGCAGGCTTCTATCCCCACAAAGTCGCCAAGAAGAGGATTCTTCTTCTCTGCAGACCACAGGGGTGGATTCTTCTTCCCTGCAGACCACAGGGGTGGAAACGCCTGAGTCTTGCCACCACGCCTCTTCTGATGGCAAGGATAGTGCAGAAATAGTCACAATTCTGAGGTCTGACTGGACCTAGCCAGTCTGTCCCAGTGGAATTAACTGAGAATTCCCCGAGAAGTGGCGGCACCGTGGGCATTTGAGAGACATATGCAGCATTCACCTCATCAATGTCTAGGTTTCCACCTCTTTGTTCTGGAAACCAACCAAGTCCAACTTACCTGCACAGCATGACATTGAGCCACTTGGAGGGTGAGGGCTGCTGGAGACCCCACCCCGCCCTCCCAAGGACCCCGAGTCTACGTGGTCTCCGATGCACCCCAGAGTCCTGGCTGAGTGGCTTTACTAAGGGCGTGTTCAGTGCATTCTTGCCCATTGAGCTGATTCCATCCAGCCTTGGTCCTTAGATATATTCACATACGAGAATCAGCAACAACGTGGAAACGGGAGGAACCAGCCCCAGTACTCTGGGTTTTCCCAGGAGACAGAGACGGGGGTGAAGCTGAGACCCTCATCTTACAAGGATTTCAGAAGAAGCCCACACACCCTTCATGAGTAGAGAAGGCCAACCTGAATGTACTGCTGATGTCAAGAAGCATCGCCCGCGTCTACGACTCTTGACTTTATAAAATATGTCGGCAGATTTTATGAGTTACTCATGCTCAAGAGCTTTGATGGCTAAGCCCATCAGATTTCTAGTTGCTTAAAAATGAGGCTGAAAAAGGTCACCTTTTTCATAGACTGAGTGATTAATAAGATTTTTTATTGCATTTGTTCAATGCTTCAGCTCAGAGATTCATGTGCTTATAGAAAGAAGCAGCTAGATGTGTGGATTTCTAGTAGTTTAAAAAGGGCATGGTTCGGGGTGTGCCGTGGGGTTTTTGGCTTGGGGAAAGGCCTTCAGTTTTGTGGTTTTGTAATATGTAAGTGGAAGGCTTTGTTTTTATATTCTTTCACTAGTATAAACCACAATAGAGCTCTCTTTAAATTTCAGTCTATAAAGGGCAAGATTAATTGAGTAGCAACTGATTAATTTAACTCTGTCTATTTAGATAAATGCATTAGAGACATTTTATTGAGGGTCTCTTCCTTCTGCAAAATAGCCCTTGGGAAGTGGCTTTCCCAGAGGCCAGGAAAGAAAGACTGTTCCATAACCTTGGATCTTGATTCAGACACTCCCGGGTCCCCCTGCAGGGGAACCCCAGCCAGTTTTGCAACTGCGGGCAGCCTTGGGGAGACTGACTGGCACAGTGGTCAGCCCTGCAGCTGAGAACCCTGGACTTTGGATCCGAGTCTGTGTTGAAAAGAGGAATTCACAATCCGCACACCAGCCCTGGTCGAGCCACAGGGCTCTCTCTCTGCCCTAAGGAGTTGTTGGTGCAAAGGCGGTCCAGATGAAGGAGAGGCTCTTCCCCTGGTGCCCTCCTGCCATCACGGCGGCTATGCCTTCTCCCTTCTCCCAGGTCGGGGCAGGAGCATCTCCCCCCGTGGCTGGCGTCTAGTGCCCTTTGCCCAGATGCGAAGGTGGCATTTCCTGAAGCTGTAGTGGTTGCTGGGCCAAGACGCTGGGGAAAGGGCTCGGTCCCCCTCACGTGCAGGTATACATCCCGGTTGAGATGGCCCTGGAGGCACAGTGCCTGAGTCGTGGGTCTGGAGTCCTGGGGACTGGCAGGAGCTTCTCCATGAGACATACCCTTGTTCCTTAGGAAGCTTATCTGCTTCATGTTCCTATGGCAACTCTTCAAGGTCTCACCAGGCACATGCCACTAATAAAATAAGATTGTGCCATTGAAGGAGTGCATGCTCTTTATAGGAAAGATGGAAAATTCAAAGAACAGAAACAAAAATCACTGAAAATTATTGCCATCAATGGATACCTTTCCTTCTAGTCTTTTTATCCTAAAAACAGATTTTAAAGCAATAGCAAAATCAAACATTCGTATTATATAGTACAATGCATATTATACAGTATTGTTATATAGTATAACCAGGATTGAACCGTGGTTAAACGTGGCTGAACCAATATTTTATTTGTCTATTCACTTGGGCTGTGCTGGGCCTTCACTGCTGCCTGCAGGCTTTCTCTAGTTGCGGTGCGAGGCTTGTTGCAGAGCACAGGCTCTAGAGTGCCGTAGGCCTCAGTAGCTGTGGCACCGTGGAGCTTCGCTGCTCCTCGGCATGCATTGTCCCTGACCAGGGATCAAACCCGTGTCCCCTGCCTTGGCGGGCAGATTATTAACCACTGGACCACCAGGGAAATCCCATTTATTTTTTAAATATAGGCACTTTGATAAGGTTCAACCTAATTTATACATTTGTATACTATTTTTTCCTTTGAAGCAGTTTTAAAATATTATTATAAACCTTTGGAAATGTTTTTGATGAGGGAATAACTGTCAGTTCACTGTCCATTCAAAGTGCCCTCATTTTCATTCATCTAGTCTGCTGCCCAATTTTGCTAGTTTAGATGGTACTCTGATGACCGCACTGATGCACGAACGTTGGTTTGTGTGTGTGTGGGATTGCTTCCTGCATGCTGTCAACATCTGACCTGTATTATCAAATTGTTTTGGAAAAAGTTGTTTTCACACAATGTATTCTCCCAGCGGTGTTTTAAAGTTCTGAAAATTTGTTTTCTCAGCACGCTCCACCACCACTGAATAGTAAGAAGCACAGATATTTACTATCTGTTATTTTTTGAATCTCATGGTTCCTTCCCTTTGATTTGTGTTTTCTCGTGGCTTCTGCTCTGTGGTTCTTCTTTCCTGAATTAACTGCCACAGCTTTTGGTGATTGCACTCTGCAGATATGACTGTGGTCACCTCCCTATTAGAGAGTAGACCGCGGTCTAACAAGAAGGTGACCTGGGGGGCGGGCACGTGGACCACCCACTCTAAGCTTAAGATGGGAGTATAGCTAGCCGTAGTGTGGAAACTAAGTTAGGTGAGATATTGTGGAATAACAGTGCAAGCTTCTATTTACTGATCAAAATACACACACACAGAAAGTCGTAAATCACTCTGAGCACGGGGAGATGGGGCAGAAGTCAGCAAGTCCCAGGGTCTGGCGGGGGCACCCAACCCCTCTGTCATTTCGGGATTCACCTGGGGGTCACCTGGCTCAGGAGACCTCTCCACGTGCTGACCAGTCCCTCTAAGTTTGAGGTTGGAGCATCGCTAGAGGCAACGCTGCACCAGGGAGGGGTGGGGCCAGGAGGAAACCCTCCACTTCCCGCCCCGCGATTGGATTAATCATGAACTGCAGGCGGGTCCTCCACGGCTCCCCTGAGGGGTGGCTACCTGGAGGCACCTGCTCTTCTGCATCACCCTCAGCTCTTCTCCTTCCCCGTGACGGTGGCCGGTATGCCTGGAATTCCCTCCCAAACGTCAAGACACCCGGGCAGGCCTCGCCTGGAGCACGGCCTCCTCGCTGCATCCTGTGCTGTGCCCGCCTCAAGCCGCCTTGAATTGTCAGGAGCTCCAGAGCCAGAAATAGAAGACACAGCTGTGCATTCCAGGAAATTGGATAAAGAGGGTAATGGCGGGAGTGCTAATTGCAAGGAACACGCCGTCTGTCATCCGCAGAGCCGCGGGCAGGGCAGAGCAGAGGCCCAGAGGGTGGGCGGGCGGGGCGCGTGTTCATACCCGAGTCAGGGTCAAGGCTGGGGGCCGGGTGGGGGCGCGGGGGCAGCCCTGCAGGGAGGGCGGCGTGGAGTGCGCCTCTGACGGAGGCAATGGTGTTGGGACCTGGGGGCGGAGAGCCAGGAGGGCACCCCTGCCAGGCAGGCAGGAGGTGGCCCCTCACCCCCAGTGGAGGCGGACCCTGTTCCGCGACGTGGCAGCAGCGGTTCTAGCTTGGGGACTGCGCCCTGGCCAGGGTCCACCGGCTGCTCCTTCCCGGTGCCTGCTCTGAAGGACAGGCTCTGGTGTCGGCCCTGGGAGGAATGGCAGGGCGCGCAGTTCAGACACGAAGGATGAGTTGGGGCGGAGGGGAGTCTGCCGGCAGGAGGCTGCGAGGAAGGCAGAGCCTGGCCACCAGCCCAGCCCAGGGGACCACTCCCCGAGCTCTCCTTGTTCCCAAACAATGGCCATACTCCAGGATGGGGCTCCAGGGGGAGGGCAGATAAAGATGTGTGTGAGCGCTAGCCAGAGCCTGCAGGCACTCGCGCCAGGACGGAACCCCGACCTTCGCCCGTGGCAGGGTGTCACCCGGTGTCAGCACCCTGAGTGTCCAGATGTGTCTGGGAATATGTTGCCGACTGTCAGGAGAGGACGTGAACATCAGAGCACACAGCCCAGGAGGGAGACAGAACCACCCCAGACCCAGCCAGGCTGCAGGGAAGGACCGACTTCCACAGGGAAGGGTCTAAAGTGGGCTGAAGAATCCCTTATAAGGACCACACCACATGTAAACTGCCAGAGCATCAAGGGAAGGTCTGCTATGCCGATGAGGGATGAAGGCCTGGGTTGGAAACGAAAGCCACATTGGAGGCAGAGGGCACGTCCATCTCAGGGACCCGCTGCGTGGGCATCTCCTGACAGTGATTCCAGGGCTCCAACCCCGGGACACCCATCACAAGGGACCCCTCCCTTGAAGGCGGCTGGCCTGCAGATATAGGATGGAGGCGTACCCTGTGATGGGATAGGCTGGGGCCTCATACGTAGAGGTTCTCCCACCAGTTTTGAGGAAGCCGCCCTGTTGCAGACAGGGCCACGACAGGGAATTTGGGGACCCCTGGGAACAGAGAATGGCTCCCCAGTGGCCTCCAGCAAGAAAGGGGAGGCTTTGGCCCTGTCCCACAGAATGAGCCTACCAGGACGTGACTGCAGAGATGCAGGCCTGGGGAGGGTGGTCTTCCACCAGGAGTGAGTCTCACGGTGGAGGCAGCAACAGTCATCAGGGTCCTTTGGGAAGAGTCGGTCTGGTGGACAAGGCCGTGCCCCCTACAGGCACTGTTAGACCGCGTTTCACACTTGACTGTCCAGCTTCCCCGCCGGCTCCAGCCTCAGTCACAGGCCCCATGCCCGGGCTGCTCCTCTGCCCAGCCCTGCACCATCCTCCACATGTCAAGAGCACGTGTCAGCACGGCTGACAGGTTATGTGACAACGTCTGTCTTTTCATCACAAGTTAGTCTTTGTGAAATGACTCTTCCAGTATGACGACAATGTATGTCATCCAGTTGCCCAGGCATATCTGACTAAGTCGTGTCTGACTCTCTGACCCCATGGGCTGCAGCACGCCAGGCCTCCCTGTCCCTCAGTGTCTCCCAGAGTTTGCCCAAGTTCGTGTCCTTTGAGTCGGTGATGCCATCCAACCATCTCATCCGCTATTGCCCCCTTCTCCTTCCGCCCTCAATCTTTCCCAGCATCAGGGGCTTTTCCAAGGAGTTGACTCTTCACATCAGGTGACCAGAGTATTAGAGATTCAGCCTCAGCATCAGTCCTTCCAATGAATATTCAGGGTTGATTCCCTTTAGGATTGACTGGTTGGATCTCCTTGCCTTGTATACAGATTATAATTTCCTTTGGAGCCAAGGATGATATCCTTTTTTTTTTTTTTTTTTTAGTTTAGTTTGTTATACACCTGCTGCTGCTGCTGCTGCTAAGTCGCTTCAGTCATGTCTGACTCTGTGCGACCCCATAGACGGCAGCCCACCAAGCTCCCCTGTCCCTGGGATTCTCCAGGCAAGAACACTGGAGTGGGTTGCCATTTCCTTCTCCAATGCATGAAAGTGAAAAGTGAAAGTGAAGTTGCTTAGTCATGTGCGACTCTTAGCGAGAACGCCTAAAATTCTCATCACACTGGTGGAGTCAGTTATGTGACACCAGTTCTTAACAATCACCTGCCTTTCGTACAGTGCTGGGGCTTTGCAGGGGTCTTCAGGGCTCTGCATGATGGGCTGACCCTGTCTGATTGGGCTGAATTGAAGTTGACTGTCCCTTCTCTCCATGTCCACCCCAGTGCTCACGTGGTCAAGCATCAGCTCTGGCCGAATGGAGGGACCATTCTGCCCTGATGTTCTTGCAGAGCCCCCACCCCCCACCCCTTCACCCCGCCATGACATGTCAGCACTTCACCGTGTTCCTAATCGATTGAGAAAGATCCCTGGGTGGAGCTTGGTTCACCCTGTGCATAAAAGAGCTCATGAGTTTTAAAAAGAATTTTGATTTTTATTATTGAATACAGAAATTGCCAACTTAGAAAATCCTTATAATGTGCCAAGCAAGTGAAAGTTGCTCAGCCATGTCTGACTCTTTGCGACCCCGTGGACTACACAGTCCATGGACTTCTCCAGACCAGAATACTGGAGTGGGTAGCCTTTCCCTTCTCCAGGGGATCTTCCCAACCCAGGGATCAAACTCAGATCTCCTGCATTGCAGGAAGATTCTTTACCAGCTGAGCCACAAGGGAAGCCCGTTCCAAGCAAAGCCCATGTCTATCGAAATAGTATCTCTACCAGCCATACTGTAACCTGCTCAGAAGTAGGAGCGGGTGGGCCTTGTTTGTGAAACCTGCCCATTGCCTTCTCCTCTCCACTGCGCTGAGTCTGCCCCCTGCCCAGGCCCCTGGGCGCACGTCATATCTGGCTCTTCCCGTTGCTCTCAGGACAAGCCCCTGGTTCCCGAGGAGGCCAGCGAGTGTCACCACCTCCACTCAGGTCGTCTCTCCCTCTTCTTCCCAGCTCCGCACAGCCTCCTACATCCCCCTGAGACCCCCACGTTCCCCTAGTTCCTGGAGCCTGGCCTCCGCACCATGAACAGCCCCTGCTGCACACCCTCCCAGGCCCCTTCATGGGCCAGGGCCTTACACCATCCGCCCTGGAGACAGCTCCCCCTAGGCAGATGGGGGCCCTTCTCTGTGGACACTCATGCCCCTGGGAGATCCTGAATTCTCTTTCTGTCTCACCCCCGGTCAACCTTTCAAGGTCAGTGGCCTTGATTTATTTTCTCTAAACTCATAGCACCCAGCAAGGGGCCTAAGACATAGCCAATATTTAGTCAATGTTTTTAAGTGAATAAATTATTTTTGGATGACTTAAAAAGGTTTCAGTGCCCCATCAGCTGAGAGTCTGGAAGTAGCAACCTCCCAGCAGCAATGAGCTCACCTGGATCTCAGGTCCCAACACCTTCTCCGATAAGAGGGACCAAGGCTTCTCAGAAAAAGCTGATTCTAGGGCCAATGCAGGAGAGATAGGAGATGACCCTGGAGCATCTTAAAGGGCCCAGAAAACAGAACAATGGGGATATGTTCCCAGGACACAGGAGGCAACCACAACAGCCAAACCTGGAGCGATTTGAGCACAAATCAGATTACAACCCAAAGTATGAAATAAATATCCATGAGTTTATAGTGACATAAACAGATGATTGAACTGAGAAGTAAATGTGGGAGAATGGGTAAATACCCCATCCAGAAGGACTCCAAGGAACTGATACAGATTCTTCCACATCAGGAGGTGGGTCAGGACCCTCAAGTGTCATCATCGACTCAATGGACACGAGTTTGAGCAAACTCTGGGGAACAGGGATGGACAGGGAAACCTGGAGTGCTGCAGTCCACGGGGCCACAGAGTCAGACACGACTGAGCAGCCGAACAACAACAGGACAGGCTCAGCGAGACTTCCCTCCAAAGAGGACAGCACGACATAGGGAAGAAGGATAAACGCAGTCCACGGGGCCACAGAGTCAGACACGACTGAGCAGCCGAACAACAACAGGACAGGCTCAGCGAGACTTCCCTCCAAAGAGGACAACACGACATAGGGAAGAAGGATAAACGCAGTCCACGGGGCCACAGAGTCAGACATGACTGAGCAGCCGAACAACAACAGGACAGGCTCTGCGAGACTTCCCTCCAAAGAGGACAGCACGACACAGGGAAGAAGGATAAACGCAGAGAAGAGAGACCTTGGCCCGGGGATCGAGGCCAGCACCCGCTGCGGCTCGCCACACAGACAGGGTGGGCGCACGTTCCTCTGGGGTCTTCCTCCCCAAACCCACAGACCCAGCGGGACGTGAGAAAAACTGGGACAAAGCCCAGCAGAGGGACAGCTCCTGGAACACCTGGCCGGCTCTCCTCAGAGCTGTCAGTCATCCAGACCAGGAGAGTGAGAAGCTGCATCACCCCAGGAGCCCGAGGAGAAGTGAGATTACACGTGGTGTTTGTCCTGGGTGGGATCCCAGGGCAGAAAAAAAATTAGGCAAAGACTAAAGAAACTGAGTAAGGCGTAGACTCTTGTTAATAGTAGCGCGGGTCCATCTAGACCACCACTGATAAGATGCTAGCGATAAAGGCAACCGGGTGCGCGCTAGACGGTAACTTCTTAGTATTGCAAGTTTTGTGTAAGTCTAAACTATTATGTATGCATGTGAGAGTTGGACTGTGAAGAAAGCTGATCGCCGAAGAATCGATGCTTTTGAACTGTGGTGCTGGAGAAGATGCTTGAGAGTCCCTTGGACTGCAAGGAGATCCAACCAGTCCATTCTAAAGGAGATCAATCCTGGGTGTTCATTGGAAGGACTGATGCTAAAGCTGAAACTGCAATACTTTGGCCACCTCATGCAAAGAGTTAACTCACTGGAAGAGACTCTGATGCTGGGAGTGATTGGGGGCGGGAGGAGAAGGGGACGACAGAGAATGAGATGGCTGGATGGCATCACCAACTCTTTGGACTTGAGTTTGAGTGAACTCCGGGAGTTGGTGGTGGACAGGGAGGCCTGGCGTGCTGTGATTCATGGGGTTGCGGAGAGTCGGACATGACTGTGCGACTGAACTGAACTGAACTGAGACTATTATAAGGTACTTTGGTTAAAAAGTTACCTACCTGAAAAAGGTTTAAATGTTGATTAAAAATCAATTAAAATTGTGCCAAATTCTGACTAATTGCAAGACACTGCCCTCTGTTATGGCCTGTGCCATCCTAAAAATTCTTACATGTATAATTTCTCCTCTCAAGATACGACATTTGAGAATGTCCCAGACTCACAGATACAATCAGGGCTTTAGATCAGGGCACTTGGCCCTGGAATATATCCAGGGAAGACATAGTGTCATGAGTCTAGAAATTAAATTTCTTATGCTGGAAAAATTGATTTTCTTAAAAGTTGGACAAGTCAAGTACTTTTAAACACCGCTGAGTCCCCAGACCTGTGGTTCCTTAGGGCTGTTTCTCACCATCGACCAGTTCAGTGTGACTCGGGCTCAGCATTAGTTGTTAAAAGCCACTCTATTGAATATCTTTCTTCAGGTGTCAGCGTTTTCTACCTGGGAGAAAGAATTACACAAAATCGTGTTTGATCCACGCTATCTCCTGCTGAACTCGGAGGAGCGGAAACAGGTAAGGTGGTGGGAGGCACACTGATAGACTCGCGAGACGAGGCGTTAAAGTGCTGCTCCTTCCAGGGGCTTCTGTGCACGAGCGCCTGGTGTCTCCGCTGGGTCTGTGGGGAAGCTGCGAGGGTGAGTGCTAGCCCGTGAGCTGTGAGGGGAAAGGGCCCTGGGTGCAGGGGGGGTTACCCTGGTTTCTGCTCTTGGCAAACCGTCTGGTCATGACCCCCAGAGACAATACTCATATTTGAAGGTGAAAACTCAATCTGGGGGAGCATGAACTATATCCTAGATGACTGTATTTAAGAGACTTAAGATCCAGTATAAGAATAGTGACATAGGAGAGGTCCAGGGAACGTAGGAGCAGAAGTAAAGGATGGACGTTTCTAGAAAGCAGATCCCCAGAAAGGCAAGAACGGGTTGCAGGTAGCTGGCCTGAGGTCATTTTAAATGGATACCTGGTAGAAGTCTACCCTGGCGTGTTGACCAGTCCCATTAGGGAGCCAGAACCACTTCCAGGATTAGACAGACAGACGGAAGTCTGTGCGGACCGATGGGGAGGCCCGAGTTCTCACAGCCCCGCTGACGTCTGTGGCTCCAGAGCACACCCAAGAATGGGCCCTGAGAGAAGTTCCAGAAGGATTCCTGTTCTGCTTCTGCATCTCTGGTTCCATCCCAACCACGCTTCTCCCCCTGACTTCTGAGTGCAGAGGGGATGCGTGTGGAGAATGGGTGACTGGGGGCCAACCCTGGAAGCAGAAGCCCCTCGAGGGTCGTCTCAGGGGAGGGCTCTGGCATCACGGGCCGTCAGAAGCATCCGTCTGATTTCAGACAGCGGGGTCCTGGAAAGCCAGAGCCGGGAGGAGAGAAAGTGAGGCTTTGTTTTCAATTCTGTCATCAGCCCATGAAGTTCCCTCAGGGTGCCGACCAGGGGCTCAAGAGAAGCCACTCCGGCAGGGCCTTACTTGGAGTCTGGCCGTTTTATATCTATTTTCCCCGCAGCTGAGGAGACCGGGCGACTTTAATCACTGGTAACATCACCCCCTCTTGTTGCAGTATTAGAAATCAGAGAGCTCACTCTCTAGCCACGACCGCACACGGTGAGCAGCTCGTTTGTTTTGGTGACAGGGTCACTTTAAGCCGTAACTGGGAACACTCAGCGCAGCTGCCAGTGCTGTCTCACTGACCGCCGAGGTCAGTGCTGCTGCCTTCAGTCCGTGGGTGTTTGCAGAGGCCATCAGCCCCTTTAAAGGAAGCTGGAGAAGTAAGACTCCTCCGCTGATGGTTTGATGTTTAGGCCCCGCCTCTCAGCAGGCAGGGTGCTCAGGGCCCGTTTGTGTGCTGAACAGACTGGGCTTCCGGACCGAGTGGGGACTCCTGCCTGCCGTCTTGAGTCTGGAGGGTGGTCATGATATGAGAAGCACCCTCAGGAGCAGCAGGGCTGGATTCCTGCAGCCCGGGAGGGCTGGGGTGCCAGGATGCACTGGGGGCAGACAGATCAGACTAGATGGACGGTCAGCTCACGCTGAGTCCACCCTTTGTGGGGAGCTTGCAGGCATCTTTGTGAAATCACCAGGGGACACGTCAGGCCCTCTGATGTTCACACTGCACACAGGCGGTGCTCGTCCTGCAATGTGGTCCCCGAGCCCCATGAGGAGGAGGAGGAGGCCAGCTCCCTGTAGCTGACGTCCTTTAGCACCAGAGAGCCTCAGACGGAACCTGGCATCGTCAGAGAAACCCACCTCCCGGCAAAGCGGCAATGTTGTCATTTCTCAGAGGTGCAGAGCTAAAGCTGAGCTGATGAAGGAGACAGTATTTGGGCCCCATTCAGAAAACACGGTCTTATTTATGAATGGATCTGGCTGGCAAGCAGCAGTCATGGACTCTGGTGGGGGGGACCCACCGTCCCTTAGTGTTTCGTGGGAAAAGCCAAGGCTCACAGTGTGTTCATTGCCTCCATCCCTCTGTGGGGGGCTGCAGGGGAGCGGTGAATGGGCCTGAACTGAGAGCAGGGGTCTGGGGAACGTGCATCAGAACTGTTTCTATGGCAACAAATGGCAATCCATCTTATTTCACTGAAACACCCCTTGACAAGATAATGGCCAGTGGTCTGTCTTTTAAAAAGTCATGCCCCACTTTGAATAAGACTGGTGTAATTTGTTAAACAGGAGAAAAAAAAAACCTGTTACATTAAATTATAGCGGCATAAATAAAGCGCCAGAGCAAAGGCAGTGGGGAGAGCAGAATCTGATTAGAGGGTAAATGGTTCCAGGCAGACAGAGGAGCAGGTCTGTCTCACTGCTCTGACCCCGGTGCCAGCCAGGGTTCTATCCAGATTTAAAATTAATAGAGCAAAACTCTGACTAATGATGGAGCCCCACGCTTTTATTTGGATAATAACCCTGCATTCACTTTTTTTATTAGCTGAAATTATCAGAGAACTGGAGAGCTTATGTTACCATTTGCCTTGAAGGTGAAATAAGCCCATCGCATTGCTTCCTTAAATACATACGTGCATGCTCTCCATCCAGTCCTGTTCGTGAATATTTGATTTTGCTGATGATTCTTCTGGAGGTGAGAAGCATTTTGGATTTATAGTCCCACAAAGGGACTGAAATGGAATCTGAAACCATCGGGCAGAGCAAGGAGACCAACTCCACCCGGGGAGCAATGGGGCTGTGACCAACCACATGGTCACTTCCGGCTCTGTGACCTCAGGAGGATCCTTCGGAGGAACACAGGAGACTCCCTGCACTCTTGGTTCAAATTCCAGGATCTGCAAAGGCCACTGATGGGCTTGGCACAGAATTGCTGTTTATTGGCCTACTAGGACCCAATGTGGGCTTTTGCGGATCGATTTTATTTATATCCACATACACATCTAAGTTTGCCACGAAGCGGTGGGACCAGATGCCTTATCTCCATTTTCTGAATGCTGAGCTTTAAGCCCGGTTCTCACTCTCCTCTCTCACTCTCATCAAGAGCCTCTGTAGTTCTTCTTCACTTTCTGCCTTAAGGGGGGTGTCGTCTGCGGTTACTGGTGTTTCTCCCGGCAACCTTGGTTCCAGCTTGTGCTTCATCCAGCCTGACATGTCACATGATGTACTCTGCATATAAGTTAAATAAGCACAGTGACAGTATACAGCCTTAACGTGCTCCTTTCCCGATTTAGAACCAGTCTGTTGTTCCATGTCCAGTTCTAACTGTTGCTTCTTGACCTGCACACAGGTTTCTCAGGAGACAGGTCAGGTAGTCTGGTATTCCCATCTCTTGAAGAATTTTCCACAGTTTGCTGTGATCCACACAGTCAAACACTTTGGCGTGGTCAATAAAGCAAAAGTAGATGTTTTTCTGGAACTCTCTTGCTTTTTTGATGATCCAACGGATGTTGGCAATTTGATCTCTGGTTCCTCTGCCTTTTCTAAATCCAGCTTGAACATCTGGAAGTTCATGGCAAATAGATGGGGAAATAATAGAAACAGTGAGAGACTTTATTTTGGGGAGCTCCAAAATCACTGCATATGGTGACTACAGCCATGAAATTAAAAGATGCTTGCTCCTTTTAAGAAAAATTATGATCAACCTAGACAGAATATTCAAAAGCAGAGACCTTACTTTGCCAACAAAGTCTGTCTAGTCAAAGCTATGGTTTCTCCAGTAGTCATGTATGGACTAATAAGAAAGCTGAGTGCCGAAGAATTGGTGCTTTTGAACTGTGGTGTTGGAGAAGACTCTTGAGAGCCCCTTGGACTGCAAGGAGATCCAGCCAGTCCATCCTAAAGGAAATCAGTCCTGAATATTCATTGGAAGGACTGATGCTAAAGCTGAAACTCCAATACTTTGGCCACCTGATGCAAAGAACTGACTCATTGGAAAAGACCCTGATGCTGGGAAAGATTGAAGGCAGGAGGAGAAGGGGACAACAGAGGATGAGATGGCTGGATGGCATCACTGACTCAATGGACATGAGTTTGGGTGGACTCTGGGAGTTGGTGATGGACAGGGAGGCCTGGCTTGCTGTAGTCCATGGGGTCGCAAACAGTCGGACACGACTAAGCGACTGAACTGAACTGAACAACACATCTAAATGACCTCTAGTATATTCTCCTTTTAATGATCTTGAAGATTGGAGAGCACCGGGAATGACGCAGCTGTCTCCACCTCCTCTGGGCCTCGTCTGCAACTGACCGTTTTCTGATACTGCAGCAGGGAACGGCCTTGATCTGAGCGAGTGAGGTTCGCTCTAGGCGCTGCTGCAAAGAGGGATCCCTGGTGGTGTTGTTATGTCCGCTGCCGGTTCCTGGGGGAAACCTCACCAAGGTTGTGGTTGGGTTTGCCTACCAGATGATGTCCATAGCCTTTAGATGGAGAGGCAGTTTTCCTTATCGAGGAGCCTTCAGGCCCACTTCTTATCAAGCTGAGGGTGGGAGTTCAGTGCCTGAGGGCCAGGGCTCCTCACTGGGCATTTCCATGACACCCAGGAGAGGCTCACCTCATCTGCAGGAGTCCTGGGGAGCCAGACCCTCCTTCACAAGGGGCTTCTGGGAGCCTCGAGGTGGGGAAGGGAGAGATGCTGAGTTGACTTTCTTTTCACAAGTTCAAAGTCATTTTGGAGATTCAAATGCCAGTTACGTTGCCCTGGGGATTGCTAGAACAAATTTCATACTCTCATGTGTCAGGGTACTGCTGGCTGGGATGTGAGAGTCAGTGAGAAAACTCACATGGCAAGGGAAGCTCCAGGTGTTCCAAAGAGAAGTACTGAGGCCCGAGGGTTGGGTTTCCAAACTGCCCTCTGCCCCCACTGTCTCTAGAGAGCACCGCTCACTCATTCCAGGGAATTCTAAGCAAGCTGATTCAGTGTTTGACCCCAGATCACTCCTGCAGGTGCAGCGCGCTGGTCTCTTGGAGACCTGGTGTGACTGTGTAGACACTCGGTGTTGGGGAGAGACCGTGGTGGGAGGCTCTTCCTTGTAGCTCCAGCAGCTGTGAAAAAGACTGGCTTATCTCAGATTCTCGCTGATTTCCTGTTGTGTGCGAAACACGAGATTTCATTTCTGATATGCACTCTTGTAATAGTTCTCTTTTGTGTGTGTCTTAAGATATTTGAACAGTTTGTCAAGACGAGAATAAAAGAAGAATACAAGGAAAAGAAAAGCAAATTGCTGCTAGCCAAAGAAGAATTCAAAAAGCTTCTCGAGGAATCTAAACTGTCACCCAGGTATGGAGAGAGGGTTAACATCAGGCAATTTATGGGGCTGGAAATTTACCGCATTTTGTAAGAGGATTTTTAAAAATCAGTGCAGGTTACATCAGGTGACCTATGTTCCGTCGAGCATGTAATTTTGGAGAAGGAAGGCCTTCTCTCTGTGCTGTCCATGAATGGACCTCCCAGCCCTGCTTCCCAATCCCCCCGGCAATCGGGGTGCTGTCTGCTGACCAAAGGCACCCTGGCCATTCTGTCTACCCTACATGATGGTTTTCAACCTGTCAGCAGCCCTGACTCCAAGGCCAAAACAACTCATCAGTAGGTCAGCCCTCATTAGATTGGTCTAAGTCCTGATCAAGTGATACGAAAGTGAAAATCCAAAACAACACACAACAGCAAAATGAACCCCCCAGCAGCCTGGGCTCCACACGCCTGGGCAGCTGCCCAGAGTGCACTGTGAAGACGCTCCTCCACGGGCAGAAGGGAGGAGTGAAACTGGCCGTCAGATTCACCTAAGATAATCAGGCATTATGCCCAAGAAATGAAACAAGCAGATATGAAAATGACGTCAGAAATAAAAGAATGCATAAACCTAACTCTTCCCAAAATTAACTTTGACTGACATTTAAAAATTAATGTGCATATACTACTTTTAATTATAAAACTACAAATTTAATGAGTGAAAAATGATTCATTTTGACGTATTTTTGTTTTTAGTTAAGACATTATTTTTAAATGTACATTTGTGCATTTTTATTTTTAATAATAATGCTGACAGTGTGCATTTTTAATAATAGTGCTAAAGGAGAAGGCAATGTCAACCCACTCCAGTACTCTTGCCTGGAAAATCCCATGGGCAGAGGAGCCTGGTAGGCTGTAGTCCATGGGGTCTCGAAGAGTTGGACAGTACTGAGCGACTTCACTTTCACACATTGGAGAAGGAAATGGCAACCCACTCCAGTGTTCTTGCCTGCAGAATCCCAGGGACAGGGGAGCCTGTGGGCTGCCATCTATGGGGGTCACACAGAGTCAGACACGACTGAAGCGACTTAGCAGCAGCAGCAGCAGCAGATCATATTTAATTGGGTATTAATTGATGTTTGCTTTCTGCGCAGATGTAGACATCAACATTTTGATCAGTAATTGGCTAACTCACTTGGTCAATAATTGGATAATGTAATTTTGTATTGGTTATATAGTCCTTCCCTGGTGCCTCAGATGATAAAGAATCTGCCTGCAATGCAGGAGACCTGGGTTCGATCCCTGGGTCGGGAAGATCCCCTGGAGAAGGAAAGGGCAACGCACTCCAGTATTCTTGCCTGGTGAATTCCATGGACAGAGGAACCTGGTGGGCTGCAATCCATGGGGTCACAAAGAGTCAGACACGACTGAGTGACTAACATTTTCCCTTCACTATGGGTCCTCAGAAAACTTCTCCAACTATTTAGAGGATAGGTACTTCCTGAATGGGAAGGAAATTTGCATGCATTAGCCCCATCGCCAAATGCTAACCTGGAAACATAAATGTGGGTCTAATGATTTGTAAATTGCGGTTTTCTACCGGACGCTGGGTTCTGGCCATGGATTTTCCCATCATCCTAGTCAGTGACCCCGGGCTGGGGGTTGGTTCTGGAGCTCCTGTGTCAGCGTAGAGCAGCCTTGCCCATCCTTGGCCCTGACCCTGGGGCCAGGCCCTGGACCTTCACAGCTTGCGTGTCTCCATCTGAGGGGATAGTTGCCCTGCTTCACCGGCCTCTAGCAGGACGCATGTGGGGCAGACCAGGCAAGACGTGCGGTGCCCGGCAGGTTCTGAGGACTCTCATCCTCACTCACCACCACGCTGGCCTCAAGGACAGTTAGCTCACGGTCTCTGTCCAGCCACTGCTGGAATGTTAGCCACAAGCCAACGCATCTCCCCCTCCCGTGAACATATCGTGAATGGGAAGGAGAGACATTCAGTCTGTACTCGACAATTAGGAAGAAGATTACACACACACAGAAGGAAAATCAGTGGTATAAATGAATATACTCTTCATTGAAATTAGATCTAATTGCCTGCCACTTTTTAGAAGTGTATACTGGGCATATAATACTTTTGTAATTACAAAGCTGGCTTGCGTTTCAAAGGCAGCCAGTTTCGGGACGTTTCAAACCCTTTCCAGATCCTCTTCACGTTCTCTTCCCGCCATTCGCAGGTGTCCTAGTGAGAGCGGGCAGTTCTTGCTGCTGCCCTCTGGGTCAGCTCAGGCATCCGGAGGACTCTTAGTGACACCTCCCATCATCCTGGCTCCCATCCTGACTGCAGGGATAGTCCCGGGCCCGCTCCCAGCCCTGCCCAGCTCTCAGGGTCTTGGGGCAGGGAGAGGAGCCCCGGGGGAACCTCCCCGTGGGCTTTGGGACCAGCACTCTGGCCGGATCAGCCACCTCCTTCAACTGTGGGCAGCCAAGTCCCTGGGGAAAGGAAGCCACAGTGATCGGTTCTCAGAGAGCTTCCCCAGGCTCACTGGACGGTCCACCAGGGTCAGCAGTAAGGCAGGCTGCCCCCTCGACGGCTAACAGGCCACAGAGTTTTGGTTCGTTTTTCTTTTTGAGGATGCTTCTTTTCAGAGGTGCCCGGAATAGGGTCTCTCTAAAAGGGTCTCCGCCCAGCCCCCTGTTGAAGATGCTCGGGCCCCCTCTAGACACCCCCACGATGACAAGCGCCCCGCGACTCGACGCCTCCGTTTCTCATGCCAGTGGGCGATGGGAGTGCAGATAAGCGTGTGCTGGTCCAGTGCAAGGCCGCTGTGACGTCACGGGAGGGTTTCACACGGAGGCAGTGAGGGAGGGCGGGAAAGAAGGGGGAATGTCGGCAACCAGAGAGAAGCCTGGGGGCAAGCGGGGCTCCGGAGCGCGCCCGGGGAGCAGGAGTGCTTGAGGAAGGTGGGGACACCTTGTTTAGTGACAACACAGTTATAACTGTTGCAGCTTAGTCATGTCTGACTCTTTGCCACCCCATGGAATGCAGCCCATCTCTGCCCACGGGACTTCCCAGGCAAGCATACTGGAGAGGGTTGCCATTTCCTTCTCTAGGGGATCTTCCTGAGCCGTGCCTCCTGTGTCCCCTGCATTGCAGGCAGATTCTTTACCCACTGAGTCACTGGGGAAGCCAACAAAGGTCTGCTAACTATTGGTCTTGTCTCGTAACAGCAGTGTCAATATAATCTTGTTATTCATGCATTAAAGGTAAAGAATCTGCCTGCAATGTGGGAGACCTGGGTTTGATCCCTGGGTAGGGAAGATCACTTGGCAGAGGGCTTGGCAACCCATTCCAGTATTCTTGCCTAGAGAATCCCCATGGACAGAGGAGCCTGGTGGGCTACACAGGATCACAAAGAGTCAGACACAACTGATAGACTAAGCACAGCACATTAAGTTATAATAATTCAATGTAACAATGAAATCTCTGCAATAATAAATGAAATTGTCTGCAAAGAGAAACTGGAGGAAGAGGTCTCCCTAGGCACAGGGTGCATCGGTTTCTCACACACTCTGGGCCCCTCCCGCAGCTCCGGCTATAGCTCTTGCAGGAGCCCCAGGCAGGAGGCAGATGGCAAAGTCCAGGCACCTGGCTCCCCGGGGCCCCTGACCCCTGGAGCTGTCACAGCCCTTGGCTTCAAGCTCACAGCTGGGAGGAGAGTCGGCTCTGGGGACCAGGTCCTGGCCGAGGTTCCACTTGTCCCTGCAAGGCTGCATCCACTCCCGCCCTGAGAGCTTCCCCGGCCCCTCAGGCCTGGACTGGCTGGCATCTCTGAGCTCCTTACAGGCACCTCCCTGGCCTGTCGATCACGGGTTCCATGAGTCAGTACTCGGGTGCTAAGCACACGCCGCTGGGCTTAGACTGTCAAGAGGCTCCATAGAAACAAAGCAGGTAACGTGCTTCCAAGGGTGCAGGGAGAGGCGAGTTGAGTTGCACAACTGAGGCTCTTCAAGATGACATCCATGGTGAGGGCTGTGAGAGGGTGCCTCTGTGTTTGTGGGAAGATGAGAGAGTCTGGGCTCCTGGAAGCCATTCCTTTGATCTTCACCTCGGCTGTCTGGGGCCAGGGTCCTGTGTTCCCACATCCCGAGCTTCCCGTGGGGAGTGGCTGCAGTCTGGTGGCTGCCAGCTGGCGGGGGTTCGTTCCTTCCCAAGCTCACTGTCCGTGAGCTGCAATCGCTGGTGCCTGTGACAGCCTTTGTTTACTGATATGGCAGGAAATGTTCCACTCCTCACTTCTAGTGAAAAGAGAGCTCTAAAGGATGAGTGGGGAGAGGAGGGAAGGGTGTGCCAGGTGGAGGGAACAGCATGAGAAGCCCAAGGCAAGTAGAGCACAGTGAGAGCAGAGGGAGCAAGAAGACCTGTGTGGCCAGAGCAGCGATGGGGTGGGCGCTGGGGGCTTGGAGTGAGACGAGGCCCAGGAGGGAGGTGAGGCCAGGCTCGCATCCAGAGGGCGGCCAGATGCAGAGACGGGCAGATGTGTGAGTTAACATGGCTCAGGCATTGGCCGGGCCTGTGGGAAGTGACACCCAGTACGGGGAGCAGGCAGGTGGTGTTGGAGGCCCAGTGGCCGTTCCCTCTGTCCATTCACCTGCTGAGGGTCCTGCTCCTGAGACTCTGGGCTCAGGGAGGAGGTGCTCAGAGCCCCAGGAGCCGCTCTCCTCCAGGAAGGCCCTCAGGATGCCTTTTGTCTTCCAGGACCACATTTAAGGAGTTTGCTGAGAAGTACGGCCGGGATCAGAGGTTTCGACTCGTCCAAAAGCGGAAGGACCAGGAGCATTTTTTCAACCAGTTCATCCTTATTCTCAAGAAGCGGGACAAGGAAAACAGACTCAGGCTCCGGAAGATGAGATGAGTGTGTGAGGACACAATCGGGCTGAGCGTTGGGGTGTCGGGGCGTTGGGGCAGAGGCGGCCCTGCCGGCCAGGTCGGGAGCCCGCGAGGCCATGGGCTGCGTTCTCCCAGGATTACTGTTTCATATTGAAGCTCCCTTTGGTGCAGCCTTCCGAGTTTGATGCGTTTCTTATTGCCATGATGTGTCACTCCCTTAAATGTTTTACTGATGCAGATTACTTGTAACATAGACAAAATTCTACGTCTGCTGCAGGTTTGCCCCTCAGCGGAAAGAGGAACCGACTCTAATCCCCTCAAGGCGTTTTCATCAGTCGAGCCAATTATCCGAAAGTTTTCTGGAAACCTTTGTGAGTTCCTTCCATCCCTCAGGAGTTCCATGGTGTTGGGACGTTCCGACTCGGGTCCTGGGTCTCGGTCTAGTTTTCTGAGTAGTAGCATAGGTTGTTCATCATCGCAGGGACACCTGTGACCATCGGACACACAGACCACGGACCACCTACAGGTCAAGGGTGATCATCGCCCTCTCCCCCGGCGGGTGTTGGGCCTGGAGAAGGGGGCTGCGCTGTCTGTGGGAGGTCCTCCTTAAAAAGGAATTATTTTGTACAAAATCATCTTACAAATATTTGAGTTATTTTTCTTGTATGCCCAGAGTTTGCATGAGATTTTTCTCACCATCTTTGTATAAAAAATTTAAAATTTTTTTGAATTAATAAATATTTTAAACCAGTGTATTTTGTGGCTTTAGACTTCCAATCTTAAGCAACAAAAATTGTGGCTTCCCTGGTAGCTCAGAAGGTAGAAAACCCATCTGCGATACACAACACCCAGATTTGATCCCTGGGTCAGGAAGATCTCCTGGAGAAGGAAATGACAACCCACTCCAGTATTCTTGCCTGGAGAATCCCATGGACAGAGGAGCCTGGTGGCTGCAGTCCATGGGGTCACAAAGAGTGGGACATGACTGAGCGACTAACACTTTTACTTAAAGAGACTCCATTTCAAAAGGTTCGTAAAAGCATCTGCAATTGCCTGTAAGGGCCGTGAAAGTACTACTCAAAAGGAAGCCTTGCTTTTCAAGCTACCAGTCCCAGGTGGAATCATATTTGATAAAACCTGGTAATTAATCGTATTCTGTGAATTACTGAGCATCTGGTTATTGATTTCAGGTTTATGAAGTGTCTATTCAGATATCTCGTCTTTGTCCCCAGCACAGCCCTGGCAATGTCTCCCATGTAACTTCTTTCTCATCAGACAATTCCTGAGAAAGAACACTTTGTCGAACGTATTAGGAGGGAACTGGAAAATGTAGGAGCTCCCGGGGAACCCCTGGGATTTCCAGTAAGCCGGAGCCCTCTCCTGCCATCAGCAGCAAGGATCCATCTGCCAAGCCTGCTGCTTGCTTCTGGCTCTGGGGAGGGACTGGGGGCAACCACCTAAGCACCAGCCCCTGAGAGTTGGGAAGCTGGAGCGTCCCCAGCGCGACATCTCTGGGTGGGTTTGAGCAGAGTGCATCTCAGGAGACACGGCCACGGGGACTGCCTGGCACCTAGAGGGCGGCTGTCCAGCCGCCCCCATCGGCTTCTCTGGCGTTTGCTCAGCCCTCTGTGCCCTGTCCGGCAGGGTCTGCACCTCTGCACTCATGAGAGGCACGTTCCAAAGATGCTTCTCTGAGCCTGGAGTGTGGGGTGTGGGGGACGGCTGCTCCCTACTCTTGCTATTTCCATGCTCTTCACACAACGTCTGCAGCCTGATTGCCCTCTGTAAACTGCCATCTGATCCCCCAGCGCGACACTGGATGTGCCTGGCAGTGTTTCATTTAAAATGGACGACTGCAGCCAAGCCGGTCTGGAGGTGGGAGGGAGCCCACGCCCCTTCTGGACCCTCTCTGCCCACGGTCTGCTTCTCACTGCCCTGCTCACCACCTAGAAGGCGCAGCTGCTGGCTCCAGACATGAGCAGCCCTGGCCCATCACAGCCCGGGTCAGGAGAGACCCCCGAAAGCCCCAGAGGAGGGTGGGTCTCTCTGTGGGGGAGCTTGAGGCTGCTCAGAACGATGGTTCTAGAGCCTGTCCTTCTGGCCCAAGGCAGGAACAAGGCCGCTCTGCGGGCTGCGGTTGGCGCGGTGCCAGCGGCGGGCGTGACAGGTGATGGCAAGGTCACCAAAGAGCCTACGGGCACCAATGCCCCGTGAGCTTGACCGAGAGCTTCCAGCCCCAGGCGGCCAGGCGGCGGTCCTGGGGCCGTCAGCTCCGTCCTTCCCCGGACCCTCGCTCAGTGGTCCCGCCCGCAGAGAGCATGGTGCCGGGGTGGGGCTCGTGCACCTTTAGCAGCGTGCGGGTCAGCGTGGCCCAGTGCTGCCGTGAGAGGCGGCTCTGTCCCCCCTGCAGCGCCTTTCCAGGCTGATCACAATCCTCTCCGTTACTGGGGCAGCACTTCTCCTCTTGAATAAATGAGTTCCTCAGATATCAATCGCCCTGCCTACCCAAAGCGCCTCCACCATCACCACAGTCCACGCTCTCGCAGAAGGACTTGTCACCCTGGCTTCCCATGAAACACTCTCTTGACCAAGGAACACTTTTACCAGAAGAGTAGTTGGAGCAATGGGTTCACACCCACCAGATTCCCTGGAGCAACTGGGAGCCTTACATCCTGGGAGCAGCTGGCTTGATGAAGCACTGGACAGCTCTGACACGGCGCCGCCAGAGGGACAGGGTCCTCAGAGGCTGGGCCGTGGGGTTGTCTTCTTAGGTTGACTCTCCCCATCTCCATGAAGGGGAGGTGAGGGGCCCCTCACTACTGCGCTCAGGGACCCACCCAGGGAATCCTTCCTCCCACCCCACCAGCTTCTGACTCTGGACAGCCTGGGCCCCAAGCGCAGAACCCAGCATCTTGGTTCTGCTTTTTTGCATATTCTATTGACTTTGTTACAAATTAATCACTAAAGGGATATTGACTAAAAGCTTAAATTATACAAAACGTACTGCTTAGAAAGACACAGGTTCCCCAACACCCTGCAGAAAAATCTCTAGACATTTTTGCTTTTCACTCAAGAATTTGGGAACTTACCTTTTAGTTCACATAATCGTTTAAATGATTTATAGTTGAAGATGGATAGATAATCTCTGATTATATCCACATCTAGATTCACATCTGTCACTTATCAATCAGTTTGTCATAGGAGGGGCAGGGCACCCAGGGTCTAATCAGACAAGGCCTCAGGAGAAACACAAGTTTGGGAAAAGCTGGTTTATCTTTGGACGTGGACTGCATTTCAAATGCTTGCTCCTTTTCCGGGCTGCAGAAACCATCAATATTTTTTAGATGTCTGCATATATGGATGCTGTAAAAATATAATAGACTAAGTTTCTTTTAGACGATAGCTTCCTTTAATTTTTGCCCATTTCACTTTCATTTCAAATGCCACTGGCATCACTGAGGTTAACTCAGTGGGACTTCTAAACTGCGAAACAGTAGCAGGAAACTAACCACCCAACGGCGGTTGCCAGAGGCCAGGGTGCGGGTTGGGGAACAGGGTGCGGGTGGGGGAAATGGTTGAAGAGCAGGGGACACAGTGATGCTCACCTGTATCTTCCCTTAAAAAAGGTCACCTGGAAACTGCAAGCATGTCACTCAGTCAAAGGACAAAGAGGAGTCGGAAGAAAGGGGGTGGCTCTTTCTGTCCCCGATCCTTTGATTAAACGCCTTCTCGTGTCCCTGAGCCTCAGGGCTCTGGTCCTGGTTGCCACCACCCCACAGCTCCCCCTGCTTTTCCCATGCGTCACCCAGACGAGAACCCGTCCCCCGGACCCCGCCACCCCCGCCCCCGCTACCCTGCCGCACGGCTCCTGCAGGTGAGCGCGGCCTGTGACCCTGGGCCGTCCATGGCCCTTCTTCCTCCCCACCTGGTGGTCTCCAGGTCCTTCCTGGTATTGCCACGGCCCCCATTTCCTCAGCCTCTTAGAGCCTCTCACCCAGGGCAGACGTCCCCGGGAGAACTCTGCCCCTTTGATCTCACTCCTTGGGCCCCCCGGTTCTGCAGGAGGGTCCTCGGGAGACAGGCGGGGGTCCTGGACCCCAGAGCAGCGAGACAGAGTGGCGCTTTGGAGCACCTGCTACCACGAGCCAGAAAGGCTTCGCTCCTGGGTGTAGGTGATGACCGATTTCTCACCCCGCATCTACCGAGCATTCACTTTCTTACTGAACGTTTCTGTCTTCACTGCTGCTTCATTTGGATGACCTGCTTCAAGCAGTTCATCAACAACAGTCAGACAAAATCGTTCATGTCTCTTTTTCTTTTGCCAAATATGTGAACTTTGTTTATATTTTCCTGATAAAGTTTTTGAAGTGTCAACCGGTTAAAGTCTCCTGATGATTCATGAAATGTCTGCCAAGATAATGAAGTAACGATTTCGAAGGAGGTCATTGCTGTGAAGGGCTTCCCTGGTGGTTCAGATGGTAAAGAATCTGCCTGCAATGCAGGAGACACAGGTTAGATCCCTGGGTTGGGAAGATCCCCTGGAGGAGGAAATGGAAACCCACTTCAGCATTCTTGCCTGGGAAATCCCATGGACAGAGGAACCTGGCGGGCTACAGTGCATGGGGTCACAAAGAGTTGGACACAACTGAAGTGATTTAGCATGCACGCACATAGGAGTTTTTACAACAAATGACAGGGTAGTTGGAACTTCGAAAGGCTGCTGCTGATTCAAGAGATGTGAAGTTTCTACATAAGGGAAGATGCGAGAGTCTGAGCTCACTGAAATCATTCCTGTGATCCTGCCTGGGCTCACTGGGGCCGGAATCCTGTGTTTCCTACCCTGAGTGTCCTCAGGGTACCTGGGCGTTGAGGTGGGTGGGTGGCTCCAGGGGTTGATGGCTTGACGGCAGGCATCCTGCTTCTGTCCTGAGCTCCTGCTGGGCTCCCCATCCAGGCGGGTACTGCAGTGGCTGCGGCGTCCTTGGTTCACTGGTCTGTCACGGGGCAGGTTTAGTCCCCTCTCTTTACTCTGGTGCGGTTTTGTGGCAAATCGTGTTTCCCAAAAATGACCCATCCCTTCCCCCGACACACACACACACACACACACACACACACCCCTCGTGCTAATCTTACCTGACACTCTACACCAGATGGGGTTTGGGCAGGGGTCTGTGCCCGCCTCCAGCAGCAGAATGTGATGGACTCCATGCTGTGACTAGCCAGGCCAGGACGGGAGGGGATGGGGCCTCTCGTGGCTCCTCCAGGCTTGGAAACCCTCCCTGGGAGCCCCTGGACTGTTTGGAAGCCCTGGTTATGTGGAAAAGCTAGGTGCAGGTGTCCCAGTTGTGGGCCCCACCTGGGGGCCATGCTTCTGGCTCCCAGCCTTGCAGAGGCAGCAGCCGACCCCCAACGAGAGCAGACCCCAGCCCACCCGCATTGCAGTCTGTGAGCAGAGCAGGACGTGCCCTTGTTCTGAGCCACCGCGGTTCAGAAGGACTCGGTACCCGGGACAGGCTCCTCAGTCCAAGTGACCAGGATACTTGATGGGCAGATAACGGACACGCCGATCCTGGTGGCTGACGTCACAGACTCCGCTCCCTGCCGGGTGCCAGTGGGGGCCTCACGGGACCTCTCGGCACCCTCTGGGCTGGGTTCTGCTACCATCCTCTGTTCACTGGGAACCTCAGCTCTGGAGGGGTGAGCAACCTGCCCAAAGGCACGCAGACTGACGCAGGCGGGAATTGCCCAGATGTCCATCTGACTCCGGAACCTGTGCTCCAAACCAGCCCCTCCCTGGCCGCCAGCCCCCAGGGCACGTAGAATCTGGCTATCGAGGCTGAAAGCGGTCAGCCTTGCTTCACTCAGGGACTTTCACCGTCTTCTCTGTGTCTCCAGACTGGGCCCTGCGGGAAGGAAACTCCAGCAACAGCTCTCACGTCAGTAGGAGGGTCAGCCCGCGATGGAGCAGTTAATGCAGAACCAGGAGCTGCAGGAGAGGGCGCAGGGGCGTGGGGGGCAGGGGAGGCGGGAGAGGGTGGGGGAGGGTGGGGAGGAGGGGGAGGAGGCGCAGCTCAGCAGGGGCTCAGAGGGCAGGGAAGGAGAGTGAGGTTGGCCTGGGGAGCTGCCCGCAATGTCCCGCCCCAGCATCAGCGGTCCTCGAGGGATGTCTGATGCGTCGGAACCGGGCCTCACCTCGGACACATGGAGCCCAGACACGCTGAATGCCTGATCAGTGAGTGCACCCGGGAGGCTTCTCCAAAGTCTGTTTCGTGCGGGTCCCTGGAGAGTCAGGTCGTGTTGTCAGATGGTCTCATTCAGTCACTTGACCGCAGATCTCAGTGCCCGTCTCAGAGGCTCCAGACAGGAAACGGAGGGCCGGGGCCCCGCCCTCTGGGAACCTGATGCAGGAGCAGAGAAGGCAGAGGCCCTGAACGGGTCAAGGAATGACCTGGTCAGTGTGTGGGGTCACAGAGCGGGCAGGGCTGGGACGTAGAGCCAGGAGGGTGCGCCCGTGAGAGCAGGGGATGGTGGGGCCAGGCAGGACAGGGCGGGCAGATCCGGGAGCAAGGGCTCTGTGGAGCCAACACCACAGGGTGGCTAGAGGTGGGGGACCCGCAGGGCCGAGGTTCCTGGGGGGACGAGTCAGGAGTGGGGAGCAGAGGGCACCTCTGTAGGGCAGCCGCGGGGGGAGGGCCGCACGTTCACCCTGTGAGGGGGCAGCCTCCCCAGGTGCTGTGGACCCCGAGGTCATCCGGCCCAGCCTCCGCCCTGGACGGCAGCTGGATCAGCATTGTCAGCATTCCCCCCGTTGTCTCCAGGGTCCTCCCATCCTCACACCCCCTTGTTTACGAGCTCGAAGCCCTCCATCCGGTTGGAGTCAGATCTCACCCGTCACTGGCCAGGCTCCCGTCTCAACTCTGAGCCGTTACCCGGAGTCCAGCTCGCGTCTGACGCAGGTCCAACCACGGGGACATTCTCATCAGGTCTGGACCCTGCCTTCCATCCTGCAGGCTCAGGCCCGAATGGCTGGGACCTCAGTGACTTCTTACCCCAGGACAGGGAAGGAGCGACTAGAAATGGACTGAATACCTGGCAGTCCCCTCAACCTCCTTGTGGATCATTCAGGAAACTTGAAGCCAATTAGCTGTGCATGTTTCCCTGTTCACTCAGCACACAGGCTCTGGGTTTTTGGATGCAGTTTGTGTCAGCTAGGTGTGCATTTGCAGCGCTGGCCGGACTGTCCAGAGATGACCGATTCCTTCCAGCCCAGCCACCTCGCCCAGATGCTCTCAACCTGGGGACCTCAGCCTGCAAACCGCAGATGAAGACAACCGCTCCCCTGCTCCGAGACACCTTCAGCAACACAGACAAATTTGCAATCAGACGACTTTACGACTCCTGCTCTTTAACACCCAGCATAGATATTTTGCTCTGGGCATAGAGAAGATAGCCCGAAACCTGGGCATGTGTAGAAACGGAGCCCTCTGGGAATGATAGCTCTTTCTCCATCATGCCCAGGGCTTCAGGAAGCAGCCCGAACACCAGGGGTGAGCGACCCTCCCAGGAGCCACTCTCAGACCAGAGCCATGCTTTTAGAAATGGCCCAAATCACTGGAGACAGTGGGGATGAGGGGGTGACGTAGAGACACCTGCGTTAGCAGATGGGTCTAACCCAGAGGGGCCTTATTTTTCCATTTTGCCCCTGTCCTTAGGATCCTGGATTTACTCCAGGCTGGTGTAAACTGGGAAATCCTTGTCGCCCCAAGAACGTCAGAGGGTCTCATACACAGGTTAGCTCTGGTAGGTACCACTCTCCCGGCAACCCCAGCGGCCTTCCGGCCGAGTTCCTGCCACTGCTTGTGAAGAGTTTTCATGGGGTCCCTCCCCTTATTCCAAACTCCCTCCTCCAAGTGCTCGAGGAACACTGCCCACGGCAGGGAGGGCCTCACGCCGGCGGTGCTGGGCCTGCACTGAAGTCGTCAGCCAGGTGTGTGCCCACCTTGCAGGCCGGTCCTCCGCTGGCCCCGCCGTGCCCTGGGCAGCCTTTGGGGGACTCTGCGTGGGGACATCGTCAGTCGTCCGGGAGTTCTGGGTGCTCAGGTCAGAGACCCCTGCGCGCCAGCTCCAGCAGGACAAAGGTGGTGGAATGGTTCTGGGTACTGACTCCTGACAGCTGCCCTGGTCAGAGGGAGCCCCACAGTAGCTCACGTTCACGGCCACTAAATTTTGGCTAAATCACAGGACCAGGGCCATAATGGAAAGACATAAAAGAGGCCCACAAAACGCTCAGGATTTTTAGGTTTTATTTAAGATATAAAAGGAATATTTACAATGGTCCCACATGTAATAAATATTTCCTGCCACATGCATCATCACTTGGCAACTTACACCCTACTTTAGAAATGGAAATGGCCCATACAGGGGCCTGCGAGGCCTCTGTGATTGCATCCGCATCGCCCGGGGCCCAGGAGGCAGACAGCCCTGGGCTGCTCACAGCGAAGCCTTCCTGGTGCTGAATCCTGAGACCTTGAGCTCCGGCGGCTGAGATAGCTCTTGAGAGATCAGGACAGAGATCCCAGGGTTACCGGCTTGGGACAGCCTTGCCCAGGGGCCTCTGGCTGACCAGATCTGCCACCTCTAGCTGTGGGCGGTGGAAAACTGAGTCCCACACGTAATTGGGCAAAGAAGACGCTGCGTCCCCGCCAAGTTCCAGGGCCTGTTACGTTCTGGGGATGAAGGGGCAGGGCCAGCCCTGCGTCTAGGACTCGCAGTGGACGGAAGGCAGGAGTGAGACAGGGGCCTGGCTGATAGAGCGTGGCAGGGTCCAGGGGGTCAAGGAGCCGGAGGCAGCAATGACCCTGGGTGTCCTCAGCCAGGACCCCTGCCCCAGGCATCTCTCTGCTTCACGGTGGGGACTCGTGTGAGCCTCACATGCACCGGGAGCCGGTCAAGGTTGCTGCCCCATTTTATGGATGGACAGACTGAGTCAGAGAGAAGGCGCTGGGGCGGGGACCGGAGCACAGCCTCTGCCTGGAGGGCCTGGTCATTCAGCCACATTTCCACGTGGCCCCCACGGTCAGGATGGGAGTGGCTGCCGGGGAGAGAGAGCCTCCTGTGACCACGCTGGGCCCGGAGCCCGACGCTCCTGTATCCCAGCCCCTTCCCCTGAACTTCCGTCACTATGCCCCTCCTCCTCCGACCCCTCCTCCACTGGGCAGCCCACAAGGCTCTCAGAACCCTGCTCTTACACCTTCCGGGGCTCAGAGAGAAGGCACTTGCCCAGGGCCGCAGACCCAGGCCACACCCAACCTCACGGCCCCCAGGTTTCACTGATGCTTGGACTGGTTTGAACAGAGCTGGAGGCCCAAGATGGCTGGCAGGCAGCCAGTGAGCTGGGGCTGGCCCCGCAAGCTCTTGGGAGGCCCGATTCCATTCTTCTGCCGCCTCATCTGAGCTCCCATCCCCCAGGGGGCTGCCGGGTGAGGGGTCACGTGTGCAGACAGCAGGCCGATGCCCCCAGAAGTCCTTCTCATGGGGCATGGACTCTGGAGTCTGGGCTGCGCTGGGCCTGGTCGGGACCCAGGGCCTCTGCAGGTGGAGGACAAGAGCGATGCATCACGGTCGCTGCGTTTAATCGCCCCTGCAGAGGTATTATTATAAGCCCATTTTCTTATTATTCAGGCAAAGTTAGGCTAGAGAATATATAACCTGATTATGCACCATATAACGTATGAAGCCAGGATGGTCTTAAAATTAAAACATTTAAAAAGAACTGTCTGGGGAGGTAGTTAAGATCCATTTAAATCCTTATCAAATAATGAAAATATCTCCAGAAAAAAAAAAAAAAACAGCCTCTCAGCTATGTGTTCACTTCCATGATCATTTGAGTTTTTAGTATTAAGTCTAAAGACAAATTCACATGAAAATATTTGGGATTTAATTGTTCCTTTCAGTCACAGGCTGAGAAAACCAGCCAGGGGCAGGGGGGTGCTTTTTAAAGGGTCTCTGATCGTGTGGGGTCGGTGGCGGCGGGGAGGTAGGTGTCCCTGCCCATCCCCCGCCCCGTATGCCCTGCAGCACCGCCTTCTCCGGCCAGCTCGGCCTGGTGGGCGGCGTCGGGCAGCACCAGCCGGTCAGTCTTGCCTCCTCTGTGGGTCTCTGATTCTCCACCCACAGGTGAGGGTTAGGAGTCTGTCATTTCCTCGCCTCCTTCTCTGGGGCTGTGCTGTTCCTGGCTTCTGGAAGAACCCGCAGTGTGTGAACATGGTGGCTGCAGAGGACTTGTTTAATGCTCTGAACCTGGCATAGAGTCTTGGCACCTTTATGCGTATTTCATCAGTCACCTTCTCAGCAGTCCTGGCGCTTAACAGAGAGCCACTGTTTGGGAGCAAAGGCGGTGAGGCCGTGGTCACGGCCAGATCGGGCCACGCTGGTGACCACGGGGCTCGTGCCAGGACTGAACTGCGTTTGCCATGGCTCTGGCCACATCTGGGTTGCCCAGCCCAGGAGCTGATGGAGCCAGGGAAGGAGCCAGGCTGTGTCCACACGGTGAGGAGCACACAACCTCCTGGCGGCAGGTGTGGGCTGACATAGATGCAGGGAAGACTGGGAACCAGGACGGAGAGCCTCGGGTCCCGGGAGGGGGCGGGGCTGACCCCCCAACAGAAGAGGCAAAGTGAAGCCCGTACACATCCTCACTTTTATCCTTCCTTGTTCCTGAGCAAGAAGATGAACTCCGGTGAGACAGTGCCCTGGAATGAACTGAGGTCTTTAAAACACGTGAAGATGGGCATTTTCACATGTTCACCCATGATGGGCTCATGTCAATGTATGGCAAAACCAATACAACTTTGTAAAGTAATTAGCCTCCAAAAAATAAATTAATTAATTAATTAAAAAAAGAAAACGTGAAGATGGACATTTTCAAACATATAGAAGACTGGAGACAGAAGAATGACCCCCAAGCACCCAAGCTTCATGTCAGGAGCCCTAGACACTACAGTGGGTCCCTTGGGTGCCCCTTCCTGCTCCAGACCAGACTTCAGGCTGCCCATGAGTTAGCCCTGAGTCTCAGGAGGTGGCCCAGGTGGCTCCTGGGCACAGGCTGGGCCCCGGCTCCTGCTCAGCCTGGCCCAGAGCAGGGAGGCCTTGCCCTGTGACTGTGACATAAAGAAAAGGATGCCCGCCAAGCCCCCGCCCTGGCCTCCTGCAGCCGGGCAATGACCAGCCCAGTCCGCCCCCCACCCATGCTCCTCTCCTCGCAGGTCAGCAGGAAGCCAGCAGCTCGGCCCGCTGGGCCCTCTGGCTGGTTCCATGTTACTTTTCATTTTACTGTGCCTTTGTTGCTTGGGCTGCGTGGCGCTATGTCACCATGGAGGTGACAACTGGCTGTGGCCCCAGCCTGGTTCAGCCTAGTTCTTGTCTCTGGGATGACACGCTTCAGAAGGGACAGAAACTGCTTGTATCCACGTGTGTCCAGCCTCCTGGGTCCAGCCGGGTCCCGTCGGTCATCAAGGGCCTAGCCCCCCATCACCACTCAAGGTCAGCCAACCGTCCTGCTGTTTCTTGAGCTCAGAATCAGTTGCTCACCGTATACATTTGTGATGAAGGCCCAATAATGAGATCAGGACACAATTTACATCTTCAGAAGTTTATTGATAGTCTCAGCAGAGCTGTTGGACAAACCATTGATTAACTGGATGACTGGGGTTTTTTAATGAGAAGCATTTAGAAATCCTCAAGACAGAAACGCAGGACAAGCACGTGGCCCCAAACCAGGACAGTGTTCTGAGGGTGGGGTCAGGCCCTCTGCAGCCGGTGCCTGCCGGCTCCCCCACGGGGACCCAGCACTGCTCTGAACACAGCCCATCCACCCGTCCCCAGGTCCAGCCCCGGGGCTGGATGGGCTGCCAGGGGGGAGGGATGTGCGGCTCTGGCTCCAGGGCCCTTCGTGGAGGTGACTCGAGGGCTCCTTCTCTGTCACGAGGGACGCGGAGAGGAAGTGCTCGGGTACTCCAGGGTCAGTGGGACTGACATGGGCTTGCGGAAACCTGAGGAAGGGAGCTGGGGTCGGCTCAAGCAGGCAGTGATGCCCGGGTGGGCTGAGGGGTGAACTGAAGGCGGGGTTCCTGTGCAGGGGCGAGCCTGGCCCCGTGACCTTGCAGAGTTGCCTGGGTTCTGGATGGAAACGTCTGTGTTTCTGGGCTCTTCCCTCCCGTGTTGATGGCCTGGAGCTGGCCCTGTAGGGTCATAGCAGCCCCTTTTGTAGGGACACCTGCCACGTCTTGCCTGCCACCAGGGTCCCTGGGGGCTGAGAGCACGGCCAAGTGCACATCCAGCAGCGCCTTCCCTGGAATGTCAGGCACGGGGTCTCTCCTGCGGGCTAGGGCCATTCCTGGCAAGGCCGGCTTGTCACGCTCAGGGACTCGTGCCTGTGGCCTCAAGACCCACAGTGATTTTACTCCGATTCTCTCAGTTACCTGGACCACAGTTTACCGGGTGCAGCCTCAAGAGGAGGGCAGCTGTGACCAGGCCAGTGTGGGCGGAGGGGTGCTCGGGGAAGGGGCGGCGAGAGCTGTGTGGGCCCCTGCCGGCCGCAGGGACCACTGCCCCTGGGACTGTGGGGTGGGCTGGGGTGCGCCGAGGTCTCACGCCCTGGAAGCACGGATGGTGGGATGCTGCCTGGTCTGAGCTGCATGGGCTAAGTGTGCAACATAAGAGGAAGAGCACTCTGGGGCAAGGCCTCACGCGTGTGCGGGGAAAGGGGAGGAGAGGACTGCCACGTGGCGGGCCTTCCGTCTACCCCGGACTGCGGGGCGGGGCGGCAGCTGGCTTCGTGCCAATGCCTGTCTTCTCTGGACAGTGGGGGTGGGGGAGGACAGAGCCCCAGATGGGGGTTCTCACAACATGAGACCCAGCGCGCCCTGTGTCCGCACACCCACACACACTGGGAAACGAAAGTGTGCGATAATTTGGGCACAGAGATTATTAAAGGCATTGGTTCCTTTCACTATATGAATTTTATTTTGCTATAAAAACATTTTGTAATGAGCATATAAACATTGGACATCGTGTAGCTGTTGTATAAATGCAATCGTGGGCTTGCAGATTTCAAGCTGAACAATTTTACAAGCCTGATTTGAGGATACAGCTTAGGGAAGGGTGTTGTTTTTGATGAATAGCTGGACACTGAAGACAAATCACACAGGCAGGATGGGGCGGGCAGGGACCAGGAAGGTCTGCCCAGGACTGGAGGAGGACACGGCCGGCCACGTCATGCCCAGAGCCCCTCCGACTTCAGGTCCCCAAGGGCCCGGGAGCAGTTTCAGTCCCTGTCCGGTCGTGGGCTGAGACACTTGCTTTTCTGACAGATTCCTTCTTTTCCAACCAGAATCAGTTCTGACTCAGCTTTCATATTAGTCACTAAAGAAATCAGCCAGCTTTGAGCACGTAGAATTATTCTCTTATCCAGCTTCTATTTTTAAATTTTGAAACCTTCAAGAAAAGTTTAAAAATTGTAAAACAAACATTCCTACATTTTTCAAATTCGTACGTTTTAGCGGCTTGTCAAATCTGTGCTCTATGTGTGTATACACATACAGTCACGCACACAGCTGTGCACACGCTCTTTTTTTTCTATTAATAAATTATGTAAAAGTGAGTCTGAGACATCCTGACATTTTACCCCTAAATTCTTCAGCATGAGTCTCCGAAGAGCAAGGACTCTTGCCCACCTAACCCAACACCACTGTCACACCCAAAGCGCTTCAACACTAACTCAACAGCAGCTCACAGTTGTCAGCTCACGTCCATATTTGAGTTTCTTCTATTTATAGAAATGTGTTACACGTTTGCTCCCCCAGGATGCAATCTGTTTCACTCCCCAGTTAGGTCGGGTCCCTCTGGATGTTTGGGAGCCCAGATCTGCCCTCCGTCCACTTCCCCACGTTGTCTTTGTTTTCCAGGACTGTGGTTCACTGGAAGACCAGCGCCAGCACTTGGGTTATAGGACTGTGCCGTGTGGCTAACCGTGGGACAGCATTTCCACCCAGGACTCTGCTTCCTGGCCGCAGGCACACAGTGGCCCTGGCTCCCTTACTGGTCCCTGGCCATGCGGTGTCGTGGAAACGTACTCGGTGGTGCTGAGTCTGTGTGGACACCTGGCTCCACCCGCCATGGTCACGACTCTTCACTTAGGGAACCGTCACGCCACAGGCGGCAAAATAACGGGCCGTGTGTGCTACATTGGCAAAGAAAAGTGTTCCTTTCTGCTCCTTTCTCTCTCACATCCATCTGTAGAGACAGGTGTTTCAATGACTTATCACCCACTGTCCCCACTATGGGATGCTCAAATGACCTTGCCTGTGGCCAGTGGGAGGCCCTGGAGGTGGGCATCTGAGTCCTTCTGCTGTGGAGTCCTTTGCCTTTGTGTTCTGTCTTATTTCAGCGACACTGAGATGTCCTAGGCTCATGAACCGCTCCGCTTCCACCAGACTCCAAAGATAGTGATTCCTTTTACTGAGCGGATACAGAAAATTCCCTGGTGGCTCAGTTGGTAAAGAATCTGCCTGCAATGCAGGAGACCTGGGTTCATTTCCTGGGTCGGGAAGATCCCCTGGAGAAGAGAATGGCAACCCACTCCCGTATTCTTGCCTGGAGAATCCCACGGGCAGAGGAGCCTGGTGGGCTACCGTCCACGGGGTCGCAAGAGTCGGACACGACTTAGCGACTAAAGCACTAAAACCACGACACACACGCACACACCTGCACACGCGTCACAGGTGTGCACACGAGTTGCATTGTGGGCGCGTGGACGCCTATTCCCACACTTGACATGAAAGGACGTGGCACTCACGATCAAAGGTTTGCGCTGACACGACCCTTTCAAAACCAGTACCGCAGGTTCCTGCTGCACACTCTGCTGTTTGGCATTTTCCTCCTTCTCCAACGGCGAGGACTCTGCTTCCCAGCGTCCTCAGTCAGATGCCTCTCCATCCACTTCCTCCTCCAACACGCACGTCATGCCGTGATTGCTGCCTCATTGCCGCTGTCAACGATAGCTTAACTAAAGTTCATAACATTTCTTTTTGTTCTCAAAATATATCCCACGAAGGATAGACGAGGTGCACTATTTGAAAGATCTTGAATTATTTTTCTGGGAGCTATTTGTTATAAATTCGATGTGTGCTTGGGACCTTATAGTTCTGTTTGAATTCACTATTACTTCCTCTTTCTTAATTAATTTCATTTTTTAATATGGAAAATATTTACGTGGCTCAAAGTTGAAATCATAAAACAGATTAATTAGAGGAACCTCGGGCTCAGTTCTGCCCCTTCACCATGTTTCCATCCACAGCACACAGTTCGTCTTCCTGGGCTTCTTTTTGTGACAAAATAAGTGATTGCATACTATTTTTTGCACTTCTTTTTAACTTACAGTCCCAGAAAACAAACATGGTTACCAGAGAGGAAAGGGATGGTGGGGGGAGGAGTAAAGTAGGCGCTTGGGATTAACACATACATACTGCTATATATATGCTGCTGCTAAGTCACTTCAGTCGTATCTGACTCTGTGTGACCCCACAGACGGAAGCCCACCAGGCTCCCCCATCCCTGGGATTCTCCAGGCAAGAACACTGGAGTGGGTTGCCATTTCCTTCTCCAATGCATGAAAGGGAAAAGTGAAAGTGAAGTCGCTCAGTCGTGTCTGACTCTTAACGACCCCATGGATTGCGGCCTACCAGGCTCCTCCATCCATGGGATTTTCCAGGCAAGAGTACTGGAGTGGGGTGCCATTGCCTTCTCCAAACATATAAAATAGATCCCGGTGGCTCAGTGTGAAGAATCTGCCTGCCAATGCACGAGATGCAGGTTCAATCCCTGGGTCGGGAAGAACCCCCAGAGAAGGAAATGGCAACCCATTCCAATATTCTTGCCTGGGAAATCCCATGGGCAGAGGGGTCTGGCAGGCTACAGTCCATGGGGTTGCAAAGAGTCAGACACGAGTTAGCAGCTGAATAACAGCAGCGATATATAAAATAACCAACAAGGGCCTACTGTAGCCACAGGGAAGTGTGCTCAGTATTTAGCTTTTTGTAATAACCTGTAACAGAAAAGAATCTGGAAAAGAATATATAATATATGTGTGTATATATACATCCATATATATCTGAATCACAGTTCTATACACCTAGAACCGACACAACAGTGTAAATCAGCTATTGGCTGTGTGTGTGTGCTCAGTCGTGTCCAACTCTTTATGACCCTATGGACTGTAGCCCACAAGTCTCTGTCCATGGGATTTCCGAGGCAACGATACTGGCGTGGGTTGCCATTTCCTCCTCTGAGGGCTCTTCCTGACCCAAGACTCTAAGCCTCCTGCATTGCCAGGCAGGCTCTTTGCCATCAGCACCACCTAATCAGCTATATTTCAATTTGAAGGAGGTGTAAGTGAAATAGGTCCCGTCCTCTCTGATAGAGAGGCCCCCGGTCACTTCCCCTGTTTCCCGACTGCCCACCAGCAGGGGCACTGTGGTCCAGAGAGGGACCAAGGCTTCCCAGTAAATGTGGCCAAAGAGGGGTTCATCTTTGAGGGCATTCCTTGAAGCGCATCTTGAGGCCAGAGTGTGTGGTGACACATTCTCTTAGACATTTAGTTTAGGTCTCCTCCACAGGGAAGTAGCTTTGCAACTTGAACTAGCCCTGGGGAAGGGGCCTTCCTCTCCCTACCTGCCAACAGGAGTCCTTTTAAGCTCATGAATTTGTGCTCGTTGGAGAGGTGAGGAATGGCATCCAGACGTTGCTTTAACAGACGGCTCTTCTTCATGAGTAAATGCGTCCATCTTGAATTCACTTGGGAGGGCTTGTGCCGTACAATTTAAACAGCACGCCGTCACGTTCACCAGTCTTTCATTGCGTTGCTTCTAAATTTTAAGTTCCAAATTGAAAACCTTTTTCTCACCTCTGGGTTAAAAAGAAGTTCAGCCCTGCTCTCTCCTACATTTGCATGTATCTATTTTTATCTTCAGATCTATCTGAGCGGTGCTATGATGAGCACTGAGCAGGATGGCCTAATTCTCCCAGTGATGGTCAAGTCCATAATGCCACCAACCAATATGTACCTTCTTCCCAAAGATTTGAGAGATAGTCTCTTTAAAACGTGCTCAATTTCCACATGTGCTTGGGTTTATTTATGGGTTTCTATTTTCTTCTGTTGTCTGTTGATTCATTTCCCAATATTATACTATTTTAGTCAGAGACATTATCATATTTTTAATATCTCATAAGTTTCCTTTCATTGTTTTTCTTTTAATTTTTTTTAATAAGGTCTTTTGCATTAGCTTCCATATGAAATTTAGAATCTACGTGTTTGGTTTCAGCAAAATAAACTTACTAGCATTTTTACTGGCATCTCAGGAAACTTTTACATCAACCCGAGAGGCCTGGCCTCCCCAGAACCGCCAGAACTACCACAGGCCTGGGAAACAGACTCTTGGAGGCACAAACACAGCCTTGTGTGCCCCAGGACCCGGGAAAAAAGAGCAGCGACCCCACAAGCGACTGGCCCAGACCTGCCCGTGAGTGTCCAGGAGCCTCTGGCGGAGGCGTGGGTCGGCGGTGGCCTGCTGCAGGGTTGGGGGCACCGAGAGCAGCAGTGCATCATGGGACCTTTAGAGGGAGGTCCCCATTGTCTTACCTCCACCATAGCTTGGCCTCGGGTCAGACACAGGGAGGGAACACAGCCCCGCCCAGCAACAGAAAACTGGACTAAAGATTTATGAGCATGGCCCCACCCATCAGAACAAGACCCAGTTTGCCCCTTGGTCAGGCTCTCCCATCAGGAAGCTTCCATAAGCCTCTTATCCTTCTCCATCAGGGGGAGCTGACAGACTGAAAGCCACCATCACAGAAAACTAACCAATCTGATCACATGGACCACAGCCTTGTCTGACTCAATGAAACTATGAGCCATGCCTTGTAGGGTCATCCAAGACCGATGGGTCATGGCGGAGAGTTCTGACAGAACGTGGTCCACTGGAGAAGGGAATGGTAACCACTTCAGTATTCTCACATGAGAACCCCATGAACAGTTTGAAAGGCAAAAAGATATGACACTGAGAGATAAACTCCACAGGTCAGTAGGTGCCCAATATGCTACTGGAGATCAGTGGAGAAATAACTCCAGAAAGACTGAAGAGATGGAGCCAAAGCAAAAATAACACCCAGTTGTGGATGTGATTGGTGATGGAAGTAAATTCTGATGCTGTAAAGAGCAATATTATAGGAACCTGGAATGGTAGGTCCATGAATCAAGGCAAATTGCAAGTGGTCAAACAGGAGATGGCAAGAGTGAACACCAACATTTTAGGAATCAGCAAAATAAAATTGATTGGAATGGGTAAATTTAACTCATATGACCATTATATCTACTACTGTGGGCAAGAATCCCATTAGAAGAAATGGAGTAGCCATCATAGTCAACAAAAGAGTCCAAAATGCAGTACTTGGATGCAATCTCAAAAAAGACAGAATTATCTGTTCGTTTCCAAGGGAAACCATTCAATATCACTGTAATCCAAGTCTCTGCCCCGACCAGTAATGTTGAAGAAGCTGAAGTTCACAGTTCTGTGAAGAACTACAAGATCTTCTAGAACTAACACCCCAAAAAGATGTCTTTTTCATTATAAGGAACTGGAATGCAAAAGTAGGAAGTCAAGAAATACCTGGAGGAACAGGCTAATTTGGCCTTGGAATACAGAATGAAGTAGGGCAAAGGCTTACTCCTTGGAAGGAAAGTTATGACCAAACTTGATAGTATATTAAAAAGCAGAGACATTACTTTGCCAACAAAGGTCTGTCTAGTCAAGGCTATGGTTTTTCCCGTGGTCATGTATGGATGTGAGATTTGGACTGTGAAGAAAGCTAATCGCCGAAGAATTGATGCTTTTGAACTGTGGTGTAGGAGAAGACTCTTGAGAGTCCCTTGTACTGTAAGGAGATCCAACCAGTCCATTCTAAAGGAGATCAATCCTTGGTGTTCATTGGAAGGACTGATGCTAAAGCTGAAACTGCAATACTTTGACCACCTTATGCAACGAGTTGACTCACTGGAAAAGACTCTGATGCTGGGAAAGGTTGGGGGCGGGAGGAGAAGGGAATGACAGAGAATGAGATGGCTGGATTGCATCACCGACTCTGTGGACATGAGTTTGAGTGAACTCCAAGAGTTGGTGATGGACAGGGAGGCCTGGAGTGCTGTGATTCATGGGGTCGCGGAGAGTCAGACATGACTGAGCGACTGAACTGAACTGAACTGAGGGCAAAGGCTAATAGAGTTCTGCCAAGAGAACACACTGGTCATAGCAAACACCCTCTTCCAACAACACAAGAGAAGACTCTACACATGGACGTCACCAGATGGTCAACACCGAAATCAGATTGATTGTATTCTTTGCAGCCAAAGATGGAGAAGCTCTATACACTCAGCAAAAACAAGACCGGAAGCTGACTGTGGCTCAGATCATGAACTCCTTATTGCCAAATTCAGACTGAAATTGAAGAAAGTAGGGAAAACCCCTAGACCATTCAGATATGACCTAAATCAAATCCCTTATGATTATACAGTGGAAGTGAGAAATAGATTCAAGGGATTAGATCTGATAGACAGTGTTCCTGAAGAACTATGGACAAAGGTTCATGACATTGTACAGGAGGCAGTGATCAAGAACATCCCCAAGAAAAAGAAATGCAAAAAGGCAATATGGCTGTCTGAGGAGGCCTTACAAATATCTGAGAAAAGAAGAGAAGCTAAAGGCCAGAGAGAAAAGGAAAGATATACCCACTTGAATGCAGAGTTCCAAAGAATAGCAAGGAGAGATAAGCAGCCTCCCTCAGTTATCAATGCAAAGAAATAGAGGAAAACAGCAGAATGGGAAAGACTAGAGATCTCTTTAAGAAAATTAGAGATACCAAGGGAACATTTCATGCAAAGATGGGCTCAATAAAGGATAGAAATGGTAAGGACCTAACAGAAGCAGAAGATATTAAGAAGAGGTGGCAAGAATACACAGAAGAACTGTACAGAAAAGATCTTAATGACCCATATAATCATGATCACTCACCTAGAGCCAGACAGACTGGAATGAAGTCACGTGGGCCTTAGGAAGTATCACTACGAACAAAGCTCTAGTAGAGGTGATTGAATTCCAGTTGAGCTATTTCAAATCCTAAAAGATGATGCTGTGAAAGTGCTTCACTCAATATGTCAGCAAATTTGGAAAACTCAGCAGTGGCCGCATGGAAAAGGTCAATTTCCATTCCATTCCCGAAGAAAGGCAACACCAAAAAGTGTTCAAACTACCACACAATTGTACTCAACTCACACACTGGCAAAGTAATGCTCAGAATTCTCCAAGCCAGGCGTCAACAGTACATGAACCATGAACTTCCAGATGTTCAAGGTGGATTTAGAGAAGGTAGAGGAATCAGAGATCAAATTGCCAACATCCACTGGCTCATCGGAAAAACAAGAGAGTTCCAGAAGAACATCTACTTCTGCTTTATTGACCATGTCAAAGCCTTTGATTGTGTGTATCACAACAAACTGTGGAAAATTCTTCAAGAGATAGGGATACCAGACCACCTGACCTGCCTCCTGAGAAATCTGTATGCAAGTCAAGAAGCAATAGTTAGAACTGGAACAGCTCTAATGGAACAACAGATTGGTTCCAAAGAGGGAAAGGAGTACGTCAAGGCTGTATATTGTCACCCTGCTTATTTAACTTATATACAGAGTACATCATGTGAAATGTGGGGCTGGATGAAGCACAAGCTGGAATCAAGATTTCAGGGAGAAATATCAATCACGTCAGATACACAGATGACACCACCATTATGGCAGAAAGCGAAGGAGAACTAAAGACCCTATTGATGAAAGAGAAAGAAAAGAGTGAAAAAGCTGGCATAAAATTCAACATTCAGAAAACTAAGATCATGGCCTACGGGCCCATCACTTCATGGCAAATAGATGGGGAATCAGTGGAAACAGTGTCAGACTTTATTATTTTGGGGCTCCAAAATCACTGCAGGTGGTGACTGCAGCCATGAAATTAAAAGATGCTTGCTCCTTGGAAGAAAAACTATGACCAACCTAGACAGCATATTAAAAAGCAGAGACATTACTTTGCCAACAAAGGTCCATCTAGTCAAGGCTGTGGTTTTTTCCAGTGGTCATGGATGGATGTGAGAGTTGGATTGTAAATAAAGCTGAGTGTGAAAGTATTCATGCTTTTGAACTGTGGTGTTGGAAAAGACTGTTGAGAGTCCCTTGGACAGCAAGGAGATCAAGCCAGTCCATCCTAAAGGAGATCAGTCCTGAATATTCACTGGAAGGACTGATGGTGAAGCTGAAGCTCCAATACTTTGGCCACCTGTTGCAAAGTACTGATTCATTGGAAATGACCCTGATGTTGGGAAAGATGGAAGGTGGGAAGAGAAGCGGGTGACAGGATGAGATGGCTGGATGGCATCACTGACTCAATGGACATGAGTTTGAGTAAACTCCGGGAGTTGGTGAAGGACAGGGAGGCCTGGCATGCTGTGATTCATGGGGTCGCAAAGAGTCAGACACGACTGAGCGGCTGAATGAACTGAACTGAAAAGAGAGCATGCCTTCTATTCAGGCAAGTCTAGTTTCGTTTCTGAAGGGTATTTGAAAGATTTCTTCATATGAGTTCACAGTTTTGTTAAGTTTATTCTTCGTAATCTTGGCTTTTTATTCTGTTTAAATGGTTTCTCTAATCCACCATCCCCTCTATGTGGGCATTGTTTGCACACACAAAAGCTGCTTTCTATTATGCTAATTTCATACCCCGATATTCAGTGAATTTGCCTTGGTTTTGTACATGTAGGTTTGCTTTAGTAACGTTAGCTTTGTCCTTGGTTCTCCTGGATTCTCTATGGATGCACTTAGCCACAAAGAGGAAGGCTTCCTTGTCCCTGCTTTGTTTTCTCCTGCCTGATTGCTTTGGCTCCTGCTGCCAGGAGACACAGAGACGGTGGGGCTGGCATCTCACGGTGTTTCTTTTCAGGAACCAGTCATGTCAAGGATGTTAGCATCAATTCCTCTCTACCTGAGCACCTTTGCTGTTGCTGCTTTAATCAGGAACTGGCCTTGGGATTTGTAGAAGTAAGACATCAAGCATGAAGGTTCATGCAGGGCTGTCTCCAAACGGTGTGTGCTTAGAAACACAGGGTGAAATCCAGGGAGAACCATTGTATCTGCTTCACCTGCCTGCAGCCTCTGAAATGTGGGCCTATAGTGGAGCTGAGTGTTCAGGACCTGGGCTGCCTGGCAGAAAGGAAGAAGAGATTGCAGGAGCAGAGACTGTACATGCAGAGTGGCCCTGTCCATGGCAGGAGACTCACTAAGGTAGGAGAGGCCCAGCTGCTGTGAGACCTTCCTGTGAGAGGAAGCAACCATGTATGCTGAGCCCCTCAACACTAAGCAAACCAGGCGTTAGATAAGCACCTATTGTGCCCAGTGAGTTTGAGCGCCAACTGATCGCACTGATGGCTCAGGGCCAAGCTCTTTTAAAAGCTACGTAAAAAACAGACCAACAGCAAGGGCCTACTGAAAAGCACAAGAAACTATGCTCAGTACTGTGTAATGACCGGTATGGGAGAAGAATCTGAAAAAGGACACACGCACACATGCACGCACACATACGCACATACGTGGACACACGTGCATGCGCACACATGCACATATATACGGCTAATTCATTTTGCTATACACCAACATTCGCATAACATTGAAAATCAACTATACTTCAATAAAAAAATGAATACAGAAGAAATAAATGAGTGACAAGGATGAATTATACCTCACAGGTAATAAAGTTAGCATTTTATAATACCTGTAAATGGAATATAACCTTTAAAAATTCCATTGTACACCTGAAACTTCTATAATATCATTCACCAAGTAGACCTTAATTTTAAAAGTGTGCATATATATATAAGTTCAATGGAAAAAATGCTATACTAATTTCTCAGTTTGATGAATATGCTGGTTTTTATTTTGTGGCTGGCACCTGCTTCTGGAGCCAGTGTTCTGGAAGCAGTGCTGGTGTTTGAGTGGGAGGTTCCTGAGAGCTGGTCCCCAGGGCTCTCACCCTGTGCTGCTGCCCCTGGGGGCCAAGCTTCTAGGAGAACTTTCAGAAAGCACCACCCTATGTCTGACCACCGTTCCCGTCCACCTAAAACCTGGGCGGGAGCTCCTCCTCAGAGCAGACCTTGGCCCTGCAGCTGTAGCACAGCCCCCAGCGCTTGGGATCTGAGTGGGAAAGGGACAGGACCCACAGTGGCCCCCCGTCAGGGGCTCGCCCTGCTGGAGTCCCAAGGTTGGCTCGGAGGCTCCGAAGATTCCGAGCTAGAATTCCAGACCCTGTAGGGGCTACCACTCCACAGAGCCAACCGTCAGCCCAGTCTCCCGCTGACTGTGTGTCCCAGCAAAGAGATCTTCCCACAATCCCCTGTGCCTTGTCTGTGGGGAGGATGCCGGAGAACCGGGCCTGCCACCCAGGTGTTCCTGGGGCTGGAGGTCAACGTGGAGCTGGGACGGGCTCCTGCCTCATAAGAGTGTGAAACAGCGAGCACTCCGCCCCCTTCTCCCTGCTGGAGACGCCAAGTCCACAGATGGGAGAGTCCTGCCAACGGCAAGCTGAAGGCCGCCAGGACGGCAGCTTCCCACCCATTCAGCGATGTTTGTCAAGCGTGCAGCCTGTGCCTGACTAGCTGAAGCTGAAGCTGAAACTCCAATACTTTGGTCGCCTGATGCCGAGAACCGACTCACTGGAAAAGACCCTGATGCTGGGAAAGATTGAAGGCAGGAGGAGAAGGGGACGACAGAGGATGAGATGGCTGGATGGCATCACCAACTCGATGGACGTGAGTTTGAGCAAACTTCAGGAGACAGTGGACGACAGAGGAGCCTGGAGTCCTGCAGTCCTTGGGGTCACAAAAAGTCAGACATGACTTAGCAACTGAACAGCACAACAAAGTCGGCATCTGGAACCGGTGACAGCGGGCTGAAGGAAAGCCACAGCCCTTGCCCCGTGGAGCTGGAAGTCGAATGCCGTGTTATTTTCAGTTGTTTAGCCACAGTGGCAAAGAAGCCCTCTCATTTCTGAGTTCCTCTCAGAATGTCAGCTTGTAAAACTTTCAAGAAACACTGTTCGTGGAATAATCACTGGTCAACCCTGAATCTTCATTTTGTGAACTGATTTTAAAATGTATGCAGGATATAGTCTCTTTTCCTTTTTTTTTAACAAACAGCTTTGTTCTGTCTTTCCAATAGTCACAGACTTTTTATCATGTTATTGCTGGAAGACACACACAGAGGAAGTGTGCTTTTCACTCTGACTTTTTCAAGGAGTGCCCGCAGGGTTCCCTGATGAAAATGCACACTTCTAGGATCCTTAGGGGTTATTATTTCCTCAAATGTCTTCACCTGCTTACAGTCAATCCCTGTTACCTTCTTTGTCGGAAATGAAATTTCCCTAGCCCAGCTTTCTTATCTGGACCTACACAATGCACTGTCTGAATAAAGAAAGATGCTAAAACTATGGTCTGGTCCTTAGAAGGCATCACTTTAGGACACACCATCCTTAGGACATAGATCCAAGGAGCAAAAGTGTTCCAAGAGCACCTGCATCCGGAGAGGACCTGCCCTAGAAACTGTGTTTTCACACTTGGTCCCATAGACTCTGGACTCTCCTCATGCAAGCTTGCTCCCTGTGACTTGCTCCCTGTGGCCCTGAAGGGCTCAGGTCTTTTTTGGAAAAGTCCCTGCGAGTCACAGAGTCACATGAGAATTCCCAAGGATGGGGACCCTCGGGGGCCAGGGCAGGGGGCACGCGGCAGTGCCAGAGTCCTCACTGGAGTGGGGAATAATTTAGGAACTGGACTAGGTGGCCCCCAGGCCTCTTTGCTCCAGTATGCCACCCCATGGGATTGCAGGCGATTGTAAAAATGCAAATCCTGTGAAGGGGAGGGGCAGCACGCTGGTTTCTCAGCTGCCCGGCCACCTCGCAGTGGCTTACACTCATTATTCAGAGAAATGCATTTGAATAGTGATCAGGTGAGAACACCTGTGGCCATTCTGGAGCATTCAGATGCTGTAATCCTGTAGAAACTGCAATAGCACGATGCTTTTGGAAGAAGGCAGAGATCAGAGAAACAGGAAAGACTTTTCACAGATGGATCCGACTGGCTTTGAGGGCTTCCTATTTAATCAGGGAGCTACTGCTGATCAGTCAGGGAGAGACAGCTAGTCCATGTGATCTACCAAGGCAGTTCTTATTTGGAAAATAAAGGGTGGGGGAGGGGGGCTCTGGGTGCTTACAGTTCAGGATGACACCAAAAATGAACGCAGGAATGCAGTGCAGCTGCTGCTGAGTCACTTCAGTCGTGTTCGACTCTGCGACCCCACAGACGGGAGCCCACCAGGCTCCCCCGTCCCTGGGATTCTCCAGGCAAGAACACTGGAGTGGGCTGCCATTTCCTTCTCCAAATGCAGTGCAGAGGAGGCGGCAAAAGAGGACATTGCTACCTGACACCTGAAGGAGTGGCCATTTCTTGTTCTATGTTTCTTTTTTTCTTTGAAGCATGTAAACATTAAAAGAAATCACAAGAAGATGAGTTTCCTCTGGATATGGCTAAATAAATATTCAAAACATTATTTGAAAAGCATAAGAGTGGGTTTGTAACTGAGGGGAAGGACTTAGGGAAGAGGATGTCTACAAATCTGCCAAACAAAGAGTTAATTTCCTAAGTGACAAGATCTCTAGAGAAATTAATAGTCTTTCTTTTGTTTTCCTTAATTGAAAAGTGGTTGAAGGAAATGAGCAGATTATTTACAAGGAGATTATTGATAAGGCGACTTAAAAATTATTCAAATTCGCTGGTGATTAGGGAGAGACAATTTATCACAATGGTGAGATATTTGTTACTCACTAAATTAGAAAAGTTTAAAAATAGTGATAATAGTTATTGCCTATCGGGGAAGAATACAGTCAGCTTGCTTCTGTCACCTAAAGATTAATCGGCACATTCTTTTTTGACTCACATAATTTGACTTGGTGATTCCTTTCCTTAGCATTTGTTTTCAAGAAACAGTTACCAAATTGACCACCAAAGGCTTCTTCATAAAGGTACTCAATATTATTTAAAATAGTGAAAAAAAGCAACAATCTTATGTCCAGCCATAGGGAATAATTACATTGCACTAGGGATGGGAATACCCGACTACCTGACCTGCCTCCTGAGAAATCTGTATGCAGGTCAGGAAGTAACAGTTAGAACTGGACATGGAACAACAGACTGGTTCCAAATTGGGAAAGGAGTAAGCCAAGGCTGTATATTGTCACCCTGCTTATTTAACTTATATGCAGAGAATGTCATGCAAAATATTGGGCTGGATGAAACACAAGCTGGAATCAAGATTGCCTGGAGAAATATCAGTAACCTCAGATATGCAGATGACACCACCCTCATGGCAAAAAGTGATGAAGAACTAAAGAGCCTCTTGATGAAAGAAAAAGAGGAGAGTGAAAAAGCTGGCTAAAAGTTCAACATTCGGTAGACTAAGATCATGGCATCTTCATGGCAAATAGATGGGGAAACAGTGGAAACAGTGACAGACTTTATTTTGGGGGCTTCAGAATCACTGCAGATGGTGATTGCAGCCATGAAATTAATAGACGTTTACTCCTTGGAAGAAAAGTTATGACCAACCTAGACAACATATTCAGAGACATTACTTTACCAACAAAGTTCCATCTATTCAAAGCTGCGGTTTTTCCCGTGGTCATGTATGGATGTGAGAATTGGACTATAAAGAAAGCTGAGCACCAAAGAATTGATGCTTTTGAACTGTGGTGTCAGAGAAGACTCTTGAGAGTCCCCTTGGACTGCAAGGAGATCCAACCAGTCCATCCTAAAGGAAATCAATCCTGAATATTCATTGAAAGGACTGATGTTGAAGCTGAAATTCCAATACTTTGGCCACCTGATGAGAAGAGCTGACTCATTTGAAAAGACCCTGATGCTGGGAAAGACTGAAGGCAGGAGGAGAAGGGGACGACAGAGGATGAGATGGTTGGATCGCATCACCGACTCAATAGACATGAGTTTGAGTAAACTCTGGGAGTTGGTGATGGACAGGGAAGCCTGGCGTGCTGCAGTCCATGGGGTTGCAAAGAGTCAGACACGAATGAGTGACTGAACTGAACTGAGATCACACAACAGATAATTATACTATCATGAAAATGCTTCTTGAAAATTGTCAACGACGTGTAAAAAATTTTACTGCACAGTATGAAGTGGGAAAAAAATCAGGATATAAAATTTCACATGCAGTATAGTTTCAATTATGTAAATCTATGTGTGTAAGCCCAGCAGAAAATGCCGATGAATTTAACAGTGCTTACCCTTGAGTTATGGCATTACAGGTCTTTAAAATATGCCTTTTCTTTATACTTTCTTACACATGTGCATCACTTTCTAAACATGATAGTAATGACAAAACCAGAGTCCTTTCCATAAAGAGCTGAATCTGCCACTAACAGCTGAGCTAGGCAGCTTGAGTTTGCAAACCGCGGAGTTACCACGGAAATCCTCTCCTCCGGGCTCAGCCTCCTGCAGTCCCAGCACTCTGCTCTGCTCTCTATTGACTGAAGAGGCTTCTCATCGCACATCACTGCGCATTTATGGATCTTAATTTTCCAGTCTGCGTTGTTTCCTTTCTTGGTTTATTGTTATTCATTTTATTTTATGTTTATGATCGAAACACAATTTTGCTTTCTTTATTCTTCTCCTTAGGAATGAAACATTGTCTGCCGGGGGCAGAGGCGGCTCCTGGAATCTTCCGAGGACAGGTCAGGAGGGAAGGGAGCCCCCGATCTGCGCTCCCCCCCAACGGTACCCACACCCTCGCCCTCTGCTCGGTTTGCCTTGGGCTCTCCCCAGGGGCGGGGTGCCTTCAGGGGAGGAGGAGAGGCCCTGCTCGCCCACCCCAGCCCCTGGGCAGAGGGAGGCTGCCTGTGGCCACCCCTGAAGGATGGGATGGATCAGGGGAGGGGTGGCCAGTCGTGGAGACAGGGGGCAAGAACACGGGTCTCTGCCAGTGCAGAGTGGATGGAGTCTCCACAAGACGAACTCAGGGGGCGTGTGGGAGAGTGTTTTGTAACCTGAAACGCCACTGCTGGGATAGCTGGCACTGGTCTTGAGAGCCCAGGGAACAAACGAGGCCTCCTGGAACTTCATCCCAAGACCGGAACCAAAGCTACCTGTTGACGCCCGCAGGCAGCACAGGGAGCTATCAGAGCTCAGCCAGACGGAGGGCGGTGGGGTGGTCTTTGGGTCTGGAGGCCCCTGTGCAAAAACTCGGAGAGGCGACCCCTCCCAGGAGAGGCCCTGGCGGGAGCACTGTCGCCCAGAGGGGGCTCTCCAGCTGTCATATCTCACAGCCGGTCACTTTCGAAGCAGGGCTGGTGTCAGGCGATGTCTTGGGGACCCGAGCCACCTCACTAGGCGAGGCGATGGGGGTGCGGGGCAGGGGCGAATGAGTGACACTTTTAATCAAGACTCCTGGGCCTTGGGGCGTGAACTTGCTCTGAACTCAAAGCAGCGTGTCTCCACTGACAACACGCCGGAGGGGAGGGGCTGCCTTCCTGCTTGGCTCTGACGCCACCCTGGTGGGGGGCTGGGGACCTCACTGCAGCCACGTGGGGGGGACATCTAGGCCCACCCCCACCGGCTTCTTCCGTCCCAAGCCTGGGTGCACAGGCAAAGGCAACCTGGACGCCTGCAGCCCCAGCTGCTCTGCGGGCCCCGAGGTGCAGGCTCACCGTCCCCGCTCCCTGCACAGGCTCAGTCTCCCGGCGCCAATAGCACGCACAGTCTGGGTTGCAGCAGACTCGGCGAGATGCACACGGAAGCGTCCATCTACTGCATCTCGCTGGGAGAAGCCCCAGGTTCCTTTTCAAAGGGAACTGGGAAGGCGCCTTCACTCCTCTGGACTTTTGTCTGCAGAGATCCGGGAGGGGCAGCCCTGACGTTCCTGACGTTCGTTTCTCTTCCACAGAAATCTTCAGAGCCACACGCAATGTGCTAACAGCTTTTCATCACGCTGCTTACCTGCCCATAAGTCAGCAGAACTCACTGAGCAAGCCGAGCCGTGAATTACACCTCCCCTGCAAACTGTCCCCAGACCAGCCCTTCTCCATCTCCTGCAAGGCCAAGTGTGCGTGCGAAGTTCAAGTGAGCGCTTGAGAGCAGACTATGAACGGCACAGGATTTCTGTGCAGAAAAATCTTACATCCTACTTCCACTTCTTGCCAAAAATCTCTTGAAAGGCAGTAATTCAAGCCTGTCTCTTATGTATTTGATAAATCCCATGGTCGAAGACGAGACGCTTTCCAGATTATTGATGGTGTTTGAGTGCAGCCTGATTGGGAAGGCAATGAGGCAGGGGGCGTGTGGAGCTTCTTCCCACACGAAAGCAGCCCAGCCAGATGGGCTGCCACACGCGGGAGGCGTCCTCCCTGTGTACTGAATACTAAGACTTGTACTGCAGTCAGACTTACCCCGGGAAGGAAAACTTTCCACAATTTCAAAGATACGGTTCACCCTTTGAAGTTTTAAAAAGAAGCAGGGGCTGGAAGACAAGGCCAGGTGCACACTGATCCTGTGACGGCAGAGCGTGAAGCCGGGCAGTGCCCTCTGGGTACAAATCCTTTCCACGTCCCTCGTTTCTTATTTGTAGGGAAGGGGCTTCATGCAGCCTCCCAGGCCTTCCCTGAGTTCCAAAGGGCAGCTTCCAACAGCTGCTAATCAGGAAGGGGAGGGGATACAGAGATAAGAGGGGATAGTCAGGAAACAGTCGTGCAGTGATTACCGCAGGGTCCTGGCTCCTCTCAAGGGGTATACGTAAGGGTATCTTTGAGTGCTTCTGCGGGAACTGAGGCCCCCCACCTGGAAGGTAAGTCCACGCTGAGGACAAGATCCCCACAAATGGCCCTGTGGCTTTACCGCTGAAGGATCAGGAAAGTCACACAGCCCTGTAGCCTGCACCCCAAGTTTTGCCTGTAAACGCTTCCCCGCTCCCAAGCCATCAGGGAGTGAGGGTTTTTGAAGCATGAGCCACCCACTGTCCTTGCCTGGCCCTGCAGTAAAACTTTCTCAGCTCCAGACTCTGCCGTTTCAGTTTGGCCTTACCGCGCCTCTCGGCACATGGACTTGTGTTTGGTGCCAAGGGACACAGTGGAAAGCAGGTGCCAGTGGAGCCGCCTGGGCGTGTGAGGAAGGCACGCCTGCCTGGGGGCATCACGTGGAACCCCGGCAGGTGTGGAAAGCGTGGCACCACTCCAGATAAGCTGCTTCTCCTCCCCTCCGCCACTCGAAGCCACAAGTCTGTCTTCTCCCAGGACCAGGCTTTCCACGGCTCCCCACTCTTCTGCGGCTTCTTCCACCTGGCAGAAGATGAGCAGCCTTGCAGGGTGTTTCAAGGCAAGTTTCAAGGCAAGTTTTTTGCTCTGGGCCCAATTTGAGCTTTGCTTAAATTACAGGGTTTTCAAAAAAGAGCAGTTCTCTGCTGAAATGATCCATATTCTTGGACGTACTTATGCAGATGTGCAGAAATAAACCACCGCTTAAGGCTGGACTCCCTTAGCCTCCTGTGAGTTGGTTTCCATGGTGGCTCAGACAGCATAGAATCTGCCTGCAATGCAGGAGACCCAGGTTCAATCCCTAAGTCAGGAAGATCTCCTGGAGAAGAGAATGGCAACCCACTCCTGTATTCTTGCCAGGAGAATTCCATGGAGCCTGGTGGATTACAGTTCGTGAAGTAGCAAAGAGTCAGACAAGACTCACCTACTGACACACGCAGCAAGCAGCTCTGTGCCCTTGACCTCCGCTCTATGCAGCGAGCAGCTCTGTGCCCTTCACCTCCGCTCCACTCAGAGACGAAAGTAAATCCCACGTTCGCATCCTCGTTGCTGTGCCTTTCTTTCTTTCCTTATCTCAATTATTTTAAAAGAAATGTTGAAGAAAATCGTCAATAATAGCAAAACAGTTTTTGTTCTTGTTTTTTTGAATTCTCGTGGCTGGAGGTAAAGATAAATAGAAGCTGTAACACGGTGGTGATCACTGGTAATTTACCTGATTCTGTTAAGGAACCGTTGACCAAAACCACCTGCCCAGGCCATGCCCAGTGATGACCACTTGCCAAGCTGTCACACGACAGGAGGTCCCGATAAGGAGCACGGTGCTGCCACCAAACACTGCCTGGGAGAATTCGGGAGAGGCCAAGAACGGGAGGAGACAGCAGCCCATCCAGTGTTCTGCCGACCCCCCAGAGTCCTTCACGCTGGAATCCAGACCTCCTGCTGACCCCCCAGAGTCCTTCACGCTGGAATCCAGACCCACTGTGGGCCAAGCAAGAGGACTGACCAGAGACAACCCAGAAACTAACCCCATCACCATAAAACTCTGGACAGCGAGCCACGTGGAGCGCAAACCTCCTGGACTCCCTCAGCCTCCTGCTCTCCGCCCGGGCGCCCCTTCCCTATGAAGTCTAGTGCTCGGTCGGCTCGTGCGTCTCCTCGGATGATTCCTTTCTAAGTATCGCACAAGCGCACACTCTCGGGCCCTGGAAGGGGCCCCCTTCCTGCAACCACTCTGCCCAGACACACCCCATGCTTAGAAATGAAGCCACACATTAATGAGCTTATTTGACATTGCAGTTTATAAAAATTCCATGTAAGGTGTATGCACCCCAGTACACCTTAGGTGCAGAACTCCTGGTTTCTTCTTTTGAAGGATATTCACGCATCAAGGAAAGCTTCATTTAAAAGGGAAGAACTTCAGGAAAGTGATTTACTTATCTTCTCTCAAAAGCAAAAGTTATAAATTGAGAAGGGTTGTGTCACAGAAACTAGAGTTTCATGCTGAAAGTGGTTTGATAGAGGCCTTAGGATTAAAAAAAAGGAGATTCTGGAGGCACTTAGACATTTCACAGGTTAATTAAATCATCAAGGTCATAACTCTGAAATTTCCTCCCTTGCCAGGAAACCTCTAAGTAATGGAGGGTTTTGTTTTGTTTTTTTTTTAAATACAACTTTCCACTTTAACAGAAAATCAAGACGCGAAACTGCAGTAATTCTGGAGGAGAAATCTGCAGTTTTCCGGTACAAAGTCTTTTTGCTTTGCCTTTCTTATGTTATGGTCACAGTGAAATAAAAATAGTAACAGGGAGCACAGGGTTCATCATATCTTATTCATTTATGGGAAAAATACAACTTTGTTTACCTGTGAAGCAACGCTTAGTCACTGGATATCAATTTAGACAACTTGAAAAAATTATCCTTAGGCTCAAAATTATCTTTCCATTGCCAGAATTTTTATATCGTAGTGACTGTGTGTGGGTTTTAAACAACTGCATCTGTGAGTCCCAGCCCTCCTCATTTCCATCCACTAAAGAGGCACAACATTCTCGCCCTCTATTACCTTATGGGAGCCCTGTCCTCCCAGACACTTTGGGAACGTTCTCTGAATGCATGCGAAATGTGTGTGCCCTTGTGAAACACTTATTTCATAATTTTAGAGAGAACTGAGATCGTAATAATTCTTGATTTACTAGAAATGGCAGTGAACAAGAACTCCATTTCCAACGCATTTTGAATAACTGACATGCATAATAAATAATGCATCTAGCCTTTATCCCCAGGTGCTGGGAGGGAGCTTCTAAACCCTTTGGGTTTCCTGACTGATAGCAGTAGATGTCTTTGTTATTCATGGTGGGTACGGAGACCACATCTGAGCTTATGCTAAGTAGATGACTTCTGGAAAAGCACAAGTCTCATAAACAAATGTTTACTGGGCCTTGGAGAGACAATGGGACACAGAAACCTTTTTTTTGGTCTCCACATCAATTGCCTTCATCCCCTCTTTGAAGTCCCAAAGGCTGCCCTCAAAGTCCCCTTTTGTTTTGTCTAAAGATGGTATCTCATGTGAGGGCTTTGTCCATTTTGAGGCCTTACCTGGTCTCCCTGGGTCTCTCCCATGTTTAAATGCTGTTAAACCTTGGCTTGATTTTTCTCCTGTTAACCTGTCTCACGGCAATTTAATCACTAGACCAGCCAGAGCCTGGAAGGGTAGAGAAGTGTGTCCCTCTCCTGCAGTCTCTTCACGTGGCTGGTTCTGATTTGTTTCCTCTATAATAAAACTGAATCATAAGTGTAAGGCTTTCTGGAGTTTTCTGAGTCATTCTAGTGAATTATTGGAACTGAGAGGATCATGAAACCTCAAGTGTGTAGCCAGTTGGCTGGCAGTACAGGAGACCTGGTGGGCTAGCAGCTGGCACCTGTGGTGAAGGCAGTCTTGCCGGGGGCTGTGCCCTGTGGGGTCGGCACTGACCCCACACACCGGAACCGCACAGCCCTGGTGCACCAGTTACTGTTCCGTCTCCAGCTCTGCGGTTGCTTGGATTCCTGTGCTTCATGACGCCTGAGAGGCTGAGTCGAGAACGTTCTTCCTAAATGATAAACATAAGCACCATTATTCCAAGTCCTATGCACGCCACCCATTCAGTGATTCTTGATTTGTAACATGGACCCCAACAGGCTCTTTGAAACATGTATTAATAGAACGTGGCAATCCTTCCCAAACCTGACAGGGGTTGTGGAAGGGAAGTTCAGTGTCTATGGCAGGGGCTGAGCAGGGAGGGTGGGTGGCTACTGCTCATAAGATACACATCAGGTTGTCACGTGACTCCCTCCGGGAAGCACTGGGACTCTGTCTTACTGCTGAGCTACTGTCCTCACTGTTCTGGCTTATCTGCTTTCCCGTCGTGCCTGCCCCCTCACACTTCTCTAGCTTAGTAAGTACTCTAGTCTGTGCTTTGTTACCCAGGGAAAGCCTGGGAGACTAGAGCCTTTTCCGCAAACAGGAACAATGAGGGGCTTTGTACCCGGGAAGCCCACAGGGGTCTGCTTGGTTTCAACCCCCCTTTTCTTTGGACTCCTCAGTCCTTAGGAGAAAAGGAGCAGGACCAGAAAGGGGATAGTTTTGGATAGAGAGGTTAATCAGACGCTCAGCAAGGGAACTTGGTTTTAGGAGAATTCAGTGAATTCCTCAATGAGAAGAGAAACTGTGGGAATTCACTAGGTTGAGAAGAGGGTCAGGAGAGAGGGGTGTGGCAGGAGGGGGAGAGGACAGGCTTGAGGGGCGTGAGAGCAGGTGGGGGAGGGCTGTCAGGGGGTCAGTCATGGGGGGTGTGATGGTGTTTAAGGGCTGCGGGGGGACAGATGAGGTCCGTCCTGGAATCTTGACCCCCAGACACATCCACAAACTGCTGCTGAACCCACGTTCAGGTTGGGCTGCTAGTTGCTTAGAATTAGGATGTTTTCTGCCATATCAGTGAACAAGCGTGATATTCTGGCTCTCCATATGAACCAGTGAGCCCTAAGGGAACTGAGAAAGGAGAAGAATACAGCGCCTGCGGTCAGGCAACTTTAGGCTGCAGCCCCTCCCTACAGTGAGCACTGAGGAACTCAGGATGTGAAAAACATAGAATACTGGCCCCGGAGAGCGGAGATGCCTGTGAAAGTAATGATTTCAGAGAACCCAGATTCTCGCATGGTTCCAGGCATCAGTTCAGTTCAGTTCAGTTCAGTCGCTCAGTCGTGTCCAACTCTCCGCGACCCCATGAATCACAGCACGCCAGGCCTCCCTGTCCATCACCAACTCCCGGAGTACACTCAAACCCATGTCCACAGAGTCGGTGATGCCATCCAGCCATCTCATTCTCCGTCGTCCCCTTCTCCTCCCATCCCCAACCTTTCCCAGCATCAGAGTCTTTTCCAGTGAGTCAACTCGTCGCATGAGGTGGCCAAAGTATTGGAGTTTCAGCTTTAGCATCAGTCCCTCCAATGAACATCCAGGACTGATCTCCCTTAGAATGGACTGGTTGGATCTCCTTGCAGTATAAGGGACTCTCAAGAGTCTTCTCCAACACCACAGTTCAAAAGCATCAATTCTTCGGCGATCAGCCTTCTTCACAGTCCAACTCTCACATCCATACATGACCACGGGAAAAACCATTGCCTTGACTAGACGGACCTTGGTTGGCAAAGTAATGTCTCTGCTTTTCAACATACCATCCAGGTTGGTCATAACTTTCCTTCCAAGGAGCAAGCGTCTTTTAATTTCATGGCTGCAATCAGCATCTGCAGTGATTTTGGAGCCCCCAAAAATAAAGTCTGACACTGTTTCCACCGTTTTTCCATCTATTTCCCATGAAGTGATGGGACCAGATGCCATGATCTTTGTTTTCTGAATGTTGAGCTTCAAGCCAACCTTTTCACTCTCCTCTTTCACTTTCATCAAGAGGCTTTTGAGTTCCTCTTCACTTTCTGCCATAAGGGTAGTGTCATCTGCATATCTGAGGTTATTGATATTTCTCCCGGCAATCTTGATTCCAGCTTGTGCTTCTTCCAGCCCAGTGTTCCTCATGATGTACTCTGCATATAAGTTAAATAAGCAAGGTGACAATATACAACCTTGATGTACACCTTTTCCTATTTGGAACCAGTCTGTTGTTCCATGTCCAATTCTAACTGTTGCTTCCTGACCTGCATACAGGTTTCTCAAGAGGCAGGTCAGGTGGTCTGGGATTCCCATCTCTTTCAGAATGTTCCATAGTTTATTGTGATCCACACAGTCAAAGGCTTTGGCATAGTCAATGAAGCAGAAATAGATGTTTTTCTGAAACTCTCTTGCTTTCTCCATGATCCAGCGGATGTTGGCGATTTGATCTCTGGTGCCTCTGCCTTTTCTAAAACCTGCTTGAACATCTGGGAGTTCACGGTTTACATACTGCTGAAGCCTGGCTTGGAGAATTTTGAGCATGACTTTGCTAGCGTGTGAGATGAGTGCAATTGTGTGGTAGTTTGAGCATTCTTTGGCATTGCCTTTCTTTGGGATTGGAATGAAGACTGACCTCTTCCAGTCCTGTGGCCACTGCTGAGTTTTCCAAATCTGCTGGCATATTGAGTGCAGCACTTTCACAGCATCATCTTTCAAGACTTGAAATAGCTCAACTGGAATTCCATCATCTCCACTAGCTTTGTTAGTAGTGATGCTTCCTAAGGCCCACTTGACTTCACATTCCAAGATGTCTGGCTCTAGGTCAGTGATCATGTTATCGTGACTATCTTGGTCGTGAAGATCTTTTTTGTACAGTTCTTCTGTGTATTCCTGCCACCTCTTCTTAATATCTTCTGCTTCTGTTAGGTCCATACCATTTCTGTCCTTTATCGAGCCCATCTTTGCATGAAATGTTCCCTTGGAATCTCTAATTTTCTTGAAGAGGTCTCTTGTTTTTCCTATTCTGTTGTTTTCCTCTATTTCTTTGCATTGATCACTGAGGAAGTCTTTCTTATCTCTCCTTGCTATTCTTTGGAACTCTGCATTCAGATGCTTATATCTTTCCTTTTCTCCTTTGCTTTTCGCCTCTCTTCTTTTCACAGCTATTTGTAAGGCCTCCTCAGACAGCCATTTCGCTCTTTTGCATTTCTTTTCCATGGGGATGGTCTTGGACCCTGTCTCCTGTACAATGTCACGAACCTCCGTCCAGAGTTCATCAGGCACTCTATCAGTCTAGTCCCTTAAATCTATTTCTCACTTCCACTGTATAATCATAAGGGATTTGATTTAGGTCATATCTGAATGGTGTAGTGGTTTTCCCTACTTTCTTCAATTTAAGTCTGAATTTGGCAATAAGGAGTTCATGATCTGAGCCACAGTCAGCTCCTGGTCTTGTTTTCGCTAACTGTATACAGCTTCTCCATCTTTGGCTGCAAAGAATATAATCAATCTGATTTCGGTGTTGACCATCTGGTGATGTCCATGTGTAGAATCTTTTGTGTTGTTGGAAGAGGGTGTTTGCTATGACCAGTGCGTTCTCTTGACAAAAGCACTAAACTCCTTAACTGGGGGTATCAGTTTTTCTTTAATTCACAGTAATCTTTTGGCATTAAGATTACCTGCCTTTGCTGGAAACTTCTACATGACCTGGCTCCTCCCCCCGCTTCCTCAGAACAGTTCTTTCAGGGGAGAGCTGTTTCCCAAGCTCAAAGTCCTAAAAATCCCCACTGAATAGAACAACTTTCAGCTTTTAGGTCGTGACTATTTTTTGTTGACCCTGCTCAGAAAGCCAATACTCAAGAGGCAAGCGTTGGTGGAAGGGGAAGGTAGCTTCATTCAGGGTGCTGGCAAGCCTGGGGAGGAGGCAGACCTGTGTCCCAAACCAGCTCCCAAGATCCTGCTCGGCCATGAGGACGGCTTGTAAAGGAAAGGAGGAGAAAGAGTCTCAGCAAATCATCAGGAAGGCGGGTTCCGCGTCATTCCCGGGCTTGCTGACCTCTCGCGGCCTGTCTTCAGAGGCTGTCTTGCCCACATGGTCTGCCTGCAGGATTGCGAAGGGGACTGCTGGGTGGACAGCTAGTCTTTCTTTAAATACTTAATTCTTTACTCATTTTTTGTTTGTTTACAGAGTCAATCCATACAGCTTTCATAAGTCATATGAAAATACAATGTGCAGCTGACAGTGGCAAATCTTTACTTGGGGACAGGCTTCTGAAAATAAATTTTGAGGTAGTTGCTGATGCTTTTCAGAGATTCCTGTCTTCAGCTTTTTATGTGGTCAGTGGTATCAGCATAGCCCCTGTGGTGGATGGCAACTCATTCTTGAAAAACAGAAAATTAGTACTTATTATTTTATTAACAAGCACTTAAAGATCATTGCTGCCAAAAGCTTTATTAATTCTTCATTCTTACTTCTTTCAATCTAGGAAAAGAATCAGCAGGTTAAGCAAGGCATGGTATGCGATCAGTGTCTCCTCAGCCGGGAGTTAGGTTAAATGGCCTAGTGATCTCATTCCTGTAATTAGAGTCTTTCAAGTTTAGCTGGGAACAGGAATGGCCAAACAAGCAAAGTGCAGAAGAGCTGCTTTCAAAACCACGGCTGTGGTTGGAGCAGCCCCGCAGACCTGCAAAATGGGCTTGGGGAGCCCAGACTCAGCGCTTCCTACAAATGAGGGCCATGACACATCAGGACCACGGACTACATACTGGTGTCACGGTATTCTTAGAGAAAAGGAAACCAGTCCTCAGAGATGCGAAGCAGCTTTCCCAAGGTCACCAAAAGGAGCTGTAGCGGGATTTAACCCGGGTGATTGACTCTACAAGCCTCAGAGGACAATAGCAAGTCAGGGAGGTTCTTGAGCAGAGGGCTGTGATGAGTATGCCTGAAGCCTGTGAGGCTGCCAAGCCCTTGAGCTGGGCTGAGCAAGACTAAGATGTGCTACAGGTTTGAAACACATGCTGGAGTTCAAAGACTTCACATGAAAAAAATGTTTCATTAATAATTGTTATATTGATTGCATGTTCTTTGATCATGGCATCTGGTCCCATCACTTCATGGCAAATAGAAGGGGATAAAGTGGAAGCAGTGACAGATTTTATTTTCTTGGGCTCCAAAATCACTGCAGAGTGTAACAGCAGGCAAGAAATTAAAAGCAGCGTATTAAAAGGCAGAGACATCACTTTGCCGACAAAGGTCCATAGTCAAAGCTATGATTTCTCCAGAAGTCATGCATGGATGTGAAAGTTGGACCATAAAGAAAACTGAGAACTGAAGAATCGATGTTTTTGAACTGTGGGGCTGGAGAAGACTTCTGAGAATCTCTTGGACTGTAAAGAGACCACACTAGTCAATCCTAAAGGAAATCAATCCTGAATATTCATTGGAAGGACTGATGCTGAAGCTGAAGCTCCAATACTCGGGTCACCTGATGTGAAGAAATGACTCATTGGAAAAGACCCTAATGCTGGGAAAGATTGAGAGCAGAAGGAGAAGGGGACGACAGAGGTTGAGATGGATGGATGGCATCACTGAGTCAATGGACATGAGTTTAAGCAAGCTCGAGTAATAGTGGAGGTCAGGGAAGCCTGGCATGCTGCAGTCCATGGGGTCACAAAGAGCTGGACACGATTTAGCAACTCAACAGCAACAACATGTTTTAACAGTATTTTTGATATACTGGGTTAAATAAAATACTATTGAGATCCGTTTGCCCATTTCATTTTTTTTAATGTGGCTGTCAGAAAAATGTTGAAAAGTGTACTTGTAGCTCGTCTCATTGCATAGAAATGCCTCATTGCATTGAACGTTACTGTATTGTAGTGTTTCTATGTTTCTTTGGAGAATCAGACCAAGAGAGAATTTAGAGGAAGAAACAGTGGAGGGGTGTGGAGAGGGGCCCCGGCACCCGGACAGCACAGGGAAGCACGCACGGGGGCTCTTCACACTGAGTCGTCCCCACACAGGGGACGAGTAATTGAAAAATGCTGTCCTTGTCCCCAGTCAGCGTTCCTGCACCCGTGGGGCCCGCTGAAGCGTGCCCCGCCTCTGACAGCACTGCAGATTAACTCTGAGGGGTGCAGCCTGTAGGCAGAGTGGGCTCATCAGCCCATTTGTGACCCTACAGGGGTTTCACACCTCCTGCACCGAGGGGCCGGGCGGGCGGGCGGAAACCCCTCATCCATTCGCTGAGCCAAGAGGCAGTTCTTTCCAGTAGAGCAGATACAAAGTGAAATCTCAGAGAAAGGAGTTTACCCTTTAGTGGGGAGACTTCCTACCTTCTTGTGAAGAGGTGATGTGGCATTTCTTTTGAGCAGAAGGCAGGGAGCGGGGAGAACGGCTATGCAGGCTTCATTTCATGTTGATGGGCAGTGTCTCCAGCATCATCGCCGTGGCCACAGTAAGGGGAGGATATTTGGATTTTGATCTTTCCTCAAGAAAGGGTCAGATCTAGAAGAGCTGGTCCCTGTGTGTGTGTGGAAACAGCCAATCTGCTGGGCTTTCATTTTCAGGATGAGCTGTTCTGAGGAGACATCCGTCCTCTGCAGCCCTGACTCTAGGCCCCCCAGTGCTGGCAGAGCTCAGGGGGTGGTCTGGGCAGTCAGCCTTCCAGTTCACATCGTGCCCACTGTCCACTGCTGCTGTGGCTAAGACTGGAACGGGGGTGGGGGATGTGACTTGAACACCAAGCTTCTCCCGGGATCCTAACTGCTGCTGCAGGTTCAGAGGAGGAGACAGTGTTCATTTCACCTCCAGGTAACACGCCATCGTCCTTCACAAAACAAGAACATCAAAACACTGCTTTTCTTCCAAGTCTTCTGTTCCCTTGAGAAAAGCTTTCCTCTTCGTTTTCTGTCATGTGGCTTCCTCCTGGTCCCCCAGAAGACCTTGCCCCTTGGACAATGATGTCCTTCTTGGCCATAATTCTGACCTGCGTCCAAGGCGACCTAGGTCCCTGTGAACAAGCCATCCTAACCCCTGGTCCTCGCACCTGACCTCATCTCCAATACCATCACCTCTACACACGAGCTCCCCGGCACTAGATTCACCCTGGAGCCTCGCATCACTGAGACCCGGAACTAACCTGCGCCCTGGTTCACATTATTCCGACCACATGTCCTGGCTCCCAGCTCCCTTCTTGGACCTCATCTAGGCGAGCAGCTCCAGGTCCTCCTGTTTTCTCTTCCAACCTTGCTTTCTCATCTTCACGTCTGTCCACCTGGTCTGGACCAACAGCACCTCACTTTAGCCAAGTCACATGTCCTCTCATTTAACTCCCTAGGAAGAGGGGTGTCTTTTCCTAAATGTTCCGTCACCTACCAGGCACTGCTGATGGGAGGGAAAAGAAAAATCTTTGAGGGAGACAATGAAATGACAAATGTAAGTTAGGTACAAAATGCGTAAGTATAATGAGAAGATACCTCACAAATTACAAAATCTGTAAATGATGATCAAGGCCAGAAGCTCACAAATCTGCCCCCAGCCAAATCATGTTTTAGCTGCCTGACATTCATATGATCCTTCTGATTTTTACCACGTTTTTGTCTGAGGACTCTTCAATGATACTTCATTTAACATGATTTTGCAAAATATTTTCTACATAAAATAGACAAATGAGTCACTTTCCTTTAGCATGGTAGATCAAACTTTTTTTTTTCTCTCTCTTTTCTTTTCAATTGATAGTTTAGACAACTTCTTTCCGCTTCCCACCTTCCTGGAAATGTCATGTACATTTAACACTGTGGTCAAATTTGGGAAAGTCTCATTAGATGTGTCTCCTGTATAAACCCTAACAATTCAGGGCATTGAACATCCTGGGCAGCCACGAGTCTCACGCGGTCGCTGAGTTCTCAGTGCTTGTTCTCTAGTTTGTCGCTGATTGATTCTCGCGGTACGAGTCTCATGTTGTCTTCTTTGACGTAAACGCCTCGTGTCGTTTGAGCAGAGAATGTAAGCGTCTCCCCGGTGGGTTTATGTGAGCACGTGAGCGCGGTAGACGGGAAGGTGATGGGGATTTAGGCAGCGCTGCTGACTGTGTGCCATGTAGAGTGGGGGTCTGGGTGAGTTATATTCCACGGAATCTCAGTCAAAGGCAAGTGTATATACTTTTCTACACATGCGCTCAGCCCTCGGTTGTGTTTGATTCTTAGCCACCCATGGACTGCAGCCTGCCAGGCTCCTCTGTCCACGGAATTTTCCAGGCAAGAATGCTGGAGTGGGCTGCCATTTCCTCCTCCAATATATACATACACACATGTATCCTCTATACACGTCATTGTTTATATTGAAACTATTTGACATGGAATATATATCCTGAGAGAATTCAGTCTATCCATCTATCTATCCATCCAGAGAGAAAATCCATATCTATGACATATTTGTATATGGCATTTTTAAAACTTAATTGCTTTATTTGTTTATTTGGCCATGTGTTGGGATTTTTGCTGTACCGCACAGACTCTCTAGCGGCCGTGTGCAGGCTCTGGAGAGCTTGGGCTCACAGCTTCAGGGCACTGGCTTAGTTGCCCAGCAGCACGTGGAATCTTCCTGGACCAGGGATTGACCCCAAGTCCCCTGTATTGCAAGGCAGATTCTTAGCCAGTGCAGCAGTGCAAGGAAGTTCCTACGGCATGCCTTTAATTGTATGTGCTCAGCCACTGAGTTTAACCTGAAGGTAAACTTCCCTGTTAAGAGGACTTGGTGCTTCTCTTAGTTTCCCCGTGTGACAGTTGGGGAAATGTCCCCCAACCAGCTTCTGGCTCGACAGATTTCCAGCCTTTTCCTCCTTCACTAAACACACCCTTGGGGCCCATGCACACGCTCACACGGCCTAGAAGACTAACCCTGGATCTCGAGAAGTCAGCACAGTGAGCAGCATGGGCTGCCTTGAAGCCACCCCCACACTTGGACAGAAGCGGACTTTAACCCAGCAGACATGTAAGCTTAGCTCTTCCGTAGCTGGAGCCTGGGAACACCGACATCTGACCCAATACCGCCGCACATGAGGGGAAGAGTGGCAGAGATTTACACACTTTATTAAAAATGTCCCTCCCCAGCCTTTGGGACAAGACAAGCAAGCTGGGGAGGAGCTCGGGAATTCTGTCCTGACCTCAAACCTGCAGCTCCCCTGACCCTGGGCCTCCCTTTGTTCACTTTTCCATAGATTTGAGGTCACATTGAAATACTCTGCTTTAAAATACATTTTTCACTTACTATAATAATAAACTCGTTATCAAAACCTGTAAAGCATAATTTCAATGACTATAATTTTCCTTTCCAACAATGTAGAATAATTTACTTGACTGTTATCTTTTTGGCTGGACATTTGGGAAAACTTTCATTTTCACTTTTAAATAATCTGGATTACACATCGTCCTAGAAGTGTGATTACTCGGTCAAAGTCTGTGAACTGTTTTAGCACTCAGGACAAAATATTGCTTATTTACCAGAATCATATTAACTTAGGTTTTATAGCACATTTTTCCTTACTCCATTTATTTTTGTTTGGTTTATTCATTGAGATTCATAGCCTTTCTCTACTTATGGTCCCTTTTATAACCCGTATCAAAATACACTTTGGATGCGCATAATATATGCGTGCATCTATACGATATGTTTGCATCTGTACCAGTCGCCTCTATCTGTACTGTGAGGGTGCCCTCCCTCTAGAACACAAGTCCCTCCTGCACTCTGACTATGAACTTTCTTTCCTTCCCTCCTCCTTCCTTCCTTCCTCTCTTCTTGGGTCAGAAACAGATGCTAAACATTCTTAAATACGTTAGGTCAGTTTTTCATTTGTTCAAGGTTTTTTTAAATTAATAGACTTTATTTTTAAGGTGGCGCTAGTGATAAAGAACCCATCTGCCAAAGCAGAAGACGTAAGAGATGCAGGCTTAATCCCTGGGTCAGAGAGATCCCCAGAGAAGGAAACGGCAACCACTCACAGGCCTAGAAGACTAACCCTGGATCTCGAGAAGTCAGCACGGTGAGCAGCACCACTGGCAGAGGAGCCCGGCGGGCTGCAGTCCACGGGGTTGCAAAGAGCTGGCCATGAGTGAAGAGACTGAGCACGCACGCTGCAGGAGCCCCTGCGGCCCACACCCGCCCTTCGTCACCTCGTCCGTCGGTGCAGTGTCTGCTGTGCTGGACCAGCTGTGGGCTCCGTTCCTGGTGGGCGGGTGACCCTTCACTGGGTGCCCATGTCCTGCTGTTCAGGGCAGATGCTCTCCCATCTGTCCCCTCCCCCCAAGCCCCTTTTAGGGCTGGACTGCCCTTGGATCTCCTGTGGGCTTCAGATGCCGTGGGGCACCTTCCCGGGATGGAACCCCACAGAGAGAAAGACAGACAGAGGCAGGGGGCAGGCCCTTCCCAGCACTGGCCAGCTTCCTCACCACGTGGCCGTGCAGACTCTCGGCAAGTCTCCTGTTCTCACTGTCAGGAGCTCCATCCTGTGCCCGAGCCCACCCCGCTCCCGCCCCAGCTGAGCTATTTATTACCCATCAGATGAGTGATTCCAGGTCTGTGAAGCCTATAGCAGTGTTACTGGGGAGCCCTCCCAATGGTCTCTTCCTGCCCTTGAAGTGGAACCACGTAACTGTCAAGGGTATGGTCAGCTTTCTCCACGATCTCGTCCCAGCACCTGTGTGAGTTTTCGTCCTGTAGCGGGGTCTCAGGACCGACCGTGGGATGGAGGAGACTCTGCTGAGACAAAGATGCATCTGCGTGCAGACCCCCTGCCTCAGGACAGGCACTCCGCCAGCCCCACCCTCCCTGAGCCCTCAGGCCCCAAGCCCAGCGGGGCTTTCCCTTTGGAGTTCATGGGGCTAAGCTGCCGGGTGAGGTGCGGGATACACCATAGGGTGTGGACCTCGCGCCCGTCTGCTGGGGGGCGTTGATGAAACATCTTGGTTGATAAACGGATACAGACACCGCTCCTCTCTCTGCTCCTCTCAAGGGCAAGGCCAGCACCACCATCCACAGACCGCAAGCCGAGGACGCGGGGCGAGCCGCCCGCAGCGGGACCTGCCCTGTCCCTTTCAGACGGAGCCCCAGCGTCGCCGCCTCTCCCTGAACACGGTGACCCCCGCCCACCCTTGTTCCCACACCTGCTTCCCTCCACAGTCCCGTGTCCTCCCCTTCCCCCCACTGCCGCACGTCTGGCCAGCTGCCAGTCTCCCCGGGTACCACTCCCCAGGGCTGCCCTTGGCCCCGAGCTCATCTGAAAACATGGGCGCTTCACATGGAAAGGCAGGCAGACCTGGGGACGCTCAGCCCCAGCGTCCAGGACTCAGCGATGGCACCCTCGGCCCCTGACTGGGGTGATGAAGCTTCAGGGGACCGGGCATACAGTGTCCCTCCGCGGGGCCACCCTGGAAGCCCACCTTGCCAGCGCTGCTCTCTCTCCAGGTGTGACAGCCGGCAGAGTGGTCTCTGAGCTCGTAAACTCTGTCTCTCCCCCAGGGAGATTCTCAGACCCAGAAGGAAGATGCACTCGGCTGTGGCAGGGGCCAAACTCCTATCATTAGCATCCATGAGGGAGGCTGGGAAAGGGGGTAGCAAGCGGTGAAACAAGGTGGGGAGGGGTGATTTAGAGGCAAGTTTCCTGTGAAAGGGGCTTTGGGGGCCCCGCGGGGAGAGTAACAGGGGGAATCGGGTAGAAACTGTGCTGTGTGTTACAGGATGTAGTTTCTCCGCACAGCCCCCTGGAAAAAGCCTTCCCCGAATATTGATGTACGCTTTGAGGCTTCTGGAGTCAAACCTATTTCTTCCATATGTGTAACCAGGCTGAGAAGGGCCTTAAAGGAAAGAGGAAAAAAAGCCACAGATTTATTTGGGTTCTAGTCACCATGGAACTAATCTGTGACTGATGGGGTGCTTTGTATGAAAAAAGCGAATAGGCAGAAAGTGTCATAGCAAATCCGTGTTGTCAGCGTACTGTTCTGTTCAGTGTGCATTTCATGAGTAAATCCCATGCCGGTGCCAGGATTTCGACACCGTGAAGGTGGGGAGGCACTGAGAACCTCACCATTTCCATCACTGCGTCCCTCCAGAGTGAACCTGCACACACAGAGCCCAGAGCCGGCTCCAAAGATGTGCTTGTTTCAAAACATAGAACACTTGCTCCATTTTTCTAGTCACATATTAAGGGTTGAATGGTACCTGCTCCTTAATTTAGTAGTAGTTTTGTAGTATTTTTCTAGTGGAGAAAGTTCTCATTTACAAGCTTTACCCCCAGGACACAAGACCAAGATGCTTAAAGGTAGAAAAATCAAGCGAGAACTACCCCCTTGCTCTCTTCTCCTCCCCTCCCCCCACCCCCTCCGTCATCCCTCTAAGGAGAAGCCAAAGGAACAATCAGGGGGTCCCTCCCCTGGCATGGAGGTCCACACAGGCCAAGAGCATGCTCTGGGCTGGGAGGAGCGTCAACCCTTACCAGGCAGCGGGAGAATCCACCTGCCTTCCACACTCCGGTCCCCTGGCCTGATCTGGACTCAGACCAGTTCCCCCTTGGCTCCGTGGGGGTCGTCACTCACCTGGGAGAGGGGGAGATGCAGCATCCAGTGGGTCGGGGTTCTGCACAAGAAGCCTTTCTGGAACCTGGTTACTGGTGTGGATCCAAGGACACCATGGGTCAGGGCGCCAGCAGCGAACCTGGCTCATGGTAGGCTGTGCACACGTTGGGCTGTGCACACCTTGGGCTGTGCACACGTTGGTTTCGCTTCTCCTGACCTGCAGCCTCTTTCCCTGTGGCTGTAATTAGTGCAATATTCGAGAGTGGTGATCAGAAGTTCAGCTGCACCCACCCAAGTGGCAGAGCGATGGGGAGAGATGAACACAGCTGTTGTGTTGCCATGGTGATGGCAAGAGAGGCGCAGAGGGAGGGAGGGGGCGGGGGGAGACAGAGAGGGGAGGCCTGAGGCTCCGCTGTGCCCCACCGTCCCGGGGAACCTGGGGCAGCTCCCTGGGGGTGACCAGGCAGGCACACGTGCAGGCCACCCTGGCCTGTCCCTCACCTGCGCCCACAGCCCCCCGGGGACACGCAGGATGAGCACCCTGGGAGCAGCTGCCTGGTCATCCAATAACAGGAGGATCCCCGAGTGCCTGGAGCATCAGCGTCTTCCTACTGGAGTGTGACCCCGGGGGCCCAGGTCTTGGGGAAGGCAAGCGGGTGTCCGGCAGGGCTCCTGACCTCCTGCCGGGACTAAGGCAAGCGTGCCCGACAGATGACCTTGGACACAGAGACCAGCCTACGACAGCCCCCCTGCAGATCCCGGGTTCCCCGGCTGCCTGGCCTTGCTCCCTGTGGTTCCTGGGGCTGCACAGAGGACTGGGGACAGGAAGCATGCAGTGAGTGCTGCCGCCCCGGCCCCCAGAAAGGAGAGACGCTGAGGGATGGTCCCTCTAAACACCAGGCACCCTTTCTCAGGGAGGCAAGGCCGTTCCTCCACTCAGGCAGCTCTGAGGCTCACAGCAGAGTGGGCACAGGGGCTGGGCAGGGGGCCTGGACCCTCCTGAGAATCCCCGGGGCCAAGTCCATCGCTGGGACCCAACCCACCTCCCCTCCCGCCCGAATCCATCACGAAGGCTGAGAGGCGGTGCTGCAGGGGCCTGAACTTGAGTGCCTGCCCCCACCCCACGTCTTTGCTTCTGAGCCTCCCATCCTGTGCTCCCGGGCCGGCTGTGGGTCCAGGACCCTGCGGATGCCTCCTGCCCCATCAAGGCGAGACTCAGCCCCCTCCTCGCCCTCCAGCCACCCAGGCCCTGCTCTGCGCCCCACCCGCCCACTGCCAGCAGTCCTCACTGTTACCAGGACGACTGTCAAAGCCGACAGCCTGGACTACGGTCTGGCCTCTAGGCACCTCCATCTCTCCTGCTCGGTTGGTCTCACTAAAGCATCGCTCAGATTACTCCCCTAATCAGAACTCCTCAGTAGCTCCCCATGGGTTAGATTAGCTGAGGCAAATACAGTCCGAGTCACCCGCCCACCAGGCTGACTCGTGATGGCTTCCTGGAGCGCCACTCTGGGAAGGATTGAGAGACCCACCAGGGCTCTGGGGGTCTGGAAATGCGGCCTGGCCCACAAATGAGGCTTTCCTGGAACGGGAGCAGCAGGGCCAGCAGGCGGAAGCCTCGGTGGTCTCCAGACTCTGGTCTAAACCCCGAGGCTGGGCCCCCCCAGGGCACGTGTGGTGCTGCTACCGTGGCTTAGACTCCAAGTTCCCCCACATCCCCTGCTTCCCATTCCGCTGCTGTCTGTCCGGAGCCTGCGTGTCCTCCAAGCTTCCTCAAGGGCAGAAGTGGAGACCCCTTCACAGGGCTGTACGCGTCACCCAGCACCTCTGCATGAAATCGCCACCGGGAGGATGAAGAGCTGGATGATGGCGGGAGTAGCAAGACAGTCTCTTTCCATCTCTCTCCTGATTTGAAAGAGGCTGCCGGGGCCCTGACTGGGAAGATGGCAAGGAGTTTCCGTGCTCCTCTGAGAGATTCCACAGTTCCGAATGAAGCCAGTCTGCAGCCACGACCCAGCCTCGCTTGGCTCCCCCAGCCCCACCCTCTTCCCTCCCCCCATCCCCAGGGCCATGCCCAAAACTCGCCAGTGGAAAACACACCCTCATCTCCACCACTGCTTCTAGGGAGCCAGACCTGGGCCAGTAGCTGCGTGGGTTTTATAAAGTCTGGATGTTTCGGGGATTTCTTAGCCTGCACTTTAGCCTCTGAGATGCTCACTTCTCAGTGCTTGTACTAAGCTCTCCTGATGCCGGAACGGCGAGCAGCTGAGTTTCAGCCCCTCCCCCACCGTCGCAATGGCCGTGGAGACTCTCAGCCTGCTCTCCCACAGACACACTGCTGTGTCTAAAATTAGGCACGCGGAGTCTGATTATGAACCTTTGACACCATTAGCATTAATATTCAAAATTTATTTCCATCCAATCTGCAAAGTAATCTGAATTGCTCTGTGAAAGCAGTGCCCGAGTCTCTGGAAGATGGCCATGCTGAGTGGATGTCCCCAGGGCACACACCCTGGGCAGCCTTGCTATTTGCATAAATATTGGCATATGTCCCCCATTTTCCTGTTAGCCACAATTAACCACGGCGTGAACTCTGGAGCTGCAGCCTGGTTCACAGACAGCACTCACACTGGATGCTTTCAAAAGCCGTGATAAATGTGCTCATAAAAAATGTAGGTGGGGATTCCTGCAGGAACATATCCGGGAAGCCTCCACTGTATGATGGGTTCTGTAGCTGGTGGGACACCAAAGTGCCCCAGGGTTGGCTGCAGTCCTGGTTCCCAGAAGGGTGGGTGAGGAAATCAAAGCTGGAACCTGACTACAGAGCCCAGCTGGACACAGTGCAATTCAGCTGTGCCTAGAGAAAATATTTTCTTTTTTTTTGTAAATTAATTTATTTATTTTAATTGGAGGCTTAGTACTTTATAATATTGTAGTGATTTTTGCCATACATTGACATGAATCAGCCATGGGTTCAAACTACATGTCTAAAAAGACTTGTATCTGGAATATATTAAGAATTCTCTAAACTACATGGTGAGAAATCAAACCATCTCATGAGAAAGTCGGCAAAATACTTGAACAGACACTTGAGCAAAGATTCATGGCTGTCCTTTCTTTAGAAGGAGAGCTACCTGTGATGGCCCTGACTGGCTGGCTGGTCACTGCCGTCCGGCAGGGACACAGTCCCCTCTGGGTCAGCACAGCGCCCCCCGTGTCATGTCTCCATCCTGCGTTGGGCAGAAACCCCATTCTTCACGCGTTCACCCTCAACCAGGTTAGCCGAGACTGCCTGGGGCTTCTACAGCCCAGGCTGGGCCGATTGCCTTCTCAGCCGGGCTCTGTTGGGACAGATTCAAGAGAAGCTTCCTCCATTCTCTGTTGGGCTTATGGAATGGACTTCCACCAGAAAGGGGATGAATAATCCATCTATTCCAAGCACCTCGTTGACCAGAATGGAGCATCTGCTAGGACACACTAAACCAATTAAAGAAAGCCGAGCAACGCCTCAGACTGCAGAGGCCTTTACTGAAAAGTGGTCTGAAGCTTTCAGATCCCAAGTCTGGTTTGGAGACTTTTCCTGTTGTGATCCTCTACCACTCTTGTCATGTTATATCTCTTCTTAAGTCATTTAACTTCATGATACCCAAATAGCTGCCACAGCTCCTGCCATCATGTCTTCAGAATAACATCCAAAACGAGCTAAGAAGTGGCGGTGTTAAAGGGCCATCCAGTGGCAGTCCAGTGATATATCAGTGAGGTAAATCTTCCCGAGGAGCAGTCAATACCTCATCCCTTTTACAAATACAAACTCAAAATGGATGATAGATCTGAACAGAAAACAGAAAATTCCAAAAATTTTAGAAGAAAGTATAAGAGACTCTCTTCTTGACTGGTTCTGAGGTAAGGATTTACTAGGTATGACACCAAAGGCAACCCATTAAAAACATGATAAACTGATCTTCATCAAAATTAAAACTGTTTGCTCTGTGAAAATCATGTTGCAAGAATGAAAATATAAGTCACAGACCGAGAGAAAATATTTCCAAACTACATATCTAAAAAGTCTCGTATCTGGAATATATCAAGAATTCTCTACACTGAGTGATTAGAAATCAAACCATCTAATTAGAAACTTGGCGAAATATTTGAACAGACACTCGGGCAAAGATTCACGGCTGTCCTTTCTTTAGAGAACTGGAACACAAATAAGCACACAAAAATATATTTACTGTCATTAATCATGAATGGTATTCAAATTAGCTCTGGGATGAAAAATTATGCACACTTATTAAGGTGGATAAAGTAAAACTACTGACAATAGCAAGTGCAGACAAGGATACAGAACAACAAGAATCTTCATACATTGCTGCTGGGAACACAAAATGGCACAGCCCTTCTGAAAATTGGCAGAATGTACCTATGCCATTAAACAGATATTACTTTATGACCCAGCAAGCACACTGCTGGGTATTGATGGAGAAATGAAAATTTATGTTCCTGCAAACATCTGTTTGAGAAGGCAATGGCACCCCACTCCAGTACTCTTGCCTGGAAAACCCCATGGACGGAGGAGGCTGGTGGACTTCAGTCCATGGGGTCGCTAAGAGTCAGACACAACTGAGCGACTTTACTTTCACTTTTCACTTTCATGCATTGGAGAAGTAAATGGCCACCCACTCCAGTGTTCTTGCCTGGAGAATCCCAGGGACGGGGGAGCCTGGTGGGCTGCCTTCTATGGGGTCGCACGGAGTCGGACACAACTGAAGCGACTTAGCAGCAGCAGCAAACATCTGTTTACAAATGTTCATTAGTAGTTAATTTAGCTTGTAATTTCCCTAAATTGGAAACAGCCCAAATGTTCTTCAAGAAGTGAATGAATAAGTCAGCTGTGATAGGTTCACAGGGTGAAATGCTGCTTCCCGGTGAAAGGCACGCAGGGACTGGATGGAGCTCAGGGCATCATGCTGAGCAACAACGTGGAAGTGAAAGTCCTCCATCGTGTCCGAGTCTTTGGGACTCCATGGACTGAATAGTCCACGGGATTCTCCAGGCCAGAACACTGGAGTGGGTAGCCCTTCCCTTCTCCACGGGATCTTCCCAACCCAGGGATCGAACCCAGGTCTCCCGCGTTGCAGGCGGATTCTTTACCAGCTGAGCCACCTGATTTGAGGATCCAGGCTCAAATATTCCATGCTGTTTGACTCCATTTTTATGAAAATCTAGATGTGGCAAAGTTACAGGGATGGACACGGTGGCCAGGGGTTAGCATGAAGAAAGTCATGACCCCTGACTGTCGCAGGGGCAGGAGGGAGCCCTGTGTGGTGCTGGATCAGTCCGGCGCCCTGGTGGTGCTGATGGTAACTTGAATCCATGTCTATGGTAAGTTTCCACAGGACTATATACCAAACAGACAGCCCACAAAAAACTGACAAGTGCAAACAAGGACTGTATTTGAGTCACCTGAATGGTGGTGATGTTGATTTCCCTCTTTTGAAAAGATGCCTTGATTATGCCAGACACCACCACTGGAGGAGGCTGGGAAGGGGGTTTGGTAACTCACTGTCAGGTGGCTGCATCTTGTCAGTGTTAAGGGATTTCAAAACTTAAGTCTATATGTTAAAAGATACTGATTAGTAGATTTCTGCTTCTCATTTGCCAGACCTGGACCATACACCATCTCAGACCCATCTCAGGAAAAGAGGCAGCAAGGCTCAAAAACAATTCTAATACACTTCTAAGTATCAGAAATAGAACAGAAACAGAGCTGTAAAAGCAGTTTGTTTGTTTTTTTTAAGGATTTAGAAGAACTTTTAGGAGCACCTCTTTGACTCTGGGGTAGGCAAAAATTTCTTAAATGAGATGTACAAAATAAAAACCATAGAAGAAAAGACTGATAAATATGGTAACATTAAAGTTTTATGTTTCCAACAAGAGAGGATGTTGTAAACATGGAAACCCAAGATGCAGACAGAGAAGGCATCTGTGATGCGTATAATCAATGTCTAAGATGAATGAGTGAAAGGTCAACAAATCCATAAGACAGAAAGCAGAGCCCAATAGACAGACAGGTAACTTACAGACGAGGAATCAGGCATAGCCAGAAACACCCAGAGCGTTTCTGAGCCCCAGGTGACTGGGGAGACCTGCATGGAAGTGAGAAGCCATCAGACTCGGCTGCCAGATGAGACAGCTGTGGAAGGAGAGCGCAGTGCGGCCACGTTGTGGAGAAACTGAACAAAAGCCAAGGCCCGCCTCCGCCACCCCACCCTGAGGTGCATTTCTAAACAGGTCCTCTAGAAAAAGCTCTCCCTCCACATACACACGGGGACAAGCACCAGAATGCACGCTGCGCTGTGAAATACTGAGAGTCGTTGGATTTCCGTGAATAAGAAAGTACGCGGATAAATCCACCCAGACTTGTTTAATGCACGACAGCATGGCATTTAAATAAGCACCCGGAGCCACAGATGTCGAGACGGCTAAATCTCCAAAACAAAGACAGTTGCAGAGAGGACAGCATAATGTCTACATAAAATCGCAGGATGTGCAACGATTCGTGGATTTACGTGGAAATCACAGGGCACCCGCCGCGGGTCACACGTCGGAGCACCTCGGCGGAAGCCCGGAAGAAGCCGCTCCTCCCAGGGTAGTGCTGGGCGGCTGGCCCCAGAGGGACCCACGGGGCGGGGCTCGGGCACAGGCGCCCTGCGGCCCCACTTGGTCCTGGCGGGCGCCCTCCCACAATCCTGACATGACCCCCATCTAAAAGCATGCAGGGGCTGAAAACACAAACCCAGGACCATGGCTGAGGAGCACATGTGGTCTCTGCAATTCTGGCTCTTCAAAGAGCAGGAACCCACCAGGAGGCAAGCCATCAGGGTCTCCCCTCGAGTCTAGAAATGTTGATTTCTGACCAGTACAGACTCACCCGCAGAACTGTTTGTCATTTGAGGGGTGATCTATGCCTTGACGTTCAGACCAGGACACTTCAGAGTGAGAACCAGGACTCGGGGTCATTGCGTAGAGGCCCTGGGCGTACGGTGTAGTGTCCTGGAAGCAAGCCCAGTGGGGCCCCTATAATAAAGCCCCAGTCCATGGTCCTGACCCCTGAGCTTGGGGGCTGGAGAGGGGCAGTCCCAGATGTGTGCTTCCTGTCGCCCAGGACCTTGATCGGCTCTTGGAACCAGGCAGCGGGCAGGCAGGAGGTGAGCAGAGGAGATGCTGGAGTTGGCGTCCCGGCTGCCTCCAGCCCCAGCCCCCCATAAACAGGCCTGCGCAGATACCCCACAGGACTGAGGGTGCCAGGCTGGCCCGAGGATGGCCCGGGCTGCGCCTTTGCCCGGCCAGCACGGAACCCCCGTGTCCTGCAGGGTGGGTGTGGGCGGGAGCTCATTCTGGGAGCCCTGCCAGGATGCGTCTCTGAAACACTCTCACGGAAATCACCATTTTACAGCTTATTACCTTTAAAATGCGAAAGGAGAAGCCCATTGATACCTCTAATCTGCCCTCCTTACCCAAGCGGGCTCTCCAACTTGGTGCCCTTGACTCTCAGATCACCTTCTACGATGTGTCTCTTTGGGGAAAACATTCCAACTGTGATGGGTTTGCCTGTCCAGTCAACCAAGGCAGGTATGCGGGCCCAGCACAGGCTCACGCTGTGGAATCTGCCAGGGCCCTGAGCAGAGCTTGGGATGGGGGACCCCGGGATTCTACACCTGGGTGCAGATGACACCCAGCCTCACTGCCAGCTCACTGTGCACCCACTGTCTGCCCCCAGCCCCCAGGCAGAGGTGACAGGCATGCAGGATGCTGGGCGCAGAGGGCCGGCCAGCGTCTCTCCCAGCCTGGGCTCCCTGCGCTGGGGGGAGGCACAGTTAGAGCTCCTGAGTTCTGGGTGGAGGGAAGGCCCTCGCAACTCAGGACAGAGCCCCTCCTGCCTGGAGAGGCAGGTCCACACCAGCCCTGTGGGGGGACACGGCCTGGGCCCCACCACAAAGCCCAGCCTGCGGGGACCCTCCATTTGACAAGCCCCCAGCCCCCAGCTGGCTGCAGGGCACAGACAGCAGGGGTCTCCCTGCCCAGGGAGCTGGCGCCCTGGGTGCAATTGGCCCCTGCATGCACAGGGGTAAGGAAAAGATTCCAGAACATCGGGATGGTGGACGGTCATCAGCGGGGGCAGAACGTGGCCGAGTCCCTCACCTGGCCCGCAGACGCCTTCCCGGCCACCTGGGGTCCCGGGCATGGCTCCCGAGTCCAGGGCAGAGGCTGTGGCTTCCTCACTTCCTACTGGAGGTTTCCCTTTGCTCCAAGGTGTCAGAGCTCAGCTCTGTGCTGGAAGTAAGACTCCTTGCTGAGCCTCCACGGGTGTGGTGACCCCATGTGCTGAGGCCAACCTGAGCCTCACAGGGTTCGAGATTCAGCCTCAAATGAAACAACAGTGTTGTTCTGTGGTTGGAAGTAGCAGAATTAAAATGAGAGAAGAGCTTCTTTACCTATTTATTAGCAATGGAAGGTATGCTTACTGTCAGTCTGAGCGGGAACTCCTACTGGAGGGATTCCTCCTATGAATATTCACAGCTTCAGAGTCCTCACCCCAGGCTGGATTCACAATCTATTGCGGTGCGGCATCCACGTGAGTTATTACTTAGTTAGCAATTCCTGGGCACCATTTTATATTAAGGCAGAGGGTAAAGCATTTTTAATGTCTATAGCTGACTTCACTAAGGTAAATTCTTTCCAGTTTTTGGCACCTTGCTCTTCTCCCTTTTGGACTTCCCTAGGCTGTACTTTTTTGTGATGTGTTCTAGTTGGTCTTTTCTGTCTTAGCTGTTTCTCTCCTCGGCCACCGTAACTCAACAGCAATGGCCACCAGTGGTGCGGCCAGCAAAAACTTCACTTTGCTCCTTGTTTAAAATCAGACTTTGTTTAAAATGGGCTTCCTTGATAGCTCAGCTGGTAAAGAATCCACCTGCAATGCAAGAGACCTGGGTTTGATCCCTGGGTTGGGAAGATCCCCTGGAGAAGGGAAAGGCTACCCTCTCTAGTATCCTGGTCTAGAGAATTCCATAGAAAGTATAGTGCATGGGGTCACAAAGAGTCAGAGGCGACTTTCACTAAAATCAGAGCTGCAGAAACATCCTCAAAACAAAAGAACCTGTGCATATAAATCTGGAGTGAAGCTGCCATGGTGCTTTTGTTGTTCATGAGAACAGAGGGCTGGACCAGGAATGGGAATCTCGATACCATTTTTCTGATTAAAACCACAAATGAAAAGCCAAGACGCTCATCTTTTTTTTGTTAGGATGAGCAGTTCTTCACTTAGAAAAAAGAAGACTTTTGAGAATAAAAGTATCATGTAAAATTGATTTTTAACTGAAGAAAGCAGATCTATATACAATCCCACACCCACAAAGAACTGGAGTGAGTTATAAAGGCACGAGTTCAGGCTGAGGCCCTGGCGCGGGAAGAAGAGGCGCAGTCGAGGCTGCCACTTGGGCACGCTGGTTTGTTCCAGCACTTTGCTCGGCCAAGTCACCGCGTTAGACCCTCCCAGGGGCTGCGCAGGGCGGGGAGCAGGACAGGCTGAGCAGCCCTCCTACTGCAGCGAGGCCCTCACAGTCCCCTGCCTTCATCCTCCCCGCCACCCCTCCTGCCTCTGGGCTCCAGCCTCCGACTCTTTAAAAACAAAGGTTTCTGGAGACCCTTCTGCTTGGCAAGTTTCTGTGCTCGTTGGGACCTGCCCATCAACGCAGTTGGGGCTTTTGGGGGAAATGATTGGGTCTTGTCTTTGAAAACCGTCTTATCCCCGCAGACCCCCAGATAGAGCCCGGCTCAGCCAGACCCGCTCCTGTGGTCTCTGCGCACCCCGGAGCCTCAGCTCGTGCTGTGCCCGCATCACACCTGCCCTTCTCTGCTTTGTGTGACGAAGTCCCCCTCATCCGCCATGGCCCGGGTGTCCCCCACCTGGGCTCCGGCCACAGGCTTCCTGCCAGCGTCCACAGAGTCCCCTTGCTCCCCTGCATTAAAAGGACCTTCTCATACACACCTGGATCGGAACTGACTCCATAGTGGGAATATACCTGTCAGACGTCTGTAGTTGCCTCCGGTCCAAAAGATAGCCAGCCTAGAAGTCAGAGAGGCTGGTAGGCAGATGGTGGGGAGATGGACAGGGAGACCAACGGAGAGACATAGAAACAGATATGAACACATAAAAAATTCCCCTTAATCAAATCCATGAGGGAGGCAAGCTCCCATCGATTGAACACAATGAATATTCAAATGTAAGAAAAATGTACTCAGGGAATCTTTTTAAGTACACCTCCACAAAATTTATCTCCCAGCTTGTAAACATTGTGATGATTTTTTTTTTTTTTTGGTAATTTTTCTTTTACTCTTACAAAATGTGAATTTAATTTTTGATAATTTTTCCTCTACTCTTACAAAATGCTAGATTATCTTGGTAATAATTTAAGGATGAATATGTGACTCCAATCTCAGAAAATTATCACAAAGCTAGGAAAACTGTACCACCTCAAATGGTTTTTATAGTTATGCTTAGGCTGAGTTTTATAATACACATATTTCAAACATAATATCATTATGTTATAAATCTGCAAAAGAATGCTTCATCCACTAAATCCTAAGCTGTTATTGATCGCTTATCTGAAATTGATGATGTGTCTGAGTCTGCATGCCTGGAATTGGGCTGCTTTTCCCCCATCACTGAAATATCTGCTTGTAGTCACATGTTGGCTTTGCCGCCCAGGATGCCTGCCCTTCGCCTTCTGGGTGTAACGTCTCCTTTTCCTCTAGGGAGCTGAACCACACATGCTCTGAGATCTTGCTGAGTCTGTTGACAGGAGACCGTGAACCCTTAGAGCCAGGGGTCACCACCCCGGAAAGGGCGGCAGGAGGTCTCAGCCCTGCTGCCCTTCCTTCCGGGGCCCAAGGGTCCAGCCATCCCCAGGGCGGTGAACCACATAATCATTCCCTACACGTTCTTTGTTCTTTAGAGATCATAGAAAGTTTTCACTGCTTTCAATCAAAAGAACCTCACCCACCATCAGGCTTTATTCACCATCTGTGTTATTTTGAACCAAGGTCAAACAAGTCCCTTTTTATATACTGACTTAAAAAAATTTTCTTAGACAGTAAAAACCTTAAGATTAAAAAAAATCCAAAGAACTGTTCAGAGGCCATGTCACTTAACATTTGTAAAATATGAAATTTAAAGGTTTAATTTGTACCATTTATGAGTAATATTCAAATTGATATCATTTTAGAATATTTCCTGACTTTTTTGTACAAAGTAATTGCTCCATTTATAAAATAAATTCAATTAACAGTGATTATGTGATTTAAAGATATAAATTATTTTTGCATATGAAAAGAAATCTGAATTATAACATTTGCTTTTGCAGTAAAATGGATTGGAATGCTGACTCTCTGACTAGCTGAGGGCAGCCACTGGCCCCACGGGGTCACTTAGCAAAGGCCACTCTGCCCACGGGGACTCTAGAGCCGCTGAGGCTCCGAGGCTCTGGGTGCATCTTGTCCTGAATCACAGGGGGTGTGAGATGCAGGAGGGGAGTCAGGGGGCCAGCGGGCGGCACAAACACTGGTGATCGGAGTGAGCCCACTGCACAGCCCCAGGCTCAGAAGTGGGCAGGCGTCGCCACTACAGAGGAGGTGATCCCGGTGCAGGAGGCAAGGATTCCAGGAGCTGGGGCAGCCTGTCAGAGCCCGTGGGGGGCAGTGAAGAGTCTGAGGGAGCTCTGACCTCGGCGGGGTGGAGTGGGAGGTCTCAGCCCACTTGGGCTGCAGTGACAAAACGCCGCTGGCTGGACAGATTAAACATACAGTGGATTTACTTCTCACAGACCCGGAAGCAGGAGAGTCCAAGATCTAAGGCCTCAGCGTGGTCAGCCGGGAGCCCTCTGCCTGTATTGAGGCTGGCGCCTTCTCACTGGGTCCTGGGGGGCGGGGGTGGAAGGGGTGAGGGAGCTCTCCGCAGCCTCATTTAGAAGGACCCTGATCCTGGGGATGGCAGTGCCACGCTCAGGATCTCAGCCTCTCCCCAAGGCCCACCTACTCATACCATCCCTTCTGAGGGTTAGCATCCCAACGTGATTTGGGAGGGACATGAACCTTCAGACCACAGCAGGGAGGTGTGGCAACTGCGACTCCAGGAGCAGGCAGGCATCACCCAGACAGCCAGCCAGCCAGGTGGCAGCCTGGGGCGGGTCTGGGCTCAGCGGGGCTGGCTCAGGCTCAGTTCAGGGTTCAGAGGTTAAGGCGTCGGGGGAACCCGTGTGGTCAGTGCTGCAACTGTGGGCTGGTTAACGCAGGCAGAGGACAGGCCCCCAGCTTCTCTAGTCCTACTAATCCCACCACCCCTGCTCGTCCCAGGAGAAGGGTGGGCTCCTAAACCCCACCCCCGCCCCAGAAGAGGGTGAGCTCGGGACCCTGCACCCCACAGGACTCCCCCCACTGACTGCTCAGCCGCGCCCCCGCCCCCAGCACAGGACCCTGCTAGGAGAGCAGACGCAGGTTCAGGCCGGTGTAGATAGAGCTTTCCTCCCTGCAAGGACGACCTCAGAAGGCCGCCTCCTCAGGCTCTTGGTGCCAAGCTTGAGGAGCAACAGCTGAGAAGGATCCAGACACCAGAGCATGTGGTGGGTGGAAATTATGGGGGACTGGGGTGTGGGGTGGAGAAAAGCGGGGCGTGAAAGAGGACGGGGCAGTGCTTGTTCTCAGTGGCCGTGGACGCTGCGCCCCAGGGTGGGAGGTCGGGCAGAAGGCTGGGGTCTGCAGACGGGGGTCAGGCTCCTCCAGGCCCCGCAGGGGGTCTGGAGGCTTTGGCAAATGTTTCAGTGCCTCTCGGCTCTTCATTTAGCTCTGACTCTTCTGCTCGCGGCCTCCCCACCCTGCCACCACCGGGCTCGCGGTGAGCATCCTGCCATGATGAGATGGGGCCCGGCCCTAAGCACTGCCCCGGAACGTGATGGAAGAAATTCACAAACGGAAACCAGCGCACAGGTGTTCACCGACTCCTGATTTCTGATCACCCTAAACAAGGGTGAGCCCGGGAGGCGGTTCGGTCCCTGTGGGGCCTGACCTCCGCGGGGCCTCGGGAGGCGGCTTCTGTCCTGCAGGTCCCCAGGGCCTGGGAGACGCAGATCTCTGTCTCTGACCCTGAGCACGCCCGGGGCCCTCTATCCTCCCAAGCCTGGCTCAGCCCTGTCCCCTTTCTCAAACTCCATCTGGGGGTTGCAGGCACGGACCCTGTCAGAATTTTTATAGCAGATGAAACCAGACACTTAGAATTAACATTTATCCACTTTCCCTTCACACGAGCTTATTTGATCTCAGTAACAAGCTTCTGATATATTACTAGTGTTATCCTCATTTTATCAAACAGTTCATTCTCAACTATACAGAGTTGCTCTAGATATCATTCTGGTCAGAGATCAAAGCACCTTGTCTGACCAAAGGAAACACTTCCCAGAAACCCACCCACTCGGCACGTCTTACTGACTCAAACGCAGCACCCACTCTTTTCACGTGACTCCCTTTCTCTTTCTCCCAAGTTCAGACTCCTTGAATGTTCCAGTATCCAAAGCGCTTGTACTGACAGCTTGGTATCTGAAGAGAGAAATACTATTTCAAGGGGAAAACTAATTTTGAAAACAAGAAAAGATGATTAACCCTTGGTTGAATACCAAAGAGGTTTACTTGCCCTAGAACGATGTCAACTGACAGTTTGACATACTTCAGGACCCGAAAAGCCAGAGAAGAGTAACTCTCATTACAGGAGTAAGAAAACGAAGCAAGAGTCCTTCACAGAGGCACTAGCGATGGTCCTCGAGGGATGTCAAACCTGTCTTTCCTTATTTACGGCCAAAAATTCTGCGAAAAGAAAGACGTCGCCTTCGAAGTTTGCAAACTCGGAAAACGAAACCTGCTCGCCTTTAACCGTCACTTGCTTGTTCATTCCTGCTGTGCTGGGTCTTCGCGCTGCACAGCTGTGGTGAGCCGGCTCCTCGCTGCAGCGGCTCCTCTTGTTGCAGAGCACAGGCTCTAGGGCACGTGGCCTTCAGGAACTGCACCACCTGGACTCAGTAGTTGAGGCTCCTGGGCTCTAGAGCACAGGCTCGGCAGTTGTGGCCCTTGGGTTTAATTAGGGTCTTCCCTGGTGGCTCAGTTGGTAAAGAATCTGCCTGCAATGCAGGAGAGCCCAGTTTGATCACTGGGTGGGGAAGACCCCTTGGAGAAGGGATAGGCTACCCACTCCAGTATTCTGGGGCTTCCCTTATGGCTCAGCTGGTAAAGAATCTGCCTGAAATGCAGGAGACCTGGGTTTGACCCCTGGGTTGGAGAGATCCCCTGGAGAAGGGAAAGGCTCCCCACCCCAGTATTCTGGCCTGGAGAGTCCCGTGGACCGTATAGCCACGGGGTTGCAAAGAGCTGTACATGACTGAGCGGCTTTCACCGTTCCTTTCAGTGGTGGCTCAAACAGTAAAGACTCTGCCTGTAACGTGGGAGACCCGGGTTCTAACTCTGGGTCGGGAAGATCTGCTGGAGAAGGAAATGACAACCCACTCCAGTACTCTTGTCTGGAGAATCCCATGGACAGAGGGGCCTGGTGGCCTGCAGTCCACGGGGTCACAAAGAGTTGGACCCAAATGAGAGACTGACCCTTCTACCCTGGGCTTAGTTGCTCCGTGGCATGTGGGATCTTTCCAGACCAGGAATCAAACTAATGTCCCCTAGACTGGCAGACAGATTTTTTACCGCCAAGCCTCCAGAGAAACCTACTGAAACCTACTCCACTCTCTGCAACATTAGTAAGCTGCGCACAGTGAAAGCAGGTTTGGCTTGGATATATGTTGGTGGGAAAACAGCTCTTCGTACCAGCTTTGTCGAACAGCTTAGGGACTGGTATGTGTGCTCAAAACATCTTGCAACCCTTACTGTTTATTAGAAAAGGAAGCCCAACTGTATGTTTAAGGCCCAAGGCCCTTAGAGGTGCTGAGAGTGTGCTTGGGCTGGCGTGAGCTCCCCATGCAAGCCCCCTGTGTGCAGGGCCCAGGCTCCCCCAGGGACACGGGCAGCCCTGGTCCCACCAGAGACCCGGCAGGCAGACCCCCGCAAGGTCTCTGCCGTGGCCCTCCACCTGCGGCTTAACGACGGAGGGGCCCGTCTTGTCTGGGGTCTCTTCGTCTGCCCAGCCATCCTTTCTGAAGCTCACACCGCCCCCACCGCATCCCACTCCCCCAAGCACTCACCCCACAGCCCCCACCGTGCCCGAGTGCTGTCCTTTCATGGTTATGCTGGAAATTCCCACGGCAGGCTGAACACAGACTTAATAATCAAAAGCCTCCCCTTCTTCCCGAGCGCAGATTCTCCTGAGCACTTGGACTCTGAGCCCAGCCCCCACCTACTGCTGGGCTCCTTCCCGTCCCTGCTGCTTCGCCACCAGGAAGCCAGTGTCTGTTATTTTTACAGTCTGCTTTTATTTAGTCTTAACCCCAGTCAACTGTCTCGCTGCCCCTCAGATCTTCCTCCTGAGGGCCCTGTCGTTCCCCAAACTGCATCTCTTAGAGGTCCCTCGAGCAGGGTCTGAAGGCAGTCAATTTGCCTGGTTTTACGGCGCGAGTGGTAAAGAACCCGCCTCCAATGCAGGAGATATAAGAGCCTCAGGTTCAATGCCTAGGTTGGGAAGATCCCCTGGAAGAGGGCATGGCGACCCACTCCAGTATTATTGCCTGGAGAATCCCAGGACCGAGGAGCCTGGTGGGCTACAGTCTATAGGATTGCAGAGTTGGACATGACTGAAGCGACTTAGCATGCATGCTGTCACATTTTCCTGAAAACACATTTTAGTTCAATGTGGATCTTAAAAACCTTGAAAGAGCTGTGCCTACAATTTTAAAATGTGCCTTAGACTGGATTCTAGGCAACGTGGGTTTAGAAATTGCCTTTGTTTCCTGGTTTGAAATTTAGTATCTTTTAAATTACATTTACCATAGAAGAAAGTTGTGGTATTAAATATATTATTTCTTAAAATACTGCCTTGCATAGAGGATTCTCTGACTTTAAACTTTATTCAGAATATGTAGCTCTTCCCTTTAGCTATACTTTTATTTAGTTATTTTTATGATATTATAAATGTCTGCAAATCCATGGTCAAAAACAAAAGTTAGGATCAAAAAAAGAAAAGGAAACCACGTCTAACCTGTGGCGGATCACCCCCTCCCTCACCTCCTTCCACCCAAAGCAAATTTCCTCAGTCCCAAACTCATCATTCCTTTGTTTTCCAATTTCTATATTTTTCTTTAAATTGCAAGCTTTATTTTCATTATTCTTAACTTTATAGGGAAGCACTCTCTTTCTGTAACCTTCAGGCTTTAACTGTTTACTTAATGCTACATTGCGAAGATTAAGCCGTGTTGGGTTGCATTACTGCGCTTATTCATTTCAGTGCTAGAAAGTACTCTGCCGAGTGCCTGCACCGCTTTTTATTCACCCGTTTGCTCTGATTGGCAGTTGGCTTATTTCCAGGGCTTTGCTGCTATCAGCGGTGCAGCTGAGAACATCCTTATGTGTGTCTCCAGGTGTCCACAGGCAAGAAGTCCCCCCTGGGTGTTCATCTAGGAATGAAGTGTCTGTGGAGGAGGGCTTGAGAGAATGTCAAACTGTGTCCCAAAGTCATTACACTAATGACTACCCCCACCCCCGGCAACGGACAGGAAGTCCTGTGGACCCCGACTCTGCACACCTGCCCTGGTTTCCCAGGTGATGCGCACCATCTCGAGTGTTCACCAGCCAGGGAGCCCTTCTCATAGAGAAGGCAGGCGCGGTTCCTTTCCCAGAGGGACCAGACTCTCTCTCTGGAGGCAAAGCAGTTCAGCGACATCCGATGCACCAAAAGACACCACACATGATGCAAACAAAAGACTTTCAACTGGTCTGAGTGACGCACAGAACGGATATTTGCACGGACTTTTGTGCTAATCCCCGGGTCAGGGTCTAGCCTTCAAACAGAAACAGAACACCTGTGGGGCATCCTGGTCCAGTTCGGATTCTCCCCGTGTGTCTTAAGCACTAAAGTTGCTTCCAGGACCTAATAAGAGCCCACGGGAATGGTCTGCATGACCCGGAGCTGGTGTGGACGAGGTGCAGGTTCTGGCACCATCACTCTGAGGGCCTCCCAGCCCCAGTGGCCCCTTGTGAGTGTCCAGCCTCACTCCCCATGCCCCAGTGAGCACGCTCTATCCACTGAGAGACCCGGACGGGGAGAACAAGGTGCTTTCCAGGCTGTAACGCCCACGCCCAGCGCAGCACTGCTTTGCTGTCAACTGGAACTGAAGGCTGGCAGGGTGCAGGTAACTGGCCAGATTTACAGAGCACGTTGCAAACAGGTTTGGCTCAACAGACGGGGGAGCAGGCCAGTGATGCTGCTGCCGCTCCTTGTCCTGACCCCCAACACCATGCACGGGGGCAGGGGAAGCTCCTGGGAGGCAGGGCTTCCCCGAAAGGTGCTTTGTTTCAATCACCCATGCAGCTCTGGATTCAGTGAGTGCAGACCTCAGCGGCTTCAAGCCCTCCAAGGGGGCTCAGCTTTTCTGCTCTGGAGCAGAAATCTGATTTCTTTCCACACGGCTGGCAGCACAAAAGAGACTCAAACAGCCATAAATATCGGATTAATTGTGCTCTCTTCATTTATCACAAAACTTTTGATTTAGATGCGTTCCTGGGTTTCGTTCCCGGCTTATAAAAACCATCCATATTTTAGCACCTCAAGGTCAATGTGCAGGTAATTTAACTTCCTAACTAAATAACATATCGATTAATGCAAGGGAAACAATCTTTCTCTGAACAGGTTCTTATTTCATCGGTATGGATGACCCATCCTCTTAGACTGGCAGAGAATGGGGCTGGCAGGAGGAGTGGGGGGAAGAATAGCAACAAGTGGGTCCTTTACCACCAAACTCCCAGAGGAGGGAAGGGCGCACAGAATCCTATCAGCAAGCCTTGGAAAGTCCCACAGCACCCAGGGGCTTTTTCGGATTGGAGGGCTAGGGTCTTCTTCTTGTCATTAAAACCAGAGCCCCATTATCACATAAGACAGAAAACCGTTCTCAGAAATGAGATGCTGGCTCTGAGAAAACTCTGTTAAGTGGCTTGTGGGGTGGCATCAACTGAAAGCCGCACCCTCATCGTTTCTGCGGCCAGACAAGCAGGCGAGAGTCAGGGACGGTGATTTGCATGTTGACACGTGGCTTCTCCCCATCCCCGCAGGGCCCTCTCCCCATTCCCACGGGGCCCTCTCTCCATCCCCAGCAGCACTTCGGGCCAGGAAAGACCCAGCCGCTCTAGGAGGCGAGGCTGTGCCCTCCGTGTCACCGTGCCACAGTGTCGTTCGGCCAGGACGAGGCTGAGAAGGTGCAGGCTGGACTCTCGTGAAGATCTGCAGTCCCCTATGCTGCCATCCACCCTGACTGTGAGACCAGATTACACTTTTGGGCAAAGCCAGGATGCAAAGGGCTGCAGTGTGGCCAGGCCGGCCCCGGAGATGTCGGAGGCATTTGTGGGGCGTGAGAGGAGCCATCAACATAGATCTCTCAGCCTCAGATAGCTCAACAGGTGGAATCGTATTTCCACCAAATGCTGCACCAGAATCCAGTGCCTACCTGTGTCTGCTCTTTCTTTCTTCTGACCAAGCCAGTGCGGGAGGAGCTCGCATCCTGAATCCTGAGCAGCTGCCTCTGCGGGCATGGGAGCCCCCAGGACCACACGGACCAGAGCCCTCCCAGGATCACAGGGCCTCTCCCCGCTGTGTGGAGGCCCCCAGATCCCACCAGGGTGTCCTGTGAGCTGGAGGCTTCTGGCAGCTCTGTGCTCAGAGCCTGCAGCAGAGGAAGGAGGAGACAGCCCCACCCCAGCCCCCCACAGCGTCTGCAGGCAGGTCTGAGTCCCCAGGACAAAAGCCTAGGAGTGATGTCGAGGAGTCAAGCAGAGGGGCCGCAGGGAGTCAGCAGCTTCAAAGGCTCCTTCAGTTCAGCATTCCAGTCCAGGAGCAGGAAGCCTGTCCTCAGCAGGAGGCTCAACATGCGATGGTTCTTTAGGGAAGTGAGTGTCTGAGGAGAGGACCCCTCGACCGACCGCAGTGTGTGGAATCCAGAAGGTGCTGTCCCCCCTGAAGACAAGAGGACAGCAGCTCTCGGCTCCCCGCTGATGGGTCCGGCGGCTCCGAGGACCCAGGGTCAATGTGTACGTCCCGATGCCCTGCGCTGGAGGTGGGGTGACAGGGCCCATCTCTGCCGGAATGTCCGATCACTGGGGAAGCCTTAATAATGCCAAACCCCAGACCCTGCACGCGAAACCATTTACGTCAGAGACTCTGGGTTGGGTCCCCGGTGTCACTGTTTCACAAGGTCCCCGGGTGACGAGAAACACTAGGTCAGGTGCTAAGTCCGCGCGTTCAGCGGTCAGCCAGCTGCTAGGAAAGGCCACCCGAGTTGTGGCAAGAGCAAGGGGCCTCAAGAAGCAGATATTCTGGAAAGGCTGTAAGGAAACCAGAGTGGGAGTTCCTCAGGAAAGTAAACATAGAGCTACCATATCCTCCAGTAATCCCTCTTGTGGGTTGTACGTCCAGAGGAAACATAGTCAGTGCCTGGAAGAGACGCCCGCCTGCCCAGGGTCCCCGCAGCCCCGCTCACAGGCCAGGTCAGGGGCAGCCTGAGTGCCTGCCAGCGGGTGATGGACAAGGACACCGAGGTACTCACTCGTGGGGCAGTCCTCAGCCCTGGGAAAGGAGGCCGTCTGCCATCTCAACAGCACCACGGACCTGGAGGATGCTACGCTAGGTGACATGGGCCAGACAGGAAGAGACGAACACAGTGGGATCCACGCAGACTCCAAAAAGTAAGTTGACCTCATGCAAGCAGAGTAGAAGGGTGGTCACCACAAGTGCGGGCAGGGGGAGGGATAGAAAACCAGCAGGCGTCCCGGGACTGGGAGGGAAGCAGAAGTGAAGTCGGACCCCTTGCAGCCTGCAAGGGAGTCGAGACGGCAGGTTCCTTTGATCACGAGCCACAGAGCCTGGGCAGCCCTCAGCAGAGCCTTCTGGTGGTCCTTGCAGGGTGGGTGACTTCCAGTCAGGGCAGGGTGGTGACTCAAGATGGGCAGAGCCAGCAGAACCTCAGCATCTGGTGTCCCTGAGCTTGGAGCCCGAGGTGCAGGGACTGGTGAGCCGCTTCAGCTGGATGGAGCAGGCCCCGAGTCCCCTGGGAAGTCCGCAATCTGCCCAGCGGTCCAGATAGAGCCGCTGTCAGAGTCTACCTCGGGCACCCCCATCTGGACACGACACACTCGCGGAAGATGAGACAAGCCTAGTGTGGAGGCTGGCTGTCTCTGCCCTCTGGATCTGTCAACCTTGCCCCTTGGCTCCCCGGAGGGCACCTCGCCGTATGCCCCTCTCAAGCCCGGACAGTAGGGGCAGGGCAGAGAGGCCCCAGTGGACACCCTTCCAGGGCCCTCCCTGCCCACACAGAACTGCACCTCTGCCAGGAGAAGATGGCCAGTACTGGCTTGCCTTCGATTCTTTAAACAGGAAACGCCAGGTCGCTCCTAGCAGGGGCTCTGCAGTGAGCCTGATTCTGCTGATGGCTCCACGTGCCCAGAGCAGGTTGGGCCGGGGAGGCTGGGGGGCTGACCCAGGACCTTTCCTGGGTCTTGTCTCAAAGTCTGTTCCTCGTCCCCAGAATAAAGGGACAGCTTGTCGATCTTTAATTCTGCAGAGATGCCTCTCCTCTTCTTGTAAGCTGTCAGGGTGATCTCCGCACCCTGCACTCCGATGAGAAGGTGAAAACAGCAGGGGCCCATCTGTCTGTGTTGTCTGAGTAACAGGGAAAGCAGGCAGGTGTCTTCACCTACGGAGGGCCAGTACCAAGCGCTGGCGCTGCTCCTCACACACGAGGCGGGGTTAGCTCTCACCTGCCAGCGTCTCCATCTGCCCCCTCTCTCCATCTGATGAAATGGAAGAAAGCTCCTCACTCCACTCAAGCTCTTCCCACCATCCAAGTCTGCATCCCACCCCAGACCCCCTGCAGAGCCTGCCCAACACTGAGGCCTCCTCCCCGTGCGTCACTGGATCTTCTCTTTCCATCTCCTCATCCTCCTTGTTCTTGGGTCGGAAAGTCACGTCCCACTCCCTGTGACCCCGTGGACTGCAGCACTCCAGGCTCCTCTGTCCTTCACCGTCTCCCAGGCCTTGCACAAACTCATGTCCATTGAGTTGGTGATAGTTGGATACTATCTCATCCTCTGCTGCCCCCTTCTCCTCCTGCCTTCAATCTTTCCTGGCATCAGGGTCTTTTGCAATGAGTTGGCTCTTCGCATCAGGTGGCCAAAGTATTGGAGCTTCAGCATCAGTCCTTCCAATGAATATTCAGGACTCATTTCCTTTAGGATGGACTGGTTTGATCTCCTCGCAGTCCAAGGGACTCTCGGGAGTCTTCTCCAACACCACAGTTCAGAAGCATCAGGTCTTCGGTGCTCAGCTTTCTTCATGGTCCAGCTCTCACATTTGTCCACGGCCACTGGGAACACCATAGCTGTGACTATGTCAGCCTCAGTTTATAAACGAGTGTTTTTCACAGCTTTGAGATGACAAACACATTAAGTAAATAAACAAGCTAGGAAAAAAGTCCTTCACCATCCACTCCTTGATGCTGCCTGAGGCGTTTTCTCACAGCCGTCGGGGTGAAATACTGCCTCCACAGCCAGGAGTGGACCTGCCCAGATGGGCATCTGACCCAGCTCTAATGCCGGAGAGCTGCCCCTCCGGCCCGTGATGCCCATGAAGGGAAGTCACCTGCGTTCAGAGCTCTCTGCTCTCAGGGGGATGACCGTGCAGTCATCACATCGTGGGGTCACCCTGTGATTCAGGAAGGAGGGGCCTGGAAACCTGCGGGCCATCGGTTGACTTGTTAGGTACCATACAGCAAGGACACCAGTACCAAACCAGTTGATTAAATGGCCCCTGACGCAGCTTGACTGGAAACCCCAGGGAACTGTACAGAAATCTGAGCAGCAGTCTTTTCGGGCTCGATAATCATACTCTGATTTTAGCACTACATAATTTAATCACAGAATGATTTTTTGCTAAGCTGACACGTGGAGGTAAATGATTAAGGCCACTGCCACCGTCATGCTGAGTTTCTGGCTTTTGCCTAGACCTGAAATACAGCCTTTTCAACATTCTTCCTCAAGGATCCAGAATCAGTGTTACTTAACCCGATCATTAGCAAGATTCCATTAGAGGTTAATGACAGTAGCTTAGCAAACTAACCTGCTCACAGATAATAATCGTAAATTTTGGACTAAAACTATTTTTAAAGAATGCAGCTTTGGGCAGGCACTGAGGGAGATCCAAAGCAAAGGAACCTGGAGGGAAGCTGTGCTGAACATCGAGTGGGCGGGTGAGTTTTGCCAGTGTCCATGAAAACTGGCGCCTGCCAAGGGCATTTGCCATCTGCCTCTGTGGGGACTGAACCCTGTGCCGCTATGGCTGTTGACCTTCAACACGTCCCGAAGGGAGTTCAGTGAGGAGAACAAGGTGCTTTGTGCTCCAGGAAAACTAATGGAATAGGCCTTTTTATAGATATTTTCAGGAACTGATTTCACGATCCTAATCCTTGTATCTGCTCATATCTAGAAAAGTGCTAAATCCCTTCATGGTGACATCAACTCCTCCTGACTAGCAGAAAACCTCTTCTAAGGTAAGTGCTTCCTTGCACTGAACTCCCCCTTCACCAAAACCTTATACACTGACCTTCTCCCACTGCATCTTTAGAGCGGTTTCTCAGCTATCTGAGGTGCAGGCTCCTGGGCTGCAGCCTTCATTTTGCCCCAAGTAGAACTTAAATCACAGCTCTCACGTTCTGCGTCTTTTTCAGTAGACTCCAATTTATAGGCTTTTGACTGGGGCGGGCAACGGACCGTTTGTGCCAGTGACACTTGACCACAGTCAGAACACACAGGACAGTCATCACATCGGTGAGGATGCCAGGCAGAGAGGGTCCTTCCAGACGGTGCAAGAGGCCCGGCAAACCCCTGGCTTGTTGCTGCTGTTCAGTTGCTCAGCTGCGTCCAACTCTTTGCAACTCCATGGACCGCAGCACGCCAGGCTCCTCCGCCCTTCACTATCTCCTGGAGTTTGCTCAAACTCATGCCCATTGAGTCAATGATGCCATCCAACCATCTCATCCTCTGTCACCCCGTTCTCCTGCCCTCAATCTTTCCCAGCATCAGGGTGTTTTCCAAGGAGTCAGCCCTTCTCATCAGGTGGCCAAAGTGTTACAACTTCAGCTTCAGCATCAATCCTTCCAATGAATATTCAGGGTTGATTTCCTTTAGGATGGACTGGTTGGATCTCCTTGCAGTCCAAGGGACTCTCAAGAGTCTTCTCCAGCACCACAGCTCAAAAGCATCAATTTGTCAGCACTCAGCTTTCTTTATAGTCCAACCCTTACATCCATACATGACTACTGGAAAAACCATAGGTTTGACTAGATGGACCTTTGTTGGCAAAGTGATGTCTCTGCTTTTTAATATGTTGTCTAGTTTTGCCATAGCTTTCCTTCCAAAGAGCAAGTGCCTTTTAATTTCATGGTTGAAGTTGCCTTCTATGTGGAGGGGCAGGGTCCACAGAGCGTCAGGTAGAGAAGAAGGATTGAAAATTGAAATAAGTGAGTTGAGATTTTAGATGTTTCTTCGTACAGAGGAAGCAGATGATTCCAAGTGGTTAACTGTCTTCTAAGTCAGGATTCAGTCTTTCGAGTAACATAGGAATAGCCAGGCTCTCCACGACCTATCACTTGCAATGCCCGCAGTCCAATAATGATAACAAGTATGAACAGTGAAGTGTAAGCCGAACTAAGATGGAAAAGAAGCTCCGCAGTAACTGACATGGAGCTGTCCCCAGTGTTGCGATCGACAGCGACTCTGAGGAGCTCTTCCTAACGTGCTGAAGAAAGTCAACGCACACAGTCAGAACAGAGATTCTCATCTATACACAGACAGTTAAGAAAAGAACTAAGTGGAAAATTGACAGCTCAAGAAGTACAAAAATTAAGTGAAAAACTTACTAGGAAGTTGTAACACAAGATTTGAGAAAAAGGAAAAAAGCAGGTAGAGCTTTTGTTCTACCTTGAAGATAGAAAGACCAATCAACTGGTCCAACAGAAAGGACCAATCTGAAGAATAAAATGAAGGAAAGTTGTACACGGAAAATCAAGCACATTAACACATATTGTTAATGCAAAATAGAACAAAAAATGCACCAAGAGTCAGTCCTGGGTGTTCACTGGAAGGACTGATGCTAAAGCTGAAACTCCAATACTGTGGTCACCTCATGCGACGAGTTGACTCACTGGAAAAGACTCTGATGCTGGGAAAGGTTGGGGGCGGGAGGAGACGGGGACGACAGAGAATGAGATGGCTGGATGGCATCACCGACTCGATGGATGTGAGTTTGAGTGAACTCCGGGAGTTGGTGATGGACAGGGAGGCCTGGCGTGCTGTGGTTCCTGGGGTCGCGGAGAGTCGGACACGACTGAGCGACTGAACTGAACTGAACTGAACTGAAAGGTCAAATAACTTTTCATGATGAAAAGAACAGTGTATTTGCTGAGACCTCACAGTTATAGACGTGAATGCTTAATTCTAGAGCCTCAGAACGTATGAAGCAAAAAGTGAGAGAGCTAAAGAGAGAAGCAGGCACTTGGCAACATGTCATCAGCAACAAACACGAGAGCAGCTTCAGGGGCTGAAATACAGAGCTCACCGTCTGCCGCAGTGACCAACGCAGGTCCTCCGTTGAGGTCCGTTCTAGTTCTTCTCATACTGCTCTCTGGAAACATACAGGTAATTTCTTTTCAATACATTACCTTTACTCATAAAAAAATTCTAGAAATGTATGACTTTTCCTTCTTTAATAAAGTTCAATAAAACTTAAAACCCCCAAACAGAATACCTGACATTTATAATAAAAATCAAATTAGTAGAATATTATTTACAAAACTGTATCTTTTAAAAATTTTACACGCACTTGCATAGAATTGAAATGAAAGGATGGCTGAAAAGGGGAGAATTTCCCTTCTTTCCTGAAAAGAAAATGCATTCAGCGGAAGCTGTGATGACTGAACACAGGTCTCCAGTGTCAGTACCAAAGCCTGTCTTGCATTATATAATCTGCTGTGAGCTTCTGCGTGTGCCGCCTCTGAGGCCCCCGGTCCACAGGGCCTGGTCCAGATGTGGTCTCGGTAGGGCTCATCCACAGGGAACTGAGCCAGGAAGGCCCAGGCTCCCGCGGTCACTCCCCGGGCTGTGGGAGATTCCCACCCGGAAACCATGCATCCTCCCAACGCCTAGGCCTCTACACGCCACGTTTCAATTCCAGGCTCGTTGTTTTCTGAGCCTTACAGCCTGAGCGGCACCATCTGATTGTTCAGTTTACTAACATGTTCTACACTGTGATACGAAGTGATTCAGAAGAATGGGGATTTCTGATTAGAATGGGGAAGTCATCTAATTTCTAGTGTTTCGTTCTCATTTTTAAACTTTAACAAACGGAGCAGTGATTTTGTCACTGGAGCCCTCGGAGTATAAACTACTGACTTGACTCATTTATTATTCGTTCATTCCTTAAGACGACGCCGCTGGCCTTGCGATGTCGGGCAGAATCTGAGAATTTAGCTTTGGGGGGGTGGATTCCTCAGATGCAAGGACCACTGGAGGCGCCTTCCCAAAGACCAGGTCTCTGGGGCCCTCAGAGGAGCCCCCTCCTTCCCACGGCCCCACCACACTCACACTTTACTCTCGGCAAGATTCAGAAGTTCCCGTCTCTAAGTGGGCCACAGTCTCTCTCCAGTTCCACTCTCTGGCTCCCCTCCCTGTGGGCTCAGACCCCCAGCTAACCTCCCCCTATGCCCTGCCCACCCCCAGCCTTCTCTGGAAACCAGAGCCTGTGGGCACTGGAGTGGACCGAACAGTGTCCCCTAAAGACGTATCTTCACCCAACCCCACCTGTGAATGTGGCTTTATTTGGAACTGGGGTTCTTGCAGGTGTGATTCAATTAAGGCCCTGGATTCAGAGTGGACCCTAAATCCAAGCTGGCGTCTGAGATGGGGAGGTGTAGAGGGTGCAGCATGCTAAGGTGGGGGGATGGAACTGATGATCAGGGGGCGTGTCTGCAGCCCCGGAGGGCGCCAAGGTGATGGTGCTGCCAGAAGAGAGGGGAGTCCGCTCGGAGCCTCCAGAAGAGCTGATGCTGGCGCCCGCCTTTCGATGTCTGGGCTCCGGAGCGCTGAGAGGCTGGCTTCAGGTGTTTTCAGCCCCAGTGTGCTGGGCTTTGTCGTGGGTTCCGGGAGACTGGCGCGGGGGCCCCTGTCCTGAGGTCCGAGGCTCCGCTCTGGTCAGCACCTGCCCACCCTCTCCCCTCTGCCCCCTCTCTGCTCCAGACCCTCTGCTTAGGTCTCCGTCAAATGAACACTCAGGGCCTCAAGCCAATAGGAAGCAAAGGGCCAGGCGGTCCTCTGTCTCCACCATCCTGCCCCAGGGCTGCCGCTCAGCCTGGCTGCCCTGCTGGGGAGCAGGATGCAGGGTCCAGTGTGGCCAAGACCCGCGGCCTCGACCCGGGGCTTCTGCAGACACCTTGACCGGAGACTGCCCAGCGCTGAGCCAGGAGGAGGGAGGTGCGGCCGCATCTGGTGAGGGCCGGCCTGGGCCTCCGGGCCAGGGTTCTAGCCCTGCTGCTGAGAAGGTCCAGGACCTCGGTCTCCTTGGGCTCGGGGGAAGGGATGGGGCTCCCCTAGCTCTGAACTGAGTGCCCCGGCCCTTCCTCCACACCCCAGGGGCGCCCTGGGATTCAGCGCTGTGTGAAGCCCTTCCTCAGTCAATCAAGTGGCCAGAAAGAGTGGACACAGCCCGAGCTGTCTTTCCAGCCCTGTGCTCCTACTAAAGGGCTGTCCCTCGGGGTTGGGGGGCAGAAGGGAGCTGGGAGTGGGGCGACGTGGGTGTTGCGTGACCTGCACTAGGGAAGCAAGTACCAGTCTGTGGGCTCCCCCTGGCATTGCACTGACAAAGCATCGTTCCGAAGACCAGGCCCAGCCCTGAGGGGCGCCAAGACCAGACACAGCGCCCACCCCAGGCCCCCCCGCAGGGGAGGAGATACTGGCCCCGGGCGGTCTAACGACGGGTTTCGTGGCTGGTAGGGTGTGCCGGGTGGTGGTTTGGGGGGAGTGGCCAGTTGACTGCAGGCGTTTCGGTGGGTCTGAGAAGAGAGGATGTCTGTGTTGTGGGCTGTGACCTGCTGTGTCCGATTCCATCTCCAGCAGTGACGGGAATGTTGGGGGTGGGAGTCATGTTTCTAGAATAAAGGTGGACCTATTTTAGTTTCCATCTGCATGAGGCATCCACCTTGATGAAGCTGAGTGAGTGACCCTGCTGCACCCACGACTGTCTATTTTAACCTCCAACATCACCAGCATTCTGGAGGTGCTTTGAATGGGCTTGGTAGTTACCTACAGTTATCTCCAATGTGGTTGCTTCCATGCCCAAGGAAGACTCAGAGCCTCTGCCCTTGAGGACATGAAGCATGACCTTGAGCTTGCTTTGACCAAGGTGGTGGGAGGAGAAGTGACACCTGTCACTCTGGGTGGAAAAGGCCAGAGTCCAGGGCCAACGTGTCCTATCCCCTCCTTCCTTCTGAATAATCTGGGAACAGGAGCTCTCGCCTCTTGAAGCCTGAGTCTCTAAGAAAAACAGCCGGGCAGAAGCCTCCTCTGGTCATCACGGACAGCTGCAGAGCGGGAATGCAGAGGTCCTCTCCTGCCGGTGGGGTCTCATGGGGGCTGGCAGCAGCAGGGGCAGCTGCTGATGTTGGTTCTGGGGTTGCTGCCCGCAGGGTGGCACATACAGGACCTGCTGCCCAGGCTGGCCAAGCTGGTGCAGAGCATCAGATTAATTTCTGATGAGCTGGAACAGTCTTTAAGTTTAAGTGACAGCCTTGATTAATTTGCATTTAGAAGGAATAAAATGCATTTGCTAGTACTAACAAATTGGAACAAGAAATACCTTCTGGAGTTTTGTGAAGCACACATAGCTCCCTGTCCAACTTCTGCAAATGAGTTTCTAACTCAGTTGTGCTTAATAGGAAAGACCCTCCCTGACCCTGGAGAATAATTTGGTGAATGCCCCCTATATACAAAGCCATTAAATCCAGGAACAGAGCAGACACAATTATAAAGCTGTTGACTTGGATCATTTGAGCAAACATCAATCTTTGAAACCATCAGTTGGACCATTGCAAGATCACATCACTGAGATGGACAGATCCAGGGTGAGGGCTAGAAAGGTGCTTTTATTTCCTTTTTTTTTTTTTTTTTGACCAATAAAAATACTAAATACAGGACAGCTCAGGCTTACTGCTTAAGCACAAAGAGCCTCAATTTCATTTAAAATAAAGATAATACAGGGACTCAACCCTCCTCCCCAAGAGCCATCAATTTCATTCAAAATAAAGATAATACAGGGACTTCCCTGGTGGTCCAGTGGTTAAGAATCTGCCTGCCGTTGCAGGGGACACAGGTTCAATCCCTGATCCCACATGCAGTGGAGTAACTTAGCCTGCACACAACTATTGAGCTCACACGCAGCAATGAAGAGCCTGTGTGCACAGCGAAGACCCAGCACAGCCATAACTAACTAAATAAAATGAACACAATCATCGTTTAAAAAAGAAAGATAATGCAGGGTCAAAGAAAGGGAGTTACATGCACTGCCTGTTGTCATTTCCACGTGTCCGCTGACGGCTGAGGGGAAAATCCGTGCTGGTGGCTCCTCAGGTTACCTTCCCCCGACCCTCCTGTATGTCTCGTGGTCACACATGGACACACAGCCCAGTTAACTCACCAACCAAGAAGAGCAGATGGACCCTTGTGAGCTGAAGGTCAAGCCTGAACTCTGCTGTGGACTCTCTCCAACTTCCCCTGCTGGCAGACGTGTGTGTGTGTGTGAGAGAGATTTCCCGTGTTGTCGGTCTCTCTATGCATCAGGAAAAGCTAATGCTTATTACGTATCCAGCTATGCATATACATTGGGTTGCAAAGTTTGTTCAAACTTTTCCATTAATATTATGGAAAGACCCAAATGAACATTTTGGCCAACCCAAGAATTATACATGCTGCCTTGGCAAGCCTCAGAGTTATTGTGGGTTTGCTTCCAGTAAAGTTACTGTCACAACAAATCAAATCACACACAGACGTTGTTTGGTTTCCCAGTGTGTGTAAAAGTATTTTCTTGCCCCTATACTGTAGCTATTAAGTGTGCAATAGCGTTATGTCTAAAAATGTTCACACCTTAATTAAATCTACTTTATTGCTAAGAGCCGCTAACCGTCATCCAAGCTTTCCACATCCGAGTGGCAGCTGCCTCAAAGATCACTGACCACAGACCCCCATAACACATATGGTAATAATGAAAGCTTGAAGTAACGTGAGAATTACCACGACGGGACACAGACAGGAAGCGAGCAACGCTGTTGGGAAGACAGTGCCGACACTCTCTCTGAACACGGGGCTGTCACAATCTTTCCTTTTGTTAAAAAACAAAAAAACACAGCTGTCTTAAGTGCAATAAAGCAAGGTGAGCCCGCACAGACCTGTGTGTGCATACAGCACGCGTATCTACACTGCACGCATCTATAATGGTGCATGAATACACACAAAACACAATGACACGATTCGCTGCTGTTCGGCCACTAAGTCGTGTCTGACTCTTTGAGACCCCGCGGACTGCGCCACAGCAGGCTTCCTTGTCCTTCCCCGTCTCCCGGCGTTTGCTCACAATCACGTCGATTGAGCTGGTACTGTAGTTCATCTAAACGTGCATTGAGGGAAAGGATATTTTGCTGGAAAGTGCTTGAACCAGTTCTCACTTGCCCAGCTGGATCCATCCCACAGGGCAATCCCTTGCCTCCCACCCGGACCTCCCCACCCGCCAGCGTGCAGTCCTCCCCGCTCAAGGCACACTGGGCACGGGAGCCTGGAGAAGAGAAGCGTTCAGTGTTACGGCCTTGCTGCCATTTCCCCAAGTACTTGAAAGTCCTGGGATTTAGCCTCTTCTCTGAGATCTCGACAGAATCGCCCTTTTATCCAGTCTCAGATCTTTTCGGACCAAGCGTGCCGGTCCACCGGGCAGCTCTGATGGGTACCAGGACACACCCTTCGCCTTTTACAGTCGCAACTGACCTGGTAACAATGCTTCCTGAAGCTCCCAGTTCTCCTCTGTGTCTAGGGACAGAGATCTTCCCCATCTGGTAAACCTCGGAGAGGAAGATCTGCTATCTGCTTCCCTGGGGGCTCAGTTGGTAAAGAATCCACCTGCAAGGCAGGAGACCCCGGTTCGATTCCTGGGTTGGGAAGATCCCCTGGAGAAGGGACAGGCTACCCACTCCAGTATTCTTAGGCTTCCCTTGTGGCTCAGCTGGTAGAGAATCTGCCTGCAATGCGGGAGACCTGGGTTCAATCCCTGGGTTGGGAAGATCCCCTGGAGAAGGGAAAGGCTATTCTGACCTTGAGAATTCCATGGACTGTAGAGTCCATGGAGTCACAAAGAGTTGGACACGACTTAGCGACTTTCACTTTCACTTGAGTGGACAGCCTTAATCAAGGGCTACATCTAAAGATCTGCTCTCCAGCATCACTGCCACTTCTGGTGTGGAGATTATTTTTTTCCTCCTTAAAGAGCTATTTATTTATTTATTTTTGACTGCAAATTTCCCCCTGTTCACTGAAAGGAAGTAACTCTGGAAGCTTCTCACAATCGGCAAAGCCCTTAAAGCTGACCGTTGCTTAATGTCAACAGGCCTGAGTGAGGGTACCACGCTGGCCGAGCAGGATAACGAGCTGGCCTTGCTCCGTGTGGCTCAGAAATGAGGAGCTGCTTTGCCGGCCTGTTTATAGACCAGTGAAACGGCATAAAGCTGTCACCCAAAAACAGGTGGTCGGCTGGAATTTGTTGTTTGAATGTGTCCAGAATTAATTGGCTTTTGTATCTGTTGGCACCAGGTCCTGACTAGATGCCGAAAGACACAACATTGAAAAATGACTCCCTACCATGCCTTCTGAATACAGAAGGCAAATATTTGCATGTTCACTGGCTAATGCAGCTCGTAATCTTCTGTTAAACCCCGCATCCCAATCCTATCTGGAAAGTTCAGAAAACACTCTCTTAGTTACGTGTTGAGCGTATTGCTCTGCTCTCATTGTTTCGTGGATGGGACTTTTGTGACAGTCACCAGCTGGTTTACAAATGCTTTTAATTATACCTGAGAGAGGCTGGGAAGCAGGCCTTTGGATGCGCGTCTTGCCATTTTAAAGGACGTTCCCCCAGTGTCTGAGGGGCCAGCAGTGCTATTGGTGAGATCTGTCCTGGGAGGAGAGCAGAGAGGGAAGGAAGGAGGGAGAGAGAAAATACAAGGGAGACTGTGGGGTTCTGGGCCCAGATGGCCACCTCTGGAGGGTCAGCAGTTCCGCTCTGAGCTCTCTGAGTCCTGCCCCAGCTCCCTGAGGGTCCAGCGCCCCCCCGCCCCCCGGAGACCACACAAGTACAGTCACATGCTTTGGCAACGTGTCGGCCTGTGTATTTATCCAAATCCCCAACCTCATACAAATGACTCTCCGACACACGCGTCAGCCAGAGGGAGGTTGTTGACCGGCTTCTCTGCTGGTAAGCAGCTTGCTCTGGGTGTGGACTGGTCCAGAGCCCCCCCTGCAAGGGGGCCTCTCCGGACGGAGGGGGCCTGCAGGAGCGTCAGCAGGTGCCGGGCCCCACGTAAATGGTCTGGAGCAAGACAGTGAGTTCACTGTCCTCTGCATGGCCAGGGCTGTGGACGAGGTGGTCCCAGTGCCGGCCCTGGAATCAATCCTTCCTTCTCCCAGATGGAGCCTCGCCCAGGTGAGCCCTTCGTCCGCCAGCCTCCTAATCCTTATCGGTTCAGCATTTGGTCAATTGTCCATTCTCTGCATGAATGCAGGGGTTAGTGCGTAATTTAAATGCCCCTTGTTTGTCTTCAGAGGCAGCTCGTGGGTCCACAGAACTGGGCATCCCGGAGGCTGGACTTCAGCTCTGGCCTAAAAGGAGGGAGAGGACGAGGACCCTGCAGGGTGCCAGGCTCAGGTGGCCGAGGGTCGGCAGAGCAGCGGCACGAGCAGGGCTGAGTGGTAAGGTTTCCGAGGGCTGCCGGGGGGCTCGTCCTGCCCTTGCCGGTTACTCAGCAGGCCCCTGGGGCCCTGGACAGCGCTCCCTCATGCTGCTGGAACACGCTTGTTAACACATTGCCGGAGACGCGTCCAGACCTCCATCTTGGACGAGGTGGGCTGAGTGTCCCTCTCTTCCTACAGCTGGCAGCGTCCTCTGCCCCTTCGGCTCCCGGACGATCTGGGAAGAGGCCAGGGTTCAGCAGAGACAGCAAATCAGTGTCCTTTCTCCCAGCGGGCTTTGGGAGAGGACGAGCGTGGACAGACGTGGCCGTGCAGAGGGTCAGAGACGGGGCAGCAGGGAGCATCTCCAGGCCACACCGGCCTGGCCATCTCACGCCGTGGCTTCATTGGCTGTTTTTTTTTCTGATTTCAAAAACAATTTATGCATCTTATGTAAACGTCAGTCTTAAAGAGACACACAGGAGACATGAAAGATGGCGAGCCCTCCCCCAAGGGCCAGTGTTCTGATGCACATGCTGTCTCCCCCCGCACCTCGCCGTGCCTGAGCACGTGAGCAGCCCCAGGCGGTGCCTGACGGACCCGCCCTGGCTCAGGAGCCCTGAGAGCCCTTGACGCCCAGAGCCCAGGGTCTCTGCAGGAAGGGGCTGGAAGAACCCAGGGGCTGGGCGGGAAAAGGAGCCAGGGCCCTGGGGAGGCCGGGCTGCTCACGTGTCAGGGAAGCACATGCTCTCTGCCCCCAAAAGCCTGTTTGGGAAACAAACACTAACTTGCCAAACCCCGGTGCGTGGCAAGTACCCAGGATGGTCCTGGTTCCAGGTGCCTGGGCTCATGGAAGGTGAGTCGGGCCTGGACCAGCCCTCAGAAGCCATTCTGGGGTCACTCAGCCCACCCTGAGGTCTCAGGACGGGGATGTGAGGTGTCTGGGTCCCCCAAGAACACAGAGGATGGGGAGCAGAGGTATGACCCTGGGGGGCAGAGCCCAGGAGGGAGAGCGTGTAAGGCCATGGAGGTGGGTCTGGTGGGCTCAACCGAGAGGCCCACAGGGCCCCAAGGAACCTGAGAAGACGCATGTGGAAAAGGGCATTTCTCTGTAGCTGCATCGTCGTGAGGCCGGGTTCGTGATTTCAAAGCTCACTGGTGAGTTAGGGCGAAGTGTGGTGCGCACACCTGGGCGCGTGGCCTGCAGCGGCCGGCTCTCTGCCACGCAGAAGAGTGGAAGCGGCATCTGTGGTACTTTGCCCGCCTGTGCTGGATTATGCCCTCAGCCCTGATGGAGATCAGTGCCCATCGCGGGTCACCTTCAGGGAGCCCCGAGGAGTCCTTCGTCTCCATAGCAACTGGAGGACTTCAGAGTAGCAGGCAGGAAAGCGGGAAAGACACACGGAAGGCACAAAAGAGCAGCAGATCCTGCTCAGCCTGGAGCGCCCGGCTGGGTGTCAGGCGCCTGGCCTCGCAGCGGCCCCAGCTGCAGCCCCAATGCGCCCAGCTGGGTGTCAGGCGCCTGGCCTCGCAGTGGCCCCGGCTGCAGCCCCAATGCGTCCAGCTGGGTGTCAGGCGCCTGGCCTCGCAGTGGCCCCGGCTGCAGCCCCAATGCGCCCAGCTGGGTGTCAGGCGCCTGGCCTTGCAGCAGCCCAGGGAGGCGCCCAGCTGGGTGTCAGGCGCCTGGCCTCGCAGTGGCCCCGGCTGCAGCCCCGGGAGGCGCCCAGCTGTGTGTCAGGTGCCTGGCCTCACAGCGGCCCCGGCTGCAGCCCCGATGTGCCCAGCTGGGTGTTAGGCGCCTGGCCTCACAGCGGCCCCGGCTACTGCCCCGGGAGGTGCCCAGGTATCGGGAACATGCCGTGACCCGCCATCGGGTTTCCAACCTGCGTCTCAGAAGTCCCAGCGAGGCACCAGGGACCTCTCTACTGCACAGCTGCTTGGAAGGGACGGCTCAGCGATGCCCCCACACTGACCATGAGTCCACGGAGTGAGAGAGAAGGGCAGGAAGTGATGGGGTTCGTTTTCGGGTGAAATGGGAGAGGTGTGGAAGACCAGAGACAAGCAGCTCAGCGGAAGGGGGCTGGCCTTCTGGGGCACCCTGGGGTGTGGCACCCTCAGCTCTCACTGCTGATGTCCTTTGCAAGTGTGCTCACACCTGACTCCGACCACCTGGGCCTCCTCAGCCGCCCTGGGGTTGGTGGCTATCCTTCATTTTCTCCGTGAAGATGGAACCAGCCAAGAGTCCCCAGATGCTTTCTTAACTCTAAAGGGCACAAAGGAAGCGCTGAGTTATGCCAAACAACAGATCCTTGGGGGATAGAAGACGGGGCATCAGTGAACACTGGGAAGGGCTTTCTTCAATGGAGGAGGAGGGATGTCCTGGAATCCTTCCAGACCTCAAGGTTTGGGTGCTTGGTACTCCTGTCCTGGATTCAGAAGTTGGTCTGCCTTGTCCTTGGCAGAGGGAGGGAGCTGTTCTACCTTCACAAGGCCTTGAAGGGGACCCTGCCAATTCCAGGAAGAGATGGACCTTACTAGAGAGGCAAGTACTGATCTCAGCTCCATGGTCCAGCCAAGAGCCTCCTGAAGGCTGACCCTGAGCTCCAAATACAAAGGATCTGACACTGCCGTGTCCACCTGGCTGCACTGGACGAGGCTCCAGGTCTCTTAGCACCTGAAGCGTCCTGATTGCTCAGACATCCCCACCCCCATGAGGGTGAAACAGGTTTGTTACAAACATTAAAAAGCTAGCACGTACACAGGGCTTCCTTGGTGGCTCAGATGGTAAAGGAACCGCCTGCAATGCAGGAGACCAGATTTGATCCCTGGGTTGGGAAGACCCCCTGGAGAAGGGAATGGCTATCCTCTCCAGTATTCTTGCCTGGAGAAGCCCATGGACAGAGGAGCCTGGTGCACCCCAGCCCATGGTGTCGTAGAGTCGGACATGACTGATAGACTAACACACACAAAGATAAAATGTGCCCAGAAAGAGCAACCTGGTTAGAGGTTCACTCCGTGCCCGCACTCACCACCTCGCCCAGCTCGTCTGTCTAGTCGTTTGCCAGGGGAGGGAGAGGGGAGGACTCACCTAGCAAATCACTTTGCTGCCAGATTGTTTATGGAGCACACTGCTGCTTCTCGTCACATCCCAGGCCTGGAGACAGCAAAGAAGTGTTCAGGAATGGCTGAGATAATAAATTGATTTTTTTTATCTGGCTTGATTCCATACTCCTGGGCATTATATTTTCTCTTTGTGTCCTGTAAATGATGAAATATGGTCACCCTTTTCCCCAGTGGACTGCTCACATAGCCCAGCTGTCGCTGGGATGAAGGCAGAAATGGCACTAAGCCCCTTTCCTGGCACCCTGTGCCCCGGTCTGTGGGCCCACAGCCTCAGAACAGCTGGCAGACCCTCCAAGATGAGAGCATTCATCCAGGAAGGCTAGGAGCCTTCATTTCACGAGAGGGACACAACGGGGCAGGAGATCGCTGTTTCCACCGTCAACCTGGACAGCTTGGTGTGGTATAGACAGCCTGGTGTGGTGTTGACAGCTTTGTGTGGTGTTGACAGCTTCGTGTTGTGTAGACAGCCTGGTGTGGGGTGGACAGCCTGGTGTGGGTAGACAGCCTGGTGTGGGTGGACAGCTTGGTGTGGTGTAGACCAACATGGAGGAGATGAAGCAAACTCAGATTTCTAGGAGCTCTGAAGGAAAACAGAAGCCTGCAGTGGCTCTGTGCTCAGCGTGATTGCAAAGTGCCTGAACAGTGGGCACCTTGGTGGGAGGCTGGCAGAAGGATGCTCCGAAGTGCTCCCTGAGCCTGTCCAGTCTACAAGAATGGTTAGTAAGAGCTCCAAGTTGCCTGGAGGAAAGTTGGGGAAGCACCCTAACACCCCGTGTGCTCCAGCAGTTCTAGTCTGTCTGGCTTCTCTAAGATTCTTCAAGACGTATTTATGAAATACCGGCCCAGACGTCTGACGTGCAATTAAAAGCTTCAGAAGTAATGGAAATGGAATGGGACGAGTATTGAATTCCTGTCCAGGAGTGGCGGGCAACGGCCTTCCCCTCATGAGGCTGCAGCGTGGACATCCTCTCTGGGATGGACAGCGTCTCCCTCTGTAAATGGTCCGCAGGGCAGGGAGGGGGTGTGGGAGCCAGTGCCTTGGGTGTACACCCAAACACAGCAGAATCAGACCACTCAGGATCAGCCATCAACAGGAGATTCTAAAAGACACACCGCCTGGAAAAATTACAGTAATGAGAGCTGTCTTGTTGGAAGCAGTGTGAGCTGGAAGACAGACAGTATCAGCTCTCCAGGTCTGGGCCGGGTTGGGCTCAGCCCAGGACTCTGTGCCCAGATGCCATGGGCTCCTACAGAGACACCGCAAACACACTGTTTCCTGGTTTACCTGTCTGTCTGTGTCTATCTGGGCTTCCCAGGGGGTGCAGCGGTGGAGAACCCACCTGCCAATGCAGGAGACACGAGTTCAACCCCTGGGTGGGGAAGATCCCCTGGAGGTGGGCATGGTGACCCACTCCAGGATTCTTTCCTGGGAAACCCCATGAGCCCATGAACCCCATGAAACCCCAGAGGAGCCTGGCGGGCTACAGTTCATGGGGCCACGAAGAGTTGGGTGCGGCTGAGCCACTGAATACACGCACTGCATCTGTCGGCCTATCTGCCATCAACGCCTGCCACATACTGGGTTTGCTCATGTGTGTATGACCTCTACCTATCTATACTGATCTAATAGGGAGTATTTTAGTGCCACGGGAACCTACAAGAGACTTCAAAAGAGGGGCGTGATGTAGGATTTATGGGATTTATGTTTTTAGTTCTGATCTGTGGTACTGAATTATTTCAGCCTTTGTACGTGTGAAAGTGTTTATTTCTTCTTCATTTTGGAAATATGCTTACTCTACATAAAAAAGAGTCACGGGGCCAAATAGATGGGGGACGTGCATTCTATACCCTTTTCTTCAATCTTTGGGTGCTCAGTAGTCTGTGAAATCCTACCGTGTGGGAAGGTTGGCATCTTAAAGTATACTTCATTTATTATTTGCTAAGCATTTTAATTAAGAATTAAGACACTGTAGTGTAAACCAGGGCTTCCCTGGTGCCTCAGATGGTAAAGAATCTGCCTGTAACACAGGAGACCAGAGTTCAACCCCTGGGTTGGGAAGATCCCCTGGAGAAGGGAATGGCTACCCTCTCCAGTAATCTTGCCTGGAGAATTCCATGGACAGAGGAGGCTTGCACGACTACATTGACAGTTTGTTTATTTGCTTTGTAACACAAGCGCCTGGAGTAAGCTTTGGTAACAGAGGAGGCATCCACTTCCCAGACAGCCTTCTTGGATAAACAACTTGCAGCCCCAGGACCAGTTAAGAGCCAGGCTGCTTCTCCCATGGAAGCTCTTTTGTTTCAGGGAACTTGGTTGATTCTGATATCTGACCCTTTCAGCCACTTGTTTTTTCCTCTTCCAGTGTTTTTATCCCTGCTCTTGTGTTTTAAATTCTCCAAGGAAGAGTAAGCCCACAAGCCCCAGGGCCCGAGCCTTGACCCCGCCCTTGACCCTGATAAAAGCCCCCCCAGGCCTGCTCACACCCTCTCCACCCATGGCCTCGCTGTGCGGTCCCAGCTGTGCTGTGTAATTTGCAGGCCCTGTAAGTAATAAACCTCTGTTTGTTGAAGTTTCCTAATGGTCGTTGCTGAAGGCATCTTGCAGTCATAATAAAAACCGCAAGGGCTGGCCCAGCCACAGGGTCGGTTACCGACAGACTGAGACCCACCCACAGTGGACCCCAGTGAGGAAACCCCCCGGGCCCCCAGGTCTGTCTGACGTAGAGAGCAGGTCGCGCCCTTGTGCACTGTTTGGGTCCCGTCGCCTCATGGAGCTCAGTGGCGTCCACCCGGGGGCGGCACTGTGTCTCGCTCCAGGCTCGAGCTTAGAAACTGGAGAGTAGTTCACAACTGAAGAATATCTATGGATCCATAGAAACATGCCTTGCCTGCATCCGCAACAGCCTGCTAGTATTTGGTTGCTGCTGTTCAGTCACTCAGTCGTGTCTGACTCTCCGTGACCCCACGGACTGCATCACGCCAGGCTTCCCTGCCCCCACCACCCCCACGATCTCCCAAGGTTTGCTCAAACTCATGTCCATGGAGTCAGTGATACCATCCGACCGTCTCATCCTCTGTCGCCTTCTTCTCCTCCTGCCCTCAATCTTTCCCAGCATTAAGGTCTTTTCCAATGAGCCGGCTCTTTGCATCAGGTGGCCAAAGTGTTGCAACTTCAGCTTCATCATCAGTCCTTCCAATGAGTATTGAAGGTTGATTTCCTTTAGGATTCACTGGTTTGATCTCCTTGCTGACAAGGGACTCTCAAGAGTCTTCTCCAACAACACAGTTCAAAAGCCTCAATTCTTCATTGCTCTGCCCTCTTTAGGTACATTTATAAAATCTTTAGACTCATTAGAAAACATATTTATTATTGAAACCTAAATATATTATGTTCTCTATTGGGATGAACTTAGGTTTCCTATTGATGTAGCAATGTGATGCGGTAAAGGAGAATATTGACTAATTCCAGCTTTCTTAGGAGAAGCTCAATATTCTAAATACATAATGTCATGCAATCTTTCAAATTTTATTAAGTGCTTTGATGTGGTGGGATTTTCCCATTATCTAGAAATAGAGTGGCAAACCGGCAAAGTCCCTAATTAACTTACTTTCTGGTCAGGAAGACAGATAACAAGCAATCAAACAAATAGATAAAGCTTTAGGAGCGTGATAAATTACAGGTAAAGAGCACAGCAGACGAGGGGATGGAGAGTGAGCAAGGGCTGGTGGCTTCCTGAGTCAGATGCAAAATCGCTGAAGAAATCTTTAGTCCAAAACCCAACAGAGATCTCTTCTCTGCCACACGGTCACTTTGCCACCAAAATTTCTACCCAAGCTTTAGAAATAAAGTACTTCTTACATGAATACCTCATAGACTACAAAATAAGTACATAAGACAGGAAAACATACTTAGTTCTTTTTTTATACCAGCAGAGCCAAGATGTCAAAACTGGAGCAAGACGAAAAGAAAGAGAATGTGCAATCCAGTTTCATCTGCGGCAATGTGCACTCAGCCGCTCAGTCGTGCCCGACTCTTTGTGGTCCGATGGACTGTAGCCCAGCAGGCTCCTCTGTGCACGGGATTCTCCAGGCAAGAATGCTGGAGTGGGGTGCCATTTCCTCCTCCACGGGACCTTCCCAACCCAGGGATGGAACCCATGTCTCTTGGATTGCCTGCGCTGGCAGGCAGATTGTTTTCCACTAGCATCACCAAAGGTGGTAGTTAATAAAATTTTATATTCATTAAAAAAGAACCCTCAGGAAATTAGAGGAGGACTCACCCTAGTCACGGTGGACAGAGAGGTGTCTCTTTTCCTCTCCTGCTAGGGAAGGACTTGTGTCCAGCCGCATGGAGTAGAGTCACGGTGAGTCTCCAGCGCTCTGCCCCTTCAGGGGTAGGCTCAGCAGTATTGGTGACCGCCCTGGGTGATGTCGCTCTGGGGCAGATCTATCTGGAGGCTGAGCTGGGAAGAACTGAAGTCCTGGCCACTGTGGCTCCACTTGGAGCAGCTCTGGTTGGCAAGTCTCACCCTAGTCTCCCAGCAGGCTGGCCAAGCTTCCCCGGTCACAGTTACAGGTCTCTGTTGCCCAGTCAATCTCCTGTCCCTGTACAGGTTACCGTCCGTCAGAGACATCCTTCCCCCAACCTCTGGCTTAGCATCTTCCTCCCGAGAGCCCCCAAGCTGTGACACTCTGCATGATACACATCATCAACCACAATATTCAAATACGATATTCACAGATTAAGAGCACCCCTTTTTGTAGTCAGGAGTAAGAGTAGCTGTCATCTCCCAGTGCTATGCAACAGGAGATTAGAGCCTCTAGAGAGAAAAGAGCCGCAGGAAACATAACTGGTGATGCATCCACAGGATAGAGGACGTTTGTCAACAGAGCAGATAAAAGAGATTCTGCAGTTTTCAAATGAACAGGAGAGTTCACCAAGGCTGCCAGATATGAGAGAGAATTAGAGAAAATGCAGACATCAGATGTTCTCCTAGACACAGCAGCATTCATTAAAAAGTGTAGTTTTAACGAAAATTCTACCCTAAAACAACACAGATAATGAAGTAACTAATAATCAGCTCAGTTCAGTTCAGTTGCTCAGTCGTGTCTGAATCTTTGCAACCCCATGAATCGCAGCACACCAAGCCTCCCTGTCCATCACCAACTCCCAGAGTTCACTCAAACTCATATCCATCGAGTCGGTGATGCTTTCCAACCATCTTATCCTCTGTTGTCCCCTTTATCTCCCACCTTCAATCTTTCCCAGCAACGGGGTCTTTTCCAACGAGACAGTTCTTCACATCAGGTGGCCAAAGTATTGAAGTTTCAGCTTCAGCATCAGTCCTTCCAACAAATAAATATTCAGGACTGATCTCATTTAGGATGGACTGGATGGATGTCCTTGTAGTCCAAGGGACTCTCAAGAATCTTCTACAACACTACAGTCCAAAAGAATCGATTCTTTGCCGCTCAGCTTTCTGTATAGTCCAAATCTAACATCTATACATGACTATTGGAAAAACCATAGCCTTAACTAGACAGAACTTTGTTGGCAAAGTAAAGTCTCTGCTTTTTAAAATGCTGTCTAGGTTGGTCATAATTTTCTCCCAAGGAGTAAGTGTCTTTTAATTTCATGATTGCAGTCACCATCTGCAGTGATTTTCAGTTCAGTTCAGTCACTCAGTCATGTCCGACTCCTTGCAACCCCACGGTCTGCAGCACGCCAGGCCTCCCTGTCCATCACCAGCTACCGGAGTTTACCCAAACCTATGTCCACTGAGTCGGTGATGCCGTCCAACCATCTCATCCTCTGTCCTCCACTTCTCCTCCTGCCCTCAGTCTTTCCTAGCATTAGGGTCTTTTCAAGTGAGTCAGCTCTCCACACTAGGTGGCCAAAGTATTGGAGTTTCAACTTCAACATCAATCCTTCCAATGAATATTCAGGACTGATCTCCTTTAGAATGGACTGGTTGGACCTCCTGGCAGTCCAAGGGACTCTCAAGAGTCTTTTCCAACACCACAGTTCAAAAGCATCAGTACTTCAGCACTCACCTTTCTTTATAGTCCAACTCTCACATCCATACGTGACCACTGGAAAAACCATAGCCTTGACTAGACGGACCTTTGTTGGCAAAGTAATGTCTCTGCTTTTTAATATGCTGTCTAGTTTGGTCATAACTTTCCTTCCAAGGAATAAGCGTCTTTTAATTTCATGGCTACAATCACCATCTGCAGTGATTTTGGAGCCCCCAAAAATAAAGTCAGCCACTGTTTCCACTGTTTCCCCATCTATTTGCCATGAATTGATGGGACCAGATGCCATGATCTTTGTTTTCTGAATGTTGAGCTTCAAGCCAACACTTTCACTCTCCTCTTTCACTTTCATCAAGAGGCTTTTGAGTTCCTCTTCACTTTCTGCCATAAGGGTGGTGTCATCTGCATATCTGAGGTTACTGATATTTCTCCCGGCAATCTTGATTCCAACTTGTGCTTCATCCAGCCCAGCGTTTCACATGATGGACTCTGCATATAAGTTAAATAAGCAAGGTGACAATATACAGCCTTGACTTACTCCTTTCCCGATTTGGAACCAGTCTGTTGTTCCATGTCCAGTTCTAACTGTTGTTTCTTGACCTGCGTACAGATTGCTCAGGAGGCATGTCAGGGGTCTGGTAGTCCCATCTCTTTCAGAATTTTCCACAGTTTGTTGTGATCCACACAGTCAAAGGCTTTGGCATAGTCGATAAAGCAAATATTTTTCTGGAACTCTCTTGTTTTTTCGATTATCCAATGAATGTTGGCAATTTATCTCTGCTTCCTCTGCCTTTTCTAAAACCAGCTTGAACATCTGCAAGTTCACCTTTCACCCACTGTTGAAGCCTGACTTGGAGACTTTCGAGCATCACTTTGCTAGTGTCTTGAGAAACCTGTATGCAGGTCAAGAAGCAACAGTTAGAACTGGACATGGAACAACAGACTGGTTCCAAATAGGAAAAAGAGTACATCAAGGATGTATATTGAACCTACTTATTTAACTTATATGCAGAGTACATCATGAAGAATGCTGGGCTGGAGGAAGCACAAACTGGAATCAAGATTGCCGGGAGAAATATCAATAACCTCAGATATGCAGATGACACCACCCTTATGGCAGAAAGTGAAAAGGAACTCAAAAGCCTCTTGATGAAAGTGAAAGAGGAGAGTGAAAAAGTTGGCTTAAAGCTCAATATTCAGAAAACTAAGATCATGGTATCTGGTCCCATCACTTCATGGCAAATAGATGGAGAACCAGTGACTGACTTTATTTTTCTGGGCTCCAAAATCACTGCAGATGGTGATTACAGCCATGAAATTAAAAGATGCTTACTCCTTGGAAGGAAAGTTATAACCAAACTAGACAGCATATTAAAAAGCAGAGACATTACTATGTCATCAAAGGTCTGTCTAGTCAAGGCTATGGTTTTTTCAGTGGTCATGTATGGATGTGAAAGAAAGCTGAGTGCTGAAGAATTGATGCTTTTGAACGGTGGTGTTGGAGAACACTCTTGAGGGTCCCTTGGATTGCCAAGAGGTCCAACCAGTCCATCCTAAAGGATATCAATCCTGGAATATTTATTGGAAGGACTGATGCTGAAGCTGAAACTCCAATACTTTGGCCACCTGATGAGAAGAGCTGACTCATTTGAAAAGACTCTGATGCTGGGAAAGATTGAGGGCAGGAGGAGAAGGGGACAACAGAAGATGAGATGGATGGATGGCATCACCGACTCAGTGGACATGGGTTTGGATGGACTCTGGGAGTTGGTGATGGACAGGGAGGCCTGGCATGCTGAGGTTCATGGGGTCGCAAAGAGTCAGACACGACTGAGCGACTGAACTGGACTGAGATGAGTGCAATTGTGCAATAGTTTGAGCATTCTTTGGCATTGCCTTTTTTGGGATTTAATTAAAAACTGACTTTTTCCAGTCCTGTGGCCACTGCTAAGTTTTCCAAATTTGCTGGCATATTGAGCACAGCACTTTCACAGCATCATGTTTCAGGATTTGAAAGAGCTCAACTGGAATTCCATCACCTCCACTAGCTTTGTTCATAGTGATGCTTTCTAAGGCCCACTTGACTTCACATTCCAGGATATCTGGCTCTAGGTCAGTGATCACACCATCGTGTCTATCTTGGTCATGAAGATCTTTTTGTACAGTTCTTCTGTGTATTCTTGCCACCTCTTCTTAATATCTTCTGCTTCTGTTAGGTCCATACCATTTCTATCCTTTATCGAGCCCATCTTTGCATGAAATGTTCCCTTGGAATCTCTAATTTTCTTGAAGAGATCTCTTGTTTTTCCCATTCTGTTGTTTTCCTCTATTTCTTTGCTCTGATTACTGAGGAAGGCTCTCTTCCAGCAACACAAGAGAAGACTCTAAACATGGACATCACCAGATGGTAAACACCGAAATCAGATTGATTATATTCTTTGTAGCCAAAGATGGAGAAGCTGTATACAGTCAGCAAAAACAAGACCAGGAGCTGACTGTGGCTCAGATCATGAACTCCTTATTTCTAAATTCAGACCTAAATTGAAGAAAGTAGGGAAAACCACCAGACCATTCAGATATGACCTAAATCAAATCCCTTACGATTATACAGTGGAAGTGAGAAATAGATTCAAGGGATTAGATCTGATAGACAGAGTGCCTGATGAACTCTGGATGGAGGTTCATGACACTGTACAGGAGGCAGCGATCAAGACCATCCTTATGAAAAAGAAATGCAAAAATGCCAAATTGTTGTCTGAAGAGGCCTTACAAATAGCTGTGAAAAGAAGAAAAGTGAAAGGCAAAGGAGAAAAGGAAAGATATACCCATTTGAACTAATGATAAACTTAACAAAAACAGCTTAATGAAAAAAGTTAAAGTTCTTTTTAAGTAAGATAAAAGTCAGCTTAAATAATCAGAGATACACATCTAGACAAACTAACAGTAAAAATTCATATGCAGATACAAAGTGGAAACATTCCTAAACAATGTAAAATAAGAAAAGGAGAGTTAGAATATCACTCTAGAAGACATCAAGACTTATTATAAAATTATCGTACTTAAAATCATGTGATATTCAGTTCAGTTCAGTTCAGTTCAGTCGCTCAGTCGTGTCCGACTCTCCGCGACCCCATGAATCACAGCACGCCAGGCCTCCCTGTCCATCACCAACTCCCGGAGTACACTCAAACTCATGTCCACAGAGTCGGTGATGCCATCCAGCCATCTCATTCTCCGTCGTCCCCTTCTCCTCCCGCCCCCAACCTTTCCCAGCATCAGAGTCTTTTCCAGTGAGTCAACTCGTCTCATGAGGTGGCCAAAGTATTGGAGTTTCAGCTTTAGCATCAGTCCCTCCAATGAACATCCAGGATGATATTGGTACAGCAATAAAAAATAGCCCCAAGAGACATCTGTGAGGTCCAGAGACAGATTCCTTCATCTCTGACCAAGAAAGCTTTGCAAACTAATGGGGCTCAGATGCAGCATTCAATACATACTATTCTATATAAAACAGATAAACAGCAAGGACCTGCCTGTACAGCACAGGGAGCTTTACTCAGTAACTTGCAATAACCTATAATGGAAAAGAGGGTGCGAAAGAATAATTATGTATGTCGGTGTATAACTGAGTCACTTGGATGTACTTTGTAAGTAAGTTGTAACATTGTAAGTCAATTATACGTTCATACAAATTCTTTTAAGAAATAATTAACTGTTCAGTTAATGGAGGAGAGATAATTGGTAAAATAAATTCTAGGCAATTCAGGGCTGTAAAAAGTAAACCTTCAACACTTTTTCTAGAAAAATGTAGAATTCGATTATGATTTGGGAAACAGAGAATTAAAAACTTGTTTTGGAAGAAATGATACATGAAATAAAGAGACATGTCATAGACTGAGAAAAAATATTTTAAACACAGGAAAGATAGAAGGCAGGGAAAGAAGAGGGTGACCGAGGATGGGACGGTTGGACGGCATCACTGTTTCGATGGACGTGAACTTGGCAAACTCCAGGAGACGGTGAGGGACAGGGAGGCCTGGTGTGCTGCAGCCCATGGGGTCGAAAAGAGTCAGACACGACTTGGTCACTGAACAACAACAGCTGAATTCTGAACAAGTGACTTCTACAAATTAATATATTTTTTAAAAAGAAAGCCAACCCAGTAGAAAAGTGGGCAAATAATATGTATAGAAATTAATGTGATAAAGAATCAGAAGACCCAGAAACATGAAATGATTCACAATTGTATTAGGAATCAGAGAAAAGTGTTTAATAAAACAAAACAAAAAATAGGCCAGCCTCTCCTGACAAACCCTAAGTTCTGGCTATATCAGTTGCTAATAAAACTGTAAAGTAATGATGGTGATTGTAGCTTAAACTGGTATAGCCAGCTGGGCAAAATTTAATAAAGTTAGAGATTCAAATTCCCTCCATCCTGCAATTTCACTCTGAAGTCTGCATTTTAAAACACTCAGACATATGCCAGATCTTCACACACGAGAACACTTACAACATCACTGCACGTAGAAAAATGGAGACAATTTACCCGCCTTACCCGTAAGGCTGGAGAAGGAAACGGCAACCCACTCCAGTGTTCCTGCCTAGAGAATTCCATGGACAGAGGAGCCTGGCAGGCTACAGACCACAGGGTCGCAAAGAGTCAGACACGACTGAAGTGACTGAGCATCTGTAAGGTAAAAAGGGTGTTTTCTTTCTTTTGTTTTTTGCCCAAAGCGTGCAGCACGTCGGATCTAGTTCCCCAACCAGGAATCAAATCCGTGCCCCTGCATTGGAAATGCAAAGAGTCTTAACTTTGGACTACTAGGGAAGTCCAAAAATATGTATTTTCATATGTTAGAGAACTATGCAGCATTCAAATGAACGAGTCGCGTGTGTCAACATGGGCAAGCACAAAATAAAATGATAGTTGGAATTAGATGTTCGGAACGGCTGAACGACGTGGAACGCTTCCTCTGCTTTCTCGGGCTGGCTCGTGCACACAGTCCCTGAGCCAGGACCCCTCTCCTCACACTGGACATGAGCGCGTCACATTTGGACACAGAATGTGACCATCTGTTCCTGCGTCCAGTTTGGGAAGCACAGCTCTCCCACACACAGACCGGCAGTGTGTCTCGTGTCTCATTTTAGAGAAAAAAAAACAGAATCCATGTCTTCTCAAAACACATGCCCAGAGCCTGGGTGGTTAGAGAATGGATACTTTGTCATGTAAAGAACTAATTTTACTGGTGAATTTCATCTGTTTCATCAGTATTTGGGAAAGAAGCCTGCGATGGGCCTCCTGGTGTAATATCTCCGAGCAGCTGCACGCACGTGGCTCAGTAACTTATCTATAGTGTGGTTTTTTGTTCCGTCCCTTGCTGTCACTTGCATGCATCCCAGCTGCAGCTGGAGTGTCCATCAAGCCCACCCCACTGCCTGCAGACGCCCGTCTGCTTTGCCCCACCGTACTGGTTTAAGGCGCTTGACTGGACCACAATTTAATATGTCCGCTCTGTGAAGGGTCACAGGTCAAGACGGGTTCTGAGCTGCCTCAGTGACCATCTGAACCTGCACAAGGGCAGGTACGGGACATGGAAGCCTGAACACCCCTGAGATGGGTCCTGGCCTGCTCTGTCCTGGTGAGGTCACCTCCGGGAAGCACCTGCATTGTCCACTGGAGCGGAGGGCCGGGCAGCCAGGCAGATGCCCCACAGACAGTGCTGCACAGGCCCTGGCCAGAGGCAGCCGCGGGCCGTGGGTGAGATGTTTTCTCTGGCCCCGGCAGTCAGAGGTCCACAACTGCCTGCTTAGCTTTGTGGCAGCCCGAGTCTTTCAAGCATAGAGGAGGGACTCATCCTGTTCTCCTGGGGCCCGCAGGGCAGTCCAGCCAGCCAGAGTGCCCATTTACAGGAGCATGGAAGCTTATACCTCCCATCTCCTCAGAAAGACCCTTGAGGATGGTGATTGTATAATTCATCATTCACCAGACATTTTGACAGCAAAGAGGGACCTATCAAAAGTTATGCTGAGGAGACCAACGTCAGCTGGGACTGTGCTGGGCCCCCAGACTGATGACTCCGCTACTCATACAAGACCTGGCCCTGCCTCCTCTGCCCTCAGAGGTACCAGCTGTGACCCTCACCGTGTGGGCAGAGGAGGCCACGCAGGGCAACATGGAGCCAGCCTGTTCTGATTGATTCCTGCCGTGCCACAGGCCCCCTCGGAAGGCACTGAGCATTTTATGAGAGTGGAGGAGATCCCAGGCTCGTGGCTGACAAAATGTAATATTGCTAAATCAAACAAATCTCCCCAAATTGACCTAATTTTTCAGTGTCATTCTAGTCAGAATCTCAGCAGGATTTTGCAAGGAACTTTATAAGCTGAATCTAAAATGTATGTGGAAAAACGAAGAACAGCTAAGACATGTGGAGAAGACCTATGCATCTAAACATACCAGCAACGTAGCTGGAATTTTGCACTCCGAAGGTGTAATAACTGGATGGGGAGGAGTTGGGACAAGAAAGGACAATGGGTGGACAGGAGGAAACAGCCCAGAAGCAGAGCCAGGAGTTCAGGGACACCTCACGGAGCAGGCGGGCGTCACCGAACTGACAGGGAGCAGAAGGGCAGTCTCACGCAATGGTCCTGAGTGGCTGGTTCTGCTTACAGGACACAGCAAATCGGCTCTCAGCCGTCAGAGAGAACGATCCTGCTACTCAAGCTTCTAACTCGAAATGAACAACTTACCAGTAACGTTTTATTTATGGAAATGTATAAAGTCCCTGGGAGAATGATAAATACAAAACTCCAGGGAGATAGGGGGCCCGGAAGATGCGACAAGGATGGATCCCCAGGAGTTTCACCTGAACTTCCGGTCTGGAAGCAAGGCGACGGGCCCCTTGCTGTTCATTATATTGCTCTTAATGTCTTAGATATTTTAGACAGATTTTCTTGAACATGTGAAATAATTGAAAACAACGGTTGTAGAGGAAAGTTGCCGACCCACTCTCCGACACTGATGTGGGTTTTGGGTCTGCTTCCATTGTCTACAGCAGAAAAAGAGAATGTAAGGGATCATAAGGGAAATCCAGTCTGAATGCTTATTGGAAGGACAGAGGCTGAAGCTGAAACTCCAGTGTTGTGATTATCTGATGTGAACAGTTGACTCACTGGAAAAGTCCCTGGTGCTGGGAAAGATTGAGGGCAGAAGGAGAAGAGGGCGTCAGAGGATGAGCTGGCTGGATGGCCTCACCGATGCAAAGGACGTGAACTTCAAACTTCGGGAGATGGTGAGGGACAGGGAGGCCTGTCCATGGGGATGCAAAGAGTCAGACGCGACGGGGCCACTGAATAACAGCAAAGAAACAAAAGTCTTGCAGAAAGCCTTTGGTGGTTCGGAGATTTCTGTGCTTCCAAGCCTTCAGAGGGAACTTGTTGTGTCACAAACCAAAGAACGAAGCACTTAGCATCATCGTCCACATGGCTATTGGCTTATTTCTAAAATAATTCAAAAATGATTTTGAATATTATTTGCATAAGGCAAGCCAACCTCTCTCATCAGCTGTATCTCTGGCCAGAGTTTCGTAGACACTGATTCTGCCAGCTCTGTTTTTCTAGAAGTTGAGCTCTTCCTTCTGGGAAAGATAAAGGCAAGCAGAGCCCCTCCCAGGTGGCAAGTCCAGGTTTCCCTGATGAATGCTGCTGGAGACGGGGCTGGAGGGGACACAAAGCTCCTTTGGGGACCTCACGGTTCTAGCCAGTTAGTGAGTGACTGTCACTTGATTATCACAGGCAGCAAGTGGGAGGTGAGCTGGTTTACTGATGCACGAAGAGGGGCCTTCCCTGGTCCAGAGGTTGAGAATCTGCCTTCCACTGCAGGGGACACGTGTTCCATCCCTGGCAGGGGAACTAAGGCCCCGTGTGCCGTGAGGCAAATAATACGCTGCAGCTATTGAGACTGCGTGCTGCAGAGAAGACCCGATGCAGCCCTAAGTAAACAAATGAACGCGTTCCAGCAGAGGAGGGTGAGCGGCTAGGACCTGCTGGTTCGCAAGGATGTCTCAGGTTTTTCTTTTGTTTTCTTTTCTCTTTAATTAACTTATTTTTTTAAATTGAAGTGTAGTTGATTCACAGTGTTGTTAGTTTCAGGTTATATGGTGATTCAGTTAGGTCTGTATGGCTTTTTTAGAAAGATGCTTCATGATAGACATAAATGGGCCACAGAGCCCTTTGAAATTCCAATCTGACGGCAACAATGTTTGAACAGGAAACCCAGAAACCTTGGTTTGAAAACAGACGAGAGGCAGGGCTCACTAACACAGATAATTTGAGTCACTTTTTTACAGGTGTAAATTGGTTTTAATTCAAGGATGAGGGCAAGATATCACTTGAGGATTATAATGTTGTATAGAAGATATTTCAGCACAATAAATATAAATGCTAACCTCCCAGCTTGAGAGGATTTAATTAAACTCAACCACTTGACTCCATCTGAAGGCAAGCAAGCAGGGTGAGTATTTACAACTGCTATGACAAACCTAGACAACGTATTAAAAAGCAGAAACATCATTTTACCAACAAAGGTACATATAATCAAAGCTATGGTTTTTCCAGAAGTCATGTACGAATGTGAGAGTTGGACCATAAAGAAAGCTGAGTGCCCAAGAATTGATGCTTTTGTACTGTGGTGCTGGAGAAGACTCTTGAGATCCCTTGGACTGCAAGGAGATCAAAACAGTCCATCCTAAAGGAGATCAACCCCGAATATTCATTGGAAGGACTGATGCTAAAGCTGAAGCTCCAATCTGTTGGCCACCTGATTTGAAGAGCTCACTCACTGGAAAAGATCTTGATGCCCGGAAAGATTGAGGGCAGGAGGGGAAGGGGGCAGCAGAGGATGAGATGGTTGGATGGCATCACCAATCTAATAGACTCGAGTATGAGCAAACTCTGTAAAATAGTGGGAGACCAGAAAGCCTGGCTTGCTGTAGTTCATGGTGCCACCAAGAGTCAGGCAGGACTTAGCAACTGAACAGCAACAAACCTTCACCAGGAAGTTGCTGAGCTGGGACTTGGTGAGGCAGCAGGGTCCCTGGTTTCCCAGGTCAGCATCTTTCTGCCAGTGTCTGCTGCATCCGACAAGGACGTCGGGTCCCTCTCCTTAGTGCAGAGGAAGAATTGCCTCAGGTAAGTGAGTGGGGGTGGATGAAGACAAGACCAGGGGCCCAGAAGCTTGGTTTGTAAAGCGGGAATACAGAGGCCAGCATGCGGGCTGTCTGAGGCCGGTCAGGCAGCTGGCTGCAGCCAGTTGTCTGGGGGCTGGAGCATCTGTGGGCAGAGACCAGAGCCAGCCGCGACCTTTCTCCACAGCAGCCTCCCTGGCACTGCCCCCTCCCTGCCGGAGACCCCGCGAGATGCATTTGTGCTGATGCTGGTTAGCAAACGAGGTGAATTCATTTTCTCCCCACTCCAACATGGGAAACATTGTTTGACGTTGTAGAAAACACACAATCTCCCGCTGATTTATTCATGTCTCCTTCTGGGGCTGGTCAGCGTGGAGGAAGCAGGCATGTACCAACCAGATGACAAATGGATCGCAAAGACACAGTAACTCTGGCATTTCCAGCCTCTCGGAGCATCAGGCTGTGTTTCTGAAATAAATTCTGCCTGGAGATCTGGCTCGCTCTTTGTGTTTATGGAGCACTTTGGCTCCCAAAGTGCGTGTGAATGCGGCGTCTCCTTTCACCCTCGCAGGCTAGCACTTCCCCAAGTCTCCCTGGGGTGAGCACCAGCCAGAGAAGGACAGATGGATGCTGAGGAAGCCGGCATGTAGCCGTCTAGCCCTCCGTCTTTGCTTCCCCCCCACCCCCAGCTTCCCTGCTCCCGGCCATAAACCAGCGGGAGGAGATTCAGAAGCATCAGTCCTTAGGAGTTCGCCTTTGCTGATGTTTTCTGGAGGCTTCCATCCTCCCCACCCCAGGTGAGTCTCTCCTGCAACCTCCACCCCTGCTTCCTGCCCTGCCCCTACCTCTGTAACGAGGAGATCTTTGAGGACTTTTCGGAGTGGCCTCCTTCAATGTGTCAGACACACCACTGAGGGCCAGCCCCTAGCCTCTTCCGGCCCTGGAAGAACTTCTAAGGCCCCACTGCCTGCCAGCAATCTCCAAACTCACCTTTGCTACACACCTGCATGCATACAACCTGGCAAACCTCACTGCTTCACAGTTCTCGAGAGGTGCAGGGCCACCCTCCAGAGTGTTTCTCCTGGACGTGGTGGGTCCTCCCACCACCAGCCTCCTCCCCACCTTCGCCCCAGCATCGGACATGCGATGGGGAGTGGCCCCCTCCTGGTGGGCCAGGACATGCCCTTCTCAGACTCCCTGGGCTCTGTTGTTCTTCTTTCTCTGTTGCCCCGTCCCTGTACCATCCCAGCATCACTTTTCTAGTAATTCGATGCTCTGGTCTCACCTCCACCATGGTCTACGTGACCTCTGCCCTACCCTCCAAAGTTTCATCTTCAGGCACATGCATTGCCTCACTTTTCAACTTGCCTTTCCTGCTGATTGGGGATCTTTTCTCTTCTGGCCTTGATCTGTCCAGATGTGAAATGGCTCATAACCTTCACACTCCCCAGCCCCACCTGACCATGGCCGCTCCCCTGCCGGATCAGGGGATGGAGACCGCGACCACTCCAGTCCTCGCCTTGACTTCATCCCTGGGCAGACACTGCTGGTGGCCTCCCAGGCCCCCGGGGGGGCCCTTCACCAACTGCTGCCGGGACTGATGCTTAGAGCCCCCACCCGCCACCTCCTCAGAGGACTGCCCTGGGGTCGGAGGCTGCCTTGCCCATGGGTTTCAGATAACTGGCCTGAGGCCACCAGGGCAGAAACTTGCCCAAATCCCTACTCCTGTTTGTTCACATGGAGCTGAGTGGCTTCAGAAAAAAATGAGGGTAAAGATGAAGAAAGAAAGTGAAGTGACTCAGTCGTGTCCGACTCTGCGACCCCAAGGACTGTAACCTGCCAGGCTCCTTCATCCATGGGATTTCCCAGGCAAAAGTACTGCAGTGGGTTGCATTTCCTTCTCCAGGGGATCTTCCTGACCCGGGGACTGAACCCGGGTCTCCCGCATTGCAGATGGATTCTTTACTGTCTGAGCCACCAGGGGATCTAAAGACGGAGGCCTGGCCTGGTCACCTAACATCAGCCACCTCCGTGGGGAAAAGCAAAGCAGACCGAAAGCAAGCTGATGTCACACCTGCCGAGTGACGTGGAAAAGAGCTTGTTCTCATAGCAAGTGCCCGTACCTGCCCAGGTTGAAGTGCATCCCAACTTTATTAATATTAACAAACTGCTCATTAGCTTTGCCACACACTTCCTACAAATGGCAGGCTGCAGCAGCAGGCTCTTCTCTTTGATAGAGTTTGGTGACCAGGCCATGCTGCCTGTGAACGTCTCTGAGAGACGCGGGCCAGGTAAGGCCTCATCCTGGAGAAGTGGATGGGGGTGGTTACGGGTGAAGGTAGGATCCTGGCAGAAGCTTAGAATCACACTCGACTGCCCCTGAAGTCAGGCATGAGCATCACCCAGTGAGTAAGATAAGCAAACTTCCCTGCAGAAACAGTGAATCCCCCTGCCTCACTCCCGCCCCAACACAGAACCCTAGACAGTGAGCTTCCCTGCACAGCTGCAGACAGTGAATCCCGCTGCCTCACCCCCGCCCCGACACAGAGCCCTAGACAGTGAGCTTCCCTGCACAGCTGCAGAGACAGTGAATCCCCCTGCCTCACCCCCGCCCTGACACAGAGCCCTAGACGGCGAACTTCCCTGCACAGCTGCAGACAGTGAATCCCGCTGCCTCACCCCTGCCCCGACACAGAGTCCTAGACGGGGGGCAGAACCCAAGCGAAGAGCCACGGCGCGAAGCACTGGCAGCCACAGGCAGAGTGCCACCACAGTGGTCTACACGCCATCCACCCAGTCTAACTCCCGCCCAAAGGGCCTTGTGCAAATCACACCTGCCCGGCCTCCTCCTCGGGGTCTCTTGCAGGTGAGAGGTGCCGCGTTCACAAGTACAGGTGACCCAGCCCACCCACTCCTGATGGAGGGGTTTATCTGAGACCCCCTAATGGCTGGTGCAGCTCCACATTCATGCAAACAAGATGCTTCTAGAATCCAGGGATGGGCCTGGTTTTACCATTCCATTAAGAACACCCCTCTCCAACCACCCTACCTGACACACACCTGATTCTTCAGAACAAATTTGGTTGCGGCCGCCCCCCCCCAGTGTTTGTCATCATCCTTTGCTTCATTAAAGCATCTACTGTGCGCCAAGTCCCACCAAAATGGAACCCACAACAGAGATGCCCTTTGCCTATAGAGCCTCCGTGGGTTTATCAAAGACTGACAGGTTCCGTCGGCGTGGTGACCTGTTCGACGGTAGCAAGTTCCAGGCCGTGCTATTGAATTACTCAGGGAGATCCAGGAAGGCTTCCTGGAGGAAGTGATGGCTGAGCTGAGAGCTAATGGATGGATAACAAGTCTTCCATGCAAATGAAGGCGGTCATGTAGGCCATCCGAGACGGAAGCTCCCGCAGCAGCTGTGGGGACTGGCTGTGACACAGGCATGAGGTGGGGCATGGCAAGGGGTGAGGAACCTGGAACCAGTGGGCAGGCGAAGGGGTGGGCTCCTTAGTGTAGAGAACGGCCTTAGAGTCAGACAGAGCAGGGCCCCATTGACTTTCCCTGATCCTTAGGCACCTGACCTGCAAAATGTGACATAATCAGAATGGAGTGTTGTGTGTGTGTGTAGTGTGTGTGTGCGTGTGTGCGTGTAGTATGTGTGTGTGTGTGTAGTGTGTGTATGTGTGTGTAGTGTGTGTGTGTGGTGTGTGTGTGCATGTGTATGTGGGTGAGGGTGTGTGCATGTGTGTCTCTGTGTGTCTGTGTGTGTATGTAGTGTGTGTGTGTGTGCACGTGTGTGTGAGATACACTCTCAGGAAAGCAGGAGCAGTGGGGGAGCCACAAGAGCATGTGTGTCTGTGTGTGTAGTGTGTGTGTGTCTGTGTGTGTAGTGTGTGTGTGTCTGTGTGTGCATGTGCATGCACACATGTGTGTGTAGTGTGTGTGTGTCTGCGTGTGCATATGTGTGTGTGTGATACACTCTCAGGAAAGCAGGAGCAGTGGGGGAGCCACAAGAGCATGTGTGTCTGTGTGTGTAGTGCGTGTGTGTGTGCGCTGTGTGTGTATGTGTGTGTGAAGTGTGTGCGTGTGCATGTGTGTGTGTGTGTGTGTGTCTGAGATACACTCTCAGGAAAGCAGGAGCAGTGGGGGAGCCACGAGGGCACCTGTGTGCGTTACACACTCTCTCACGTGTGACTGTGCGTACGTTACACTGACACGTCAGATGGCCTTCAGTAACCATTAGGGTGATGGCTCTTCCCTCTCTGAGTCGGATATCAGCCACTGTCTCTGTCCTTTGTTCTTGCCTCCCAGCATGACTGATTTGAGCAGCCCTGCTCACTGTAAAGCCCCAGTAACTGTAAGGGCATCTACTACATCCATCTTTTGAAAGAAAATTACCAAGTGCTTATTTACTGTGAGCCGAGACAGGCTCACAAGATACCCTCCCCAGAAGGCGCCCTGGTGTCGGAGACAAGCCCTTGGCAGGGCTGCTATCCATCATTCCGAGCTCTCAGCTTCCAGACCCATCTGTGAGCAGGCAGATCAGGACTGATGGGCGGCTTCGGGTCCCTGGTTAACGACCTCGTTAGCAGCTTAATGGAGAGGTGGGAGGCTTGAATGAGAGGGGAGCCTCCCCATGCTCCGTTTAGCTGACCCTGGATTTATGGGCCTGGGGTTCCCAACCTTCTGTAAAACAGTCATGGCTTGTATTACAGAAAACAGCCTATTTTTAAAAGCTACAGGAGACTCTTTGAATGCAAAACAGGTTTTGCAATTCTTTTGACTGTTTTATTTATAAGGGAATATTTTTTTTTCTTTGTGCTTGACGGGAGCTGCAGAAATTAGGGAAGAATGCTTGCAGAGCATGAGTGTAGCTCCATGAAGCGGAACTTCTGGCACAGTCTCAGCCTGGAGAGACTCTTCACCATGAACAGTGACGTGCTGAGAGGGTGCTGAAGCTCCAATCCTTTGGCCGCCTGATGCGAAGAGCTGACTCGCTGGAAAAGACCCTGATGCTGGGAAAGATGGAAGGCAGGAGGAGAAGGGGACAACAGAGGATGAGATGGTTGGACGGCATCACCAACTCAATGGACATGAGTCTGGGTAAACTCTGGGAGATGGTGACGGACAGGGAGCCCTGGCGTGCTGCAGTCCATGGGGTCGCGAAGAGTCAGACACGACTGAGCAACTGAACTGAACTGAACTAAGAGGTTGCTTCTGGGGTGAGGAGCTGCCCTGAGAACTAGGGCGATCAATCAGGATGATAGCCCCCAGTGGCCTAGGCGGGTGTCTCTGAGCTTCTCCCTTACCTGGCTGGTCTCTGACTGGCTTTCCACGTCCATGTCCCCGGGGAGGGTTTATAGATCATTCTTAAGGAAACTGTCTGCCTTCTTCCTTTATATTCTGACACCAAACGGGGTGCTGATGCCAGGCGCTGACGAATGTCCCTTCAAGCTGTCTGCTCAGTGGCTGCTGCTGCCGACTCTTTCCTCTCCTGTAGGATTCACTCCGCAAGTATCTGCTGAACAACTAAGTCTCGAACACACCTGTTCTAGGTGCTGAGATGTACACTCAGGTACCAGGAGTTCCAGTCCAGTTGGGGAACAATAGTGGGTTTGTATCAGTGTACCAGGATCGGTGTGTTGAAAAGCTATAAAAGAAACCCACGTGAGTTGAGGGGCTCGGAGAGGGGAAGCACACAGGTGGCCCCCTAGTTCCTCTGGTCTGTGTTAGCCCAGTCAGATGGACCTGGGAGCTTTATCTAGACGGCTGCGCAACCCTCAATGAGAGGGGCAATCTAGGGGGTGTGGGTCCCACGCCTCCTTTCTAGAAAATTCACTAGTGGGATCCACCACCTGCTGATGAAGTTTTGCCTTGGTCTCAGCCCTGCCTAAGGGGCAGGGCATTAGAGGCTGTAGAATCTACCTTATACTTTATACCTGAGACTAGCGTGCTATGGTTTCTAAGCATCACTTGATCATCAGTGTTCTTCAAAGTGAGTGAAAAAGAATTTATAAGATTAAGGATGCTTCATTTATGTAAAAAAAAAAAAAACTGACTTGATACTGCAATTTTAACATTAATTATCAGACCACCAGAGAAATTAGAAACTTGAGCTTCTGGAAGCCCTATTCCAAACAGATCCTGAAACTGAGAAAGTTGTTTTTTGAAATATGTGAAACTGTGCTGTGTGGTGTTATTTTATGGTGCATATGTAGTGCAGTTAAACTTCTGAAGGAAGCCAGAGAATAAAAGTATGTTAAAATAGATAATAGAGATATCCACGTCTAACTCTACCTAAGAAGGCACATAAGCAAGAAGAGAGTAAAATAAAATACTTAGTTTTAAGAGAAAAAAACAACAAACTAGACTTCTATACCCTGAAAAATTATCCTTCAAAAATGAAAGAGAAATAAAGATTTTTCTCAGAGAGATAAAAATTGAGGAATTTGTTGTCAGTAGATATGCCTTACAAGAAATGTTAAAAGGTGTTCTGGGGGGTGTATGTGTTAGTCACTCAGTCGTGTCTGACTCTTTGTGACCCCATGGACTGCAGCCCACCAGGCTCCTCTGTCCATGGGATTCTCTAGGCAAGAATACTGGAGTGGGTTGCTATTTCCTTATCCAGGGGATCTTCCCAACCCAGGGATCAAACCTGGGTCTCCTACATTGCAATCAGATTCTTTATCATTTGGAGCCACCAGGGAAACCCTTGAAAGGTATTCTTAGGAGGAAATAAAATAATTCAGGTAGAAAACTCAAATCTACATAAAGAAAGGAAGATCACAGAAGAAATAGGCAAAGGTAAAATAAAACTTTCATTTTTATTTTTCTTAATTGATCTAATAGACAACAATTTGTTTAAAATAACAATATCAACAATGTATTTGATTATGTATAATTATGGCACTAGTGTTAAAGAACACTCCTGCCAATGCAGCTAGACACAAGAGACGCGGCTTTAATCCCTGGGTTGGGAAGATTCCCTGGAGAAGGAATTGGCAACCCACTCCAGCATTCTTGCCTGGAGAATCCCATGGACAGAGGAGCATGGTGGGCTACGGTTCCTAGGGTCACAAAAAGACATGACTGAACCACTTAGCATGAAGCACACACAATTTTGCATTATATATATATATATGTATATGTTATACATGTGTGTGTCTGTGTACACTTAGCTACCTCTGACTCTGTGCAACCCCGTGGGCTGTAGCCCACCAGGCTCCTCTGTCTGTGGGATTCTCCAGGCAAGAATACTGGAGTGGGTTGCCATGCCCTCCTCCAGGGGATCTTCCCGACCTAGGGATCAAGCCTGGGTCTTCTGCCTCGGCAGGTGGATTCTTTACCACTGAGCCTCCAGGGGAGCGTGCATGCGAGTGAGATAAACAACAGCACTGGCACAGGAAGAAGGGGTGAGGACTAGTTTGTCACTAGGAGCGCTCACACTACCCTTGAGTGTAGAGTGCTGTTTGAAAGTGGACTTGGGTTAGTTTTAAATGTCTATTGCAAACTCTAGGGCAGCCAGTAAAAAAGAAAAAAAAACGTGAAAAAAGAAACGTAACGGGTATCTTCTGACCATTGACAAACTGTTTTTGTTTGTTTTGATTTTTGGCTTAACTTTCATATAATAACTAGGTGTATTTACTATGCTGAAGCTAAGGGTAGAGAGACTGCAGCCAATGATATTTATTTATTCATTTTTACAGGATTTAAGTGAACACATTTTCTTGGTAATGCTGTCCTTATGTTTTCCTTTACTGTCTTTGAAACTATTGTCTTGGATATTACACTGAAGCTGATAAATTGCATTTCACATCTAAAACAATCGAAGTTTCTGGCAGGGTGGACATTAATATAATGTTCTTTGCCACAGGCAAAACCTTTTTCTAAACAATTTGAAGATTCTTTTCTTCTCCTTTCAAAGAAGGAAATCTTAATACATCTTAAATTATCCTCAGCTGAGATGTTTGATCTCACAATTATTCAAGAAGCCTTGCGTTATATTATCCCGCAGACTTAATGCCTCACTGCCACCTCCCCACATTGTCTCGTCCCTTTGGTTCAAGAGGGGAGATTCTCCAGTGGGACAGGGGGCCTGGGCTCTCCGATTGAGCAGAGCTGGGCAGAGGCCCGCACGGCACAGAAACGCCTCTGGTTCTGCATCAGATCTGATTCTGCCTTTTCTTTCAGCTTGGACACTATGCCTCATGGCTCCTTGATCCCAGCATCCTTTGTTGTCTCCTGCTCTTCTCGCTGATGTCCTGAGGTCAGGGGGCATCAGGACACGGACAGGCACCCCTCCCGTCTACACTCCCTCCTGCTCATACACCCAGTGGTCCGTGTGACATTTCCACTGGGGTGTCTCACAGACCTGGCAAACTCTGCTCACCAAGACTAGCGCCCTGCCCCCCACCCCCACCCCGGCGGTCTGGATGGCCTCCCATCCATCCTTCCACTCGCTTTGGACAAAACCTAGCAAGAATCTTATTCGTCACTTTCTCCCATGGCCGTCAAATTATACTCGCTGTACCTCGAAATGTGGCAAAAAGCTCTTCCTTCTCTATTTCTACTGAGGCCTCCTGCATCTCCCCTCAATGCTCTATAGTATATTCTCTATCCAGGAGCCAGAATGACTTTTTATAAAAGTCAAATTATGTCACAAAGAGATCTGAAATCCTTTAAGCCCTCCTTGCTTTACTCAAAACGAAATTCAAAGTCCACAAAGATCCGCGAGGTCCTCCGTGACCCAGCCAGCCGTCACTGCTCTGCTACCTGCACTGCTATCCTTTCTCTCACAGCTCTGGCCATGCAGACCTCCTGCCTTTTTCAGACTCACCAGGCTCCCTCCCTCTCTGGCCTTGGCTCTTGGTGCCCACTCTGCCTGGGATGCTCTTCCCCTTTGGGTTTGCTTGGCTGACCTCATCATCACCCTCCAGTACTGTTCAGATGTCAGCTTCTCAAAGAGGTCTGCCCTCCTGCCCCTGCTTATCCTGGCTACTGTTCTGTTTTCCTTTTTTCACCTTTACAGGCTTGGCTTGTGTGAGTATGCATGCTCAGTCATGTCCAACTCTGAGACCCCATGGACTGTAGCCTGCTAGCCTCCTCTGCCCAGGGGATTTCCCAGGAAGGATACTGGAGTGGGTTGCCATTTCCTTCTCCAGGGGATCTTCCCAAACCAGGGAGGGAACTCGGGTCTCCTGCATCTCCTACACTGGCAGGCGGATTCTGTACCACCGAGTCACCAGACCTTTATAGGCTTTGTCACCTTCTAACAGAGTTTACAGGCTTCCCTGGTGGCTCAGAGGTTAAAGTCTGCCTCCAATGCGGGAGACCCGGGTTCAATCCCTGGGTTGGGAAGATCTCCTGGAGAAGGAAACGATAACCCACTCCAGTATTCTTGCCTGGAGAATCCCATGGATGGAGAAGCCTGGTAGGCTACAGTCCACAGGGTCGCAAAGAGTCGGACACGACTGAGCGACGGGACGGATGGAACACAGTTTACAATTTACACGTTTAATATATTTGTGTTTAACTGCCTGTCTTCTGATGAAAGTAAACCCTCTGAAAAAAAAAAAAAAGGTGAACTTATGTTTCTCAACTACTCACAGCATCCTTTGGAACAAAGTAGATTTTCAATAAATACTTGTTGAATGGATGCAGCCTGAACCAGACTCAGATCCCAGCTCTGATCGTAACCTTGTATGTGAACTTGGGTGAGTTATTTACCCTCTCTTGATCTCAGAGTCTTCATTAAGAAATGGAGTCATATATGAAGGAAACATCCTGAGGATTAACTGAAGTACAGTTTGCAAAGTGTAAGCCTTGTGTCTGCCACCAAGTAAGGGGAGAAAAAGCTGATCACCTGTCCTGTGGCCTTCTGGATTCTCTTCCGTTCAGTTCAGTTCAGTCACTCAGTCGTGTCCGACACTTTGCAACCCCATGGACAGCAGCACGCCTGGCTTCCCTGTCCATCACCAACTCCTGGAGCTTGCTCAAACTCATGTCCATTGAGTCGGTGTTGCCATCCAGCTATCTCATTCTCTGTCTTCCCCTTCTCCTCCCACCCCCAATCCTTCCCAGCATCAGAGTCTTTTCCAATGAGTCAACTCATCGCATAAGGTGTCCAGAGTATTGGAGTTTCAGCTTTAGCATCAGTCCTTCCAATGAACACCCAGGATTGATCTCCTTTAGAATGGACTGGTTGGATCTCCTTGCAGTCCAAGGGACTCTCAAGAGTCTTCTCCAACACCATAGTTCAAAAGCATCAATTCTTCGGTACTCAGCTTTCTTCACAGTCCAAATCTCACATCCATACATGACCACCGGAAAAACCATAGCCTTGACTAGATGGACCTTTGTTGACAAAGTAATGTCTCTGCTTTTTTCTCCAGATTCTAACAAGGTGCTTTCTCCTTTAAAATGAACAGTGATCATGCCACCTGCCTGTCCCACAATACAAATGAGGAGCATATCGGATTCCCACCCCGGGCCCAGGGCAGGTGTGTGCTAAGCGCTTTCAAATGCACGACCTCCTTAAATCAAATAACAATATGCGAAGTGTGTACTGTTATTAACTCCACTATGCGGGTGAAAAAAAGGAAACACGGAGCCACAGATATTCCGTGACCAGGTCACACAATAGTCAGTGGGCTGTCCGCCTCCTGGGCCCTGATTTCAGCATCATCCACCCATCACACCATCTCCCGAACATGACGATTATTAAGGATCCTAAGTCCACAGACTTGCGCATGTTGCCTTAAGTCCTTGTCTGATTAAAAATTTAGGACTGATTCTTAAGAGTGAAATGTTTTTGAATATATTTTAAGCTCTTTGAGGCCTGTTGTCAAATTACCTCCTGAATTATTTTTCGCAGTTTATAGTCCCATCAACAGAAAATGAGGACATTGTCCAGGCTACATTATTAAATATCACATACTTTTCCAATGAACATGCTTTCCATGGCATATTGTCAAATATTTATTCTTAATTTCAGCTTTATAAATAAGACTCTTATCAACATCTTGATGAATAAAATAGTTTCTCTTGGGAGAATTTCCCTTCTGTTTGGATAGATTTCTTTGATCGAAAGTTCATGTGTCGCATTTCTAATTATTTTCCAGAAAATGATACTGACTCCTTTATTTTTCCCCAAACATTGACTGACAACCTACCCCGCGCTGACACTGTTCCAAATTCCTTCTACAGTGAGAGTCCCAGATTGCTGGTCTTTCCTATTAGAAGTGAATTTACCCTCTTCCATGCCTGGAAGAAGCCCTGTCACCCCTCGTGACTCCTCCACACCGCTGCCATTTAAAACTTTCCCCCTACCCTGGAAGAGGCAGGGACCTGTTTCAGATCTCATCCCAGATCATGGGCCAGTCTGGGCTTGCAGAAACAGAGGAGACACCAGCTGCTGCCCATCAGGGCGTCTATGAGAAGACAGAGATGAAAAGATACACTTTCAGGTGATCACTTTGGTGAGGCAGGCATAAACGTTTCAGGGTAATATCAATATTCTATTTTTACTGCTACTAATCACTTAAATTTAAATGAGATAAACTTTTTAATTAAAAACTGAGCTCTTCTAATGTTTGGTGCCTTTTTACTAACATACAGATGACTTACAGTGCTGTGCTCACTTCGGGTATATGCATATTTTTATATGTGTGTGTGTATACACATAAAATGCGGATGTGTGTGCTGATGTATGTGTCAGCTCGTTTTTCAGATTCTTTTCCGCTGTGGGTTATTACCAGGCCCTGAGTGTGGCCCCCTGTGCTGCTCCCTGTTCATTTTACATAGTGCGTGTTGGTGCGTCTGTTGCTTATTAGTCCTCTCTGACCCTCTTCCACCCTCTCCTCCTTGGTAACCATAAGCTTTCTCTATGTCTGTGAGTCTGTTTCTGATTCGTATTAATAAATAAGTTCATAAGCAATTCTTTTTTAGGTTCCACATATAAAGCATATCATGTGACATTTGTCTTTTTTCTGTCTGAGCTCCTTCACTCAGGATGATAATCCCTAGGTCCCTGGCACTGAAACAGCGAAACTTCATTTTTGTGGCTGGAGAAATGCCCCACTGCACACAGGTACCACTGTTCATCTGATCAGCTGTCGGTGGACTCCTAGGCTGCCTTCCTGTCCCGTCGCTTGTACATGGTGCTGCTATGAACATCGGGCTGCGTGTGTCTTTTCTAATTACGGCTGTGTCAGGACACACACTCCACAGTGGGACTGCTGGATCACATGGTAACTTTATTTTTAGTTTTTTAAGGAACCTCCCTGCTGTTCTCTGTAGAAGCTGCACCAGTTTACCTTCCCATCAGCAGTGCAGGAGGGTTCTCTTCCCCCCACACCCTTTCCAGCATTTATTGCTTGTGGATTTTTTGATGACGGCCATTCTGACGGTGTCTGTTGGCCCTCGGTAAGTTTTCTTGGTTCTTGGGAGAAATGTCTATTTTTGGTTGGGTTGTTTGCTTTTTTGATGCTGAGTTGGAAAAGCAGCACTCTTTTCAAGTTATCTTGGACATCTCTGTCTGTCTTGACAACTTACACTGAGGGTATTTTGTGATTTTTATCTTGTCCTGAAAGGCTGCCTGTCTCTCGCAGCCCCTGGAGGTTAACACTCGGGGGGAGGGGCGCCCTCCAAGCGGTACTGGCGGCTGATGACCAGTGCTGGGGGCTCTGCGCCTTGGCTGGCGTTTCTTCCTCTCTTCCCCAACCCCTCCATCAGGGCCGGCTTCAGTCCAGAAGTTGAGGCTCTCTCACCCACACTGCCGAAGGGAAGGAGGCTGACATGTTTTTGGTTCTGATTCTTATTGCCTCTCCATTTTGCTGAAAAGTTCTCAGGATTATATAATCAAGACTCTGATTTCTCAACTACTTGGTGAAGATTACACAGATGGTCAGGCATGATAAGGCTGGAAACATAGTTTTCCTCTGGATAACGCTACTCAGGCAGTCCCACCCCTGAAAAAGCTGTTTAACTGGCTTCCCAGCTACAGCTCTTGTCAACACCACTGAGTTGCTACATACACTGTAATTGTTATTGGCCGAAGCCTTCTGAGATGTAATTTCCTTACCATGGGCTCATGTGTCAGTCTCAAGAGAAGCCCACTGTGTACCATGAAGCCGTGGGAGGGGCTGCCCTTTGATCTGGTGTGATTCGGGGCATAGCCATCACTAGGATATTTTTTTTCAACCTCTGACTCTTAGCTCTCCCCTCTTCCATTCAAGATGCAGCAACCCACTCCAGTGTTCTTGCCTGGGAAATCCCATGGACAGAGGAGCCTGGTGGCTACAGTCCATGGGGTTGCAAAAGAGTCAGACATGACTCAACAGCTAAACAACGATTCTGACGTGGGTCAAAAGATAACACCCAAATCAAGAAAAGTTTAGACCATTAACTGATGACTCAAAGTACTCTGGAAAAAATATTTTAGTTCCACACACTAGTAGGGCCAAGTGAGAGGGCAGAATTAAACACGTGTTCTGACACACTCGAGAAATGTGTCCTGGCGACAAAGGAAAGCCAACACACGTGACTCATCCGCTCCCTGGCGTCCCGTCTGCAGTGTGGATAAACGCGATGGCACGCTGCTTTCAAGCCCTGACAGGGTTTGTAACTGTGATAAAACATTGACACAAAATAAATTTTGATCCAGGTTGGGCTTTATCTGGAGGTTATAACCGACAGCACCTTTAAGTGCCTGGAATGAGGCTGCCGTAGACTCTGCGGTCCCTCAGTTTATGGCCAGTTGCATGGCAACACGATGCCCCTGGGCTGGGAGCTTCAGCACCGCGGGCTCCCTTTGTGTGGCTTCACACTGGAGCGGCTGCCCTGCTGATCAGAGCACCATTATGTGGCTCTAGACCCACGAGTGTCATTCTCAAACAGCGCCTTATACTTTTTCACACAAATTGGTCCTGTGTCCTCACAACTGCCACCAGCACAAATGTTCCGGCAGCCTGGGCTTGATGCTTGGCCCTGTGGGAAATTGATTCTGGGCTGGATCGTGTCCTCAAAAAGTCAACAGGCTGTTTGTTGACAGAAGCAAGGCCATTAAGGATAATGGTCAATGTCAGCATCACTGCAGAATGTCCTGGATTCAATCAGCCGAGCGTCTAGTAATCAGTGACCACTTATTCCTCCAAAAACAGACATATTCTTCCTTTTTAAAATATATTTGATTATTTTTTTTTAGGTAATAGACTCATATGGCCCCAAAATCAAAACTCAGAAAGATGTACAGGGAGAAATGTCCCTCCCAGCCTTGACTCTGATAACAGGGTCCCACACTCAGACCCTCTCCCCAAACTGCCACTGCTGCGGATCTTCCAGGAGGCGTCCAGAAAAGCTGCACATTTATAAGATAATGTTAAATACCATCCTCTAGCTGTGCGACTGGCAGTGTATCATACCCACGCTTTCTATGTGCCTTGCCTCTCAATTTATTCATTATTCATCTGTTTGCTTATTGAGCACCTACTGTGTTCTACGTCCTGCCCTCAGCCCTGGAGAGACCACAGCTGACAGAGCAGCAGAAGCTCTGCCCTTGGGAGTCTGCCGCTGCCGCCCCTGCCACCTCCACCGCCGCTGCCGCTGCTGCTGCTGAGGTGCGTCAGCCGTGTCCGACTCTGTGCGACCCCAGAGATGGCAGCCCACAAGGCTCCCCCGTCCCTGGGGTTCTCCAGGCAAGAACACTGGAGTGGGTGGCCATTTTTACAGACGACCAAACGGAAAGAGTGCGGACAAGCAAGTGAAATCGTAGGTGCGGCAGGAGCCACGCTCTGCTGTATGAGCAGCGCAGAGGGGAAAGGCGAACGCGTAGGTGGCCATGGACAAACGGAGTTTACCCCTGTGCAAAGAGAGGGCCAGGACTTCAGACATCGCAGGATGATCTTAAAAGGTGCTTGCTCCTGGGAAGGAAAGCGATGACAAACCTAAACTGTGTATTAAAAAGCAGAGATAGGTCCCTATAGTCAAAGCTATGATTTTTCCAGTAGTAATGTTCAGATGTGTTAGTTGGACCATAAAAAAGGCTGAGCACCGAAGAATTGATGTTTTGAATTGTGGTGCTGGAGAAGACTCTTGAGAGTCCCTTGGACTACAAGAAGATCAAACCAGCCAATCCTAAAGGAAATCAACCCCTGAAATTCACTGGAAGGACTGATGCTGAAACTCCAATGCTTTGGCCGCCTGATGCAAACAGCCGGCTCATTGGAAAAGACCCTGAGGCTGGGAAAGACGGAAGGAAAGAGGAGAAGTGGGTGACAGAGGATGAGACGGCTGGACGGCATCAGCAACTCAACAGTCGTGAATTGGAGAAAACGTCAAGAGATGGTAAAGCAGAGGGAAGCCTGGTGTGCTGCAGCTCACGCGGTCACAAAGACATGGACACGAATTAGTGACTGAACAGCAGCAGCAGCAGGATTTGACAATTCTGTAAACATGCAAAATCCAGCCACAGTGACCTGGGAATGGTCCAGGGAGTCAAGAACAGAGGGACTGTCTCCTTCCTAAGTCCAAAGAAGACTACCCCGGGGAGGGAGTGACCTCACTCATCTGTCACTTGCTTGGGCTCTAGTCTCACCCCATAGATGTGCAATGACCAGGACTTGTCTTCCGCATGAATATCCAAGGTCATCTTCAGCTATCTTAGAAGGGTGCATTCAGAGAGTGGAAAAAGTGTTAGACTCCTGAGCAAGACAGCGATCCAAGGATGATCTTTAGAGACCTCCCTCCCCAGACATGGGTTCTCCTGTGCATGGCCCACAGCATGAACACATCTGGGGAGTCTGGTGTGAGGGCACAAGGTGGAAGAGCCTCGTCTTCCATAGGAGATCCCCCAGGATTCCAGCCAGAGTTGAAGGAGCAGGAAGGACAGTGAGAGCCTCCGGGGCTGACTGTGGGAACTCGTAAAGATTCTGAGGGGGCTCCAGTCACCAGGCCCCAGGGAGGGCAGTCACAGTCACGCAGACTCCCCTGTGCGGCTCACGTCATTGCTGGTGTGGGTGAACCAAAGAGAAGAACGTAAAACCGCCAGAGCAGGCCAGCGACGCTGCAATTCACAGGGAGGCAAGCCCTGAAAAGCCAGGAAAGCTTTTCTCTAAAGTGCATTCACTGTAAGAAACAAAGTGTGTTATGATGTTTGTGGTGTGCTTCTCAGTAGGAGGGTAGCAGTCAGCACCATCTATAGACGTGAAGCAAGCAACCACGGAGAGGAAGATACTGCAAGCAGCCATGAAGAGGTCCCACTGCAAGAAGAAAAAGAGCATAGAGGTTAAAACTCATAACTGCGCAGTTGGAAAACCAAAATAAAACCAGTGGATGGCACAGCAGAGGCAGATCCGACCGTAGAAGACAGTCTTGGGAGAGTCAGCCACAATTCAAAGAAGAAAGAAATACAAATATGGAAGTAATGGCAGAAAGCAACTGAAAGCAAATTTGGAAGATCCAATACACGAAGTCTAAGGACACAATGGCCACGGTGTGAAGATAAGTCAGGTCCAGAGAGTTCAGTTCTGGTGGCCAGTGTAGGATTGGGAGGGGAGGTGGCTGTAGCTGATGTGTGACCTCAGATGAACTCCCAGCAGGGGATACAATTCACCCTGAGTTGGGACTTGACTGTCCAGAACCTGAAGTTGGATGCTCTGCTCTGAGACCCTGCAGCGTCAGGCCCCAGCTATTGTGACTCAGTTTACTTCACTTGTAAATGAGCATTTTGTCTGAGAGTTACATAAGTTTTCTAGAGGGTTTTGTAAACCATGGATGGTACCATGCATGTTCAGTGTGGCTCTGATTACTGAGCAACCCCTGTGGTTTGGGAGCTCTTCTCAATTAATAACTTCACTTACAAAGCCTTATTTCTGCAGAAACGTGTGTAGAGTAACTGGGCAAGGCTTCGGTGACATGCAGGGTCCCCTAGATCGGACTCCATCATGGGGTGATTCACACAAGTCCATCCTTGCATCAGATGTGCCTGACAGATACACCATGATTGTTTTAACAGGCTTTGAAATCTTCAAATTGGAGAAGTGACTAAGCAAACTCATTCATTCAACTAATATTTATAGAAGGCCTCCCGCAGCCCGGCGTGGAGGAGGAAGTCGCTGTGAATGTGTTGCTGAAACAGACAGAGGATGCCTCTGCAGTCTGTCCTGTATCCTAGTGTTTGGAGAGCAAACCCAAAACAGAATCTGGGTGTATTTGTGATCTTCACAGACTGGGTCAGCTCGTGGTGAAGCCCAGTCATACGGGGCAGGGGTGGAGGTGTGTGGGGAGCAGACTCCAGCTGGGACGCACGGGCGCTCCCTGGGGAGACATGTGAGTGGAGCAGGAGAGGCCCAGCCTGCACGCATATGAGGGAACAGCATCACAGGCCCAGGAAACAGCAAGCCAAAGGCCCTGCTACAACAACGCGTTCAGGGATTTCCCAAATGTGAGCAGTGAGGCCAATGCTTACAGAACAGACAGCAGAAGAGAATGGGATAAGGTCACCAGTGAGGCTTCAGAGAGCGGGGGTGTGAAGACTGCCCCAGGCTGGAAGCCCCCAGGGCTGTGACCACACAGGTCTGCTCCACAAAGATCCACCAAGGGGAAGCGAACCAGCCATGCTCCACGTTCCCCAATGGCAAGCTCTCGGCGACAGCCATCCTGCTGAGGCCAGGACTGTCAACCCTAAAACCAGGCCAGGCCCGAGCAACGGTGAGGGACTGTCACCCAAGGGCCTCTGAGGCTCTGAAGCCGAATCGGGGAGTCCTGGGCCCCCTCTGCGTGCTGCCATGCCCCCCACCTGAAGCCTGGGGCTGGGCCAGCCTGCCTGCTCAGGGCTTGGAACGGAAAACCAGAATTTTTCTTTAAGTCAGGCAGCAGGCTTTACTCACATCTCTCCCAGCTGTGAGTTGGAAGAAGCAGGGAGCATCAGAGCTTTAATCACAGGGAAAGCCTAGCTCGACCTTCCTTTTCACAGCAGAGAACTGGAATCCAGTTCTCTGGTTGAGACCAATGAGTTACACCCTATCCTGCTTGGTCGCAGGCGGGCCTGGGGTTGGCACTCAGCCCCTGACCCTTGGTCTGCTGCCCGTCTGCGTGTCCCCACAGCGACCTCCCCTGGTGCCCCGAGCCCGCGTGTGAGTAGCACAGCCCAGACCGTGGGCTCACTGGAGTGGTCCGTGGCTTCCTCGTACAGAGACGGTCTGCGGCGGGTCACCCAGCAGCTAGTGACAGCCTCTGTAGGGCCTCTTCCTGTGGCTCCATAGAATTCAGTGATGCGTTCGGCTCAGTGCAGTTCAGCCGCTCAGTCGTGTCCGACTCTCCGCGACCCCATGGACTGCAGCACGCCAGGCCTCCCTGTCCATCACCAACTCCCAGAGTTTACCGAAACCCATGTCCATTGAGTCGGTGACACCATCCAACCATCTCATCCTCTGTTGTCCCCGTCTCCTCCCACCTTCAATCTTTCCCATCATCAGGGTCTTTTCCAGTGAGTCAGCTCTTCACATCAGATGGACAAAGTATTGGAGTTTCAGCTTCAGCATCAGTCCTTCCAGTGAACACCCAGGACTGATCTCCTTTAGGATGGACTGGTTGGATCTCCTTGCAGTCCAAGGGACTCTCAAGAGTCTTCTCCAGCACCACAGTTCAAAAGCATCAATTCTTCAGCACTCAGCTTTCTTTATGGTTCAACTCTCACATCCATACATGACCACTGGAAAAACCAGAGCTTTGACTAGATGGACCTACGGGAGGGGCGAATTCTACCTGTAAAATATCAAGATCACAATCTTGCTGCTCTGTTTCTTTCTCCAGTGTGCCCCCTATATAATAATGAATTCTATCCTGAGTATGCTCATGTGTTCAATTTGTTTGTAACACCAACAAAGTTAGCCTAGTTGCCCAACTAACAGAGTTGGCTGTGCAGTACTGTACTGCAATAGGTTTATAAAACTTTCACACAAATAGTAGATAAAACAAGCAAACACAGAGGATAAAGAAAACATTTTTCCTCCTACGGGAGAGTCCCTTGAAAACAGAGCAGCTCAGTTCAGCAGCGGGCGTATGGGGGCCGGCACTGAGCCAGCAGCGGAGAAGAGTTATTGACTAGAGGAGAGAGAAGAGGTGGCAGAGCTGAAGGGCCGTTGTACCAGGAGACGGCGGGCCAGCTGCAGTTTCACACCCGCTGTCGAGGGAATGCGTGTTTGCGTCTTTGAAAGTTTGCGTCTTGAAGGTTCGTAAGCAGGAGGTTTACTGCATTTGCCCGATTTTTGCCTAACTGCATTATTATTATTTTAGCCTTTCTGAATCACCTCATGTGTGTTTCTTGTGTACCTTTTCTTGGGGCCTATTTGAAAATCTTTTAGAAGTTGAAATAATCCTGCTTGCATTTGTTGAGATGATTGACGTGCTTGATTGTGTCTCTGAAATATGAATAGCATGAGAGGATGTATTTCCTGGGTCTCTTTCTATGCACAGTTGGTTTTCTTTTTCATGTAAAATAGACATTCTCTAGTATTGACGACATTCCATCTGTTTGCTCTGTGATAACCCTTAGGTTAATCTCCTCCTTAAATCCCAGAGTCCCCTCTGCCTCCACAGGCCTCCTCTCTGGTGAGTCAGCCTTGAAAGGGTACCTCTGGCTCCCATTTCCGACTGATGCAATGATCAGTGAGCCTACTTCACGGGCCCCTTTTCTTCCTCCCTCGTGTCTTTTCATTTGTATCTTTTCTTTCCCCTGCAATATATAACATCACACACAACCATTTACCATCGTCCCCATCCTCCTTTGCGTTTTAGGTGTGTGGACACACACACTCAAGGCTCACCACTGCCCCTTTGGTTGAAGTTCCCCAGCTATTCCTTGGCCGGCAGAGCCCCTCACCCGGGAGACTCCACCAAGGGATGGGAGCCCCGTGGTCCCCGAGGCCTTCACTGGTGACTGTGCTTCTGTGACTTGGCCGCATCTCACCCCCTCAGGAGCTCACGCGGCCTTCGCGCTGGTCTTGGGAATGAGTTGCCGCTGTGGCCTTGCTGTCGAGACCTCAGATGCTGTCCTGCTTGCTTTCACTTTAAAACCCGCGGTCCTCTCACCTGGAGGTTCTGCTGAGATGTTTACCATATCCAATTGGGTTTGTTTCACCCTTAAAATTTTAGAGCTGCTCTGTGACGTGCCCTGGGGGCTGGCCTCCCAGCCCAGATTCCTCAGGTTCCCGGCAGTCTCTCAACGGGTCTTTCCAGAAGTCAATAAGCTGTCGCTGGATTTTAACTTAAATATTGACTCACTACCGTCAAAGCTGCGGTTTTTCCAGTAGTCATGTATGGATGTGAGAGTTGGATCATAAAGAAGTCTGAGTGCTGAAGAATTGATGCTTTCAAGTTGTGGAGCTGAAGAAGACTCTCGAGAGTCCCTTGGACTGCAAGGAGATCAAAGCAGTCAATCCTAAAGGAGATCAACCCCAAATACTCACTGAAATGACTGAGGCTGAAGCTCCACCACTCTGGCCACCTGATGCACAGAAGCAACTCATTGGAAAAGACCTCGATGCTAGGAAGGATTGGGGGCAGGAGGAGAAGGGGATGACAGAGGATGATATGGTTGGATGGCATCACTAACTTGATGGACATTAGTTTGAGTAAACTGGGAGTGGTGATGGACAGGGAGGCCTGGCGTGCTGCAGTCCTTGGGGTCGCAAAGAGTCAGACACGACATCGACTCCCTGGCACGTATTGCTCATCATCTTAGGAATCCAATCAGACATCGGGTGCATTTTGGGTACTTTTTTTTTTGCTCATTTCTTGCTTCCATCGCTTTTTCATTGATCTTTTCCTCCTCTTTATTTTCATTCACTTTCTTGTCTGTTTGCAAGCTGCCCCTCCCCACTTGCTTCATGAGTCAGTTCCAGGCTCTGGAAGCCCCACTCTGTCTGTGGGGGGAGTCTGTCTTGGCTTCGATTTCATCCGCATGTTAAGTGCATTCTCATTTCATGTTTTCAGGGTTTTGTACGTTCTGCTCTGAGATTTTGAAATTCAAGCTTCATATGTATTTTCACCCTGCGAAATGCTTGTTTAAGAATAATTCGCTCGGACTGACTCTTGTGCTATGGTTCTATTCTGCTGTACTTGTTTCAGTTTGGAGAGAGTTTCACTGCAGGATCTGCTCCACTCCTTTTATTCAGTTTGGAGCTGCTTCTTTGACTGGCCCAGGCGACTGGGAGTCACAGGAGGCAGGGAGGAAGCGTGCGGAGCCTCTCTGGGTTTCTCTGTCCAGGAGCACCTGTATCTCCATATTTGGTGAGGGGTGTCCTCTCTACTCCACGTTTGAGGGGTGCACGGGCAGGTTTGGTGTTTCTCCCAGTGTTTGAAAAGGCTTCTGTCACTTGCTCGGTTTTCCTCCGCAGCAGCCTCGTTGCCTGGGTTCTTCCCCACCCTCCCCCCTCCTCGCCCCGGGGTCCTCCCCCACGTCAGCCCCGCTCTGCGGAGCCCGTGACTCCCGCCCTTGGTGCTTTCCTTCCACATGGTTCTCACCCACTGTGCTTGACTTCTCCAGGGCCCGCGGCTCTGAGCCCGCAGACCCTCTGTTCTCAGGACTCCCTCTCAGGTGGGGCCTCTCTCTCCAGGCCCCTCTGTCCCTTCCCGGTGCAGAGTCTACCCCGGGGGCGAGGGGGCACTGGGAATTGCGGACATGGGTGTTCGTTTCCTACTCACTGTTTCTCTGTCCTGCTGGGCTGGGGGGCGGGGCTCTAAGGAACTTCTCCTCCCTGCCTGCTGACCTCCGGTGGGTCTGGAGGTGCAGAGACCCGGATTCAAGCATCTGCTACTATCGCTTTGGAGTCGAAACCCTTTCTCTTTTTATGCAGAGCCTCTTTTCTGCAGAGCCGTGACCACGCTGCACGTGACCATGTGTGGGTCACTTCCCACTGCCATAGGCATTGTCTCACGTCACTGCACCCTGCAAAATGGCTCCCATGGATTTGAAATAATTTCATTCAATGGATGGAATTACTCACTTAGCTAATTGTTCTGCTGTTGTTGTTCAGTGGCTAAGTCATGTCTGACTCGTTGCAACCCCGTGGGCTACAGTATGCGAGGCTGCCCTGTTCTCCACCGTCTCCCAGAGTTTTCTCAAACTCATGTCCATTGAGCCAGTGATGTCATCCAACCACTTCATCTTCAACTGCTCTCTTTTCCTTTTGCCGTCAATCTTTCCCAGCACCAGGGTCTTTTCCAATGAGTTGGGTCTTTGTGTCAGGTGGCCAGAGTATTGGAGCTTCAGCTTCAACTTCAGTCCTTCTAATGAATATTCAGGACTGATTTCCTTTAGGATGGACTGGTTTGATCACCTTCCAGTCCAAGGGACTCTCAAGAGTCTTCTCCAGCACCACAGTTCAAAAGCATCAATCTTCAGGGCTGAGCCTTCTTTATGGTCCAATTCTTGTGTTTTTCTTCATTTAGAGTTATTTCCTTAGCTTAGATTTCCAATAGTCAGTGAATTGGTAAAGTAATATAAAATGTTTTTAGGTTCTTTATACAGTTTTCAGGGCTTCCCTGATAACTCAGGGTAAAGAATCTGCTTGCAGTGCAGGAGACCTGGGTTCAATCCTTGGATCAGGAATATCTCCTGGAGAAGGAAATGGCAAACCACTCCAGTACTCTTGCCTGGAAAATCCCATGGATGGCAGAGCCTGGTGGGCTATGGTCCATGGGATCATAAGAGTCAGACACGACTTAGCAACTAAACCAAACCAATGCAGTTTCAAACCTTTCTCTAAACTCTCATATCAGTGTGAACCTCCCCTATCTATCTGGACGCCCGTCGGCCGGTATCTGGGCCAGTGCGTGCCTGCCATGCTGACTCTGCTGTCAGCTTTGCATGCGTCACGAGTGGCCTTCAGGACTGGTCAGCATTGGGTTGGCCCCGAGGTGGGGTGAAGCAGCAGCACCCCCAGTGTTCCCAAGGCTGATGAGGGGGCCCCTTAAGCATAGGAAGCCCCCAGGCTGGCGGATATTTTAGACCCAAAGGAAAGCTCCCGGTCAGCCTCCCTGAGCCCTGGGTGTGGGAGCGCCACTGCGTCTCAGAGGCCCCGGCTCCTCCCACACACCTGAGGGTGGGGGTGGTCGGAAGAAACCACAGGCGCCCTTGGCCGGGATGGATCCTGGCTCATCCTCGCTCGCTCCCATTCGGGTTCCCAACAGCCAGCCTAAGGATCCGCCGTGACTCAGGCTCCAAACCGGGCGCAGAAGCAACAGCTCTGGGTCACCTCCTCTGCCTGCAGACTCAGCTGTGGACCGGCTGATCCTGGTAATGAACCTGGGCCTGTCCCTCCCAGTGGTTCTGCTTTCCGGACCAAATGTCAACTGTACCACCTACCCTCCTTAAGGTGGGTGTCCGAAGGGACTCGGACATCACGCATGTGTGTGAAGCCCTGCCATGGGGCTGGAAGAGGGGGACAGAGGGATGGGCAGGGCTCCAGTCAGCACGTCCTGCCCGCCCTGCTCCTCAGGCCTGGCCCTGAGCGTGACCCTGCACTTCCTGAGCATCGGGGCGGGTTCTGCGTCTCTGCAGCCGTGCCTCCTCCGCCTCCAAGCGGCGTCTGATACACCGTGCTGTCGTTGCTCAGTCCCTAATGGCGTCCGACTCTCGCGACTCCAGGGACTGCAGCCAGACTTCCCTGTCTAACACACAGCAGCCGCTGAAGAGACATCTGTTGGCTGCTAGTCTCTCTGCCTCAACTTCCCCCTCCTCCCCCCAAAGTTCATCTGAGACCCATGGGATCCTCTTCACCTGCTTCGAAATGAACAGAGAAACATCCATCATGACCAGAGGGTTTGGGGAGAGCAATGAAGCACTTAGCGCGCTCCGTCCTAATGGTAACTGATGGAACACAGGCCGCAAAGACTGGAGATAATGTGTGCTATGCAGTAAGTGGAAAACAAAATATTTATTGCAAAGTTTTTTAAAGTATCATTCCACTTGCAAATGCGGCGCTGCAGACATATGTCAGTGGAGTTCGCCTCCAGCACAAAGAACGCCAGCGCACAGAAATATTTTAATTTGAGCTAGAGTACGCATCCCAGCTGACAGTTTCACGACGGGTCTCAGAGCTTCCATATGCTGAGGGCGAAGACGAAGCTCTTGCCTTCACTCCAGACATGGAAAGCAAAGCTAGCGTGCACGAAGCGCGTACTGCGAGCCGGTCTCTCAGTGGAGTGATTTGTATTCTGTTCTGGGGTGCGCTCACAAGAGCGCTGAGAGGGCGCCGCCCCTGTTTCCACCCGGGAACACACAGGGAGAGCTCGTCTGAATCCGCACAGTTTGTGATCTGCAGAGCTGCGATTCCGTCTCAGAGCTGTCGGACGATAAAGCCACTGTCGATTTTACTTATGCACAGACATACAAGGCTGCTCTTGGCGGGTGGAGGCACAGCACATTCTGGATGGCATCTGTGCTTACGGTCCCTTGGGGGCAGCTGGTTACACGGAGAAGAGGAGAGAACCCAGAAGAGATCTCCCGCTGGGAAAGGAGCAGGGACCGTCTCTCCTCCAGGGAGAGGGCGGGTCTTGTCCCAGGCAGGGGCTGGAGAAAGGGCTGCAGGCTCCTGGGCATGACAGCCCCATCCAGCTTGGGTGAGTCGGCAGTGGGGGCTGTGGACGAAGCTCACCGTGTTTGGGTGCTGGCTCTCCTGCTCCCTGGGTGGCTTGGACAAATCACACAGCCATCTGGGTGTCTGCCTCCTTGCCTGCACAGTGGGACGCTCGCAAGGGTTTCTCTGGGGACTGCAAAGGACCCTGGATGTGCGCCTTGCACAGGCAGAGCCCTGAATGGGCGTCCTTCACCTCTATGTTCAGCCCCAGGGAGGTCTTGGGCAGGGAGGGCAGCACTGGACTCGCAGGGCGTCAGCAGAGCCCAAGGGGAGGACGCAAGAGAAGCTGCACGTGGCAGCCTCAGCGGAGAGCCATCTTCAAGGTCCCAGTGGTGCCCTGTCTGTAGATGGACACTCAGACCCGCCTCTGGACTGCCGCTCTCTGACCACCTGCTCCCCTCTGTCCTCAAGCCCCCGGCCAGAGCCCGCAGACCCCTGCCCAGGAGACATCATCCACAGCAAACACTCTCCTGTGTCAGCCCAACACTCATCTTTGAATTTACCTTACACTCCAAGGAGCGTCAAGATAAATTCCCTTCCAAATGATTTTTCTATTTTTATCTCAGAAACCTGTTTATGTCTTCCCTTTCTGTTTACTTTTCAGAGTATTAAGGGTTCTCACCTTGGGATTCAGGAAATTCATGAACCCATGAAAGTGAATGTAAAATTCAGCGTTGTGTGTGTGTGATTTCTGTGTGGGGAATTCTCCCTAGCTTTCATCAGATTTTCAACAGCAAAGAGCACTGCTATGCAAGTGTCCTAATTGTACATTTTGCTCGGTTAGTGTGGTCACGATGTCCCCTGGGGTGCAGGCAGAGAAGGAAGCTTACCTAGGTCGGTAACAAGGAGGAATTGTGTGTGTTGGGCTCAGTGTCCCACTGCAGGCGGACTCACCTGTGATGTTCGGTTTGTCCTTCAGCTTGTCCTTTGGCCAAGTTACGTGAAGGGAGCTGGGTGTCCTGAGTGGGTGGTTCTCAAAGTGCAGACCCCCAACTCAGCAGCCTTACCTGGGACGTTGTCGGCAAAGCAAACTCTGGGGCCCCACCACAGAGGGGCTGAATTGGAAACACGGAGCAGGGCAGCAAGGCCCAGAGCAGCAAGCCCTCCGCTGCCCAGGTGACGTCCAGGTGAGACTGGGGCCCTGCACGGGCAGGGGACAGGGCGAGCAGCCGAGGCACGCTGGCTGCTCCTCGCAGCCGGCCGGGGCCCCGTGCTGACCTCAGCGATCACACGCTCTGCGACCTCTTTCCCATTCCTAAACGCTGACAAGCCATCTGCTTGTTTGGCCTTTGCCAGGCATTTGTTTTTATAGTTAATATCAATGGATTGAAGCGATGTAGGCAGAGAAAATTATTTTCATATTTCAATCACATTACAAATGAGGTGCAGCAAGGAGAAGCTGTGTTCCCTGGAGGCGCCGCTCTCTGCAGAGCAAACATAATCCATTTTGCTCATAAGCACTTGTCGGCGTGCAGAAGAGCTCCACGTCAGGGGCTCTGCCTGTCGGCAATGGCACTACCTCTGCCAGCGGCTCCAAGGCGGAGACGATGACGTCCTCCTTCGGGCTCCAGTCGTGTCTGCTGATGGCCTCTGAGCCTTGAAGTATCTTAAGAGCAGGAGGGTCAGGGCCAAGGTTGAAGCACCCACGGAAACCCAGGCAGGCATCCAGAACTCAGACAGGAGCCATCTGAGCCAGTCGAGGTACCACTGACCCTTCTCTTGCCCCACAGGCGGAGCCTTCATCCCTCAACAGAGCCTCCTCCCCACCGGCCTTTCTGGATTCCAGACACATCAAGTGAGCAGGTAGGGGCTTGTTTTCCAAAAGAAGAAAATAATGGTATTTGAATCATATATGGAACTTTTCATCTTCAAAACAGTTTCACACACGGAGCTGTAAAAATGAATGCAAACTTGTAAATGTAACACCATAAAGATGCCCAGGAATTATGAATGGGCCATAAGTAAAATTAAATTGTAGTGCTGGGAGAAACGTTATTTTTATGCTTAGGAAACCTTAGTTACAGACTAACTATAGAAAATACAACTGGTGTATTTAAGGTCTGTATTTTAAAATAACGATCAGCTGTGCTCGCGCATCCCTGACCAGCCTCCAGAAAGAAATTAACTGTGTCCTAGCGACTTCAGGAAGGATCTGAGTTTCTGTTTTCCCTCCCACAGTCCACATCCCTGCAGGATCCCACCATCCTGTACTTCCTGTGAGTGACCATTAAGGTTGTTTTCCCTTCTTTATGAAAATGATAGCGCTCTTTAAAGGGAGCAGGAGAAAAAACATTGCTTTTGCTGAAAATTCCGTATCTAAGAATTTAGAAAATTTTACATAGAATCTGCCTATTGCATACACGTGCTAAGTCCCTTCAGTCGTGTCCAACTCTTTGCAATCCTGTGAATTGTAGCCCCCCAGGCTCCTTTGTCCATGGGATTCTTCAGGCAAGAAACTGGAGTGGGTTGCCATGCCCTCCTCCAAGGGATGCTTCCTGACCCAGGGATCGAACCTGAGTCTTCTGCATTTCCTGCATTGGCGGGCAGGTTCTCTACCACTAGCGCCACCTGGGAAGCCCACGGTCCTGACTAGAATCCTCTAGAGAGACTCAGCTGCATGAGCTCTCCAGGACGGAGTAAAAGGACAGGTGTTTTTCTCTGAGGACCATTGCCAACAGGACAAGGGCACATGTGAGGGTCTCAGCAGCTCCAGGAGATGAGACCCTTGCACTTTACCTGCGTGTCCGGAAGCCTGACACGGGGCTTCTGGCGGCTCTTGAGATCTGTAGAGGGCAGGGGGAGTGCAGACTCTCCGCCAGGCCCGATGTGTCCCTGTGTGTGTGTCCATATGTGTGTGTCACTCAGTTGTATCAGGCTGTGGCCTCACGGACCACAGCCCGCCAGGCCCCTCTGTCCGTGGGATTCTCCAGGCAAGAGTACTGGAGTGGGTGGGCATCTCCTCCTCGGGGGTCTTCCCGATGCAGGCACGGACCTGTGTCTCTTGCATCTCCTGCACTAGCAGGTGGATTCTTTACCACGGCACCAGCTGGGCAGCCCCATGTATCTCTGGGGACATGGAGATGAGCTTGAGAAAGGCACTCTTCTCAGAAAGCTCAAGGCTAACATTTAGACAGACAAATAAGGAAAAGTAAGTGCATTATTACACGATTTACACCATGCATGAGGTTTAAGCCAGATGCTAAGGAATGTCCCATAGGTGAGGGCAGGTCTGCAAAGGGCGAGGGACCTAAGCCAGGGTGAAACAGGAAGAAGAGTGAGGTATCAGTCTGAGAGTCCCCTAAACAGGCGTGCTGAGCAAATCCCTCATGAAAATTAATCAGATTATTGAAATCTGTGCACAGTCTATATGTAGACAGCTACAAAATCCTGATGAAGGAAATCCAAATAAATCCAAATAAATGGATAGATATGCATTGTTGATGGACTAGAAGACTAAATACTGTCAAGATGATGATTCTTCCCAAATTGATCTATAGATGAAGCACAACCTGCTCTAAAGTTTATACGATAAGTCAAAAGACCAAAGCTAGTCAATGCAATGCTGAAGAAGCACAAAACTGGACAGTATCTGACAAGAGAGTTCTCAAGACAGCACAGTTGGTGCAAGAACAGAGAAGGACCAATGAAACAAAGCGGAGAGCTCCCAAATAAACCCACGCGAATAGCAAGTACAGGCAGCTGATCTTTGACCAAGGAGCAAAGGCAACTCAAAACAGAAAGGATGGTCTTTTCAGTGAAAGATGCTGGAACAACTGGACACCAAAAAATGAATCTAGACACAGACCTTATGACTTTCTCAAAAAACTGACTCAAATGTATGATAAGCCTAAATATGAAGAGTGATACTATAAAATATAGAATAAAATGTTGAAGAAAATCCATGTGACCTTGGGTGTAGCTACGAGCCTGTGGAAAATACAAACACATGATCTATGGAAGTAAAAAATTGATAAGCAAGACTTTATTAAAATTTAAAAATTCTTTTCTTTAAAAGACACCATTAAGATAAAGAAGAAACAAGCCACAGACAGGAAGAAAGTACTTGAAACACAGGTCTGAGAAAAGACGGCATCCAAGATATAGAAGGAACTCTGAAAATTAGACAACAGAAAACATCAGAAACACGGGCAAGAGATCTAAACAGACACCTCAGCAGAGCCAATTCAAGAAGCAAATCAGCACATGCAAAGATGCTGAGCATCCTTTCCGTCAGTGAACTACAGATTATAGCAACAGTGAGGTACCGCCACACACACCAGAGCGGCTAAGATCCGAAACTGACAGGGTCAAGTGCCGATGAGGATGCAGAACAACAGGAGCTCATCCGTTGCTGGTGGGAATGTGAAAGGAACAGCCACTTTGAAAGATAGTTTAAGAGTTTCTTGCAATGCTAAATGGGCTTCCCTGGTGGATCAGTGGAAAGGAGTCCACCTGCAATGCCAGAGCTGCACGAGACCCAGGTTTGATCCCTGGGTCAGGAAGATCCCCTAGAGAAAGACATGGCAACCCACGCCAGTATTCTCGCCTGGAGAATCCCACGGACATAGGAGCCTAGCAGGCTATAGTCCATAGGGTCACAAAGAGCCAGACAGACATGACTGAAGCGATTGAGCATGCGTGCACAATGCTGAATACAGTCTCACTACACAGTCATACTTCTAGGCATTTATCCAATTGATTCAAAAGCTTATGTACAAAAAACCTGAATATGAATATTTATAGCTGTTTAATTCATAATTGCCAAAACTGGAAGCCATCAAGAGGTACTTCAATGGATTAATGGATACATGAACTGTGGTACAGCCAGAGACTGTGGTATTATTCAGAGATGAAAACCAATGAGCTAACAAGCTACAAAAAGACTTGTAAATGCATATTGCTAAGTGAGAGAAGTCAGTATGAAAAGGCTACATGCTGTATATCTCCAATTATTTGACATTCTGGAAAAGGAAACAGAAAAAAAGTCAGTGGTTTCTAGATTATTGGGAAAGTAAAAGGTTAAATGGAAGAAATATAGGAATTGTAGGACAGTCAAAGAATTCCGCATGACAGTATAAGAGAGATGCATGCCATTAGGCACTTGTCAAAACACATAGAACTTTATAACATGACGAGTGGCCCTGAATGCTTGCAAGTTAGGAATGTGGTTTAGGGATGCCAGGAAGGAATACAGGCCAGTACAAGAGATTCTGCTTATAGACACAGGCAACAGTCTCACTGAGGGCAGGGTGGTGACGGCCCAAGTAGCTTCAGAAACGGGTGAAGTCTGGAGGGCGAGAGGCAAAGGAGCCGCGCGTGAGCAGGTACATTCCTATTCAGGGGTTTTGCACTCTGCGTGTTAAGATTGTGCCCGCGAGGAAGTGCAGGCGTTGCTGCTCCTGTGCAGTGGGGCTGAGCAACTCAGAGAGGGAGTGAGGAACGTGGGGAGCCTGGCTTTTCTCTGCTGGGGGATTTCTGGATAAGCAAGGAGGGAGGCTAGCGTGATCTGTGAAGCGATAGATGAGAGTCTCAGACCCCAGTCAGAACACATGCTTAGTCTAGTAGAGGTGCGGGTGTTCACACACAGAGTTTATAGCTGTTTGCATGCAAAAGCTAGTGCTGCGTGCTAAGTCACTTAAGTTGCATCCGACTCAGCAACCCCATGGACTATAGCCCGCCAGACTCCTCTCTCCGTGGGATTTCCCAGGCAAGAGTATTGGAGTGGGTTGCCATTTCCTACTCCAGGGGATCTTCCCGACCCAGGGATCGAACCTGAGTCTCCTGCGGCTCCTGTATTGAAGACGGATTCTTTACCCCTGAGCAGCCAGGGAAGCGCGAATGCTAGTAGGCAGTGTGTTAGAACTTAGCACAATGTGTGTGTATATCAAACCTCATATACAGCATGATATCAGATCAGATCAGATCAGTCGCTCAGTTGTGTCCGACTCTCCACGACCCCATGAATCACAGCACGCCAGGCCTCCCTATCCATCACCAACTCCCGGAGTACACTCAAACTCATGTCCACAGAGTCGGTGATGCCATCCAGCCATCTCATTCTCTGTCATCCCCTTCTCCTCCCGCCCCCAACCTTTCCCAGCATCAGAGTCTTTTCCAGTGAGTCAACTCGTCGCGTGAAGTGGCCAAAGTATTGCAGTTTCAGCTTTAGCATCAGCATGATATAGTAAGATTATATATACATCTCCAGATATATTAAGCATTCACTGTATCTTAAGTAGTTTTGTTCTTGGGTGTCCCTGCTGACTCAGCAAGCAAAGAATCCTCCTGAAATGTAGGAGATGCAGGTTCGATTCCTGGGTCAGGAAGATCCCCTGGAGGGGGAAAAACGGCAACCCACTGCAGTATTCTTGCCTGATAAATCCCATGGACAGAAGAGCCTGGCCAGCTACAGTCCTAAGGGTCGCAGAGTCGGACATGACTGAGCAACCAAGTCAAAAAAATAAGCAAGCCTTGCTGTTTTTGCATTAAAAAGAACAGGAAGTGTGGATATAGCTTGGTGCTGGACTCTGGACCCCAGAGTCAGTGCATCTTTTGGGTATTTACCAGGAGCAGACGGTTTGGGTAACTTCTGAGGACAAGGATGCCGGTGTCCCAGGATGCTGGTGCTGCGTGCTGGTCTGGGGGGCAGGAGGGGCTGGCTGTGCCCTGGGCTGACTCACTGTTCTCTTCATGCTGCTCAGGGAGACACCTGAGGACCTCCTGAAGGAAGACAGTGGCTTGTCTGTGTGAATTTGGGGCGCTGAATTCACAGGCTTGTGGAAGAATCGTCTGCACTACTTTGGGCCCAGAGCTCCGGGCCTTCTTTCTCCCACTGGAACATGATTGCTTTTAGTTTCTCTCCGCTGTCATCACTCAGAGACTTCCCCTCAAATCGGCAGCCTGGCAAGGGGTCTCTCTTGTCTTTTGAGATAGTTTCATAGCCCCCCCAACCCCACCAAGGGCTTCCTTCCAGGCCCCTCACTCTGCCCTGTGTCCACTGCAGACTTCACCTCCCTCTCCCCTTTAAGGGAAGTTCCTGCTGAATCAGGTCATCCTTATAAAAGGCACCCCTATCCTCTGTCAAGGACATCTTCAGTTCAGTTCAGTTCAGTTGCTCGGTCGTGTCCGACTCTTTGCAACCCCATGAATCACAGCTTCCCTGTCCATCAACAACTCCCGGAGTTCACTCAAACTCATGTCCACAGAGTCGGTGATGCCATCCAGCCATCTCATTCTCTGTCGTCCCCTTCTCCTCCCGCCCACAACCTTTCCCAGCATCAGAGTCTTTTCCAGTGAGTCAGCTCGTCGCATGAGGTGGCCAAAGTATTGCAGTTTCAGCTTCAGCATCAGTCCTTCCAATGAACACCCAGGATTGATCTCCTTTAGAATGGACTGGTTGGATCTCCTTGCAGTCCAAGGGACTCTCAAGAGTCTTCTCCAACACCACAGTTCAAAAGCATCAATTCTTCGGCGATCAGCTTTCTTCACAGTCCAACTCTCACATCCATACATGACCATGGGAAAAACCATAGCATTGACTAGACGAACCTTGGTTGGCAAAGTAATGTCTCTGCTTTTTAATATACTAACAAGGTTGGTCATAACTTTCCTTCCAAGGAGTAAGCGTCTTTTAATTTCATGGCTGCAATCAGCATCCGCAGTGATTTTGGAGCCCCCAAAAATAAAGTCCAACATTGTTTCCACTGTTTTCCCATCTATTTCCCATGAAGTGATGGGACCAGATGACATGATCTTTGTTTTCTGAATGGTAAGCTTCAAGCCAACCTTTTCACTCTCCTCTTTCACTTTCATCAAGAGACTTTTTAGTTCTTCTTCACTTTCTGCCATAAGGGTGGTGTCATCTGCATATCTGAGGTGATTGATATTTCTCCTGGCAATCTTGATTCCAGACTGTGCTTCTTCCAGCCCAGCGTTCCTCATGATGTACTCTGTATATAAGTTAAATAAGCAGGGTGACAATATACAACCTTGACGTACTCCTTTTCCTATTTGGAACCAGTCTGTTGTTCCATGTCCAGTTCTAACTGTTGCTTCCAAAGAGAGATAAGAAAGACTTCCTCAGCGATCAATGCAAGGAAATAGAGGAAAACAACAGAACAGGAAAAACAAGAGATTTCTTCAAGAAAATTAGAGATTCCAAGGGAACATTTCATGGAAAGATGGGCTCGATAAAGGACAGAAATGGTATGGACCTAACAGAAGCAGAAGATATTAAGAAGAGGTGGCAAGAATACACAGAAGAACTTTACAAAAAAGATCTTCATGACCCAGGTAACCACGATGGCGTGATCACTCACCTAGAGCCAGACATCTTGGAATGTGAAGTCAAGTGGGCCTTAGGAAGCATCACTACGAACAAAGCTAGTGGAGGTGATGGAATTCCAGTGGAGCTATTTCAAATCCTGAAAGAAGGTGCTGTGAAAGTGCTGCACTCAATATGCCAGCAAATTTGGAAAACTCAGCAGTGGCCACAGGACTGGAAAAGGTCAGTCTTCATTCCAATCCCAAAGAAAGGCAATGCCAAAGAATGCTCAAACTACCGCACAATTGTACTCATCTCACACACTAGTAAAGTCATGCTCAAAATTCTCCAAGCCAGGCTTCAGCAATATGTGAACCGTGAACGCCCAGATGTTCAAGCAGGTTTTAGAAAAGGCAGAGGCACCAGAGATCAAATTGCCAACATCCACTGGATCATGGAGAAAGCGAGAGAGTTCCAGAAAAACATCTATTTCTGCTTCATTGACTATGCCAAGGCCTTGGACTGTGTGGATCACAATAAACTGTGGAAAATTCTGAAAGAGATGGGAATACCAGACCACCTGACCTGCCTCTTGAGAAACCTGTATGCATGTCAGGAAGGACATCTTAGTTAACCACTAATTTGATCTCTGACTCTTTCATCCATTCATGAGCCATTTATTGACAGCCCAAGATTGTCAGGTCCTGGACTAGTGGGGGTGGGGGGAGGGTGACTGGGGTCATCAGAAGGGGCAAAGGGTCATTTCAGAGTCATAGACAGATAAACTAAAGTAAACATGGGGCCCTGATAGAAGCAGCATGTCTGTGGAGGGTGAATTTCACGAGGGCATCAAAAACGAAGGTTGGATTCAAACAGCATTTCCCTCAGCTTGTGCCAAAGGATCTGCCATCTCAACAATGGAACATGAAAAAATGATGTTGAATATGCCAGGAATTCAGGAAAGCAAAGATGGAGCTTCCACGTGCAAGAAAAACGAAATAGATCATGATGTTTTGATGAAATGCCCCCGTGGTGGAGAGAGAGAGTATTTTTATGGAGCTCTAGGAACGTTGCAATTGATCGAAAGCCCTTTCTACATGGAAAGCATTCAGCTTCATATTTGATCGGGACCATAAGTCAGGTCAGTTGCGTCTCTCGGCTCACACGCCGGCCTGGGGATGAGTACTGAGACAGTTTCTGATGGACTTACTTACTTTTCTCGGGTCTCTAGAGGATCTGTGTGGACGGTGGTGGCACCTGGCGTGGCCAGCTCCTGAGGCTACTGGTCCAAGGTATTTCAGGTAAGGTCGCGCGGGAACCTCCCCAGGCTGGCAGCTCTCCCAGGAGAAAGCCGCAGAGCAGCGCTGGGCCTGTCCCTCGGCCTGGCCTGTCTGTGGGCAGCTCACATCCCAGTCATGGGGCCGCACTCTCCTCCACATGGACCCTGGTCCAGCAGAGATACTGAGCCTTGAGTGGACTTTTCATCCTCCAGAACTACCTGTTTGACAGACCCAAAGGGTAGTACCCTGGTCTTGTTTTGCTAGACATCTGTCTTGCTCAGCATCCTGAGACCCTGGGGTTAGGAGTAAAGCAAACCCAGGGAGGATCGCCCTCCTTAATCCCCTGGCTTCACAGGCCTCCTGCCCATCTCAGGAAGTGAGGGGATATGCAAGGAGGTTTGATGACGAACCTGTCTATGAAGCAGGAACAGACTCACAAGCATAGAGATCAGACCTGCGGTTGCCAAGGGGACGGGAAGGGGAGAAGAACTGCGAGTTTGGGGTTAGCAGAGGCAGACTATTATACACGACAGGTAAGCAACAAGGTCTTGCTGCAGAGCTCAGGGATTCATGTTCAGTGTCCTGTGGTAAGCCATAATGGGAAAGAATAAGGAAAAAAAGTTGATACCAGTTTCCTATTAAGTTAGGCATAATGTTTCACGTGACCCAGAAATTCCACTTACTCAAGAGAAACAGAAATGCATGATCACACACACTTCACATATGAATATTTAGAGTGGCTTCATGTATCCAACCAATCCATCCTAAAGGAGATCAGTCCTGAATATACACTGGAAGGCCTGATGCTGAAGTTGAAGTTCCAGTACTTTGGCCTCCTCATGCGACGAGTTGATTCACTGGAAAAGAGTCTGATGTTGGGAGGGATTGGGGGCAGGCAGAGAAGGGGACAACAGAGGATGGGATGGCTGGATGGCATCACTGACCCGATGGACATGAGTTTGAGTGAACTCCGGGAGTTGGTGATGGACAGGGAGGCCTGGCGTGCTGTGGTTCATGGGGTCGCGGAGAGTCGGACACGACTGAGCGACTGAACTGAACTGAGCATGTATCATGCACCAACAATGGAAACAACCCAATGTTCTTCCGCAGAGGAGTGGGCGCTCACGCTGGGACTCATCCTCACCAGGAATAGGACGTGTGTGTAAACAGAAATTAACTTTCGATACATGAAATGACAATGATGACTCTCAAACACAATTTGCTAACTGAGAGAAGCCAGATTCAATGGTTACAGATGGTACAATTCCATGTATATGACTTTCTGGGGAGCATGAAAAGGAGTACAGAAGAGAAATCAGTCATTTCCAGGCTCATGACAGAGAGAGGAGCTGACTATGAGTGGGAGGTGGAGGGGCTTTGGGGGGATGGATCTTTTCGGCTACGGAGGCGGTCATGAATCTGCATGTGTACATCTCACACGTATGGATGTGAGAGCTGGACTGTGAGGAAAGCTGATCGCCGAAGAATCGATGCTTTTGAACTGTGGTGCCGGAGAAGACTCTTGAGAGTCCCTTACACTGCAAGGAGATCCAACCAGTCCATTCTAAAGGAGATCAGTCCTGGGTGTTCACTGGAAGGACTGATGCTAAAGCTGAAACTCCAATACTTTGGCCACCTCATGCGATGAGTTGACTCACTGGAAAAGACTCTGATGCTGGGAAGGATTGGGGGCAGGAGAAGGGGACGACAGAGAATGAGATGGCTGGATGGCATCACCGACTCGACAGACATGAGTTTGAGTGAACGCCGGGAGTTGGTGATGGACAGGGAGGCCTGGCCTGCTGTGATTCATGGGGTCGCGGAGAGTCGGACACGACTGAGCAACTGAACTGAACTGAAATGAAATCTCACAGAACTGTTCACTAAGGAGTGAATTTTACTGTCGGTAAAACCCACTTTAATAAACCTACCTAAATGACAAGAAAAGAAATGCAACGCAACCGCATAGAATCACAGTCTGTCATCCATCAGACTGGCAGAATTTAAAAGACTTACCGTAGAAGAAAAACAAGCAAAAGAAAGAGTTGACGTGGAAGTAGCAGGGTGCTGGCTGCCCTTCTTAGGTTAGACTTAGGAGAACACGTTTCCTGAAATAGTAAGGAGCGAGCTGCCAGGGGCGGAACCACGAGTTACCTGCGGCCCACAGAGGATTAAGGAGCCCGGACAGACTGCACAGGAAGGCCACGGCCTGGGCTGCACAAGACTGCAGGGCGCCTTTGTCCCGAAAAGCAAACCTTGAAAGATCTTCCCTCTTTAAAATGCACAGCTGCACACTCCAGACACATCGCCGGGGGCTGGATCCTGGGCCGCAGGGGAACCCGCAGGGCCGGTCCTCAGAGCCCGGTACCTCCCGGGACGGCTCTGTTTGCGGGGGAGGATGGGAGTGATCTTGGTTCAGAGCCACCCCGGCCACTGTGCTGGCAGCTGTGTGAACATTATTCCAGCAGAACGCCGGCGAGGACGGTCACACTGCTGTCATCACTCTGGGCTTTGGGTGCTCAGTCACTCAGTCATGTCCGACTCTGCGACCCACAGACTGTAGCCCGCCAGGCTCCTCTGTCCATGGGACTTCCCAGGCAAGATGCTGGAGTGGCTTGCCATTTCCTCCTCCAGGGAATCTTCCCAATCCAGGGATCGAACCCACGTCTCTTCTGGCTTCTGAGGCCCAGGCCTTGCCCTGCATGAGCTCACCTGTCACCCTGCATCACGGCCACAACCCTGGGAAAGGCTGGTTCTCTTCCATCACAGGGAAGAGAAGAGGGCTTCCTCTTTCAGAAGAGGGCTCAGCCATCCATGCTTTGGGGGCTCAAGGTGAGACAGGGGTGCGGGGTGAGCCCTGCTGAGCCTGCCGAGAGAGCTCCCACCACTGTGTGGTGGCACTGAGGGTCCTGGGAGGAGGCACGTGGAGGCCTCAGCCTCGTGCCAGACTAACAGGAGCCCTGCCGCTCCCAGAGTGCCCCTCCCTGTTCCAAACGGGCACGGGCTGGAGATGGGGCCGCCCACTAAGGATGAGGAGCTGGCCAATAGGAAAGCAAGGCCATCACATCAGAGGGGCGAGCGTCGCTCCGGAGACCAGCAGAGCTCTCCTTGATCAGTCAGGGCCTCGCCTCCTGCGGCTCTGGGTCTAGGTCTGGGGGAGCTGCCTCAGAGCAGGGGTCAGGGCAGTTGTGAGAGGCGAGGGTGCCCAGGGAATGGCTCAGGGAGGAACAGATCCACGGGCACCCTTTCATCCAAGGGACGGGCTCAGCTCCCGACTAGGAAGAGGAACAAACCCGCACGGGGACACCAGCCAGCACCACTGTCTGGACCCTGGGTCGTCCAGCCTCTGCCTGATATTCCTATCTCCACATCCAGAGATGCAGGCCCTGATGTCACTGTCCTGGGCAATGAGTAAGCTGTGATGGCCAGCTGCCTGCACTGGTCTGTCCTGCAGAAGCCAGATGAGTAGGCCCAGCATCCCTCTGGACCATAAGGGCAGGAGGATTAGGGTGCATGGCTGGTCGTCACCCTTCCAGGTGCATCTCACCCTGACCTTCGGTGTCCTGTGTAGGGGAACCCTCAGGGTCAGGACACTTGGTGTAGAGTGACAGACAGACAGGCACCATGATGGGGGCAGGAGGTAGCTTCTGGGGTGAGTCTGCAGCCAGGGTTCCCCAGCAGGGGTCAGGGGAGCAGAGCAGGGGTTGGTGGTATGCAACAGAAGAGTCTTCAGCTGGGAAGCAGGCACTGTTGGATCAAGGAACCAAGAGGGGACCCTCTTGCTGACCACCCAGCCCAACCCCCCAATCCTACCTGCAGCTCCGTCCTCACAAGATGCCTGCAGGCGGACAGACTATACTGGACTTTGGCCTCTGCAGACAAGGAAGTGTGTGGGAGACTGCTGTCCTGGGGATGAAACAGGCCTGGGGCGACATTCCAGGGAGCAAAGGGACCCCCAGACTGTGGGCCCAGGAGCTGCAGCCCAGGGTGGCCAGAATGGAGAAGAATGGCCTGGAAGCGGCCCCTGATGTTGGGGAGCCTAAGGTCCAAGGGATGGACATCGGCTCCGGGCCTGAAGCCAAGACAGAGCAAGGGCCAGGCCTGCCCCGGCGTGATCTTCTGTCCTCAGTTTTAATGTTTTACTTTGAGAGGCAGAAAAGGGCTAATAAAATTCCTCTGGCTTCAGGTTGAATTACTAGATGTAGTCTGGGAGGATTTAGCAACATCAGAGCAAGAAATATGAGCCTAAGCCTGACTTAAAGGGCCGTGGAAAGCTGGGGCAGAGCTATTGACCTGAAATGACCCATCTGCAGGCACGGAGCTGACTTCTCGTCTCATAGGCTCCGAAGCTGGACCCCTATTCTGGAGCTGGGGCCGCGGGGGCTCAGGGGGCCCACCAGACTGCCTGCGACGTCTCAGGATTTCTCTGAGGTCTCTGGGGTCCCTCTGCATGGAGGCATGTTCGCTGGGGCCTGGGGTCCGGAGGGTCTTCCTGCACTTTAAACATGAGTTCCATGGAGGCCAGTCTCCATATCCAAGACCCTCTCAGCTCAGGCACGCAGCAGGGGCTTGGCCTTCATGAGCCCAGCAGAATCAGCTAATGGAGGATAATAAAATGGAAATGACTATTACTTACCTAAGACGGTGAACAATTTTATCAAGTCACTATGCTTTGTGAAATGTTGCTTTAAACATCTTCTATATACAAATATCTCACCCCTCCTCCACTTAGTGCTTGAGAGGTAAGAGAGGGGTTTGTCTTAGCCAACTGTGATATGAAGCCGATTTATACAGGAATGGCATCGATGCAATGCTAGAAAAACGGTCATTTGAGCACTAAAGTGAAACTCAGCAAACTTCATGCTTTCTGGCTGGTTGTACCTGGGGACTTATGTATAAATAGCTGACTCCTCTGTCCACAAATCTCCCAAATCCTATTACAGACGAGCTGGTTCAGGCTCGTGGTGTGTTCAGGATTTAAAAGCGCATTACTGTTCAGTCTCTAAGTCGTATCAACTCTTTGCGAGCCCATGGACTGCAGCACGCCAGGCCTCCCTGTCCTTCACTGTCTCCTGGAGCTTGCTCAAACTCATGTCCACTGAGTCAGTGATGCCATCCAAACATCTCATCCTCTCGTCCCCTTCTCCTCCTGCCCTCAATCTTTCCCAGCCTCGGGGTCTTTTCCAGTGAGCCAGTTCTTCACATCAGGTGGCCATAGGATTGGAGCTTCAGCATCAGTCCTTCCAGTGAATATTCAGGGCTGATTTCCTTTGCTGTCCAGGGGACTTTCGAGAGTCTTCTCCAGCACTGCGGTTCAAAAGCATCAGTTCTTCGGTGCTCAGTCTTCTTTATTAGGAAACAGTTACCAAAGGTGGCATCTGCTTTCTATTTTCTGTTCAGCTGAGGTGAGGGAAAGTGCTAGAAAGTCTGGCAGGGACTGGATCCCTAAAGTGTGTAACCTATAGAGTAAGATTATGGAAATGGGACGTCAGAGATGAGATGAATATCCCATGTAGGCCACCGATCTTTACTTCCCTCTGGGGTGGGCACTTGTGTGGTGCCGAGTCCACAAAGCCCTTTGCTGGAAAGATCACCTTGGTAGCAATGTCTTGACCTGCCAGTGCTCCCCAGCTCGGGGACGGTCCCCGATCACCACCCGGCACACCTACTCACGCTAAGGCCCGCCGCCCTTTCCCTGCAGAAACGAACCGCTCAGGCCCACACACACCAGCCCCATCTGCCCGGCTGCTGAGCACAGAAGACAATTGTAGGGTCTTCAATCCACAGATTCTGACAGCTGGTCACCGACTCTTCTCCTAAAATCAGGATAGCTTTTCCCGGCAGGAATCAGATTTCCAGGAAACCTGAGACTGGAAGATTGGACAAGAGTGAATAAAGGCAGGCCTGGTGCCCGGGCTCCTGGCTCATCAACCTGCAGGCCTGTAGTGCCCACCTGTGAACACAGGGGGTGTAGCTGGGCGAGTTCTCCTGCCACCCGGGCCCTGTGGGCCTCTTCCAACTCCATCCTGAGGCTGAGACCGGGACGATGCTCACGTGTCCTGATGCAGCATCTCTGTAACCCTGGGTCATTTACGAAGCCTGTCCCCACCGGTGGGACCTTAACCAGCGTCCTGCTCGGGGCTGTCCTTGAGCAGCCTGCTGTCTGAAGCTGAGGGTGGGTGGTCAGAGCCCTGCGGCTCCATGCACAGTCTGCAACCCTCTAGCGTTCCTGGAGCTTCACCTGGCCCTGCTCAGCCCCACTGAGTTGAAATCTGCTTCTGACTGGAGCTGCCGGCCACCATGTGCACATTCAATGAGAACCTTGGCCACACATCACTGGGGGGTTTCCCCAAGTGCCCTGGTCCCAGCCAGGGCAGCGCGACGGCACGTTCGGGACAGAAAGCTAGATTCTGCCTGGTCACCACGCTGGGGGCGCACTGCAGGACTGCCCACCTGGAAACCCACTGAAAGGAGGATTTATAGACCCCGGCCAGAGAGAGTCGGATCCTGGCCTAGGCTGGGACGGAGAATCTGGGTTTTGACCTGCCCGCTCACTGATGCTGCTGTGGGTGGCCCGTGGTGCTCAGAACACACTTCGGGAAACACCATCTGTTCCGAGGGAGGCCTTGAAAACCATCGCCCTTCGCTCCCTCTCATCACTCCCAGCTCACCCCCAGCCAGTGGAGCCAACAGGAGGAGGGAGCAGAGTCACCATCATCAGCTGTGATCCTCCAATAGTGAAGAGTGTGTCTGGGCTGGATTCTGCTTCTTTAAAGCTAATGCCTCCATTCAGGGCTGCTCCTGGGAATGGGGTCACAGTGGGGGTATCACTCCCAGGCACGGGGTCACGGTGGGGGGATTACTCCCAGGCACGGGGTCACGGTGTGGGGGGGGTCACTCCCAGCCAGGGGGTCATGGAGGGGGTGTCAGTCCAGGGCACGGAGTCACGGTGGGGGCGTCACTTCCAGGCACGGGGTCCCAGTGGAAGTTTGTGAGCCTCTCCCGGGGTCGAGGCAGGGCAGGTTCTTGTCTCCTGGGTCGGTTCTCTCCCATCCGCCACTGTCTGTGCACAGTGGGCAGGTCTCAGCAGCGCCTCCTCCCACAGACCCCCGTGTGCCCTTCCCCGTGCAGCCGGGGCCCTTGTCCCACCTCGGTTCCCGGCAGCCCCTCCTCCTGCCGCCCAGGCACCCGGCTCCCAGCTCTCTGCCCCTTCGCAAGTGGGAATCAGGGATCACCAGGCCCTTGCCCCGGGGGCACATGGAATAGGCAATGGGTCCTGTGGCCTGGGAATGGTACTCAGCTGTTTCTAAACTGGCCTCTGCTGTGCCTTGCTGGTCCAGGGGCTTCTCCAAGGGCTTCTGGTGTCCCAGGCCAGCCCTGAGAAGGGAGGTGCCAGCCTCCAGACCCAGCGGGCGGTGCCAGCCCCCAGCATTCCCGCCTCGGGAACCCGAGCTGGAGGAGGAGCCCGGCGCCAGCATCCAGCCTCCCACTCACCTTCCTCCCGCTCTGCCAGCCTCTGCTGCTTGTGGGAAAGAAGGAGCTTATTCCCCACGCTGGGGCCCTAAATCCTGGTTGCGCATTAGAATTAGCTGAAGAGCTTTTTAAACTGCCAGGCACCCTGGCCTCACCCAGGAGATAGATTTAATTGACCCAGAGGAGGGCGGGTGGGGTATTTTTAAAGCTTGGTAGACTTTTGATGTGCAGCCTGAGTTGAGAACCAGCTCAAGTCCTACCCTGCGGTCCTGTTCCTCTCCTTTCCAGCAAACCTCTGTGCCCTGGGGCTCCCAGGCAGGCTTGCATTTTGATGGGAACTGGAGTTCTCTGGAATTCGGAAGTCCTTTGAGAAGCCTCACTCCTGACTACCATTGTGTAGAGTATTATTTAGAAGCCTAACGGTCGATCACAGAAACATCTTTGTTCACAGGTCTGCCTTTTACTCTGCACAAGGAACCTATTGGTGCCATGGGAGAAACCCAGGATGTATTATTTCCTTATTTATATATATATATTTAAATTTATTTGCTTATTTTTGGCTACACTGGGTGCTGAGCATGGGTTTTCTCCAGATGCAGCCAGTGCGGGCTGCTCTCAAGCTGTGGTGCTCGGCCTTCTCTTGCAGAACACGGGCTCTAGGGTTCGGGCCCAGTGGTCCGGGCACACCGGCTTAGTTGCCCTGCAGCCCGTGGAATCCTCCCAAACCAGGGATCTAACCTGTGTCCCTGCATTGGCAGGCAGACCCTTAATGGATGGGCAAGCAGGGAAGTCCAGGATCTAGTATTTAAAGGGAATGAAAACCCATTGGTTTAGGGAGACTCTCAGGAACGAGTAGATTAGAGACACGGCCAGCTGCGCCCACCAACAGTTCGAGGAGGCCTCCAAGAATCCCCGCGGGAGGGTGGGGACCAGTGTGGGGCTTGCTGGCCCTGTGCTGGCATCATTCTGGCCCTGGGGGCAGTGGCCCTTGAACATGCCCCTCCTCCTGCAGGGGCAGCAGGGGTCCAGACGGGACCGGTCCGGCTCAGGGAAGCCCCTGCAATCGGGCCTGAACGGGAGGCTCAGCACCGACAGGAAGTGCTGTGAGCACAGGGCTGAGCAGGGAGGCACTGGGCAGGGCTCTGCTGGGCTGGGGTGAGAGAGACCCCTGCGAGTGCCCGATACACGTTCGCCCACCCTCACTGGCCGGGACCTGCCAGCCAGGACTCCTGCTGACAGGGGTGCCCTCCCGCCAGCCCCACGACTGGCTGGGACCCCCGGCTGGCCTGAACTTCTCACTGGACTGACCCGTCACTGACCAGGAACGCCGCGCTGTCTGGGACCCCCTTGCTGACCGGTCAGCACCCCACAGAGAACAGAGAGCAGGCGTCGCACGCCGCTCTCCAGCGCCCCCTCTCGCCCGCGGTCGGCCCAGGCACGTCCGGGAGAGGCTGGGCTCTGCCCACCCGAGCGCAGGGCCTGGCGTCTCCAGGAGGGTGAGTGAGAAAGGAGCCCCATCTGGAGCTGGCCACGCGGCCTGTCTGCTGCTTTGACACGGCCCCCAGGGAGTCCAGCTGAGCACTGAAACTCCTCTGGATCCCTCTCACCTGCTGGGTGGGCCGGCTGACCTCGAGGACCCGTGACCCCCAGCTTGGCTGCAGCTCCCTGCCAGCCTCTGCACACTGGCTCAGGCACCAGGGCCCTTAGACTTTAGATTCAGGTCAGCCTTCCACTCCCATCTGGGGGTCAGCGGCCAGCTTGAGGATCTCCCATCCCCAGCTCTGACCCTGGTAGGACTCCAGGCTGTGTCCCCGCAGAGCCAGTCCAGTTTCCCTGGTCCTTCCCAGTCCAGGAAGGACCACCGCCCTCAGTGCTTGGGGTCGGGAGTGCATAGGCAGTGGGAGAACCTCACCAAGCCCCTGACGATGACCGAAGAAAGACCCAAGAAAAGTGCCTTTCTCAAAGCCCTGACTCTGCAACCCTATCTCACACAGGAATAAGATTTGATTTTCCATTATGTTGCTGTTGTTGTTCGTCCCCGAGTCTCATCTGACTCTTTGTGACCCCATGGACTTCAGTGTGCCATGCTTCCCTGTCCTTCACTGACTCCCAGAATTTGGTCAAACTCATGTCCACTGAGTCAGAGATGCGATCCAGCCATCTCATCCTCTGTCGTCCCCTTCTCCTCCTGCCCTCAATCTTTCCCAGCATCAGGGTCTTTTCAAATGACTCAGCTCTTCACATCAGGTGGCCAAAGTATTGGAGCTTCAGCTTCAGCATCAGTCCTTCCAATGAATACTCAGGTTTGAATTCCTTTAGGACTGACTGGTTTGATCTTCTTTCCATTATAAGCAATCACAATTAATGGCATACATCTTCATTTTGATAGCTCAAGTCATACTCTCAGCAATTGTTGTGGCTCATAAAAATGAAAAAAAGATCACATTTGAGGTGGAGGAGCTGAGGGCTGAAGGCCTTTTACGGTTCATTGGCAAAGACGAAAATAAAAATAACTTTTAAGTGCAAAATCTTTTACACTGGAGCATGCATGAGGAATAACTCTGAGTCTGGGTAAGCTGAGTGCAATTTGATTCTGTTTATTTGCCTAACAGATAATGGATGTGTTCACTGAACCGAGTGGCAGATGCAGCGTCTTCTTGTGAAATGTGGAAACAAATGAGAACCTGTGTATCTTTCAGATGCCCAAGTCTTGAGATGATCAAGGCTGGCGTGAGGAAATCCTCTCATGCTGAGTCCTTCCAGGTCTGAGAGAGAAGCGAGGCATGCGAGGCTCTGAGATGTCCTGATGATTCTGCCCGAGGACCAGAGCAGGCCTGACATGGAGGGCTGAACGACCCCAGATACCTTGAAATAAGACTTTCTGAAAAAATGGAATTTAACCAGGACAACTGCCGGAGGTGTCGATTTGAAGCATTGTTCGTGTGGAGAGGTTTTGTGCTTCTTTATTTCTTATAGCCATCCTGTAATGATCTCAGGAGCTAAATCAGCAGTGCCTGAAAACTCAGAACTCCGCAGACTCCCTTAGATTGCTGACGTCTGAAGCTGAGGGTGCCCAGGACGCTGCCCAGCAAGGGCACTGCACCCCAGCAGGTCTACCCAGTGTTTCCAGGGGCAGTGGTACCATATGCAGAAACATCATCATTTTCCTTCTTGGAAATACTGTTTCTCTCTAAATCTCCACCTATCCGGTTAATAAGGAGCCCAATCTCAACCATTCCTGGGGGTTCTGTGGGGTGCAGGGCCAGAAGATACTGGCTCCAGGGCTGTGGGGAGCACCCCCTTCCCCAGCCATTGGTCAGCAACGCAGCCAAGTAGCACTGGAATGCCCCTGCGCCCACCCACAGTTTCCGGCAGGGCCCTGGCCCGTGGGGCAGGAATCTTGGTGAGGTTGGGGGCGTCTCACCACTGCTTCCTGTGCTCTTGCCCCTCCCTCAGGCCTCGCTGGATGGCTGACTCACAGACACAATCTTCTGACTTGAGTCCAGCCTGGGCTGTGCCTTCATCTTCTCTGGAATCTTGCATGCTTGCTCAGCTGCTCCGTCGTGTCCGACTCTTTGTGACCCTGTGGACTGTAGCCAGCCAGGCTCCTCTGTCCATGGGATGCTCCAGGCAAGAATACCGGAGTGGGTTGCCAATTCTTTCTCCAGGGGATCTTCCCAACCCAGGGATTGAACCCATGCCTCTCGCGTCTCCTGCATTGCAGGTGGATTCTTTACCCCTGTGCCACCCAGGAAGCCCCTGGAGCCTTGGGGGGCAGCTTATTCAGTGGTGCAGAACCCCTGTTTTGGACCAGCCAGGGGCAAAGGTGGCCCTGACATCAGCAGAAATCCCTAACACACACTTGGCTCTGACGACAGACCCGGGCCCTCGGCAGTCTGAGCCTCTCCCAGGCAGATGGCACGTCTGCGCCCTGTCCCAAGAAAGCAGGTTAAGCGCACCCGGCACACCCGGATCCCACCCCACCCTTGCTCTAGAGCCTCCCATGGCTCCCAACTGCCGTGGGAACAGAGCACCCCTGCTGCCCTCCAAATGATGGCTTCATCACCTATTCCAAGTGCTCTTCCCCCGCCCTGTCACAAACCTGGGCTCCAGCAGACCCCTCACTGTGCAGAGCAGACCCCACACACTCATATCCCTGCGAGTGTCCCCTTGCTGCTCTGTCTGAAATGTTTCCCCTGCCACCCGCAGTCAGAATCCAGTGCCATTCTCTCAGAAAAGATGCCACCTAAGATGCTAGGTGGTCCTGCAGGAGGCAGCCTGGTGGATGGAGCGAGAGGCTGGGGTGGGGGGTCTCTGTGGACAGAGCTGCAGCAAGTGGGGGGCGGGCTGGCTGTGCTTAGGGCTTAATCCATCTGCAAAACGATTTCACTAAAACGATCCCCTAAACCAACGTTGTCATGGAGATGTGAACAGAGCCTCCCTGCATTGTGCTCAGTAAATATTTGTCAACTCCGTTTGTTGGGTGATTTGTGGGCTTGTGCCGGGCAAGCCTGAAGTTGATAAAATCCACATGTACCAGTTGGAGGGGGAAGAGGGCAGGGGCGAAAGAAGCAGGGAAGACAGCTTCCTCTTCAGCCTCCCAGGGTCCCGCCCGCCATCCCCATCTTGCTCTCAGAACAGACTTCACCCCCCAGTCAATAGGGCCAGCCTTTGCATGTCACCGCGAGCCAGGCATCCACGGCCTGCCCGAGGTGTCACATCTCCAGGTGATGAGCTCAATTTTCTGAAGACACAATTCATCTTTTCATCACCAGGTGCTGTGATTCGGCTGCTCCGACCCTCTCCTCCAGCTTCCATGTGGAGCACCAAAGGGCTTCGCAGATTCCATCAGTAACGAGGGTTCCCTCCAACCCTCTTACCTTCCTTTGGAGGTGTTCAGGGCTGAGGACTTTCCCCCCATAAAAGGCCCATGAAAAACTTGAATCAAGTTGAAACCTGTAAGTCAAGCCAGTCTTGCAACCAAGCGCTGAGTTGTAGCTTGGTTCTCTCTTCATAATCCACTATATTTTCCCTAGCAAATTGGTTCTTGACGTTGATCTACTGAAAACACAGTATCAATCACTTTCCCTTGACACTGTTTCTCTGCTGCCTGATCCTTTTGCTCCTCCAGCAGCCCCCAATTAATTATCTACAGTTGACTCCTCCTCGCTGAGGTCCCAGCGCTTTCCCCGCAAGGCGAGGGATATGCAAATGATTGACATCTTTGAGCCAGCAGAGAGCTTTGCAGTGGTTTTCAAAATCCATCGAGCAACAATTCAATCTTGCAAAGATCATTCTTTTTCTCTAAAGTGCGGTCGTATTTCCAGTCCTGCCATGGTGTATATTGTGCAATATTTATCTTTCATTTACTTTTCCAACTACTCTCTTATCAGAAAATAAAGAGCAAATTCTCGCCTTGCGTATGCACATCTTACATCAAAAAGAAAAACAATCGCCTGCCTGGCCTCTATGAAAGGTTTGCCTCTTGAGCGGTGGATGGGTCAGCATGGGCATGAGAGGCTGGAGACACAACGCTGCGTGCTCTGTCTGTTACATTACAGCTCCAGGAGAATCCCGGCAGCACCTTACAGCCAGACGCGTTAATATTTCTGCATAGAAATGCATGAATATTCACCCTGAGAAGCATGAATAAAGATTACAGATGACTTTGCATCAGCTTAGATCAGGCTTTGCTGCCAAATGAGTTTCTGGTCATAATGAAGAACAAAGAGCAGTGTGGGCTTTTCGGATCTGGGAATTGCAGACAGGACATTGGGCCTCCTTCTCCCTCCTTTGTGTCTTTGTAGGTGCCCATCACAGTCTGGAGACCCGGGGAAGATATGCTCTGTTTATCACTTGTGATGCCAAGTGGAGAGAGCTCACAGCATCCTCACCCGCCTCACTCACGACCCCACAGTGGCATCAAGGATGCAGCTCCAGGGGTCCCAGCACTGGGAATCAACAGCCTGGAGAATGATGAGCCAGGGTGACAGACAGACAGCCCTGAGCGTCTCAGGCTTCTTTATCAGCAGCCCAAGGGTCCTGACCCCTAGTCTGGCAGCCACAGTTCATGCGTGCTCTGTCGCTCAGACATGTCCTACTCTTTGTAACTCCATGGACTGTAGCCTGGCTCCTCTGTCCATGGAATTTCCCAGAAAGGAATACTGGAGTGGGTTGTCATTTCCTCCTCCAGGGGATCTTCCCGACCCAGGGACCCACATCTCTTGCGCCTTCTGCCCTGGCAGGAGGATTTTTACCGCTGAGCCACCTGGTGAGTGGCAGCCACAGTAGCTGCAGAGAACGGGGCTAAGGTCTGTGGTCCTAACAGGGAACGGGAAGAGGGACGGGAGGCCATGCTGTGTAGAAGCAGGAGGTATGGCAGGTGCCAGTCCCAGCAAAGAAAACGGCCCTGCCCATTTTCAGAAGTTTAATTCCATCTTACTGTTCCCCTTTGGAAGCCATTAGTATCTCTGCAGACCAGCTCTAGACCAGGAAGCCGCAGATTCCCACCAGAGGGGCTTTTCCTGGCCCCGTGCTGGCGATGCCCTGTGGTCCTTTCCTGCCAGTTCGTCTCCTTTTCTCTCCTGCATCTGCCCTGGTTTAATGGAGGTGACTTGACCCTGTCCCGTAACCTCAGTTTGTCAGCAGAAAGCAAATACATTTTCTTTGCCAAGATAATTCCGCCAGCCCCTGACAGGGCGCTGCCTACACTTGCGTTGACTCCCGAAGTTAAAAACAGTCTTTTCCAGCATCTGAAACAAGTCTATGATCTAAAATCTGGCCATCAACATCAAGTAGGAAGCAGAGAGGCAGCTGGCCATCGGCGCTTCTTGGTGGAGAAAATGATTTCTGCTCCATTCTGCTTTTTGCCCTCTCCAGAAAGGGCGCAGACTGGCTGATGGCAGCGGGGAAGGCAGGTAACGCGAGGACAGAGCAGTGGATTTGTCTGAGTCTCTTTGGAGGGCCTGTGAGACCCAGTTTTTCATTCAGCCCAGGCTATTTCTACAGAAGCCAGAACATGCAAATATTTACTGGACTCTCAATACTCCCAGACGTCTGTTGTTTCAAAATCAACCTGCAAACCTGTCATCTTATGTGAACACAGCCATTCTTCAGCTAGGGAGCAGTTTTAAAAGAAAAATCTGAAATGCTGAGGAAAAAAACCCCTCCAACCCTTCATTTAATCAGTGACAGTGTAAGAAGTTTTATTTCCAGGCTGGAATACTCGTAAGTAGACCCTAAGCTTGAACAGACCAGTGCTTCTTTTCATTGCATAGAGTTGCTCCTTTGGCTTCGGCAAAAATAGTGATGGCTTGGGCTTCCCCAATGGCTCAGCAGATAAAGAACACGCCTTCCAATGCAGGAGACACAAGAGATGCGGGTTTGATTCCTGGGTTGAAAAGATCCCCTGGAGAAGAAAATGGCAACCCACTCTAGTATTCTTGCTTGGGAAATCTCATGGCCAGAGGAATCTGGTGGGCTATGGTCCTTGGGGTTACAAAGAGTCAGACGTGACTTAGTGACTAAGCAAAAACAAGTGATAGCTTACCTGAAATTGGTGTGGGGTATTTTGAATGGATATGGTCTGCCCTCCTAACTTGCACAGCCCACGGCAGCCTCTGCCATGGAGACAACCTTTCCTCATTCCTCAGGTGAGAGTGTTAACTCAGGCCATTTTCCTTGTGGTCCCTGAAACAAGATGACTTTAGCAAACATGCAGAGGGTCATGGGGAGCTAGAGTGCGCTTATCATGGACCCAGCAGACACAGCTTCTTCATGTCACTGGACATTCCCACCAACCAGTAGCTGGAGAACAAGACGGAAAGACGTGTGTGCCTGTGTGTGTGTTTGCATGTGTGTGCACATGTGGTGTGTGTGTGTGCATGTGTCTGTGAAGGGCCAGGCCTGCCCAAAGATTCCCCCAACCTTCCACACCCAGGCCTGAGGAAGTGCTTTCAATACCAAACTAGAAGTGGGAAGGGATAAATTAGGGGTTTGGAATTACCATATACACACCACTGTATATAATAACCAACAGCAGGGTTCTACCTACCGTTCAGCACAGGGAGCTGCGCTCAACGTTCTGTAAAAACTTACATGAGAAAAGAATCAAAAAGAATAGATACATGTTGTGTATGTGTGCTGAGTCCCTTCAGTCGTGTCTGACTCTGCAACCCCATGGACTGTAGCCCACCAGGCTCCTCTGTCCATGGGATTCTCCAGGCAAGAATACTGGAGTGGGTTACTGTGCCCTCCTCCAGGGGATCTTTCCCACCCAGGGATCAAACCACGTCTCATGTCTCCTGCATTGGCAGATGGTTCTTTCCCACTAGCACCCCCCGGGAAACCCAGACACATGTATTGTTGAGTTCTTAGGTCTCTCAGTCATGTCTGATTCTTTGTGACCCCATGGACTGCAGCACCCCAGGCGTCCCTGTCCCTCACTATCTCCCAGAATTTGCCCAAGTTCATGTCCTTTGAGTCGGCGATGCCATCCAGCCACCTCATCCTCTGTTGTCCCCTTATCCTCCTGCCCTCAATCTTTCCCAGCATCGGGGTCTTTCCCAACGAGTTGGCTCTTCACATCAGGGGACCCAAGTATTGGAGCCCCATGAGCCCTTGAGAACCCCATGACAGTATGACAATGTCCATGTGTGTGTATGTAGAACGGAAACATTCTGCTGTACACCAAAATCTAGCACATTGCAAATGACTGTTCTCCAATAGAAAATAAATTTTTAAAAAAGCAGAGGAGGAACATAAAAATGTTTTAGAAGTACCAAACTATTAATCCAAAGCCATGCTGTGAGCCTTCAGCTCCCTACTTTGATTAGAAGGTAGAGCACAGGCTGGAGCCATCATTCCTGGAGGAACTTGTGTCTTGAGCTCAACTTTTTCTCAGAAAGTTACTGGGGCATTTTTTAATGATTCTGCTTTTTGACGGGGACCACTTTTAAAGTTTTTATTGAATTTGTTATTAATATACTATTACTTCCATTTTGGGGGTTTTGGTTTTCTTGGCCTAGAGGAGTGTGGGATCTTGGCTCCCCGGTCAGGGACTTAACCCGCAGCCTCTGCATGTGGAGGTGGAGTCCTGACCCCCGGAGCCCCAGGGAAGTCCCCGAGCTCAGTTTTGACTCGGCCACTCAGCTCAGCGAAGCTATGAGCTGGCGAGGCTGAGAGTGCCTAGGAGCTGCACCCGCCCCCCCACCAGCCCAACCATGGTCTCCCCTCGCCCAGAAGCATGTGGGCAGGAGCGCAAGTCCAATGACGGCCCATTGTCCCCACAGCCCCTTCACCAACAGGCTTTCATTGTGCCTACTGTGTGCCGGGCAGGGTTCTGGAGCGAGGACAGCCAGAATCCTTGTGGTAGGGCTGAGGCCTCTGAACTCATACTATAAAGGGAGGAGACAGTCAAGGATGCTCAGGTGAGAGGGCCTGGGGCCCCGGGGTGGGGACTGTGGGGCTGCAGAGGCACCAACAGGCCCAGCATCCACCTAGGAGGGGCGGTGAGCCTGAGCTGGGAGTGATCACAAGGCAGACTCCTGCCCACCGGGGGTGTGCCCACCGGGGGTGTCCCAGACACACAGGACCCAGGGCTGTGGTTGGGACCCTCCACTAAGAATTAGGCCGAGTGGCACACACGTTTTAGAGGGTATTTTCCTTTCTAGGACTTCCCTGGTGGCTCAGAGGGTAAGGAGTCTGCCTGCAATGCAGGAGACCCGGCTTCCATCCTGGCTGGGGAAGATCCCCTGGAGAAGGAAATGGCCACCCACTCCACTATCCTTGACTGGAGAATCCCTTGGACGGAGGAGCCTGGCGGGCTACAGTCCATGGGGTCACAAAGAGTCGGACACGACTGAGCGACTTCACTTCACTTTTCCTTTCTGGACACTGAGCTGCTCACCCCTGCCGAGATGACGGGGCTGTCAGAGTAGGGACCCCGGGCCGGCCCTTGGAAAGCGCGTTCCCCTTTGTGCAGCCCGGCGGCAGCTCGGGGTCCCCGCCCCATCCACACCCCTCCTTCGCCCTCCTCTGTCACACCCCGTCTGCGTTCTCTCCTTCCCCTTGGTTTCGGCTTCACGGTGACCTAGTGTGTTTCAATGTTTTATCCTTTCTCTCACCTGCCAAGGGCAAGAGGGATTGTGTGAAAAAGCAACTACGTCCACTGGGGCCCTTTATCATCTTTGGTTCTGCACGAGGTCTGCAGGCTTGGTAAAGAGATGCCAGACTCAGGGCAATCGGTGCTGTCGTGTCAGGCCAGGGAGCCCAAGGAGTTCCCCCAGCCTCCTGTGGGGGACCCTGCCCAGGGGCGGCAGACACAGGAAGAATTACAGCGCAAGAAGCAAATGGCCCTGGAAGACGGACCGCAGTGCCAGCCACCAGGTGTGGGCTGTGCTCCGCCCATCAGCACAGGATGCACGGTTATTGCTCGAGTCATAATGGCTGAGGAATCATTCTGGTTCATCTTCCTTAGCCTCTTGTTTAGTCTGTTATTTAGACAGATGTTGAAGTTAATTGCTGGCTTATGTTTCCATTATGAGACCTCAGAATCCCTCCAAGACCCAGGCATGGGCTTCCACAGCCTGAGTCCCTTTCCTCCCTCGTTCCTCCCTGGGCAGAGCTGCCCGTGGGATGCTGGCTTCAGAAGGAGGCCCAGCTGGGCAGGGCAGGCATGTTCCAGGCCCCCCACGTCAGCCAGGGGGCTCCCCCAGACTCTCCAGGGCCGGCACGCCTGTGTGCTCCTCGGGGCCGGTGCTCCAGATGGTGCCTCTCAATAAGGCCAGACTCTGCTGGGCTTGGCACGCTGAGAGGCCTGTGTCCTTCCCACAGAGGAGCTTGCTGTCCCACAGAAAGCCAGCAGCAGGTGAAAACACGTGCAGTGTGGGGGTCACCAGGACTGTAGTCACCAGACTCAGTCTGTCGCCCCTGTGTCTGCGTTCTTGCTGACGCCAGAGCTCTGCTCTGCTTCTGCTGGGGAAGTGGATGATGATGGCCTTCGGGAGTCATCGTCACTGGGTCACGTCCCTTGGTCCCTGGGCCTTTGGTGACCAGCTCAGATCACTGACTGGACTGTGGGCTTGAAGAGAGAATGGTCTAAGGTCTGAGGTCCATGTGCAAATACTGGTCTTGTTCCACTACCCCTAGGTCCATCCCTTCATCCATCCAGCCAGCCAGCCAGCCATCCATCCAGCCATCTATTCATCCATCCATCCATCCATCCGTCCATCCAGCCATCTATTCATCCATCCATCCATCCGTCCAACCGTCCATCCATCCATTATATCCATCCATCCATCCATCCATCTACCACTCACAAATCCATCCATCTCTGCATCCATCCGTCCCTTCATCCGTCCATCCATCTATCCATCCGTCCATCCATCCATCTATTCATCTATCCAGTCATCTACAACTCACAAATCCATCCATCTCTGCACCCATCCGTCCATCTATCCATCCATCCATCCATCCATCTACCACTCACAAAGCCATCCATCTCTGCATCCATCCGTCCATCCATCCATCCATTATATCCATCCATCCATCCACCACTCACAAATCCATCCATCTCAGCATCCATCAGTCCATCCATCCATCCATCCAGCCATCTATTCATCCATCCATTATATCCATCCATCCATCCATCTACAACTCACAAATCCATCCATATCTGCATCCATCCGTCCCTTCATCCATCCATCCATCCATCCATCCGTCCATCCATCCATCTATTCATCCATCCAGCCATCTACAACTCACAAATCCATCCATCTCTGCATCCATCCATCCAGCCAGCCAGCCAGCCATCCATCCGTCCAGCCATCTGTCCATCCATCCATCCATCCAACCAGCCAGCCAGCCAGCCATCTATTCATCCATCCATCCATCCATCTATATCCATCCAACCATCTACAACTCACAAATCCACCATCTCTGCATCCATCCATCCATCCATCCATCCGTCCGTCCAGCCAGCCAGCCAGCCAGCCATCTATCCATCCATCCATCTATCCATCCATCCATCTTTATCCATCCAACCATCTACAACTCACAAATCCATCCATCTCTGCATCCATCCATCCAGCCAGCCAGCCAGCCAGCCATCTGTCCAGCCATCTGTCCATCCATCCATCCGTCCAGCCAGCCAGCCATCTATTCATCCATCCATCCATCCATCTATATCCATCCAACCATCTACAACTCACAAATCCACCATCTCTGCATCCATCCATCCATCCATCCATCCGTCCAGCCAGCCAGCCAGCCAGCCATCTATCCATCCATCCATCCATCCATCTATATCCATCCAACCATCTACAACTCACAAATCCACCATCTCTGCATCCATCCATCCATCCATCCATCCGTCCATCTATATCCATCCAACCATCTACAACTCACAAATCCATCCATCTCTGCATCCATCTGTTCCTTCATCCATCCATCCGTCCGTCCAGCCAACCAGCCAGCCATCTATTCATCCATCCATCCATCTATGCATCCATCCATCCATCCACCACTCACAAATCCATCCATCTCTGCAGCCATCTGTCCCTCCACCTATCCATCCATCCATCCATCCATCCACCGATCCACCCTTGTGTGCATGCATGCACACATCACACCACCCACCTATGCATGTGTCTGTCCGTCTATCCGTCACCCCCATTACATCCTTCATCCGTCTATCCATCCACCCCTGCTCACGTCCCTCCACCCATCTGTGTGTTCATTCGCTTAAACACACAGTCACGGAGGCAGAGACTGCCCGAGAAGCCCTGCCTGGTGTGGAGAAGAAAGCCTGGACCGCGGCCTGCTTTGCCGGCTGATGGATGAGGCCGCGCTGCACCCAGGCTCCCCCAGACTACCGCACAGGAGGAGTCGCACCTCCAGGCCCATTGCAGTTCCTTGCTCAGCTACTTTAGGGCTGATGAAGGGGCTGCTGAAACCAGAGAGGATTGTGTGTCTTCAGTTCTGGTTCTCTGGCTCCAGAGGTCCAACCGCACCGTTTGTGTATCAGAAGAAATTCTAAAATCCGATTCCTCAGATTTATTGCTGTCAAACTGATGGTAACAGAGATTCTGGGGAGCTTCTGGAGTCTTGACCTTTGGAATGTTTCCTTCTGATCTCACTCAAGGATGACACAAGCAGACACTGTCTCCATTGCCACTGATTTGGAAATCTGTGATACTTCATGCGTGTGTGTGTGCGTGCTCAGTCGTGTCCGACTCTTTGTGGCCCCATGGACTGTAGCCACCAGCCTCCTCTGTCCATGGGATTCTCCAGGCAGGAAGACTGGAGTGGGTTGCCACGCCCTCCTCCAGAGATCCTCCCCACCCAGGGATCTTCTACGTCTCCTGCATTGACAAGAGGATTCTTTACCACTGGCGCCACCTGGGAAGCCCATGATTTTTCTGAGCTAGGACCGATAATAGCTAGGTCTGCAGCTATTAATACCTTCAGAGTCTAGAAAGAGGGTTCCTCACCGGTCCCATGGGTGCTGACCGCAGAGTTTGTGAGAAGGTGTAAGTCCTTTCTGCCCAGCAGGGGGAGGTGCCCCGAGCACCCGTGAGCTGACTTCTCACTGTCTGTGGCAAGCCACCTTCGGCCACATTCACTCCTCTTTCAGTGTCGCTAAGCCAGCACGTTGCTTTATGTCATTTCATTTGAAATTTCGTCTTCCCTGTTTCCCATGGAGAAATACGCAGCTGGGAGACAGTGAAGAAATGCCAAAATGAGGAGGGCCAGGGCTCCAATCATGCCCTGGTTCCGACCAGTTCCAGACCCTACCTCCAACCTCCACTCTCTCTCCAGACGGGGACAGCGCTGGTCTTTGCCCCTCAGGGCTGGAGCAGCGATGGAGACAGGCTCCCTGCCTCCCAGCACGCCTCCCCTCCAGGAATGGGACTCAGGCAAATGAGCTCGGATCATCGCCATGCACGCTGGAGCTCATGCTCCAGTTTCTGAGATAAGAAAATGCAAAGGCAGGTTTCAGCCTGGAGGAAGCTATCCCTGACACTGACAGGGGGCTGGTGTCGGGATGAGCAAGGTTCGCCCGCAGATTATCCCAGAAAGCAGCGCCCAGCAGAAAAGTGACCCAGACGGTGATCACAGGAGGAAATGTTGTGGGAACGAGGCCTGACCCTCGGGGGCCAGGGCCGGCTGACCACAGCCACAGGGGGCCCCGCTGTCCCCCAGCGGACGAGGACGCCTGGCCACACCCGCGTCAGGCCAGTGCAGCGCCGCTGGCTCCTCCACACGCCGCTGGAGGAGGGCTAAGTGGGTGCAGCTGCTTTGGAAAATAGTTGGGGATTTTCTCCTGAAATGGAAGATGCATGCCTTGCCCCACTGCAGCTCTATTTCTAGGAATATAAGCCCCAAGGAATCCTTGACTATCTGGGGCGACTTGGTCAAAACTGGCTTTCAGAGCCTCACCAGTGATGAACAAGACCCAAAGGATCCCCGCAGAGGAGAGAACTGGGGCATCAAGGCAAAGAAAGTAGAAACACCACAGTCCCAGACATATAATTCTAAATTAAAAGAATGGATTCAATTGCTTTCAACATTTCTACTTTTTTTGGGGGGGGGGGTAAGGATGAAAACCATTCAGATATGACCTCAATCAAATCCCTTATGATTATGCAGTGGAAGTAAGAAATAGATTTAAGGGTCTAGATCTGATTGATAGAGTGCCTGATGAACTCTGGACGGAGGTTCGTGACATTGTACAGGAGACAGGGACCAAGACCATCCCCATGGAAAAGAAATGCAAAAGAGCGAAATGGCTGTCTGAGGAGGCCTTACAAATAGCTGTGAAAAGAAGAGAGGTGAAAAGCAAAGGAGAAAAGGAAAGATATAAGCATCTGAATGCAGAGTTCCAAAGAATAGCAAGGAGAGATAAGAAAGCCTTCCTCAGTGATCAATGCAAAGAAATAGAGGAAAACAACAGAATAGGAAAAACAAGAGACCTCTTCAAGAAAATTAGAGATTCCAAGGGAACTTTTCATGCAAAGATGGGCTCGATAAAGGACAGAAATGGTATGGACCTAACAGAAGCAGAAGATATTAAGAAGAGGTGGCAGGAATACACAGAAGAACTGTACAAAAAAGATCTTCACGACCAAGATAGTCACGATAATGTGATCACTGACCTAGAGCCAGACATCTTGGAATGTGAAGTCAAGTGGGCCTTAGAAAGCATCACTACGAACAAAGCTAGTGGAGGTGATGGAATTCCAGTTGAGCTATTTCAAGTCTTGAAAGATGATGCTGTGAAAGTGCTGCACTCAATATGCCAGCAGATTTGGAAAACTCAGCAGTGGCCACAGGACTGGAAAAGGTCAGTCTTCATTCCAATCCCAAAGAAAGGCAATGCCAAAGAATGCTCAAACTACCGCACAATTGCACTCATCTCACACGCTAGTAAAGTCATGCTCAAAATTCTCCAAGCCAGGCTTCAGCAGTATGTAAACCGTGAACTCCCAGATGTTCAAGCAGGTTTTAGAAAAGGCAGAGGCACCAGAGATCAAATTGCCAACATCCGCTGGATCATGGAGAAAGCAAGAGAGTTTCAGAAAAACATCTATTTCTGCTTCATTGACTATGCCAAAGCCTTTGACTGTGTGGATCACAATAAACTGTGGAACATTCTGAAAGAGATGGGAATCCCAGACCACCTGACCTGCCTCTTGAGAAACCTGTATGCAGGTCAGGAAGCAACAGTTAGAACCGGTCATGGAACAACAGACTGGTTCCAAATAGGAAAAGGTGTACGTCAAGGTTGTATATTGTCACCTTGCTTATTTAACTTATATGCAGAGTACATCATGAGGAATGCTGGGCTGGAAGAAGCACAAGCTGGAATCAAGATTGCTGGGAGAAATATCAATAACCTCAGATATGCAGATGACACTACTCTTATGGCAGAAAGTGAAGAGGAACTCAAAAGCCTCTTGATGAAAGTGAAAGAGGAGAGTGAAAAGGTTGCCTTGAAGCTCAACATTCAGAAAAGAAAGATCATGGCATCTGGTCCCATCACTTCATGGGAAATAGATGGAAAAACAGTGGAAACAGTGTCAGACTTTGTTTTTTTGGGCTCCAAAATCACTGCAGATGCTGATTGCAGCCATGAAATTAAAAGACGCTTGCTCCTTGGAAGGAAAGTTATGACCAACCTTGATAGTATATTAAAAAGCAGAGACATTACTTTGCCGACCAAGGTCCGTCTAGTCAAGGCAATGGTTTTTCCCGTGGTCATGTATGGATGTGAGAGTTGGACTGTGAAGAAAGCTGATCGCCGAAGAATCGATGCTTTTGAACTGTGGTGTTGGAGAAGACTCTTGAGAGTCCCTTATACTGCAAGGAGATCCAACCAGTCCATTCTAAAGGAGATCAATCCTGGATGTTCATTGGAGGGACTGATGCTAAAGCTGAAACTCCAATACTTTGGCCACCTCATGCGACGGGTTGACTCACTGGAAAAGACTCTGATGCTGGGAAAGGTTGGGGGCGGGAGGAGAAGGGGACGACGGAGAATGAGATGGCTGGATGGCATCACCGACTCTGTGGACATGAGTTTGAGTGTACTCCGGGAGTTGGTGATGGACAGGGAGGCCTGGCGTGCTGTGATTCATGGGGTCGCGGAGAGTCGGACACGACTGAGCGATTGAACTGAACTGAACTGAACTGAAGGATGAAAACTAAAAATTTTTAAATATGCTTTAGATACCCACACAGACACACGGTATCTGTGTAGAAAGAAAAGCACAGCCATGATAACACGGTGGCAGACAGAGTTTATTTAGAGTGGAGGGGGCAGGCTGTGACACGTGAGGTGTGGGACGCGGGTTGCTCCCTTGTTATCAAGGACCCCGTTGTTCCGGGGCGGTGAGCTCACAGGAGCACCTTGCTGGTTACCCCCTGGGCCTGAAACCAAGCAGGAACCCGTGGGGCTCCCAGATGCAAAGCCTTTCTGTGTCCCCCATTTCTCCATTACAGGAAACAGGCTTCATTCGGCCTCCTTGATTGTCCCTGCCTTCCATCAGCTGCATTGAAACAGTTGCTCATCAGGGCAGACATATGGGAGGAGCCATTAAGAACCAATAGGGCAGCCTTGGGGGAGGGTCCTGGCTTGCCTTCAGGGGTACACAGCACAGTATCTTTGTTTTCCAGATAAACTGATGCCCCACCAGGTGGGAGAAGTAAACTGTGTGCTGCCCGCCAGCATGTGGACCCCATGTGGACCCCTTAGAATCTGAAGGTTGGTGATGCTGACTCCCACTTACCTCCCCACCAACCAGTAAGAGTAATGTCCAGGTACTGATCACACCCTCTCTGAACTGTAGCAGACAAACTTCTCACTGCCCCATCCAGGCGGGACATGCGTCTGTGACGACGTGAACCCACTGGGCCCCTTTGCCTGGCCACCCCGCAAAGCTGTTCCACCTCACCTGGTACTCAGTCTCCAAGACGTAACTCAGCTTTCGGAACGGAGGCCAGATTCTGCTTCAGCCCCCAGCCCGCA